>NC_084663.1:189891300-190516300 GCF_028389875.1 Rhea pennata
TAGTTAAAAGGTAATTCAACTGGAAGGAAAGAAAATAAATAGAAAATGGGAATAATAACTAGGAACTGCTTAAAACATTCTAGAAGATGCTTCAAAAGCCACAGTTCAACTGAGAACAGAGGCTATTCTAGGTAACAGGGAGTAGCCAGACCCAGAAGGGAGACAAATGCAAATATAGTCTATAAAACTCGGGAGAAGAAAAGGAAGTAGGGATTGCGGAAAAAAAAAAGATAATAATGGAAACAAAGAACAGAAGGGAAAATCTATGGCTAGCACAATTAACAGTTAGAAAGGAGTTAAGCACCCCAGAAGTTAAAGCAATTCAAACAATGATTCCCATCAGTCATAGATAGAAATGATAGATCTGTGAATAATAGAACAAGAACTATTTAAAAAGTGTCTGAGAAAAGTGAAGTGATATATTACTAATACTACAGGGTGATAAAATACTTTCCATTTTAACAATAACTGAAGAGGAAATCATCAGATCCTGGTATCTTGCTCTCAAGAATTTTAAATGAGATGGTCAAGGAGCTCTGACCTACAAACATTGTTTCAACAGGTTTTGGAACACTGGGAACATTGAAGTGGAAGACAGCTAATATTACACCACCTTTTTCAAAGGGATTCTCTCAGGGCTAAAAACAATTTTAGGTAAAACAGTGGAACAGTTTATACACGGCTTAGTCAGTAAAGAATTAAGGGAAGATAATGTGAGTAACACCAGTAAACAAAAAATATCTGGTGAAATTAAAATTGAATTATAAGTTTAGCTGGTAAAGGAAATGGGTTTGCTGTTACAGACTTTTCAGAGGTATTCAGCTTCACGCTACCTGACATTTTAATTAGGAAATTAATGTAGGCTGTATTGAATTTGTATTATTCTAAATTGATTAAAAACTGACTAGTTCCTAGGTCTGAAAATGTCACTGTAAATGGGGAAAATGTTATCAACCTGATGGGTTTTTAATGAGGGCCCAAAGAAATCATTTCTTGACCTTACAGTATTTAACTATGTTTTTAACAATGATCCAGAACAAAATATGAAGTTGTTACTGAGAAGCTTGCTAGTGTCACAGATTATGGCTTTCGTAAAAAGAGGACAAGAAAAAATCAGGGGAACAAGGTGAATAGATTATAAAGAGGACTGGTGACAGCCTTAAGGCCATTCCCTCCCTCCCTCTGATTCCAAGGAAGTACCCCCTATTCTGACAGATTTTTGCCTCATTTGCTCTTGGGTGGGAGACATTTCCCCATCCAGAGGAAAGCTCCTCCAGTACTCGCTTTTAGGCCTGGTACAAGAAAACAGTGCATGTTTCTGCACACTCAGAATTAAGGTTGTATATGCAGGTGTGAAGAACGTTTGCACACCACGTGTCCAATCTGGAAAGGGAAACTCTAAAAAGGTGGTGAGCACCACATGGGTAATGAGATCAGCAGGCACTAAAATGCTTAAAATTCTAATGTGGTCTCTATAGGCTGAAACACAGGCATACTACACAAGGCTAATAACTTTGGGTGACTTCTGTGTGTGTCACTGGTGTCTGGTAGAGATGGAGAACGGTGGTTGGTTTTGGTGTCCATTGTTCAAGAATAGACACTGAGAATTTGGAAAGGGTTCAAAGAAGAGTCCAGCAACTCTTAGAGTGATTTAAGAACTAGAAATCACCTCAAACTTAGGGACCAAGGAGCTCAAGTGCATGAAAGAAACGGCTGAGAGGCAACATGAACACAGCCTGTAAAGGAATAGACATGTAATAATAGCCTTTAGCCTGATGTATGAAGATACAATATCAAATTGCTAGAGGCTGGTTAGAAAAATTCAGAACAAAGACAGTCATTTTTCTTTACAGCAAGAATAAACCTAACCATGGAACAACTTAGCACAGCTTGCAATGGATTTTCCGTCACTAAGGATTTCAAAATCTTTACATTTTTCCAAGAGATTTGCTCTAGCTCAACCACAACTATTGGCTTTGAAGCAAAAATTCAGGGAAATCCTAGGACCTCTGGTTATGCGTGAAGTCAGAGGACAGTGGTTCATTCTGACCTTACTGTTTATGAATCTTTATATATCGTTTCTTTTCATCCCAGCAAATCCTCAACAACAAGGGAACAGTTCAGGCCATGAGGATAGAGTAGAATCAGATGAAATGGCTGACAGTTCATTTGATTCTTCCCAACATCAGGCATGAAGTTCAGGAGGTGAAGCGAAGGCAGGGAATTACAATGGTTCTTGAACCAATGCCAGCTGAGACTGAGACACATAAATATTTCAGCCAGGTCAGGTAAACAGCAGGGAAGTGATTTCTTATTATACATTTCAGTCAGTACTGGCTAAAAGGAAAAGAGATGAAATCCTATAGAATTACCACTGTCTTGTTCAAATTATTTCTAAGGCTTACTAAGTCATAAACATTGTTATGCAAAAGGTACGACAAATGCAAAAGTAGGTTGCCTCTGTCCTCCTCCTCAACATGGTCTTATATTCTCAAGAAGGAAGCAAAAAACTCTATCAACAGGAAGATCTCATACTTTCAACTACTCTCAGGTAGTTCTGGGTCTAGTCACATTTTTTGGAATAAAAATATATCTCAACATTAATGAGATGAGTTCATCTCATTAATGAGATGAGTAATGAGATCTCATCAATGAGAATGATTAAGATGATGAGTTTTAAGCATCTCAGAGTCTTATTCTCTGTAACCATCCACAGCAGAGAACAAATTCAAGAACAATAAAACAGGTATCTGGATCTCAGTCCTTGAAAATTTAGGTTGATTAAAGTCAGATCTTTATATATGCATCAAAAAAGGGGGGGGGGCACAAAGGAGACTTCAAATTTGTGTTCTTACAGCTCAGAGAAGAATTTGTCCCCAAAATCTTTCCTCACAAATAATGACTTCTTTCTTGTGCAGATACTTCAGGAGGTACTTACACAAACTCAATAACAAAAATCTTTATCTCAGTTACAGTGCTGTGTAGAAAATTATCTTTCCAATTCTAAAGATTGTAGTAACCTAGCCAATGTAAATGTTTTCTTGAGTCTTTTTTTGGTTAGTAATTGAAAGTTTATCTTCATTCATCCCTATGAATACAAAGTCAAGCAATGGGAGCAGGAGACCTGCATGGATGAGCAAGGAGCTCCTGGCAAAACTTGAACAGAAGAAGGAAGTATACAGAATGTGGGAAAAAGAACAGCCCACTTGGGAGGAATATAGGAATGTTGTCAGATTATGCAGGGATGCAATAAGGAAGTCCAAGACTCATTTGGAATTAAATCTGGCAAGGACAACAAAAAAGGTTTCTTCAGATATATCAGTAGCAAAAGGAAGACTAGGGAAAATGTGGACCCGCTGCTGGATGGGGTAGGGACCATGATGACAAAAGATACAGAGAAGGCAGAGTTACTGAATACTACCTTTGCTTCAGTCTTTACTGCTAAGGACAGCCCTCAGGAATCCCAGAGCCTGGAGACAAGGGAGAAAGTCTGGAGAAAGGAAGACTTTCCCTTGGTCAAGGAGTATCAGGTAGAGATCATTTAGGCAAGCATGACACCCACAAATCCATGGGCCCGGATGGGATGCACCTGTGGGTACCAAGGGGGCTGGTGGATATTGTTGCCAGGCCGCTCTCCACCATCTTTGAAATGTCATGGAGAATAGGAGAGGTGCCTGAGGACTGGAAGAAAGTCAGTGTCACTCCAGTCTTTAAAAAGGGCAAGAAGGAGAACCCAGGCAACTATAGGCCAGTCAGCCTCACCTCCATCCCTGGAAAGGTGATGGAACAGCTCATTCTGGATGTCATCTCTAAGCAGGTGGAGGAAAAGAAGGTGCTCAGGAGTAGCCAGCATGGATTCACTAAGGGGAAATCCTGCTTAACCAATCTGATAGCCTTCTAGGATGGAATGACTGGCTGGGTAGATGAGGGGAGAGCAGTGGATGTTGTGTACCTTGACTTCAAAAAGGCTTTTGACACTGTCTCCCATAACATCCTCGTACGTAAGCTTGGGAAGTGGGGGCTAGATGAGTGGACAGTGGATTGAGAACTGGCTAAAAGGCAGAGCTAAGAGGGTTGTCATCAATGGCGTGGAGTCCGGTTGGAAACCTGTAGCTAGTGGTGTACCCAAGGGGTCAATATTGGCTCTAGTCCTGAACAACTTATTCATCAATGACCTAGATGAAGGGACAAAGTGCACCATCAGCAAGCTTGCTGATGATACCAAGCTGGGAGGAGTGGCTGATGAACCTGAGGGTTGTGCTGCCATTCAGAAGGACATTGACAGGCTGGAGAGATGGGCAGAGAGAAGCCTCATGGAGTTCAATAGAAGGGAGTGCAGGAACCTGCACCTGGGTCAGAATATCCCTAATCACCAGTAGAGGCTGGGGATTGACCTGCTGGAAAGTAGCTCTGCAGAGAGAGACCTGGGGACGTGGTGGACAACAAGTTGACCATGAGTCACCAATGTGCCCTTGTAACCAAGAAGGCCAGTGGTTTTCAAAATACAAATCAAACAAAGAAGAAATTCTCAGATCAGGTTTTGGTTTACGAGTAAAGAAGGGTCATCAGTGTTTTAGGAGATGAGATTTGAAGAAGGAAGGTTACATTGTGTGCTGGCTAGAAGAAGGGCATTCTCACTTACTGGGGCAGAATGGGAAAACAGGCACTTAAGACGGACAAAAGCATACGAAAAACAGAATTAGTAAAATGCAGGAAGGACATAGAAATGATAGGTGATGAGTCACACCAGCAGAAGGAGAATAGAGTGGAGCTTGAAAAGAAGAACACAGACTTTGAAAGTCATATCAGTGAAGATCTGGACTCAAGGAAGGAACCTGAAGTGCATATGGAGAGAGCAGAACGGAAGATATGGGATATATACTGGCCTGGCTCCCAAGAAAATAGTGTATATGCACATCAGGTAATGCTGGCATATGTTCATTCATTGTAATAAAATGGCTATATACACAAGCCACATAATCTGAAATACAGTTGTGCACAGAAAACTTCTTCCCTGCTGCATAATCTGTAATATATCAAACTCCAGTAATCTAAATACCACTCGCTCTCTTTTAATCAATTTTTTTCAAAATGGTGCAGTTAAAACTGCCACCACACACATATAAATGCAATTCAGCTGTTTCACGGGTAGCCTTATGTGAATTTAACTTGAAGCTACTAGCAAAGTAAAGGTTTAGTAA
Organism: Rhea pennata; assembly: GCF_028389875.1. Taxonomy (NCBI): domain Eukaryota; kingdom Metazoa; phylum Chordata; class Aves; order Rheiformes; family Rheidae; genus Rhea; species Rhea pennata. The sequence continues at coordinate 189,896,502 of NC_084663.1, forward strand.
TTGATTGAAAAACCTAGGCAGTGGTTGTTTGCTGCTACGCCCCCCACCCCCTCCCGGCTGGGATTACCACTTCAGCAGCAAAATTGGCATCTTAACTTGCACTGCAAGATTTTACACCATGCATCAGCTGAGCCACCGCAACTGTCCACACATTAGTTAATGGCAAAAGTGAGATAATGCACCTTAGCCTGGTTTAAGGGTATCGGGGCAGGGGGAAAGGGGAGGGAAGTTGAAGGTGGTGTTTGGAAAAGGAGGCTATACGGTGTGCAGGGTGACAGGGGCACCCTCACGTAAAGGCACGGGATTTAACAGGGTGGGCCCATCTGAGAGCTTGATCGATGGTTTTAAGACATAAATAAGCGGCTCTGCTATCACAGAACTGCGATGTGTTTCCTGTGATGGATATTACTCTTTTTAGGCTCTTTCTACAATGCGGTGTTTTAAGTGCGTAAGATAAAAACAAACAGCATTATGGAAATAAAATCTCAAGTCACACTGAGGTAGGATATGTGATTGGCACTTTATAAATGTCTGCAGTGATTTATAAATAATGGTGTCTCTTCTGCCACTCACCTGTCAAGAAGTCTTCTTTAGGAGAAGGGAGACAGTAGTGAGGAGACAGCTTATATTTTAGGATATTTGAGGCCAAAGTGGGAAACAGAGGTATTCAGGGAGTTATATTATATCCTCCTTTTACCCCACAACCCTTACACACACGCCTTGATAAATTTGCATTGTGGAGCTATAATTCCATTGTGGCTTTCTGATGTCTACACAAACTGCATTAGCTTTTCTGTCATGTTTTACAACGTAAAAAATTTGTGATGAAAATGTCAGCAGGATGATATCTTTAATCATATTTATTGATTGACTTCAAAAGGCTCAGCGCAATTTAACTGGAACTCTTCAATACAAACAGAGTCAGGTTTAGGCAGTACCTATTACTACCACTGCCTACAGCCCTATATTCACGAGTGCTTTTTATTTCTAATGTCTTCTGATATAAATGTCTGTAGCCACTGGACTTCACTGATACTCCTCATTCAGCCTCTCCCTATTACAGCTAACGTAATACGCTATATATTGTTACAAATGGTTACTCATAGCTTTAATAGGTAATATCTAGAGGAGAAAATATATCTGCTTACAAATTATGGCTATAGTTTGCTGTTCTCTGACCATGAACTGATGGAACCGTTCCAAACTCATATGCAAATATTGCTAATACTGTTTATGATTTTTTTTTCATCACAGATAAAAGCTAAAGGAAGGACCCATGAGTTCCCAGCTCATAAAATTACCACGTAGGTCTTCAGGATGGTGAATTCAGCACACTGACTCCTCAGTTGCAGGGACCCTAACAGCTGGCTCCCATGACCCTGGACACCAGTGGAAACAGCAGATGGAGAGGATCTCTGCAGGTTTGCAGCACCAGCCCTAACCGCTGTGCCCCGCCGTGGGTCGCAGCCCACGCGTGTGCTCCGGGGTCCGGGCGGCGAGGAGGCGAGCGCGCTGGTGGCCCCCCGTGCGCCGCGCGGCCGAGGACTGACTGCCTGGGCCCGGAGCGGGGGCGAGGGCCAGGTGAGGAGGCACCTTCCCAGGCTTTCCCCACGGCAGGAGCTCGTCCCGGGCCCCGTGCGGGGCCGTCCGGAGGGCTGCTCGTGGCGGGCCGCTGCTCAGCGTGCGGGTTTGGAAGGGGCCCCCGGCGTGCGCGCGCGTGTAAGAGAGGGGTGAACTCGGTGCGTGTGCACGTGCACCGAGGGGGGGGGGGACTGTGCCTGCGCCTGAGCGATGGGGTGATGAAGCCGCGCGTGCGGGAGGCGCGCGCGCCGTGGGGCGGGCTCCGTGCGCGCCCCCGCAGCGCGGTGAGCCGGGTGCGCGCGCGCGCAGGGCCGCGAGCGCGGGGCGCGCAGGGGGAGAGCCTGAGCGGGATGGGGGGGTGAACGCTGTGTGTGTGAGCGTGTGTGTGTGTGTGTGTGTGCGAGCGCGTGTGCGTGTGTGTGCGCGCGCGGCGGGGGGAGCGCAGGGGCGGGCCAGCGGCAGTAGCGCTCGCTGGCCGCGGTCCAGCCCGGCGCACTAATACAGGCTCGCCGGCTCCCGCCTGACTGACGCCGGCCGGGGCTGCTGCTGCCGCTGCCGCCGCTGCTGCCCTGGCCCCGCCGCCGCCGCTGCCGCCGCCGCCGCCGCCGCGCAGCTGCAGCCCCGGTGCCGCGCGCGGCGGAGCGCAGAGCCCAGGCAGCGCCGTGGCAGGTAAGAGCCGCGCCGCGCTCCCGGCCGCGTCCCGGAGTCAGGGCGCGGGGGCGGCCCCAAACTTCCCGCGCGGGGCCGCGCCGCATCCTCGGCCGCGGCGAGGCGGGGCGCCCCGGGCTGCGCCGGGCTGCGCCGGGCTGCGCCGGGCGCGGGGCCGCCGCCGCCCGCCAGCGCCGGCGCGGCGCGGCCCGTCCCGTCCCATCCCGTCCGGTGCGGTCCGGCCCGGCCCGGCCCGGTCCGCGGGCGCGCACCTGGGGCCGGCGGCGCGGGGGGCCGGGAGCGCCCATCCGCGCCGCGCAGCGCAGCGCAGCGCTGTGGCGCCGGCCCGCGGCTGCTGCGTGCGCGGCGGCGGGCGCCGGCCCCGGCCCCGGCCCCGGCGGCGGCGCCGGCCCCGCTCCGCTCCGCCGCCGCAGCGTGCAGGCGGGAGGGAGCTGGGGCGGGGGGACCAGATACTGGAGACAAACTGACGCCAGGGCTGCGAGCGACAGGAGGAGCGCGGGGAGGGGGGGGGGGGGGGGGGGGAGAGAAGGAAGAAAAAAAAAAAAAAAAAGAAAAGAAAAGAAGACGTTTTTACGGATGGCTAAACGCTGACAAGTCTTCCCACTGTTATGATTTCTTTCCTTCTCGTGTAAGTAGAAAAAAAAAAAAAAAAAACACATGACACGTTTGGAAATACTTTTCCTTTCAGAGGTTATTTTCTGTTCAAGAAATCCCGCTCCTGGACACGCTCCCAAATAAAACAGAGCAGAGTCACTCAGATTTTGTTTTGTATTCCAGTTACAAACCTCGACCTTTCCTTTTCTTTCCTTTTCTTTCCTTTTCGCTACAAATTTGAAACATTAGTTACTAGCGAGTTATCAACATTTCCAAAAACAATAGTCCTAGATATGGCAAATTATGAATTAGTATAATTTTATCTCCATGTGCAGGCACTTCTAAGTGGAGAGAATTCAAAGTTTGGTTAATTTTTAACAATTGAGATATTGTATGGTAACTTTCTAGTTTTTTCTGCTTTGATTTTTTAGGTAAATTTATTTGATACTAGCTAGGTCTGCTTTCAAAGAGGCATTACTGGGAGTAAAAATAAATGACACACATGCACACACTGTTAATTATTTACGTTTAATAGACCAATGAAAAGAATTTCAGCCCAGAATGGTCAACTTCTCAGTGAATGAGTTCTCCCTTAGTCCCACAGAAGTGCAAAATGATGTGCAAGTTTTTGGAAGTTTTTCAAGTTTGTGGCTGTTCAGCAAGGACGCTGCAGATAATACAAGTTTCTGTACCTTGTGTCTCAGATGTAAAAATGTTCATTTTTATAGATGCGTGTTTTTATGTGGTAAGAGTAATCTTCTCATCTTTAGGAGTGTAAGCTCAAAGAAGCGCTGTAAAATTCTTCCCCTCAGCAATGGTAGGATAAATGTCATCACTCAAACAAACCTCATCCGTTCTAGTGCAGCCAGACAACTCCCTTCTTTCAGATTTGATAAGTACCAGTGTCTGGCTGATTCATGTTTGTTTCCTGCTAGATTTTTAAGAGTCGGGGATGTATTCTTTTTATTTTTAAGTATCGAGTTCATTCGCCTTAGTAGCTAAAATAAGCATACACACAAATATTTTTAGGGGAATTGTACCAAGGAGTAGACATCATATTATATTTACTGAATTCTACAGTATTTTCTCATTCTCATCTGGCTCTGTGAAGGAGTTGTATTTTCTTCTTAACTTTGTTATTGTCATTTAAAATGATAATAATTTGGCAAGCCTGGCTGAAATACAGATGAAGTGCATTTTATCATGAATCATTGTGATAAGCAGGGTTTGTAAAATGGTAGGAGCTGGGGATGGATGCTTTTATTTATGTACAGCAACTGATATGAATATGCGCAAAGATTTACTCGAGCTGTCATCTTCATAACTTTGTGAAGAAGTTAATTATTAATATTTTATTAACACACTTATGCAAAGCTAAGAGGCACGTACGTATGTGCCAGATACGTGTAGAAGGCATGTTTAGAGAAGTCGGAGAGCAGATTTGGAAGCTGCTCCAACAGGACTCGCTAGTAGTACCCTGCGTTGTCTTCATAGGGTAAAGACAAGGCCTAATCCACTACAATGACAGTGGAGAAGTGTCAGTATAACATATCACATAATATCAGGACTGTTAGTTCTCCTTTCTCTCCTTTTATTCTTTTACAGTCTTTCTGCATCTCACGTTTGAAGCCTTAGCTATCCGCTGTTATCAGTGAGAGAGATAGCGTGTCATGTAATCCTCCCTCCTGAATGCTAAAGTGCTGTAATTTTGATGGCCAGGCTAATCTGTCTTGACAAAGTTTCATTTTTCCATTGTTAAATTCAGAGGACAATGACTACTAATTACAAGTGACCTCTAACCAAAACACTAGCTCGAGTTTATCGCCGCTGCTGATACTCACTAACAGCAATTCCAGCATCATTGTGCTAGGCACTCTGCTTCAAAGAAACTTAAAGAATAAGGAGAACCAAAAGGCAAAAAAATATATATGTACTCTGGGCAATTTGGACATTGCAAACAGAGTAACAAAAGTGCATATAGATTCTTTTTGCTGCACTGTATGCCCATTACAAGTAATAATTAGAGGAATGGAGAAGAAAGGAAAATAACATCATAAATATTTTAACTAAAAACAGCACAGCAAAAACATACATACAAAAGGTTGTTATGGTAGACTGCCTGGTTTCCTGCTGCAGGCTGGTATAAAGAATCATTAATGTTATTGTACATTAATAGCAAAAGATAATAACAATGACAATTTGAGAGAATCTTTGCTCTTCTTTTACTGTCTTTGAGAACATTTGTTGTAAGGAAACATCAGACTGAATACTGTATAATAAAAATATTTTTTTCAAAATATCCCAAATTGCTTCCCATCCTATATTTTTTTTATGATGTTTGAATAATAATAGTGTAGGAATTTTGCAGATGAGAAGGTGAACTGAGGAGTCTAGGGCTCTGTGTGTTTACTGTAGTAGCTGAAAACCTCGTTGTGCTTTTGCAAATGAGTGGATCTAATACACTGCAGAATCAGAGCCCAGACTGGGATCCTGATGAGTACATATATGCATTGAAATCAAAACAGGTGAAACAGTATCTGCCAGAGTTTTGTGGCAGATATCTGTGATCTTTAGATGAAGTTGTTCCACAGGACCACCTACAGGTTTCTGTAAGAACTTTTACAATATCTTAGACAAAAGTAGGGTTGAGCGGTTTGCTTTGAGGTACAGCTCCCCCGGATAAGGGCACAGCAAGGACACTGGGGAGGTGGACACTGAGTGGAGTCAATTTACCAGTTTACAATGTCCCAGCTACATGAAAACACAAAACAAAAAAAGAAGAAAAAAAAAAAAAAAAAGGAAGAAAATCCGGTAATTGATCTCCCATTTTCTGAAGGACAGGTTTAAGATCTAGTGTGTTGCTCACTGGCAGGAGAAATGCCTTATATCCTTATCCCCAGAACTTGTTTCCTTCCCACTCTCTCTTTCATTGTCAGTAACACTGCCATCCTTCCCTCTGCCAAACTTAGCATCATCTTTGACCGCTTTATTTCCTCACAGGTCTTGATACTCCCAAACATCTCTTGACACTTTTCCTTCACGTTACTTCTTACGTTCCTCCTTCCTTTTGTTTGCAGCTGCCAAAGCATTAGTGCACACCATGGCAATGTTCCAGCTTGATACTGCAACCTCCTGTTTCCCAACAAGCTCTTTTCTCCCACCTACGTTCTGTTCCCAGTCACCATGACCCCTGCCAAAATCCTGTATCTTTTGCTTTTCTTTCTGAGATGTCTCCATGTAGTCTCCCATTCTGGAATCTCTGTACTACTCCTGGTTTTTGTTTTGAGTTTTGAAAATTTTCGTCCTTTCCAGAATTCTCCAGAACTGTTGGCCTCAAACTTATAGTCCACTGGAAGATAGAAATGAGGAGGGGAAAGAAAATTAACAGACCCATGGGTCATTACAGTTTGTTCTGCTTCAGGCTTCCTTTCACCCTCATTACCTGGCTACAATAGGAGCAAGATTGGGCATTTCTTGGTAATTGTTATTTTGTGTTTGTTCTGTCTTATATTGTACTTGATCATGCAGCTATGCAGTAAACAAAACAAGGCAGAGAGCTATTTATGGTGGTACCCTTTCCATAAAGTGGTGTTTGCTAATAGCAAAGTTCTGTGTAATTAAGAACACTTCGTAATGCAAATAATTGTGCTACTGAAGTCAATACATTTCAACAAAGCCTAACCATTTTTTGCATTTTTTTGACGTGCCTTTCTTTAATGAAAATTCTTTTTTTTTTAATGCATTCCTGCATAGCATTCCTCATCCACAGAGTTCAGAGTGCTTTACAAAGGAAACATTGTCAGGATACCTGTATGACAGATGGAGAAATTGAGGCACCTGAGGGAAGCTCATTTACCCAGAGGCCTGTGGCAGGAACAGAAACGTCAGTCTCCTGATCCCACATGCTGCCCTGTAAGAGACCTGACCAAAGACACAAGCAGTTCCCTTGAGTTTTCAAAACCTGCCTTATGGCTTCTTGCTGGCCTGGCCTACCCAAACCTACTTGTCTCCATCAAATTACTGTGGCCCAGCTGCCAATGTGCAGTTTCTTACCCTGCAGCGCATATGAGGTAGTTAATTTATCTCTCTTTCATCAGGAGATCTTGAATTACTTCACACAGAGCATGGGGCCTCTATAGGGACATCTAGAGTAGAGAAGCAGAATTTCATACCTGTGCGAGGCAGGAGCCTGTGGCTCCCATGCCTGCCCTGCTGCTTCTCCTACAAGACTTATGCTGGGACCTACATTTCTTGGTGGGAGCCTGTGTGGCATCCAAAGGCTGGATGAGGCAGAGCTAAGGGGAAGGAGGGGAGAGGAATGACAGAAACTTACTTGAAGAGATGGGAAGAAGGATTCTCTCTTCTTATTTCTTTTAAAGACTTGGGGCCCTGTTTTTGACTCTTGCTTTGCGTCTTAGGTTTTCTGAAGCTGTGTGTTACCACAGCATGCCTCTTACATGCTAAAGTGAATCAAGCCCTCATTTTATGCCCACAGACTCAAATTTAGGCATATGAATCCTGTTTAATCTCATAAGCAGAAGTGTTCTGGTTTGCAGAGAAGCTGAGCACCTACAGTTTCAGCTTAAGTCCCTGGGAATGGCTAGCCATCTCCTCCTTTCCCCCCACAGGAGGGAACTAGAGAGACAAGTTCATGCTCATTTTGTTCTTAGTCCTGTTCTTGTGAAATTACTTCCATAGAGAGTCTGAGCATATCCAGATATTCTTCATGGAAAATACCCTAGTGCTGTTGTTTGGGGGTATTGACCAAGGCAATCCATGCGGCCGAATCCCATCTTCGCATAGGCAAACCCCAGTAATCTTGGTGCTCATCTGTCCTCCACACTTTTTTGCAGTTCTCCAAGAGGGTAGGCCCTGTGGTTCCTCCACCCTTCCCCCCCCTGCAGGGTTTCACAAGCCACTGAGGGCTCAATTAGCACAGATTACTGCGGATGTTCCTGCAGAAGAGCCTATATGTCAATCTTATTGCATTAGCAATTTCCAACAGTGATGCACAATGAAAGCCTTTTAGGAAAAACAGATTTGAATGCAATATGTTTTGAACACAATGAAATGCTAATGTGATTCTATGGAAAACTGCTAACATGATATATATGGAAAGCCTTTATGCATGAAATTTACCCCCTATATGTACTTGCCTAGGTTTTCTCACCTGGGAGGAAGGGAAGGAGGACAGCAGTATAGCTGCTTCCTCTATGGGTTCACTGTCAGACTCGATTTCTGGTAGTTCTTTCTTTGGACTGTTTTATTGACAAGCTCCATCTATATTTTGTATGCGAAGCAGTGTGTTGCACTCAGTGATGCCAAATCATGTCTTCTCAAAAGGTGCCTGCTATGTTAACACTACAATGAGTAACCTTTCAGGCAGAGCTCCGGATGGCTTGCTCTCTCTGGAACTGGGTCCTCTGTGCTAGGCCATAGCTAGGAGTGGGTCTTCTAGGAGTGCTCCTGTGGAGATGAGGAGTTCATAGGCAACAGACTCCTCAGCTGACTCCCAGTCTTGTAGTTTATCTCTGGCTTTGTGACATTAGACAAAACCAGTCAGCAGATCTCAAAAGCATGAGATACAGTCCTAACTTTGGAAGAACCAGTCACCAAAGCCTCATTGCCAGGATGAGGCCTTGCAGATCTGCCCAAAAGGAGCCAGCTTCCCTTCATTTCTGTGTTTTACAGCAGGATATTGGACATCTGGCTCACAGAGCTGGACATCAGATTTGCTGTTAGGTAGATAGGATGTCTAACCATACAACCGTAAGAGAACATTTGCTTTATCTCTTTCCTTTGCTAGCACTGTGCAAGTATAATTACAGCTCAGAAAGTGCATTCTTTTCTAAGAACTTAATACACCAAACTTTCAGGACTGCCTCCCCATCAGATTTGTATTCCATATCCTAGGTGAAGTAATTGTTCTTCAGATGTACTCTTATTCACAACATTCTGCAGATCTACGTCCAGGCAAATCCTTTACCTAAAATGGGTATTTGGGAATTGCTCCAAGAATGCCAGTGATTGATAACAAGGAATACAGGATCTGATTAGCGTGGATACAAACTTCAGGCCAGCAATGAAGCTGAAATTCTTTTCTAGTCCTCTTCTTCCTTTGTGAAGTGTTTGTTCTGGAGGCACTTGGCTACATGCTTTGTATTAGATACGAGTCAGCGTTTATTTTAAAAGCAGGAATTCTATTTTTTGCGTACTTCCAACTGTTCCATTTTTAGAAACACTGATGGGCTTTGCTAAACTTTCTCTGGGAATGGTGGGTATGTGAGGAATGCAGGACTCTGACTGTCTATAAAATGGGGATAACTAAAGCCATAAGAAGGCATTTTGGCTCCCCAGGGCAGGTTGATGCACCCCCCCCCATCATATCCCACTGCCTCTTTCTGCTACTACAAATATCTCCTCAGAGGTCCTCTGTAGCATGCTTGCTCCTTAGTCTCTGTCTTTCCTGGGTGAAGGCACTTGAAAGTCAGCTGCTTCATCAGAGCTGCTGGTTTTAGCAAACCAGCCATGGTGAGGGCCTACATAGGTAACTTATCGCAATGCATAGCTCTCTGCTAGTAATAAATTTTGCCTGTTGCCCCGTGCTGTAGTTTAAGCCCATTATTTCTTGTGTTGTCCATGAATGTGGACATCAAAAACAGATTGTTTCTTGTTTGTGGCAGCCTTTCACACGTTTGAATATTGTTACCATGACCATTCCCCTCCCTTCTCTCAATTTTAAGGCACATTAACACAATGCTGCTGATTTGGGGACTGCAATGATTAAGTCTTCATGCTGCTGTGCTGTTGTGTAGATACGATAGCTCAGATCAGTCCCACCACAGGAATTTGTACATCCCTTCCTAATTAGGCAACGTGCACATACCAGATGTGAGCTGGGTGCCTAATTATGTTTTGTGTCTGAATTTACACTTCTTGCACAAAGCTGTGTGGTTATAGCCTATAGAAATTTATGTGGATGTGTTAAGGTGCACAGCTTAATCAGTCCTTCTTTAGACCAAATGAGAATGCTATTCCTGTCAAGAGAAGCTGGATGATGCTGAGTAGATGAGGTAATATTTGAGTGATTCCACAAGCTCAGAGAAGTTATGAGGAAGTCATACATATTTAGACACTGGCATCAAACTTTGTCCTCATTTTATCCTGGAGGCAGTGAATTCAGCAAAGACTCCACAGTCTAGAAGAGTGACCAAAGAAGTTTGAAGTGCTGATGGATTTGTTCTTTGATATTGATGGCTTCACACAAAGTTCACCCTAGAAAGGCTTTCGGAACAAACTTGAAATAACAAGAAAATGAGTTTCAGGAGTTTGCATTATTCATCTAAGCTTATAGGAATAAACAATGAGATATTGCCAGGGCTGTGTGAAACATGGATAAATTTGAGTCTCAGATGCTTTACCTCATATCATTGCAGCTGTTTTCAATTGGAGCAGTTCAGTGTCAAACCAGGAAGAAATTTAGTTTCTTAATTAAGAAAAGAAAACCTTCTTTACATTTCATTTAATTAAAATCCTGGGTGTGAGGTTCTGTGGTTATGGCAGAACTTGGTAACGCTGTGATGAATAATTCATTCACTGTATTTTGTTGGGTGTCAAAGGCAGAGGTTTCAGATAGGTTCACAACAACACCCTTGTCTTGCTAGTCCCAATCACAACAGGAAGTCCAGGGGATCCCAAACTATGTCCTGGCTATCATGAGTGGAACAGGAGCCTTTTCAAGGTGATTCACATATGTCAAGGTTAACATATCACCACTGGTCCTGAGCCATAAGCGGGTCACTAGAGCAGCAGTAGCTGTGCGTATTCAGCTCGGGTATGCATTTCCATGCCACTCTTCAGGAATAAACACAGCTGTGAAAGCCCTTCGGCCCAGCTCTGACCCATCGTACTTGCAAAAGCCTAAGCTAATACCAGGATTTGTACTTCAGACTCAGGGTGTGGGAGCAGGCTCGGGACAAGGTTGGTGAAGTTTCTCACTCATTTGAGGCCTGAATATGTGTAAGCATTTGCCTTTTTTTTTCTCTTTTTTTTTTAAAAAAAGCGCTTTCTCATGTGAGGGTGTGGAAGATCCACACAGCAAACAGCAGTGACATGACAACCCAGCAACCCAGGACCTCTTTGCTGATCTATACTCCTGGGTTTATATTGCCTGCTGGCTGTTGGACACAGTTGAAACACATCAAGACTTGATTGCTGCAATACTAGCTATGGGAAAACCCACATGTTTTTCTTTTTCATAGTAACCAGAAGTAACTAAATCAGTGCTAGGTAAAAATAAATAGATGCACATTCACAACTGGCTGTTTTACATTGTTTGACTGGAATCACTTTCTCCAAATTCTGTATGATTTTGTCACCGAGCTGTAGACTTCTAGCTGTAACTGTCTCACTATTCCATTTTCCAGCCGTGTGCAATCTCCAAGAACTGCACAGCTTATGTCTAGACGACCCTCTGAGAAATCTCCCTCTGTGGCCTTAGTAAGCTGCTGCAATGACACCAGGACTGATGATGTCAGCCGTTTGCTAGACTGATAGCCATGCCTCTCTCAGCTCAGTCAGCCGAGGTAGGCTCTGAGGGTGGGGCCAGAGTCTTGGAGTTTTACTCTGGGACAAGATGCGTGCACATGCCTGCACACACGTGCACACATGTGCATATGCACAGGTACACTACAGGGAGGCTGGGCCCTGAGCATTTCATATAGCTGTTTTTTTAAGTCTGTTTTCACTAACATTTTCCCCTTTTGACTTTAACATAAAGCTTAATGTGACTTTAACATCAGCTTAACCAGGACTGATACGATTCCACTACTAAGACCCTCAAAACTGAATTAGAAGGGAACTTCAGTAGCTCATTGGCCTGCAAAGACATTCTGCTGAGGGAGGATGAGAGTTTTTCCCATCCCAGTGGATCCTTTCTCATTATCCCGAATCTAAGTTTCCAGAAGTCTTTCCACAGTGGAAGTATCAGTATGCTGCTGCATTATGTGGTATGTTTACTTTCCATGAACTCTGTGGAACTTGTCTTACTGACTTCAGTGGTAAGTACCTGTAAGGACTAAGTGAGTACCTGGCTCACCATGATGATCTTTCATCTGCTTTTCTCTGTTATTGCTGTTTCTTTGATAGCACAGCAAAAGTTACCGCAGTAGAGTTTCTGGAGGAACACAGGTCTCCTGTTGGCCTGAGAACTTAAAGGCTAATCCTACACTGGGCACTGATAAACAGAGTTTAGGAGTAGGAATAAGTATTCCAGTCCCCTCTACTTTGTGCCCACATCGTTGGGTTGTAGCCTAGCAGTCATTCGGACTTGAGGTGGGTGTCATCTCACGCAATATTAGCTGTATGCAGAGCCTGTTTCTGCTGGCTTTTTTTAGATATTCATTTCTGGGCAGAACAGTCCATGTCCTGTACATGCATTTTTTTTTCTACATGCATATTTTTCTCAAGTACATATTTAGGGAGTTCAGGGTGACTAGGTCAGATACAGATATTAACAATGTGGACATGTTTGTTTGGCCAAGTAAATCACTCCTAAAGGCATCTTCTATACTAATAAATTGAATGCAACTGAGATTTCTTGGCCTGGAGGCCAACTGGCATGGAGTGGCCTGCTTCTGTTCTGTTAACTCTTTCAATCTTCAGAACAAGGTGGCTATTCCATGTAGTCCCAGGGAAGGAAAGTGCGTTAAGGACGTAACCTGAATGACGCATGACTCATACTCATGACAGTACATCATTCTGTCACTGAGAGAGATAGAGGTGGCCAGACCAGAGCTTTCGTAATGGTATGGCCCTAGGCTTGATACATTTGCTGGGGTATGGAAAAAAATGCAATGATTCCCTTCCCACCCTCCACTCTAAAGCGATTAGCATCGAGAAACATGATGGATCATCAGCACTGCAGATATGTCAAGTGCGGTTTCAGAGTTGGAACTTTCCAGTGCAGTAGGCAAGATGCCTGATACAAAAGGCATAAGATTTAAGCAACTGCTGTCCTAAAATATCATTTAAATTAAATTGTAAATTAACATCTCTATCTCTGCAGCCCTGGAGCAGAGTGGCTGCCTAGGTATTTCATAATGGAGTAGCTAAGCCTAGCAACACATGGCTTAGTCTGCTGGATAGTGTGCAGTATTATGTAATTTAATAATATTAAAGTAGAATGTCCTGATAATATTATTTGAAAGATGTTTGCTATATTTAATACCACTTATGTTTTGTGTGTCACTTGGATTTTGGGAAAAAAAGATTTTAGAAGAAACTAGAGGGCGCGCGATAGGAAATTGCGCAATATACTTATCGGAGACTACATCACATGGTCTGCAAAGCACTGCTTTTGCTTTTATACACATACCCTTGGCAACTCTCCCACTAGCAACAATACTGCTCAGACTCATACTGATGTCACTGTTGAGTTATTTAATTTGACTGAACGAGATTAATGTGTTTATTTAAAACCTTGGTCAAAATGGAAAAGAAAATCTCAGGACAATACTTTTTACGTAAACATGTATGTTTTCATATCTGATAATTGTAATGTTGCATTAACTTATCGGAGCAGTTGTTTACACACGCTAACGCCCGGGAGACCCCCTCAGATAAGAAGTGTGAGCCATGTTCCCTGTTAGCCTGGAGCAGAGATTTTTTACACCACTACTGGTTCCGTGGGCTTTCATCCCCGGCTCTCTTTGCTTCCTGTTCGCGCTTTCAGCGCTGACCTGCCGTGATCCCAGCATTGTTCTGCTTTCTCGTGCGAGGATGGGGTTTAGTGCAGCCACGTAATGACAGCGAGGCAGAGGCATTTGGGAACCAGCAGATTCTTCTGATGTTTTGATACTGGCTGAGAAATATGGGGCTCCACTGTAAGGACTACCTGGAAGGAGCTGGCTCTGGCCTTTGTAGGCTGACCTTGCTCTCATAAAGGCTGGAGACTGTCTGCCTAAATCTTCTCTGCATTATGTTTTACAAGCATCTTGATGGTTTTTCCCTGTGACAAATTGTTCTGAACTAATTTATTTTGTTCTCACATGTACCCTCTAAATGTTTGGGATAAACTTCTGTTTTGACAGAAAAGAAGCGTTAGTAGCTATCCAGTTAAATACGCCAGATTACTGTAATTTTACAAATACAAGGAATAAAAGTCCCAAATTTAAAATATCTTTTTCCTTGACAGAGTGAATTTGGTCTTTTCTGTGGAACTGATTACAGATTGTTAAGCAAAGCAAGTGAGGTGATTTCTGCCCTACTCTGTCATCAGCTTCTCCTGACAGATGTAGACCATTGCCATATACACAGATTAGCGAGGTAGAAATTGCATAACCCAGAGCTTAATGTTCTGTAGTGGGTGCGTTAAGCAAAGGGTGCCTGTTCTTCCTTCCAGTTTTGTAGTCACCATGTTCATATTTTCATGCTGCCTCCCATCTCCTGCTGCTTGGAATGTGAATGTCTTGGGTGAACACCAGCTGGTGCTAGGACTTGTGACAGGCCAAAGAGTTGCTTTTGTGCTTGCTCATCTTACATGGGACTAAGTGGTTCCTTTTCACTTGCACTTTGGAAGGATTTGGGGTATTTGGGCCCCTGCTCTCACCATTGGTGGTATCATGGAAGAAGGGAGAAAGTTCCATATGTTTATATATGTCTGCATTTCTCAAGGTACAGGGCATCTCATAGGGTATTCTTGTGGGGCTTGGGACTGGGCATGCAAACAGAACAGAAAGATTATGAGGAAATCAGGTCTAGTGAATCACTGGTCCCCAGCAGACATAGCATGTTGCCTAGGAGGCTCTCTGATGCTCTGGCCGTGTGGGCTCATCCTGCAGCATGCTCCAGACTTGTGAGGGTATCAGATTAAGCCAAGGAGTCAGGCTTTGGCATTGTCCTTGCCCTGCTGTCTCAATACGTTGTACCTCTGTGTGCATTCAGTATCCCCAAGTGTCCCCTGGACCCTTAAAAGATCTGTGCATTTAAGGACATGTCAGAATAATATGGTTTCTGAAGCCCTGCTGTTCCCAATACAGGGCGCTGTCCCCCAGTGTCTTCTCAGTGACTGCATGTAAGCAGTGTTGGGGACTGTGCCCAGGCCTTTGCTGGTGGGAGGCGAGCAGGGCCCACCTCCTCCCACAAGAGCAGAGTAGAGCAGTTGTGGAGCTGCTTCTTTGCAGGTACCCATTTGAGAAGCTGTCTCCATCTCATAGTTTAAAAGTGCCATCTGTATTCAGTCCTTTGGACTTGATATGCACAGGGGGTCTGTGAAGTTTATTTAAAGCAGTAAATAGCTTGACATACGAGGACATTTTTCCTCAGAGTTCCAGTCAGTGGAAATATGTCATTTTCAGCTAAAATTAGACTGGCTCCAGCTACATTAAAAAAAAGGGGGGGGGTGGAACCCTTAAGAGCTAAACTCCTTCTGTTGGACTTCCTCAGATGTAGCAACTCCTAGCAGAAATAACTCAAGATCCATCCAGCACAAACTGTATCCAAAAGTCTGTGATTTTCATCCAAAAAGCTTTGAACTGTTGGAGACAGCCAAGCAGACTGGCCAGGCAAACAAGTCTTTCTCTTGCATGTGAGAGAATGTAAATAATCTTAGAGAATAATGATAGATCTTTCAGAGGTACTAAATGAAAATTGAGAATAGTTGAATTTTAAATGAGTTTTGCAGTTAATGTTACACAATTGTTGGCAGTAGAATGAGATTTGAGGGGCAGAGAGGGAGCTGAATTCAGAAAAATACTCATTAGTCCCATCAGATTTGATATTACAGGTTTAATTTTATAAAAGATACTTTAGCTGAACCTACACCCATCAACTTAAAGAAAAAAAGCAATATATTTTCTTTTGTGGTGAATATAACCCAGACTTTGATTAGTGCATTAAACTCTAAACACAAATGAAAGTGAGTAGATACTTGATGCTTTCTGAGGTCCAACTCTAAAAAGAGTGTGAAGGGCAGTGGAGAGGAGAGACTTGGACCCAAAATAAAAAGCAGAAAACAAACAAAAAAAACCATTGGAAATTAAATACACATTCTGAATAATTCCTCTTTCAAATGAGTTTTATTAAAAGAACAATGAAGGGGGTGTATGAAGCCTAACTATATATTGTATTGTCATTCCAGGCTTCATCAGCAGTTTCTTGATTCCTGTGAAGTTCTGAGATCTACCCTGCTGGAGTGCTTGTAACAGCACCTGAGTTTACAAAAACTTATGCGTGGAAGAACCTCTCTTTGAAGGAAGCTGCCATACAAGTATTGTGAAAACTCCATCCAGGCCTTGGCAGGCAGGAGAGTAAATTGTGCTTCTGTTGACACTGGTGTGTAATCTCTGCTTCTTATGCACTCCAGCACCCCTATCAGCTCCTTGTTCTCCTTCACCAGCCCTGCAGTGAAGAGGCTGCTGGGCTGGAAACAAGGAGATGAAGAGGAAAAGTGGGCAGAAAAAGCTGTCGATTCCTTGGTGAAGAAATTAAAGAAGAAAAAAGGTGCCATGGAAGAACTGGAAAGGGCTCTGAGCTGCCCTGGTCAGCCCAGTAAATGTGTCACGATCCCACGTTCCTTGGATGGGCGACTGCAGGTGTCTCACCGCAAGGGGCTCCCCCATGTCATATACTGCAGAGTGTGGCGCTGGCCTGATTTACAGTCTCACCATGAATTGAAACCACTGGAATGCTGCGAGTTCCCATTTGGCTCAAAACAGAAAGAAGTGTGCATTAACCCCTACCATTACCGGCGGGTGGAAACCCCAGGTAATTATGTCACCTGCAAATGATTCACAGCTCTCCATTAGCTCTTGCACTGGCAGGTCTATACTTGGTGTGTCGTTAAGAGGCCTACTCTGAAATCGGGAAAGACCGGCTCTGTTTGACGGGAAGACCCTGAGTCTTTTCTGCCCAGTAGCGTCCCGGATCGAGGGCTGAGAGCAGTTCTGTGCCCGGGGTCCTCACTGCCAGCCCAGAGCGGTGGAGCCCCCCTGGGGCCGGATCTTGTCCAGGGTGCTGAAAAGAGTTTCTCTCTGCAGGTGGGGGTGCTTGTTGCTCTGCGAACCCTCCCTCTGTAGACTGATGTTGCTGGTATGGCTATTTACTTGAAATCTAGGCACCAGCAAGTCTTACAACTTTGGCTGGATTTATGCCTCATTCTCTGAAAACCAGAAATTGGCTCATTAATCCACGGGAAAAATGTCTCACCAGCTCTCTCTTTAGAAATTAGAGTTGTAGTCAGTGAATTCTTCCTAAAATGCCTGATGGCCTGCCTTCAGTGAGATTTACGTATCCAGATAGATAGTTTATGTGAAAGCACTCCCCCAAGTTATCATAGAACTTTGAATTTTCCACTGATGATCCTCCTTAGATTAGACGTGGTCAGCGTTGAGAACTCATGCCCTGACTGAAAGGTCATTTAATTGGACTGTGTCAATGAAACAGCTGAATAGTTTTGTTATACGATGATAGTGTTCAGTATCGACTTCCATAGGGATCTTAGAAAGCAGGGCTGGCAAAGATCTTGAGTGGTCATCCTATTCCCCTCTGTCCCTGACCCCAAAACAAAACAAATTACCTGGTACATTCCTGAAGGTGTTTTCCTAATAAGATCTAAAAGTTCTTGGTGATAGAGTCTCCACAGTCTTCCCAGGCAAACAAATCTATTGCTTTGCTGTCATTACGGTCAGAAAGATTTCTAGTTCTAACCTAGCTTTCCTTTGCTGCCGAATCACAGTAATTTAATTTACTAATGGATACAGTTGGTAAGTGTATACTTATTATTCTGTGATTACTCTTTGTCTGGCATGAACTTTACTGTGAGGTGACATTAGGATCAGATAAATGAGCTGTGGGATGTTTCTTTTCACACAGATGAAATAAGGGAAAGATATTTGTTAACATCTGTTAAACAACAGGGACCGTTTCCCTCCCCTGCAGTTCTACTTCAGTGGAGCTGTCATTTTGGAATTGTATCTGAACTGCTGTAAACATTGTCACAACTAAAATTTTACAGCTGCAGTGAGCAGTGCATGTTGTCAACAGTTTTCACTGCAAAGAGCTGGTCTCCTGGTTTGCTAAAATAAACTCTTCAAGAATCTAAGAAAAGATGCTCATAAAATATCCCATTTTGTATATCTTTCTCTTTGAAAGCTGTAGTTTTTAATGTCTTCTCATTTCTTCTGGTGTAACTCTAGTGTAGTTAATGGAGTCTCCTCAGCATGGTAGCTGACAGCACTGCAAAGTACTGTTTTAAATCCAGGTCTTCTGATCTGCTCGGTGCCTGCTAACAAATCCTAGTTCTGGGATAATCCAGCAGCTGCTAAATGACTTCCAAAACTTGTTGTTAGTCTGTGAAGCAGGCTGGCTGCCTCCATACTAGTAAATGAAACAGAGGCAAGATGCAGGCCTGCTGAACTGTTAGCATGCTCCCTGCCATGGCTTTGACTCATGCAAACTAGCATTCCCCCCAACAACAGCTGGTGACAAGTGAGTCACCTCCCTACAGGAGATGAGGTGCAGCAAGAAGTACAACCTAATTAGATCTGCTGGAGCAGCAATGGGAAAGAGCCTAGACCACTGCAAGTGGTAGCAATTCAGCTCTGGGCCAGAGAGAGTTAAATAGCGGTGCTAGGTAGAGACAGATGTGAAGGAACAAAATGAGAGAGAGGAGAAAGTAATAGCAGTGAGGTCACTGCAGAAATGGGTGGAAGCGACCGATCTAGGTGCCAGTCTTTTTAAGCAACCATCCTGTTTTAACTACAGGAAACCCTCTATATCTAGGCTCTTGGTGATCTTAGGCTTATGTGAGATTCCCTGAATCTTAGCCTCTGAAGCTAAGGAATCCACCCATTAAGGTTATTTAGTACTGCATTTTTTTATAGTCCAGAGGCCTGCATTATTTTCATACAAATGTCTTACCATTTTTGGCTCACTTTCCTTTCCATCACTGTAGTCCGTCTTGCTGAGTCAATCACTTTGTGATCAGATCCGTTAACCGTTATTCAGAATGAATGAGTTGTGTCGAAGACAGAGGATGTAGCTTTCATTGTTGCTGTCCTTTCCAGACCTGCTGAGCAACAGGTGCCATTTAAAAAAAGCACATCAAATATTTCCTCCATTTTGTGTAACATCCTACTGCAGATAAGAGGTTAGTCTACCTAGTCTAAAGGAGATGGGCTTTGCTTCCCCCCTCCTCCTCATTCTGGAGAGCAAGTCAGAAGTCTGAATGGGTCATTGTCAGTAGAAGCTGCAGTTTCAGAAAATAATAAAAGCTGCCTAAGCATTTACCCTATTATTTTTAAATGAGATCATTCATTTGTAGATAATGGAAGTTCTAATGTGCACTGTTGCTATAGACAGCAGGAGCCTAAGTGAACTTTTGACTTAGACTAAATGATTGCTCTTGTCAAACCTGAGTGGGAAGGAAGAAGTGGTAATTTCTCAGTTGGAAGACCACCTGATGATCTTGCTACAGGTGATGTGTATGATGCTTATGAATGATTATGGATAAAAAAAGCAGGTGGCCCTCACTAGAGGGTAAGCCTTCTAGGGCAGTAAACTGCTCAGAGAGGGGCTGCTATATCAGAAATAGCAGTATGGATGTTGTACCTGGAAAAAAAAATGATGGAGCAGATAGTTTGCTCACTTGCAGGTTCAGAAAGCACAGGCACAGCCATGGTTTCCAGCAAGAACTACCGCAGCTGAAGAGCATAGGAGAGAACCTAGGGCAGGAGAGGTAGCAGCAGGACTTGGGACATGACCATATTTGTCTTCAGTTGAGGAAAAATCATCAGCGGAGGCCTATGGAGAAGGAAGGATCCACTCCTAGTTTTAGATGGAAAATAGCAGGTATGAGAAAGTGCCCCCACTGAGTGGAGACAGTACAGATAAATTATGAGTGCAGATTGACCCTAATGCACTCAGTCAGTGTTTCAGTTTCATGCCTCTGGTCACGCTTCTTTCAGAATGGTTAAGGCTTAGAGAGTGAGATCTGTTACTGAAAGAGCAAGGAGAACAAGGTCCTTTAGGGATTTTTTAGCCACAAACAACAAAATCTCCAAATTCCTCTCCTCCACAGAGGCTTTAGCCCTCTAGGCATCCACAGAGCAGCCAGTGGAAAGACTGAGTGAGGCGGCAAAAACTGTACAACAAAGCAGAAAATAAGAGTACCCTGGATAGAGCTGGGAATGAGTTCAAGTCCAAGCCTGAAAATTCCTCTTGCTGACTCACTCAGGGCGAGTCAAAGGCTTTCCCTGGCAAGTGCTGTTCACACATCCAGATTCTCAGCTTTCATTTAAAAAAGGAGTTGTGTTAAAAAGGGAGTTCTCACAGGACTAAAGAAAGCTGCTTCAATATGAGCAGTACACACAGTGATTGGTGCCAGCCTCCCAACCCTACACATTGTTGGTGTTGCTGTAGCACAGCTGTCCCTTGCTCAGTACCTCTGCTCACTTCTGTGTGCACAGAGATCACTGCCTCCCGATTTTCCAGGACTACTGGTCAGAAACTGCTGGGTAACAGCGAACTTGGCAAAAAATTGCCATTGTCTGATACGTTGTCTGATGATTGCATGCTGCAATGTGGGAAAACTCCAGGCACAGCAGCAGCTTGCAGCCTGGAGCTGCTTACAGGAGCACGGGATGAGCAGGATTCAGCTCACCAAAATCGCATCTGCAATGTAATCGCTTTTGTGGTGGTACTGGCCTTGTCCCAAAATAGAGCAGATGAACTGAGCGCTAAGAGAGTCTTGTTTCTCTCCGATGGCTATAAGGACAGCTTAGTGGGATCAGGTAATGCAGTTCAGGTATGAATGCCTGCATTTCTACCTGGGGAATCTAGGGAATCCAGAAACCCAAGAAAGCAAAAGTAAAAGCAAGTAAAGGAAGTAAAAAGCAAAAATACTTTCCTCCACCAAAGGGTTTTGGAGGGTGGCTACAAAATCATCATCCCACAGATAGGGGAGTATCAGAGGCTAAAGAGAAGAAAGTAGGCTTTCAAAGTACCAGTGCAGTGCTGGCCAGAAACTAATTAGAAATGCAGCAGGCCAGAGAAAGGTCTACATGTAGTCCCTTAACAGGAATCCTAGTGCCTGCATTTCTGAGCAGATAATAAGGTAACTTTCACAGTGGATCCTCGTGTCATCAGTCCAATCCTTTGCATGTTCTTAAGCACTCAGATCTTCAGTCCTTAGGTGACTGGCAAATTCCCAAATGGTATATCCCAGTGCCTTGGCAGGAGAGCAGTTTAACTGCGGCCCCTGCTGCAGCAAATGCTCCAACAAGCTGGAAGCTGTAAATAAGTCATTTGTATCAGACACTGTTCTGCCTCCTGATTAAACCTGCCCCTGCTCTGAGTAGCATGTGTGCAGTGATGTTCAAGGAGAGCACATTCAGGGTATTCATACAGCCTCTCCTCATGCACATGTTTTGCACTATCTATATGTTTACTTTATAGCAATTATTCCACTCTTTCATTATAGTGGATAAATGAGAGTTCACTGTAATTAAGAGGTATTCCCTAACCTACCTAAGAAGAATTAGCCTTACCTAGCCAGAGCGTTTGGTTCCCAACAATATGTTAAAACATGTTCAAACATGTTCCTGTCAGCATTTATAACCAAGAATGCCCACTGCTCCTTGTTTCCATGAGCTGGTGAAGACAGACTGAAAGACTACATGCTGTTGGCCAAAGCAGTTCTAGACACCGAGACAATCTGTATAAGCCTGTTGAATTGTCCTGATGTTGAGACAACTCATCCTTGTCACAGTAACCCAACTTGCCTCCTTATCTTCTCTTGGGATTTTTAGATCTCTGTGCTAACAAGCAGGGATTCATTCCCCTTGTTTGTGTTTAAGGCTTTAACTAAGACGCTTAGGTGCTTAATTATCCTCTTCTCTATAGCTAATAAAGAAATCTTGAGGTACAAGAATTGCCCATTGTAGATGCTATTCTCTCCCTAAGGACTACAGAGGGCTCCAGCCAAAGCCTGAAGCTGAAGTGCCACATTCAGAAATATTTAGCAAGCCTCTTTGTGTTCTAACCTATGGGCTACATCTTTATGGATAACTCACCTAATAAACTTTTCTAAAACATTTCGACTCTAATTCTGCTGTTGCTTCTGTTACGTCAGAAGTGAAAAGTTTTCTGGTCAGCTTTGGGTTCTTCAACACAGTAATGCTATTACAACTGTGACAATATGAGATATACATGAAGAGAGTTTGTGAGGAGGGAAGATATCTTCCATTAGACCAACTTTTACATGGATGAATTTGCATTTCAGTTTCTTGCCCTGCATTTTTCATGTCTTGACTACCGAGCATTGACATTTGTCTCCTTATGCTAGATCTTTTTTAATTATATTGCAAGAGCTAAATGTATATTGTTGCAATATTTGAATTGCCATTTACATTTCCTTTTAAAGATTCTTCTGTCTGGTTGGCAGCATTTTCAGGCACCTGAAAACCTTTTAAATCTGGTCTATGTTTCCTTTTGCCCTTTTGTAAAATGCTGGTAGTAAAATAATGCAGTGTACTTGCTGAGCACTGTTAATTATAATTAAACTTGGCTCTGAATTTGACAAATCATAATATTTATCAACTCCTGAATTTTTCAGCCTTTCAGGAGAAGGAATGGGTAATTTTGAGAGAGAGAAATGTGCCACTTGCATTTCTGCAATGTGGTTATGTATGCATGCTGTACCTGTAAATTATATGGTACCTAGCCTAAGTCAGGAGCACATGGAACTGCTGCAACTGGCTTCAAAACTGGAAAAAAAGCCAAAGAACCAGATTCGTATTTTGGGATAGATTTGTTACACTTCAGTAAGTAGTATATATACAAAAATATTTAGGTAGTAGAGAATATACCTCTGCCTTACTTACGAAGAGATGAGTACAGTAACCATATTTTTTCCATTCTGTTTTTCCTTTCAGTGCTACCTCCTGTACTAGTTCCAAGGCACAGTGAGTTTAATCCTCACCTCAGCCTGCTGGCCAAGTTCAGAAACACTTCTCTCCACAGCGAGCCGTTGATGCCGCACAATGCCACCTACCCTGACTCTTTCCAGCATCCTCCATGCACTCCTTTTCTGTCCTCACCCAGTCACATGTTCTCCCAGTCACCTAACAGCATCAGCTACCCCAATTCACCAGGAAGCTCCTCCGGACCAGGAAGCCCCTATCAGCTCACAGGTAAGAAGTTTCCAGATGTCCCCCTGAGGCGGTAGAGGTTCTTGCAAGGGCCTGGGGTCAGGAGCAATTCTGGGTGCTCCCTACAGGCTGTCGCTATGCACTAAAGTGTTGGACAGGATGGACTTGGAATGAGATTTCTTACCTCTGGTTCTTTGTATTGTCATCTGGTCCTTCTGATGGATTCTCAATGGACTAAAAGCCTTAGTCTATACCATTCCTACAAGTGTCTGAATGAGCTCTCGTGATTAAGGAGAAAATTAAGGACAGCAGCAAGTGAGCCAGGTCTCTGTCTGTCCAGGCCTGTCCATCCAAGCTTCTGATACAATCCATGGAAAAGAGTATTTGCAACACCTATGTTAGGCACCTCTGATGGAGGTAGTCAGAACAGGGACCTTTAGAAGCTCTATCAAGAGAGATAGGCAAAAATGGTGAAATCAATATGCAGAAATATTTGTTCATGTATAATGGTCCCTGTGAGTGTAGAAAGTTCAGGAAACTAAGGTGTTTTCCAATCTAGCCAAACACTCAGTGAAGTCACCAGGCAAATTCCTGTGCCTTCAGAGCGTTTTTTTGTAAGCTGCACAGTTCCAAGGTCGGCAGGTTTAACTCACTCAGATTGTTTATACTGTGATCTCCTTACTTGGTAGTGTTCTGGTTACCTAAGAATTTAACTATGCCATTGTTGTTAAATACACCAAGAAGGTGTCATGCAACACAATTGAGGGCTAGCTTTAATATGAAAACTCCCTTTTGCACTTTGTTGCAACTCCAAAGTAATTCCAGCGATCTCAGCTTTTTTACAAGGATGAATGCAGATCAGAATCTTGTAGCTTAATATTTTAATATCTCAACTATAAAGCATTTAAATTCATGTCCTCAATGTCTATTTTGATTTTAAGTGCAAGAAATATGTTTATTTTTTCATAATATTTGTGGTAGTTGAACTTCCTTTTAAGCTGGACATTTTCAACATAGCATAATGTTTTTCCTTCCCTGTCCATTCACTGAATTTTTGTTCGTTTCTTCTCTAGATCTGTAGTCAAATTAACCCATTTAGC
Organism: Rhea pennata; assembly: GCF_028389875.1. Lineage (NCBI taxonomy): Eukaryota > Metazoa > Chordata > Aves > Rheiformes > Rheidae > Rhea > Rhea pennata. The sequence continues at coordinate 189,920,593 of NC_084663.1, forward strand.
AACATCCAAACACTCGGTAGCAAGTAGTAGGACTTGTTTATCTTCTCTCATCTTTTTCTTTCACCTCTGTAACTGAGCTTGATTCAGTAGAGCTGGTCCTGACAGGTAAATCAGTCCCATTCCAAGCTATATGACTCTGACTCAGTTATTTACCTGAACCTGGGACCTTGCAAAGCCACTTAAAAATGGAAGAGGCTCAACTCAAGCTTTAGTGTATCAAAGCATACTGAATGCTGATAAGCATAATTTGCCTGGGTAACAGCCAGGGATGGCTGACTATCTCATGAAACAGTCAGGAGTTACTTCAAGAACTCCAAGTGGGATTGGTGTGACCAGATATAGATGTCAACAATGCAAATTTCTGCATGTGCTTTAATTGTCTGCACTGCCTCTATAATCAGTGGAGAAAAATAGACATTCTTAGAACAATGCTCATACCATCTTAAGGTATATGTCTAAAGCAGCTTCCATGCCTGGAAGTGCCTATTTTTCTTTAATGAGTATAAGGAGAGCTTATGGTGACTAGGTTAGGTGTAGACATCACAGATATATATATAAGCATATCATAATCCCTTCTGTAACTTTTATTCTTTTCTACTGTTTCTTGAGCTTTCTTTATCATTCTGACTTGTTGCGTTTTCTTTGGAAAGGTTATGTCTTCCCTATGTTAGAAATGTCATTTAGTGGGATTCCCAGATCCTGGACACTGCTTAAATAGAATTCCAATGCAATACTTGGAAGATTCAATAGTCATCTTATGAGACAGCCCACATTCACATTTTTCCACCCTGGGTGAAGTGGCTCTGTTTCGGAGCTCAGCCAACAAACCACATTCACAAGAGGGAATTACAGCCTGGACCTAAGTTAAACTCTGGACTTCTTAAACAGACCCTTAGTCCTGCAGACTTATACATGACTGTAAGTTATTTACAGGCCTACTGAGTTTCCGTTTAAGTGAGTAAAGCTACATACTTTTAGTGCTTGTGAAGGGAATGCCAGAGTTTTCTAACATGAAAATGAAGCATCCTCTTCTCTGGCTTCCTCCCATCTTTCTTGTGAATCCCCACTACAGAGAACCACTTTTTTTTACATCTTACTGTACTGTAAAAGAGACAAATTAGGAACTGGGCAGGCTGTGAGCTGATACTTTTTCTTCATATTTTTCCCTCACATCTATTGCTTTTTGATGAAAGGCAGGTTTAGCTCAGTTGGTTAGAGCGTGGTGCTGCTAATGCCAAGGTCTTGGGTTCAATCCCTGTATGGGCTATGCTGAGGGTTGGGCTAGATGACCTCCAGAGGTCCCTTCCAACCTTACCATTCTATGATTACTATGAAGACTGAAAAAATCAGAAGAGAGAGCTGGCCCTCCCTCGCTGGACAGAGGTAAAAGGTAAAAATTTGGAGGGAGTTTTGCTAAATCTCACTTTAGACTATAAGGGCTCTCTATAGGCTTTCTTTACAGCCTGTGAGGAAAGAGAGTTTTCTCACAGAGGAGCAATTAAAGTTAGCTTCTGCTCTTAAATCATGCTCTGCAAGATTTTTCCATTTGAGAGAGAAGTTTGGAACTGAAGGATCAACCTGCATTACTTCCTGACTGTAAAAAACTCAGGTTACAAGAGTCCTTGGCAGTAATTATCAGTAATTATCACTAGGGAAGTGCCTCTTCTCTGTCACTTGGAATTCACAACAGTTATGCACACCTTTATCACCAGTATGCCCAGTTGCTGTAATTCATTCCTGATTGGTTCTGTGGCTTTCATTTGCTCTTAAGGACAAAGTATGAAGCCTTCTGCATCCTGCCTGTCCCCTCTACTTCAAGGCCTTCTGGATCAGTCTAGACCTGAGGCACTGCTGTGATCGATCATCTCTCCCTCTTTCAAGTGTACCAAGTCCAACATGACTGCCCTTCCTTTCCATTCTTCATGAACACAAAATGTTCTTAGTCTGGGGACTGAAGGGAGGTCAAGTACACATTTGTACTCTGTTTCAAACCCTTCTCTAGCTAAACAAGGCTGAAGGAGTGTTACATATTTGCCAAGAAGAGGTGGAGAGAATTTACCAAATTACTGATTTTGATGTCTTTTCCAACTTTTCTTTCTTTCTTTTTTTCTTTCTTTCTTCTCTTCTTTCTAATAGTGGAAACTCCACCCCCACCTTACCATGCAAGAGAAACTTCAGGAATCCAAAATGGGCGGTCAATGGATGCAATAGCTGAAAATCAACTAGTACTTTCTTTGTCCCATGGAGGTAAATCTGCCGATGGAGAAACTGAAAGTAAATAACTATTTGTACTATTTCTCAAAGAGAATTTGTTAAGCAAAAATTATCAATTAAATGTCCAGTGAACTTAGCATCAGGTTTCAGACAATTTTAAGGCTAAGACTGTGTACCAGACCCATCAGTTGGCTAGCAGAATAGGACGATTTAAGAATTCAGTTACTTAAGTAGGGAATTACAAAATTTAGACTCTACTTGCATGCATTAGCAGCTAAAAACTGCTAAAACTCTACTTGCATGCATTAACAGCTAGAAAACTGATAATTAAAGCAAACACTATTTTCTAGACCGTAAAGGTAAAGATACCAAATCAAAGATGGGGAGGGTATATAATACGAAACAGCACTACCAATACCAGAAATGATTTCTTTATCACCTTCAGTTCTGGGTTTCATGCACTTTAAAGCTTTATGTTTAGAACTGTTCTTATTTTCAAATTTATTTTAACATTACATTACCGTCTGGCTAGAAGATGAAAGGACTTGTTGTAGTGAAGCACAAAGAGATTTTTACAGAAGGCCAAACTCTTTGCCCTCATGTAAGTATGCTTTAGGGAGAGATGGCGTGGATGGCCAGAATAGAAGGAACTGGGAATGAACAACACACACATTAATTTGCATATTAAAAATAATGCAAGCCTTCTGAAACAATAATGAACATGTATGTATCAGAGAAGTGGAAAAGGAAGATGAGGATAAAGGTGCTAATAACATATGGATATGTAGAATGGCCAGATAATAAGCAATTTTCAAGAACCAATATTTTTAAATAAATAGTCCAGAGACTTTAATCTCTGCCACCTTTTACCGTCTTGGATCACTGGCCTAGCGAATCTTAGTTGGAAGTTTACTAGTGGTTACTCACAGAGGTGCTCTGGGAGGAGGGGTCTCACACGTGTTTGTGGTAGGCAGGCAAGATAAGATTTCCCACTAATTCCTGTAGGACAAAGAAGACTCAGAGATTTTCTTATGTTACTGAGTCTTTCTTTGTCTTTGAGCTGGAAAACCCGGGCAGGGGTGGTTCCAAAAGAAATGGCCTTGCTGACATTTGCTGACTACAGTCCCACATGGAAGCAGAAAGCCCAGAAGCATGCAAAAATGGGGGGAGGAAGGGAGTGATTGATTACTTCTGAACTTCAGCATTTGGTATCAGGCTGAAGGCTTGGCTCAGTTTTGACTTGCTTTGAGCCCATCTGTCATCCGTAGCTCCTTCTGGTGTGCAGAGCAGATGTATCCCTTACTATTTTCAGTGTAGTGATTGGGCTCTAGTTCAGCAAAGAATGTCAGCATGTGCTTAATTTGATGCATTATAGTTACCACTTTTAAGAACAAGTGCGACTCCTTAGAGGCTTAAAGCTAAGCTGATGCACCACCCTTTTGCACATTTGAGGCTCCAGTTATAAAATAAAATAGAGGCAGAAGTTGCTGTCAAGATAAGTCCTGACAGAAGTGACTATTTTAGGTGAAGATCCCTTGGGAGGGGGTGGAAAGGAGGGAAGAAAGGAAATGGAGACATAGAATGATTGTTTGAAAAAGTATTATTGAGACATAAGCAGCTGATTAATTTTATTTCCTACAGACTTTCGCCCTGTTTGCTATGAGGAACCCCAGCACTGGTGCTCAGTTGCCTACTATGAACTCAACAATCGGGTAGGGGAGACTTTCCAGGCTTCCTCTCGAAGTATCCTTATAGATGGATTTACAGACCCCTCAAATAACAGGAACAGGTTCTGCCTAGGGCTGCTCTCAAATGTAAACCGCAACTCGACTATAGAAAACACCAGGAGACACATAGGAAAAGGTAAGAGGAAATCCCTCCTTCTTGGGAATATTCAGAGCTTGAAAGAAGTGTGTATTACATTAATAGATCTAGCCAATTTGTCAGATGTGCATGTCTTAAAACCAAAGCTCTGAGATTACATCTGAAATAGAAGAAAAGCAGCGGATTCTTTTCTGGCTGGATAAGAATCAGCAGAGTAGCTTCTTACAAAAGCTATTTACTTAGCCACTGAAGAGAAAAATGTTGTTTATAGTTGTCTAATTTAGCAGTATGTATTTTCATTTTATTTATTAGGGCTTCTGGCCACTGGGAATATTGCCATTGAAATGCCACTAAAAGGATAATTGCTGGTGCCTCAGGGCTGGTTCTCCTATCACCAAATAACAAAGGGAGATGGATGAAACACTTAGTAGTTGAGTTATTTAGCTGAAGAACTCTGCAAGAGTTGCCTTTGGAGCTTTTTTGCCCTAGCAGCTTAAGAAAGTCAGTCCAATCTGATTCTCTGTCTCATCAGCTTCTATCTAGTAAAACTGATCTTGGATTCTCCTTCAAGCAATTCTCCTTGTATGCGCTAAGTCTAATTTACATGCACTGTGCACACAGCATCATATGTTGAGACCACTCCTGAAGATGCACGGCTGCACACACTCCATCCCAGCTCACGAAGGCTGCGTAGGCCCCAGTATTCTCCCAGAACTTTGCACTGTTCAAGACAGTGAGTCAGAAGCCCTGTACTGGCCACTGCTCTGTGCAGATGAAATGTTGCCTATTCTGGTATATCCAGTCTAGACTCATTATCTTGCCAAGCCAGCCTCTCACCAGTAGCTGCCTGGGAATGGATTTCCCACTGGACTAATTAACTCTAATTGTTCCACTCCTATTATCTTGTCAACCTCACCTCATTTCCCAGGCCTAGAGCAGTATTTTAATTGGCCCTTGATAGTCTAGTGTTGAATGACTGAATATGAGGAAGGTCTGAGACAAAATGTTACAGACAACAGTGAACCTGAAGGCTAGTGCAGGAGGTGCTGCACTTCACAGAAATGCTGTACTTACCTCTTGCCTTGTTCTCCAGGAGAACACTTCTAGTACAAATATACTATGTGAAGTGAGTGTGATGCTGCAAGTGTCTATCAGTGGTTTGTTGCGAGCAATGTAAATGAGTTGTCCGTCTAGTCCTGACTTATGCAGAGAATAAGGCAAAGTTTCCCTATCAATGTTTTCTCTCAGAGGATTAAATCAAAGCTGAGCCCAGCCTCCCCTAAGTGAGAAAAAAATATCAGTCAAAGTTGTCATCTGAGGAAATTACATCCTGTAAATTTCTGCCCCCAAAATGAAAAGGGCAGAACAGGAAGAAAAGAGGTACATGCTAATGGTCCTCCTCCATTCAAATCTGAAGATCTGTCTTCATTGATTGAAAGTCCTTTTAAGTCCTATGCTAGGAATCTGCCCAAGGGAAGGGAGCAGGTTGCCCAGAGAGGAGCTTAGAATATCTGAGATCCTTCATTTTACTGCTCTTCCCTGTTTATGCAAATCTTAAAAAAAAAAACTTTTTCAAGTGGAATAGAAATGGCACCAGCACAGACCTGCAGAAGAGAGCACAGCAGTTCCAAAACTCTGTAGTTCAAAGGTATTCTGGACAGATGAAAGCTACTGAAATGGATACAATTGTCACAAGTTAACAGGGGGAAAAAAGAGTAAGTAAACAAGATTAGCTCAGTAGGATAAGGATATGCGATTGAATTGTCATCTAGTGTATCAGCGTGAAATAGTTTCCTGGAAATACCACATCAAAGCTAAAAACAATCCAGAACACAATGCAACTTCTACTAGCAATTGGATCTGTTTCAGCAGTCAGACTTCAAGGACAAAATGGGGACTTCTGATCAGAATGTCGCAAAGATGAGGCAACTTGGGGACTGCTGAATCTCCAAATTTTGTAGAGAGTGATGAAACTCATTAAAACACATGGACACTTGATATGATCTTCTATAAATATTCAGCTGCTTGGTTTCCTTGTCAGTACTAGTCTTCAGTGAATGAATAGCAGAAGACCTGAAACGCATGCTGACATATCGCTGCTGCTGTTTTTAAAAAGTCCGCAAGGAAAAGAAAATTGTAAGCTGTGCTTTCAGAAGTGACTTTGGTGCTTTTGTTTTTTTCTGAAGTTAGGATCTCAATATGTTCTGAAAATCCAGCACCTTAAAGCTTCTCACTTTAACACCCTAAATCACTAATCACGTCTGTAGATTCGAAATGTGGCAAATATTTATGTCCTTATTCTTCTCTCCCTACCTTGCGTTCTCACTTAAACAGCTTATTTCAGGAATTAATATGGACCCATCAAGGTCACCTAGGATGATTTAACTTTTTTAGTGTATTTTTCTACCCCCTTTTACAAAAGGAAAAGGAGACACAGGTCAAGTAATAGCAGTCACAATGTGGAACACCACGTAAGTATCTGGAGCAGTTGTAGTGTTGCTGATGACTGGTCTCATTGAGCTGTAGTTTCACCCGTGTTCCCAGTGCAATACCAGCTTGGGCTGTGAGCCACACCCCGCTGTCACTCAGATCTAATGGGAGATCTTGTGGGTACACAAAAGTAAAAGTCAAGTGATGGCTTGAGGACAGACTTTAAGGTTTTTGTCTGACTCATTTGGGAAATCTATGGGAGAGCATATTTTTCCCAGATCCCTTTCCTACTTAACCTGCTTTTCCCCAAGCCTTTCCCACTTCTGTTGAGAGGCTGGTTTTGTTTCAAGGATATGCTGCTGCCCCTTGTCATGACCACAGAGGCATGAACGGAGACTGGGAAGATGTAGTCAGTCTTTTTGTATGAAAGACAACAGGAAAAAAAAACAAATTAATCCTGAATTATTAAAGCACAGTTATCATTAGCTTTTCAGGCAGTCCACTTAGACTCTGTGAATGTGTGCATTTATGTGTAAGGCTTTGAGCTCTGTACCTGGGAATAGAGGAAGGTTTTATTTTTATTTATTGGTGGTTTGTATGAGAACAAAGAACTGAAGTCTTTTGACCACAGGAGGAGTTCATCTCACCTAATAACCATGGGAAGGTTAAATGTGGAGGCATCTTCAGAGGATGACTGGGCCCCCTTCAGGGAGTGGTTTCATGCACACTTCTAAACACTCTAGGTCCCCATTGCCACTCCTGCACTGATGACTGCAAATAGATTAGTTTTTATTTGGTTCAGCTCCCTTATGCAGGTGGTTGCCTGGCCCTCAAGCATTGCTGCCTTCCTGAGCGCAGGTGTGGAAGGAAGCAGCAAGGGCAGGAAAAGAGAGCTTTTTGAGCACCAGCACAGACTTAGATCAGATTAAGCTGACAGTGAGCCTGCGCTCTGTGGTGGATGGAGTGAATCATCTGGTGGTGGTGCCTCTTGTCATCTATCAGCTAAAGAAGGAGTCTACACACTTAGCTTACACTGGACCCCTAATTTTAAGGTTGCTGAATTTAGCTGAGATAAATCCCTCACCAATTTATGTACATTTTTGTGGAAGCAGTCATCCAGAGGGGAATCTGAGTCCTTGAATGGATAGAAGTGCTTCTATCTTTATTTCCCCAAGGCGTGATAAAAATAGGAGAGTCAGTGTTGGTAAGTCACTCAAACACTGAAAGGTCCACAAGAAAATCAGTCATTTTCTTGTTAAATGTTGCTTTGAATGGGATCTGGTGAATAAGTCGGGGTCATGCAAATGTGGTTCTGATGTGGTGGATAAAACAAAACACAGAAAAGCTGTTTTTAAGTGCACACCAGACCATGTTTGAACTGCACGAGATAGCATCCTGTATTAAGGAATAGCGTGCAATGAGCTGGGTCTTAAGTCACAGTATATAAGCTCAACAAGGAAAACAGATTTGGATATGTAATGCATAACAGATTTGCTAGTTATCTGACAGTTTTGGTCCATGCTTTGTATATGTTTCACATATGTTTGACATATATGTGTATGTGCGCGTGTGTGTGTCAAAAAGTATCATGCTAGTGTATTAAAAAAGTGAGTCAACCTTCACTGAGTAACAAAGCAGAACAGCGCATGCCAAGACTTTTTTCTCCTATGCCAATACTTTGAAATAACATTTTTGACAATTTGCACTTAATGTTTGTGGGTCTATCTTGTAGATATGTGGATATACACAAATTTTACTGCCCTTTAAAAGGCAAGATACAGGCACTGACTGCCTAGAATGATCCTGGGCACACAAGTCTATGCACACAAGTAAAATAATCAAAGAATTACTGGCATAAAGCTTATTGTGAACAATGTAGAAACAATAACTGTTTTTTTTTCCTTTTTGAGGTGTTCATCTTTACTATGTTGGTGGAGAGGTTTATGCTGAATGTGTGAGTGACAGCAGCATTTTTGTGCAAAGCCGCAATTGTAACTATCAGCATGGTTTTCACCCAGCCACTGTCTGCAAGATCCCCAGTGGCTGCAGCCTCAAGATCTTCAACAACCAGCTCTTTGCTCAGCTGCTTGCCCAGTCAGTCAATCATGGTTTTGAAGTGGTGTATGAGCTGACCAAGATGTGTACTATTCGAATGAGCTTTGTTAAAGTAAGGATGTTTGTTTTGTCTTCTCTTGCATTTCTGAAAAGGTGAATCCTGTCACTTGCTAACTTTGGTGCAAAGCTAGACTTTCAAATCCCTCCCAAGTGGAGAGCAAGACATTCAAGCTGCAACTAGCAATTCAGACTGCCTGTTTTCCAGCATTGTCTTACACTTTTAGGTGCTTAAAACTAGCAGATACTTCTGTGGTCAACTTGGAAGTTTCCTAGAGTCCAAAATTTAAGTATTCCTTAGGCAAATGTGGAAAACAAGCAGAGACTGGATGGTGATGTTGTCCCCACTGATTACATAAAAAGTTCAATTTAGGTATGCTTAGCATATGATGTCGCAGCACATACCCTAGGCAATTCTTGAGCTATCCCTTTGTTACTGGTTTGCAATAGAGTCTGGTACAGGCACAAATCTGAAAAAGATGTCCTTATGCCACTAGCCAATTTACAATCTTAACATTACTGTAGACTGGCAGGTATGGGCTCAGTCAGGAAACACTGGGTCCTCCTTCAGCCTGTTGGGGATTGACATTGTTTGCCACCTTTCTGCTCCCTGGCAAAAGATTAGTTAATTCCTTAATTAATTAATTAATTAATTGCTGTTGATATTCACACTGGCCAGACCCACTGCCAGAAAGGATCCTTACAAGCAAAATACAAAACTCAGAAGAACCACTGACCTTCTTCTGTTATCTGAAAGAGACAGTAGGCCACCAAAGCTATTACTGTTTCCATGTCTTTGACCTTTTGCAATCTGACTGCTGGGTGTGCAATGTATCCGTCTTTGTGGGAGTTTCTTAAATCTTTTGAATGTCATTCTCTCCAGAAGGACATTTCTTGACTAGCTTTAGAACTAACAATATACTTTTAGTATCTGTGGTGTCATCTAGGAGACTGGTGAGTATTTCAAGATTGCTTACTCTATGAGTGCCCTAGACTCTGACTTCCTACAGTGCTACTGGAGAGAGTTAGGCAGCAATTATCAGCCTGCATACTAGAGAAGCTGCACCATTAGAAACCCACTAGTCCTGCTTAGGTACTGACTGTAAGAAGTGGCTTTAGTGTAGCCTTCTGTCTTGCAGATTTTGTTGTATACAAATGATTGAATCAAGCTGACTGAATTCACATCTAAAGTACTACAAAATGGCTTGAGGCTCAAGCCCAGTTCCCCTACCTCTTGCAAAGTGGAAGAGTTCAGACCCAGGCAGCTTTCTGGCTCTGACTCTTTCCAACTGTCCTTGGGGACCCATTCTCTTAACTATCTGAGAGCATTAAGAATGCCCTGTAATTTTTCCTGTGAGTCCAAGCCAAAATCTCCCTGCCCATATTGTTTTGTTCTTGAGAAGGAGCGGACATCTTGTTCACATGCAAGCATTAGGGGAGGAAAGAACATAAGAAACCCAACAAACAGCATTTTCTTTAATGGAAGACATGAATTGGTGTGTTGTTCGTAAAGGCAGTGTAGCCAGTTACGCAATATTTTCATTATCTCGGCAACTCAGGGGCAGTCTCTTTGATGTGTTATCTGCCTCCAAGCCCAGTGTGGCAGCAAAAGTGGTAGTGTTGATGCACTAAGTAACACTACTGCTGTATTATCACAGTGCTTTGTTCAAATAATGGCAGTCACTAGAGTGCCGCAGGCACCAGAAGACCAGTGCAAGAAGGAGCTATTTCAAACCTTTTCCCATGACCTTTGGAAAGGGGCTATGCAAATCTCATCTAAATTCTTTCTTCCTGGCCTGTAAAAACTGTTTCCTGTATTCAGTTTACCCAAATTATTTCTCTCCCGAGGTGTAAGACCTGTTGGGACAGGAGTGTCCCTGGGGTGTTGGGGGTGCGTAGTGGAGAGAGGACAGTGTTGCTCGTCGGAGCCCCAGTATGTGCCACACAGCATGAGTCCCCAGACACAGGGCAGTCCTGTGCTTCTCTCCTCTTCTTGACCCCACACACCAGGTGCTGCTAATCTCTTACTGACCACAGAACAAGTTGAGCCCAAATGCTGGAGACCCTATTGCCTGTGCTACAAATGCATGAGCTACCAACCAGGGAGGCAGAAATGGTAGGGACAGAGAGTCGTGAGAAACTTGCCCAGACTGTCATTTTCTGGAGATAGGTTATAGGATAGATGGAGAAGATGCTCCTGTTTACTCCCATGCTCCTTGTATGCGCATGCAGCAACTGGGAGCAGCAAACATAAAGTCAGACAGACATGGGGTTAGATTTAGCTCAGTTGGTTAGACTGTGGTGCTAATAATGCCAAGGTCATGGGTTTGATCACCATATGAGCCACTTGTTTGGAATTGCACTAGATGATCTCCAGAGGTCCCTTCCAACCTTACCAATTCTATGATTCTACGATTGTGTTAGCAGAGGCTGCTGAATTTTGATCCACAGAGTGATGTGGACAAACCTAACAAGCAGGTTGGCTGGTGCCCCTTCTCTGCAGGTGAGGCAGCTCAAGCACAGTGCAGAGAGCCAGAGTCAAGTCCTGAACCCAGACCCTCACTCCCACAGCAATTTGCTCCCTATTAGCCCCCATTGCTTTCCATCTCAGCACTAAGAAGATGACACAGCAGGCTTGGCCCCTTCTCAGTGTGAGGAAACTCACGGCTCTGGGACATGGCTAAGCGCCCGTCTGAAGAAGGCTGTTGCCAGCACAAGGTGGGAAAGGCTGGCAGTACCCACAGGGTTTACTCCCATGTTAAGCGAGTTCCACCTCTGAGTTCCTTTCAGCCCCAGGGATCAAGGACGCTACCTGTGGCCTAGGGAGGGCCTTAATTTACAGGCCAAAGACATAGGTGAGTCCTGAGCTCACGGCATTTTAACTGTGGGAAGCTGCAGTTGGAGCCTGAGGTGGCCACAGGGGCAGCTGCGCTGGGGGAAGGCAGCTAGCCATGTTTTGGAGCTGCCAGCAGAGGGAGATGGCCAGCTACCAAAAGATGCTTGTAATCTGACAAACGACTTGCTGCAATGACTGCTGACTTTTGTCTACACTGAACTGCTCAGAAGCGTGCAGGTTGCATTTGTAACATGTAATTACTTTTCATCCAGATTTTTCCATCCTGCCAGGCAGATTCGCTGTTTTCACTCTGGCCATGTATCTTCACTGCAGCTGTGCGTTATCCCCCTTACAGGCAGAAGGCCAACTGCACTGATTTAAAGATTGAGAGTTTTCTGCAAACATTTCCAGAACATTAAGGTGCCTAAAAATAAAGACATTTTCTAGCCTCATAAATGCTCTGCAAGTCAGAAAAGTGTTGCCTGATTAAAAGGACTCTGGGCTTTGGTGGGCCTATATCTTAGTCTTCTGCTTTTCTGCCCCCTGTTCACTATTAAATAGAAAAGGATTTTATCCAGATCATTTATTATGGCATCCAGTTCTAATATTGTTCCTGGTTTTACAGTTGGTTGTTTAGAGAACTGGATTCTAGCAATCTCAGTGCTCTGAACTGATGAGCACACGCTCTAATTTAGGTATGTTTGGCAGGCATTGGTTTTAATATATCTCCATGTATTTTTTCACAACAAAAATGTCTACCCTTCTGACCAGCACAGTGATAGGAAAAGCTCAGCTTCTGTGATCAGTCGCCCACGGATTATGAGCCTCATCCTGAAGTAAGACAATATTTTGCACATTGCCTGGTGGAAATTTGAGTTCTATTTCTGTAAGAGAGACAGTCAATTAGCTGTGAGTCTTTAGGCTGTTAATTGAATCTCTCGCATTGCTATGAAACTGGCTATTCCCAGAATGTGATACTGTGCGCAAGCACTAGGAATCCAGAGCTTCTGTATTTGGGCTGAGGTAAGGAGACCAGTAACTCTACTGAGTTTGATGGTGAATGTGATTTCTTTTTAGTAGTTCTGTGCTCAGAGAAATATCAGCTGTCTAGCTGATCAAGTCCCATCACACGTTATTGCCCCATCACACTATTCGGGGGATTCACACAGGTGGTTAGAATTAATATATCTAGCCAAAACTGGCAGAGTGGCTGCCTTCTGACACTGGGCTGCCTTCTGACACTGCCAGCACCACATGTCCGTCTTCTGACAGAAACTCCATATCCCTTATCTCCCAGAAAGAGCTGGAGAAATTATTCCAAGACTTCCCACAGCAGAGATACAAAAGCCAGGAATTCCTATGTGAAAAGAAGCCATGTTCAAAGATAGAAAAATGATGGAAAATGTCTGTACATAAGTTGAGTTTAAGTTAATTCCCCACAATACATGGAGAATATTGCTTGAAGTTTCCAAAGGCTCAGCTAAATACCTAGAAATTCTAGAGACACAGACTCAGAAGATGATACATCTCTATCAGTGAATAGAGATGCACCATTCACAGTGCTAAAGTGTTATGACAGGGCCTAGTATGCTTTTGGTTGGTGCCAGACTTCTTTACTCATGGTGCTGGGGTTAAAATAGGAGGGAACCATTCCCAATAGGCTGTTTGCTGGCAGGCACCCTCTTTTCAAAATTAGGAAATTTTCCAAGCTGAGAAACAGGCAAATTCCATGCCATTTGGTCTCAGCATCTGGAAATATTGCTGAGTATATTTAATTTACCAGTGTAGTTTACCTTTAGTGTCCCTGATAACTATGATAACAATAACCTTAAAAAAGAGCAACATTTTGAGCAAAAATTTTCCTTAAAACAGAGCATTAAATCTTGGTAACTTGGATGATGGGCTACCTAGAGTAGTGTTAGGTCATCAGCACTGGTGTTGTGATTTAACATTTTTTTAAGACTCAACTCTTTGGTTCTTTGATATTTTTGTAGGGCTGGGGAGCAGAGTATCATCGCCAAGATGTTACAAGCACACCCTGCTGGATTGAGATCCACCTGCATGGACCATTGCAATGGCTGGACAAGGTGCTGACACAGATGGGCTCACCTCATAACCCCATCTCCTCAGTCTCATAAGAGTCATCTCCTGAACTCCCTTAGGATGGATGCTATTGCAGGCAGTGGCTTATAGAATTCCCAGTGAACAGAAGCTTCTATATGTAGATGTATGTAGATGTAAATATATCTATACATAGTCTACTCTCCTATTTTTTTCATGCTATGTTTTGTGGTTTCTAGCTACTCTGATGCCAGTACAGTAAGTTTAGAAATTCAGGTATAGCATATCTGTTCTCTAGTACAAAATAAGCCAAATTCCTGCAAAAGTGTCAAACATTTCCTATGAGCATCAACATTTGCCAGCCAAGCCAGTAAAAGGTGAGAATTCTCAGCCCTTCTGTGCAGACTCAGAAACCTGGCTGTAGCTGTTCCTAGTAGGTGAAATTCACCCCTCTGCAGGCAACCAAAGTCAGATCTCTCTGCACCACATATCCATTTTACATCCTAATTTCAGGTCTAAAAGAGAACCTTAAGTGGTGCACAAGATGTATGGATAGAGATGACTTTTTTTCCAGTGATCTGAAGGGCTAAACAGCAATTCCAGTCTGTCTCCCTATTGCAAAGCATGAGGGGACAACAGATCCTCTGAGGAGCTGGGACACCCCTGTCTGCCATAGGATTTGGCAGGAGGAAAGAGCCCTCAGGACACATTCAGCACTGGAGCCTTATCAGAGCATTCTGGACAAATCCAAGTAGTCTGATACTGTTGACACAGTAGTGTATGGTACTGCTGCACTGAAATATAACAAGCTCCTAAAACAAAAGAAATTTTGAAATATATCCATGTATGTTTAAAAATTAACTTCCAGTGCTTTTTTGCAAAGTACATTCATATTTGCATATGTATCTGGCATGTAAAATGAATCCTATCCATTATACAGTATTGATGTAGTTTGTTTTAAAGGTAGGACTATCTGTAGTTAGACTACTGTGCTGATATCAAGGGTACGTCTAAAAGGGACTTGAACTGTGATTCACAAAAGGGAAATGAAGCATGCGTTGAAGAACTGAACAGTTAGTTTATTATCTATCTTGGGAGAGTCTGTGTCGAGAACAGGGCAGAACAAGGAGCCCCACGCTCACAAAGTGGAAGCAGAAGGAGGTGGGAGTCAGTCTTATCTATGCCATGAGCTGTGCCAGTTCTCAGGATCTAAGTGCAACACTTACTTGGGCTTGATGCCAAGGGGTTCCCGGCCAGTCACTTTGCACATCCTCATGGATGGTTTCTCATCTTAGATAGATTTCATCATACATACATACACAGTGTCTTTGCCTCGCCTGTATAGGATGGTGGCTTAACAAACAAGTGAAGAATGAACTGGTGCACAAAAACCTTCTAAAAAGCTCCTTGTCTGTGGTTCTTCAGTAAACAAGAGACCTGTTGCCCACACTCTCAGCCGCAGAGCCACCCTTGCAAAATGCTGTTCACCTGGTAGCCTTTTCTGAGGGGGCAGGTGAAACACCATAATATGTTGATGGTCTCCATTACCTTGCTGAAAGAGGAGGATGATTTCTTTCCAGGAATAGCAGGCCATCTGAAATTGTTTTGCTTTAAGGACCAGAAAGAATGACAGCTTCTCCAATCTCACTCCTTGTTAGAATACACAAGAAGTATATAAAAAAAACCCAGAATTTTATTTTTTCTTCTCTTCTTTTCTCACATGATACCTGGTGCTACACATTTTACTGTATAAATTACAAGAGGTCACCTGAAATCTTCTGGTACATCATAATCCAACATTCATTGGAAAGACTTTTCATATCTTTTAGAAGCTACCTGTTATGAGGTGCCACCCTGTTACGAGATGGTGATTACAAATAGAAGAATAACCAGCAAACTAGCGATACTTCCCTTGAATGCACCCTCAACTGCCTCTAGCATTATTAGGGCACAGAATGATAAATGATCATTAAGTTATAGCAGTAATAGAAAGTTTTATACGAAATGTGTATAAATGAAGAGCCCTGTTCTGTCACCATTTGACATCGGCAGTGTAACCGTGGGATAGGAAAAGCTTTGCAGCTGCAGCAGTGAAACTGGGTAATAACGTTACACAGACATTCCAGGCATGCCATTTACTGCTTAACAAACTTGAGGGATGTTGGTTTGGAAACAGACATTTTCCTCAGCATCCTCAGTGTCACCTTATTGAGGTGCTGGTAATGTGGATTTTTTTTAGAATGTTGACTATGCACTTACATCAGCAAGTTCTCCATATTACTTCTCCCTTTTCTTTCTTGGTAGCTGAGGACAGAGAAAACTCACTTCCTCTATCCAGGATCTAGTTCTGTCCTTTATCCTAGACTCTTCCTTGCCTTCTAGGCTTCAGCTAAGAGACAGAAACTGAAACCTCCTTCCCTCCTACTAGAAAGGAGCTTAGAGGTTGGTTTTAGACATTTCCAATCTTCCAAACTTTCATCTTCTTCAGAGAGAGCAAAGGTGCACCAGCTTCTTGGCAACTCCAGAATTCAGTTTCCTGTTGTTGCTACAGAGCAAAAATGGATAGTCAGCGAAGGGAAAGAGGTATTTTTAAGGCATCATTAATTTCTTCATGAGGTGAATAATTCAAACAGGTCAAATATATTGCACTCTGAGTCTGTTTATGTCTTCCCATCAGCTAGAAGGGGAACTCAGGGTCACTAGCTCAGGTATGGACTTCTACATTGGACATATTCAAAAATAGGTGAGATGAGTTCTAGGAGAGATGTAGTAGCTTTGACAGCCTGGCAACGATGCTTGCACAGTAAGTAGGTGTTGTTTAAATAGGAGATGATGGATTCAGAGCAGCTTTTCCTTTTCTGTATTTCTCCTCTTATGGTAATCCTCATACAATTAGCTCTTCTGGCTTAAACGACTCTACGCATGCATCTCATTAAAGATAGTCACCTTAGTTCCCCTTAAAAGTAGAGGGACAGGCAGTTCTGAAACATGATCCTTCTCACCTAGTGTGTGCATTAGGATGAGATGAATCATTCAACTATTTGCTGAAAGATGGATCGAAGCACCCAATTCTGGGCAATCAAAGCCAACAACCATCTGTCTTAGAGCTGTTAACCTCGAAGAGGGTTGTCATTACTGTATGCGCTGCTTCCAGTTTTGGTGACCTCTGTAGGCTTTAGTCTTAACCAGGCCAGCACCATTTTATGAGACATTTTTACACAGTAACTGACAATTCCTTTCCAAGGACAGGGAAGAGCTTACAGTGTTAAAGCCATGTGGTAACAGTGGATCTAGTGGAAGTAGATAGGAAGATGATCTCTGCCCACATAAAGCAAGGATAAAAAAGATTCATTTTCCTTCCTTTTTGAACAATATCTTTCTTAAAATCTCCTCTAGTATGTGAACTGAGCTCAATTAAAATTTGAGTTTTCTCATACTTTAAGAAATTTTGTATCTCACTGTAATGTCTCCCCATTTTAGGAGGACTTTCTGCTGAAGGGTCTTCATCAACCTATCAGCTTGTATTAAATTTAAAGCATTTAAATGCATTCATAAATACTCAAGCTTTTGAGATGGCTTCCTGAGAGATTTAAAAGCTACTTACAGGGATGCTACTTAGCTGAAAGCATTTTTTTTTCTAATGTTTTTTGAGCAATCAACATTTCAAACCTGCTAAAGAAGTTCTGCTACGGAGAAGTACCAAGCATCAGCAGGCAGTGGTGGGAATTTGATCAGCCAGTGGCATAAAGCACATTTCATCTTGGTACTCAGATCACTTGTTTTCCTATTAAGAGATCCAGAGAAGACTACTTAATTGCTGGCAGTTCTTCGGTAGCAGCAGTATTAATGTGTCCTTTGCATCCCGAGGTGACTGAAGCAAATCTGGCACACTGCATGAAGCCATTCATTGGTACTGTTTCTCTGACTGCTTAGTCCCATATTATAGTAGACAACCAGGTATGTTATAGCAATGACTGTAGCATTCTTGTGCAAGAGTGGAGCATGTGTGTTGTCTCCCCAGCAAACCCTTCCTCAGAGACAACCCAGCTAGCTATGCTTGATGGTGTTTTCACCCACAGCATGTCCAGGTAAGCCTGTGTGCTTTGAAGGCAAAGGCTGAGCTGAATTTTCACAAAAGGAGAAGGGCTCTACAATGTACTTGCTATATTGTAAAGCCACAAACATCTTTACTCAACATGATTATTTCACGTTCTGCCTTGCTCAGTCTGAAGGATTATGTATCAGCAACATGAAGGGGAACCATGGCCCTGAGTAACATCAACTGGTGTCAAAGAAATTCCTTCAGTGTCTCTAGCAGGTACTACATCAAGACTGTCAGCCCTCTCTAGGTGCTCCCTGCTTTGAGTAGGGCATCAGACTAGATGCCTTCCAGACGTCCCTTCCAACTTACTTACATTAATTATTCTATGGTTCTACATAGAGATTCAATAATAACAGATTGCCACAGGCAGGATCTGTCTACTAGCAGAGACAGACAGTTTCAGGCTGAAATATAAACATCATCAGCTCTTTCTGCATGAGTTCGGTGCAGGGCAGAGCTGCTAGATATTAGTGTTCTCTCAGTATAAAATCAGCAGTGTAAACATCTCTCACTGTAAACTTAATCATCTCCACTGCGCAACTCTTAAAATGGAGAAAGTAGGTTTTTGGCTGTAGCTTTATCTAATCTGCCATTGTTCTTCCTGGCATGCAACACTCATCCTTTTGTCTTTAAGTTCAGAAACCAGTGACTGAGGAGGTTTTAACCCCTCTGAATTTACAGAGGCAACTAAGGCAGCGACTCCATCTGCTTCTTGGTTGGATAGAATGATTTATAAAAAGGCTTGGGGGATTCTGAAGGCTCATTAGGGACTTCTGTGCTGCAACTATAGCTTTCAAGAATGCTTGAGCACAACATGATGGAAGCCAATGAAGGAAAGAAACATTACATCCTATTTACTATTCACCCTCCTCCCAACACCCCATAACCTAGCTCAGTAAAAACAGAAACAGACACAATACAACAGATTAATGAGTCATAGGGTAAAATAATTAAATGTAATTTTCAAAGCTGAGAAGTGCTGCCTAGAATATAGATTTGTACTATCATTTAGAAAGGTACTGAACATGACATGTGCTCTTCAAGCATAAGGAGAGAACTCCTTGCTTTGGAGACCTGGGAAACAGGCTGCTACTTGAACATCTGAACCCAAGCCTTTCTGGTTGAGAGGAAACTCCACTGAAGGGGTTCAGAAGGTTCTACAGAGGGCTTACAGTTCATAGTTGTTTTTTGTAGCCACAGATGCACTGAGAGGACCTGGGTGGGGTGTGGGAGCTGGCATATGACTAGATATGCTCAGTGATCAACCCTGGAAGTAACAAAGCAATTTGTGCTTAGGCAACCAGTATGCTCCCTGGAGCTTCTTACAGTCACGCCTAAACAAATCTTCAAGACCCGTTTCAGGAGCAGCTTGGAGTGCCATATGCCTTGATCTGGTGCTTCCTATTCACACTGCCTGGCTGGGTGTGCCAGCCATCTGATAAGCAATTAGGCATATTAAGGCAAATGGTGTCCCTATGATCAAGGGAGTAGGCTCTGGTTACATCTGGGACTGTCCTGTAAGATCACCTTCTGCCTTTCCACAGGACTGATGCTGAGTTCAGCTCTGGGCATCCATTCAAGGGCAGTACAAGCATTTCCGGTGCATGCTCCCTAAATGCAATTGCAGTCTGGCCAGCAACTGCATGACTGAAGGACGGATTATATAAAGGTTTCCTGGGCATTGCAAAAAAAGCAACCCTCTTCCTGCATAGGTGGGAGAGTCTAGCATCCTGAATCAGATGGAATCAGCAGAAGCCCTCATAGCCCAAGAAAGTTGGATCTCTTATTTAAGGAATAACATTTATAACAACTAAGAATGAAAGAACTAAGAATGAAAAGTGTCCATCCCTGAGAGTCTGTAAGTTGGTTTGGTAGACTGGTAAGTCTGGTAGAGTTGGTCCCATCTTGCGGTAGGGGGAGAGATTATATGAGTCTTTAAATCTGTGAACAAAATGCTTCTCAGCTTGGAGGCTTCATTGCAATCACTGAAAGAAGTCTTCTTCGTGACTGCTGCTCCAGGAGTCATTCTCTCTGTACCTTTCTGCAAGGTCTAGAAAGCCCGAGTGGGCAATACGTCTTTGGTCAGCAGAGAGAATTTGCCTTTTGTCTCTAGTGCAGATGACAGACTTTCGCGTGTCGTGCACCAGCACAAAATACAGCCTTTAGTTTGTATCAATCGTCTACTCAGAGAAGCTCCAGGGTGGCCAGGAGCATAGTGCAACATCAGATCCTGGAGTCTCTAAATACCATGCCAACGGTTTGCCTGGGGCTGCATTTTTGGTATGTTGCCATACTGATGCCACACTCAGCTCCACCTGGGCCATGGTTGCAAACTTGGTGTTCTGTACTTATCTGTACAGGTAATTAATCTACTTTGCAGGCCATGTCTCAAAAGGCAAGTTAGACAAAACCACTATGTCCTCCAGAGTCTGTTACTCTTCCATTATAGCCAATGTGAACATTTGCAGCTAATTGTGAACATTTTTTAGATCTTCAGTCATAGTGTTTTTATTATCCATGGATGCTGCTATTTTATATTCTGTGTTAGTCCTCAAATAATATTGCATATGAATAGCATAGGAAGAAATAGACCAACCAGTTAAATAATTTTAAATAGAGACCTCATGAGCAAAGAAAAGCTAGAAAACATTTGGTAAACTCTAACCCCTTGCACTTTCACAGTAGTGAGCACATCATCCGTTTCAAAGTGATTTTTTGATGCTACAGTGTGTTACGTCTTATTAATTCACAGTTATGTCCATGAGATGCTTTGCAAATGAGAGAGCAAGGGAACAAACATAATGAGGAACAGAGATAATGCACATCTAGATAAATTTTCTTCATTTATTCAGGCAATTGGAGTTCATTTTTCAATTATTTATAATACTTTCTGAGTACAAGTTAAATGTAGCACAGCATATTTTCTGCAGATAATGCAGTGTTAGCAATTTAATTCCTCATTTTGGTATTGCCTGTGCAGTGGGAAAACAAAGTGAAGAAACAGGCCTTTTTTTGTGGGAGGGTCAGTGAAGCCATAAGCATGCAAGGATTTATGCATTAAAGGGGCAAAAATAGTGGATTTGAGCAAGGAATGCTTTTCTTTGTTAAGTACTAGCTATCACAATCTGGTTGAATGAAAAAAACTCACAAAGAGTACGCAAAGATCTAATAGTATCACTTCTGCCTATGAACAATTCTGCCCTCGCGTTTTCCACCACAATCAAGGCAAAACTTCTTCACCATCTAGAAGATGGAAGTGAGGCTAAAACAGTGTAGATAACTGTATAAACAATGCTGCTTGGACTCTTGCCTCTTAAGAATGAAAAATCTCAGAGACGTATTTAGTTTCAGGAGCCTGGGAGATCAGGGCAGCTCCATAGTACTCAGTCCCATGCCCTCTCATATCAAGAAAAATATAGTAACTGCTTATCAAGTGGATATTTTCACAAACATTCCTCCTGTTGCATTTGATTTGAAGTATCCTGAAGTCAAGATATTTACTCTGATGTTTTAACGATACACTTTTTAACACACTCCATTTTCTTTGGCTGGAATTAATCTATTGTAAAAGGGATTATTCATGTCTTGTGTTTTACTGTTAATAAAGTTATTTCTGATTTGAGAAAGCTTTTTCTTATTCCCTCCTCCTTTTTCTCTTTGAAAGAGATTGGCCTTGATTGGTCCCAAGAGACTGGTCCCAGTCTGACTCCTAATGATTTTGAGAACAAGAGCATTAGAAAGTCTTTATTCATACAAATAAGTCTTGTGCAAGAGGAATCAGAGGTTTTACTCAGTAAGGGTCACAGGATGAGACAACATTTCCAGAAGAATGGGATGGTAAACACTATAAAATGCATTTAAAATTATAGCGCTATAAGACCTGCATGTTATAAATACTTTATATATATACTTTATATGCATCCCTCATCTAATTTCCTGCAGTATAGTTGAAGAATCAAGAGGATGTTTGGCTTATTTCCAGAGGAGACAGCACTGGTCCGAGCAGGCGCTTAGCACTGCCTGTAAAGCACTGAGCACTGTTCCTGCCCTGGGACAAGCACTGGGGTAGATCACTAGTGTGCACTAGTGTGTGCCACTAGTGAGAAGACCGTTTTGCAGCTGTGCAGGTCTAGAACTGCTCAAGGAAAAACAAAGGTATAGTAATATATATTACCAGTCATTGTTAGGGAAGTCAAGTTTTAATCTTCCTACAATTTATTATTTGTGCTCTGTAACAGAGGAAGCAGGATACATATAATGGAACGATGTGGACACCTGCTGGGTCCACGCACGATCTGGGAAGCACATTTGACACTGCCTGAGCAGGACAGCTCTGTTACCGGCACATCTGACGTTATGCCAGCCTCTACAACGTTAATACTACAAACCATGAGAAATACAGGGTAGCTTGGCCGCGCTGTGCTGAACATCTGTTTCATTTGTTAGTTCAAACTAACACATTCATCAGTGTCCTAACAAACACTCCCCGGGCACCTTTCCTGCCCTGTGCTGCCCCACTGTCAAAGCACACCGACTTCAATTTAGCCACATCCTCCTTCTTCCGAGAATGTCTGCTTAACGTATGGTAAGTAGTTTAAAGAAATTGAAGCTCATCTTTCTTAAACTAGTCACAGAACTTGTCCTGATAAAACCATTCAAATAAAATACAATTCCTTGATTCCTTGATCTAAGAATTCCCAAGCTAAGGCATGCGCACCACAATAGTACTGTTACGTTATCTGGTTAAAACCTAATCACAGTGAACATGGAGACCCATGAGGATCAGAGGAACCATGTGAGGTGGAGGAACACCAGTAATCCTCCGGTGAGAAAGGAGCACCCTGACTCAGCTGCTCCCCAAAAAACCACTGAAGGGGAATGACAAAACTGTTGTTTGGATGTGAAACTCACCCAGGAGTCGAGGAAGGAGACTCACTCCTTGGAAAGCCATGAAAACTAGAGGGGATTAACGCCTACAGGCCTATAGGACTTCTTATGGGACATATGGGGAAGAGAATGCTAGGACCATGTAAAACTTATTATGGGATGGTCTAAGAGAATTTAAGGAATGTATAAAATATTATGGGATGTTTCGGTGAAGGACAAACGGCAGGGAAAAGGCAGCATTGAGGTGGATTAAGGAGTGTTCCACAATCATGGAAAAACAGGGAAAAAAAAGACAAAGAGGCTAGCTGCATTAATCAGGTCTGCCTGTCCTGTCTTCCTATCGACTGCTATTCCTGACTCTTGTGTCTGGGTGCACTCTCTATTCTGAGACCGTGCGTGTGTGAACTCTAGCAAATTTCAAGCCAGACTAGCTGGCAAGTACGAGGAGAGGTCTGCAGCCAGCAACTGGAGAAACCAGGTGCCAGCCTGGGGGGCCTGCAGCTCCAGTGCAGACCAGGGGCTGGTGGCCAGTTACTGGATTCACAGCATGTCCAACACCAGCTGCTGGCAAAACCCATAGTGCATTTGTGTATATTCCACGAGTGAAGTGGAGGAAGAGGAGAGGACATCAGAAGAGGAGAAAGAGGATTAAGCCATTGGTGCTGTTCATGCTTGCGTGAGTGCGGGGTGATCATCTTGGTGTTCGTAAAGGTGCCATCTTTGTTGCACTGTGTGGCCAGCCATGCCAGTAGCGTGTCTGTGTATTTGTGCATGCATACACCTATTAGGAATAACTATTCCACCTCACTACTGGCTGAACCTGAGAACTCGGAACTGTAGCAGCTTCCTTTCAGGCTGGGACAGGCATATCTCTCTGGGTCCTGAGATCCATCTGCTTCATCTACCTTCTAACAAATACATGGCCTAGTGCAAAGCTAGGAATTGCAAATGTCAACATGCCACTGTGACTGTCACTGCCTACAAGGAAAGCTCAGCAGAACCAAAGCAAAACGAATAAAAACACAGAATCTTTGGTTAAATCTATATTTGGAACTAATCCAGGTGACAGAATATCAACCAGTTATCGCTGCACTGAACCAACTAACTTGTTTTCATTACAGCTTCCAAAAATACATCAAAGTTTTATGGACATGGAGAATACAATGCTTTTGTGAGTTGCTTGTTTCAGTGGCAAATGCTAAGCAAAAGTTTCTCTAGATAAGGACTTCCATTAGCTCTACTTGTCATTTTGACTTATAACTTACCTTGGATCTAGATAACAAATTAATACTAAACAAAAAAAATCTGACTTCAGCACATTTGCAGTATAACAGATAGTTGAGCTGTAAAAGTGCTAGCTAAATGAGCCTATTTAACTTACTACTGACAGGATGTTCAAAGTTCTGATTCCCAATTGCTTGTACACCTCACTGTTTAAGGAAAGCATATGAAAGTTTCCTTGATAAACTGCCAAAAGCAACTGCTGTGAAAAAGGAGTACCAAATACTGTTTCTATAAACTGTGACAGATAACAGAGCAAACCACTCACCTGAGATAAATCTCATCCTAGAAAGCTACTAGTCTCAATATGACTATTAGATTCAGCCTTTCTCTCTTGCATTTTGTTTTCCATCCTCATGTTCCCAGTGAGAATCTGGGTCTACTACTCAGTGGGGGCAAGGTGCATAATAACAAAGGACATGGAAAAGGCTGAAGTACTCAATGCTTTTTGTGTCTTGGTTTTCATTAGTCAGGCCTACCCTGTGTCCTCTCAGTTCCCCAAGCCTGCTAGCAGAGCCTGTGGGAGTGAAGCAGTACTTACAGGAGAGGAAGACAGTCAGGGAGTACTTACACCGGTTGGACATAGAAAAGTCCATGTGGTGCACTCCAGGGTGCTGCTGGAGCTGACCAGTGTTGGCAAGGCGTTATTATATCATCTCCGGAAGGTTCTGGTAATCAGAAGAGGTTCCTAATAACAGGGAAACATAAATATCAGATCCATTTTCAAGAAGGGCAAGGAGAATCCAGGGAAGTATGGCCTGGTCAGTCACACTTCAGTCCTTCTGAAGGTTATAGAGCAAATCCTCTTCAGAGGTGTTTCTCGGAATGTGAAGGACAGGAAGATACCTGGGAACAGCCAGCAAGGGTTAACCAAGGACAAACCTGAACTGATCAACCTGACTGCTTTCTACAATGCAATGACTGGCTCTGTGGACAAGGAGAGAGCAGTGGAGACTTTTGCAAAATCTTTGACCCCTCCCCCTCCAATAACATCCTTATACTGAAATTGGTGACATATGAACTGCTTAAGTGCATGATGAAGTGGGTTGAAGATTGGCTGGACAAACAGGCTGAAAGGCTAGTGATCAGTAGAAAAAGTCCAACAGGAACTTAGCTACCAGTGGCATCCCTCAGGAACCTATACTGGGGCCAGTTCTCTTTGAAGTTTTCATTAATGACATGGGTGATAAGATGGAGTCCACTCCCTGCAAGTTTGCAGATGACAGCACTGAGACACATTGGAGGACAGGGCTGCTGTTCAGGGGGACCTCAACAGCCTGGACAAATGTGCAGACAGGAACCTCACGAAGTTTAGCAAAGGTAAATAAATGAATAAATAAATAACGATAAAAGAAAAATTACACCTTGGGTGTCCCCTCAGCTCAGGCTATTAACTTTATATTGAGTTAGATGCAAGGAAGAGAATAATCTTCCTTTCTTCAGCAAAAGCCTGACATCAGTGGTATATCAGGCTTTATGTATGGGTGCATCAGAGGCATCTGTGTGCATCTCTTCCCCTCTAGATCTATTCCACAGGCCAGCTTCAAAAGGAATAGGGAGTAATATCCTCACCACTCCCCTGGGAAGCAAATACCCTAGACTGCAGATAACATCAAGGCACATTTTATACAAAAATGTTCTGACAGCCCCTATACAAAAGAGGCACAGCTTTACCTCCCCATCATGGGCTTCTTGTTCTTTGCAAAGAATTGCTATAGATTCCTGCTCTTCAACCCAGGAAAAAAAAAGCAAAAAAACTCCACCACCACCAACAAAAAACAGAAACGGCTCCCCAGAGTTTCCTCAGCTACAGAGAGGGCAGTTCCACACTTACCATGCAGTTATTGGAGATCACTTTTCTAAGTCTTCCAATTCTTCCACTATTCTGCATAAACAGCACAGAGCCTTAGCTCTAGGCTTTGGATTTCAATCCAGTGATTAGACTTTTAAAACCATTAAGATGCTGCCACACCTACCAAAATAGATGATGCTTACCTTCGGTTTCCTTCTGTGAAGCCAGACTTCTGTTCCTACACCACAACTCAGTTCAAAACAGACACAAGTTAACTGATTCAGGCTAGGGCAGGGTACAACACCACAGCTAACACTGCAGTATGCAAAAATCTCTAGTGAAAGACAGATGTGTCTAGTGAGTCAAGGTGCATTCAGGGTTAGGCAATACTAGAATATTGATTTTTGGGATAATTATGAACATGAATCTCTGAATTGCCCAAGTGCTCCATCAGCTCTAGCCTTCCATTTTCTATATGTGTTTATTTAACATAATTAATCTATCAAGTCTCTTCCTCTGGATAAAAAAACACACACACAAATGATTCAGAGAAGGGAACGTCTTTTCACACACTATCATGTACTACTTCCCAAAACACTGTAATAGGATATGCATTCAAAAAATCATATTTTCATAAATGGCCAGTCCTCCCAGGTCTTTAACATGCTTGAGAAGCTTTGTAGCCACATTTACATTTGATGCAGGCAATTGATCTAGATGCAGATGAACTAAAAAAAAAAAAAAAAAAAAAAAACAGAAAACCCCAACAAGTAAAATCCCCAAACCCAGGAACTGCAGAGCTCAGTGTACATGCGGACAGCTACATGCATGCAAGGTTGTACCAAACTAAGAGGCTTCACTAACAGACCACGACACTCAAAACTTACACACTATTCTAAACTCAACAAGACATCTTCACAGTGCAGTACTGTAACCAAGTCTCCACCTCTGGCTGGCAGTAGATCAGGCAACAGTCAGCATCGTGTAGCGCACCTCATTCTTCTGCTAGCAGAAACATGAACTGACTCGAGTTTAAACTAGTGAGAAATAGGAAAACTAACAATTCTACCATATATGTGCTGGACGTACACCCCACAATATAGAGAACCAAGTCCAGCTGTTTATATTCTCATAGTTCATAACTAAAGCAAGTATGCTTTATAAAATGCAAGGCTATATGTTCACCATTACGTTAGTGAAAAGGAAATTGTTACAAATGACTACTTAAAAAAAGGATACAAGATACTTCAGAGAAAAGGGTATAAAATGGAAAAAACAATTAGAGCAATATTTAAGAACATTATAAATATTATTTATATAGTGAAAGACAGATGTGTCTAGTGAGTCAAGGTGCATTCAGGGTTAGGCAATACTAGAATATTGATTTTTGGGATAATTATGAACATGAATCTCTGAATTGCCCACAATAAATCACAGGTGAGAACTCCAAATTTACATGTAAAAACAGTATTTAGAAAGCTGAAATACACTTCTGAAAAACAGTGATAGCTGTATCATGACAATCTAAAAGGTGTTGAATAGATACACTGAAAGGTATATCATCTACTTAAGATTTCTTAAAGTGTTTCACTACAATTGATAAGAATGAATACTATCTTGTATAGTTTACTTTTACTTGGAAGCATACTGCGTTCTACACTTCCACATCTGTTCCTTTAAAAAGTAACTTCAATAATGGCAAGTGCTATATTAACCAAAAAAAAAAAAAAAAAAAAAAAAAAAAAAAAAAAAAGGAATCAAAACTTGGAAAAGCTACAGAAGAAAAATAACCAGAGGTGAAACTCCTAAAAGAACCAAATTGTGTACTTTAAATTACTTCATTTTTTTAATGAAGTTAAATCAGAGATGTCTTTCCACATGCTTTCTGACCATTTAAAATAACAGAAAATACTTCTGTCTGTAATTTGACTCTCTCAATTTTTCACATACATTCAGACAGGCTGAAAATACTAACTTGATTTTACTTAAAGCTGAAATAATTATTCTTATAACATAACAGCCTGGGAACACAAAAGTTTTAATGGCACCTTATCGGAGCTGGCCATTTTAGTATAGAAAAAAAAAAGGAACATGTAATAGGTAACAAATGTAACAGAAGAAAAATGATTTTTTTTTAAACACAAAGATTTTACTTAAACACTTATTGGTCCAGAAGTGTTGATACAAGAAGTTTTTGGAATTTCCCTAAAAAAACCTACCTGCACAATGCTAAATACAATAAATACTTACTGAACAATTTCTGTCTACAAAGTACACCTTATAAGGTTAATAAGACTAGCAAATACTCCTCAACAGATATTCCCTAGTGGACCAAACTATTGCAATATCAAAGTAGTACATTAATAGCCACCTCAATCACTCAAACAGCCTCTATTTGGAAATGTGTTTTAAAATTTCTTTAAAAAAAAAAAAAAAAAAAGTTGGGATTCAACTCCTACAAATATGTTTGGATTCTTAATCAAATCAATTGCAAGTTCATCTTAACTGGCTAAAAATCTGAGAAGTCCAGCACTTGAGCTGATTAGATACCAGCTATTTTAATTAAAAAAAAGGTCTTAATTATACTTTTCAGAAGGGAAAGACTTCAAAAAGGAAAAAAAAGTACAATTACATTTTGCATTTCAGATATATTTGCTCTTTTCCATTCAAAAGTTTTAAAATTCCACTCATTCACTTACAAATGAAAATGTTACTCATTTTTAAACAAATATGCTATATTACATAATTTCATGTATAAGAGGTTGGTCCTTAGCAGTAATTCAAAGTAAGGTCCAACTCTCAGTTGCATATTTTTTCCACCTCTAATTCTTCTCAAAAACATTTTTTTCCATTTAACCCTTTGGGAGCTTTTTAAACACAAATTCCTTTACATGCTCTGCACGGACTGGGCCCTCTGCAAATTTTTATGCAGAATGGTGAAGCATTTCAAACCTCAACTTGTAGCTAATGAATATATAGCAATGGGATCACCTGATTTGCACTTTTCAAGAGTCACTGGTTCAATTTCCGGATGGCATTTGTCTTTAAACTCTAGTGCAAGATTCTTAGTGCACTTAAGTTTCTCAAATCCCAGCAACTGCTATTAGGTCACGCTACTGGACTAGTTTAAATCTGGGATTATTTCACAACTTCCACAGAAAGTAACTGACTTTTTTCAGTGATTGTCATCAAAGAGTGACTTGTGAGTAAATCTTACAGAAAAATGTTAATTTAGTGGAAGACTTTGGTAGAAAAGGGTGTACAGCTAAACATTACTCATATAAACAGAGTTCTATATGAAAACATTAAATGAAGTTTTAAAAAGAATGGAAAATCAGATTCCTTTGAATTTGCTCATAAATTTGCAGACACACAAGCAGCTCAAACCTCAAAAGTGCAAACAAGAAACAAGTAAAAAAAACACATAGCAGCAGCAACTTTAATCTTCCTTTTTTAACATCGATATTCTTGCATTTCTATAAAATACATCTCTCATTTCTCCTTCGGCATAAGACTCATCTGTAGATCATTAATCTTTCTGCTTACACAGAAGCTCCTTGAAACTGTTGCTGCCTTTGTTCCAAAGCCTGTTGACTTAGTAGTCGCTGTTGTTTCTGTAGAAACTGCACCACTTCTGGACTTCTTAGAAGGGACTTGAAGAAAGAAAAAAGTGGATTTTACATTAAAGAATTTGGACACTAAGTACATATCACATTGATTTAATAGAAAGATATTGTAATATAATCAATTTGCAGATTGCCGATATGAGAGTTCAATTAAATGCTAAAGAATTACAAAACATGCTCACAAAAACATGTCAAAGTCAGAACTCTAAAACCAAGAACTGTTTCATGACATCAGGAGATAACCAGAAGCAGCATTCATGCACATACTGAAAGCAGATTTAGAACTTAATAACACACATTACGAAAAACATACAAGATGGCAAATAGAAGTAATCTCCGGACATATAGAAAAACACCTTTCGATTATGTTTTGGTAGAAAAACAACTTTTGATTATGCTTCAGTTTTGAGCTGACTTCCATATCCTCCGTTGCAGATGTTTCAAAAATACGATAACAAAGCTTACGTTCACTGAGCATTCTGTAATTTCCCAACCTTCCAGAACACCAGTCCAGCCAAAAGCAAGACGTTAAAACCTTTTTGACTTTAGTTAGAAGACAAAAGTATCTAAAGCTCATTGTCTAGCCTATAATGGAAAAAAATGATTAAAACTGATTAGACAAATACAGCTGAGAAGTTCCACTGCTCAGAGACAATGGAAGTTACTATCACTGTGAATGAGCTTTTAAAAGTACACTCCTCTTAAACCAGCTTAGATGAAACTGAATGAACAGAAAATTGTTAAAATGAAAAGCACAACCAGAGAAACAAACTTAAAGCTGTGGATAGACATTTGCCAGCAGTGCTGCTAAAAACAGCCTAAGCATTTGCAGTCTGTAGTCCAACTCTGTTCATTCTCAGTCCTGCACAGTGGCAGTACGTGTTTGTGAGGCCATATAGCAAATTGTATCGGTAATTTATCCATTCAAAAATTAATGCAAAAAAGATTAATTCTCTGGTTTGGTTGTTCATTGGGCACAGCCATTTCACTGATGTAACCAAAGAGTTTACAGCACTGCAACTTTGAAATCCAGATTCACATTCAAAAGAATCAGCAAATTCTACGACAGAGTCTAAAACTGCAAGTTACTGGGAGACAACTTTGCAGAGATTACAAGTGAAAACAAAAATTCTGTATATAACTTAAACCTCCAGCAGCACTGAATAAGATAAGTGAGGATCACTGAAAACAGTTACTAACAAAACAGGCTTATCGAAAGGATGAGTGGCCTTTTTTTCCCCATAGTTTACACTAGCTTTTTCAGATGCATCATTGCACAGGATAGTTCTGCACTAAGTAGTTCTTTATATACTGGTGTTATATGACATTTCAGTGCACCTTCACCCATTTGCTCCCATCAACCGTGGTAGCCCCAGAAGTGAGAGGCTGGCCTCGGAGTTCTCAACGGAAATCCCTCAAAACTGCCTACTGCAGCTGCCACTTCTCACCAGCAGCCTCCCTATCCACAGCTCCACAAATCCTTGCTTCTTGCACCTCTTGCCTTGGCTTTCTACACTTCTATTCAGTGAAAGCTGCAATGTAATCCCAGTTGCATATCCAGGCACACATAGGCTGTATACAGAAGCCACTCCTCACAGAGATTAATACAACATACAAAAAAGTTACAAATATTAATTACCTTAGGGACTGTCTCCTCTGTGCCTATTTTAACTTTATGGCAAGTACAAAGTACTTTGCACTTCTAAGTGATAAAACCTGCAAGTAGCTATCAACATGCAGGAACTTTCATGTATAGGCATGCAACAGGCCTTGGATGTAAGCAAGCTATGGAAATTCTTTCTAGGTCATTACATAACACCCCAGTCCTATGTTGTGCAGATATACATGAAACAAATAAGTAGTTCTAGAAGGAATAATGATGAACAACAGAAATCAAGTCAGAGGAGGCAGAGGAGGCAGCAGATCAAGAGGAATCTGAATCTCACTTCCCCAGAATGCTGCAAGGAAATCTCAGTTCTTGAAGAGTCTTGTCATAACTGTTCAAAACCTCAACACTTACTTACATTAAGAGCTTCTGGTTACAATATTTCTACAAAAATATTACTTCATTAATACGTAATTTCTCGAATTTAATTAAAAGCCATATAAATACGATCAGCAAGAGACAGGGGCAACTCAGTAAGCATGGCATGAAGAACAGATAATGTAAAACAATAAATTACATAGGGTTTTTTTTTCTTGTTAAAATTGATCAACTGAAGATATTCCTCAAAGTTTTAGAAATAAACATTAAACAGGTGCCTTCACTGAGAAAGTATTCAAGAAAATTATACTGTTCTGTGACTTTTCCTTGAAGATTTACTTTCAAATTTCTGAAGAGTACAATAGCAATTTAGTGAAGACTGTTACATTGCTTTGTGCAGCTAACAGAAAGAATACACAAATAGTTCTATTGGCTTTTGGAGGAAGGAGATTTTAAAACCTGATAAAGTAGAAAGAGTTAAAATGAAGAAGCCAAAACAACAATGAGCACCAAATTACTTCCCTTCATTTGGCTGAATTCTTCAAAGTTACTTACAGGAGCCACAGAAACATTAAAAAAACTTAAGACATATGCCATTCATAACATCTACAAACACAAGAACTTTTTTACAGTCAGATGGTTTTACCAACAATATATACATGCAATTCTAAGTGTGATAACAAATCCAAGACTTTTAAAACACACTACAATAAAGTTTACATCAGACCTGAAAGACCATGACCAGTTTATCCAAAAGTTTACAGAAAAGTTTCATTAAAAACATCTCAGTTACAGTGTAAACACTATTTACCCTAAAGAATCAACTTTGCCCACTCAGTACTGCCTAAATATTCAAATTCACTTAATACGGCAGTGATCAAGAAACTTAGTCATCTTACTATTCCCTGTGTAGAGGTTGAGAAACATCTGTTGCACAGTGTATTTTAGATTTGAATATTTGCACATGTAATGAAAAGACATTAAACTGACTGAAATGCTCTTATGCTGCCTTTATTGGTTTAAGTTCAAAACCTCCAAGAAAACAGAACTTACCAGCCTCTTTTGATTTAATACTTGTTCTAAAAGAGTAGGTCTTGCTGGACGATCTCCAATGGATCCCGTTCTCTGTTTTGTGACAGAAACTGAACCTTCAACACAATCCTGGACATTAAAAAATACAAAATAGAGAAGTGAGACTATACAGTCCAATACAATGATATATTTACTTTATATCACTGAAAAATTCAAAGAATAAAGGATCTCTTTGCCTTATTAATCTGGAGGGAGACGTAACAGTACCAGAATGAAAGTATATCTGAGAATTAGCCTCTTCTCTTTCCCACATTATTTTCACTATTCCATCGTCACAGTGAATATTACTCCAGCAAATGTAGCTGAAATAGTATTCTACACTGCAAAACTAAATTAGTAGAAATAGTTAAGAGTTTAATTTATTGATTACTTTTCTTAAAAACAAAATCATTCAACAGAACCCAGTCTCTAGCCAGCAGGAGAACTATCTTACATTTGCAAGTATGTAGGAATGACAATACTACTTTCTTTTAATAGCAAAATAAATATGCAGGCAGATGAAACAAGAAAAACATGCATTAGCAGTGCTCCATTTGCTCATTTTAAATTCTTCAGAATATTAGTATGAATTTGTCAAAGTCACAGATGACTGACAATAAAATCTACATGCTTCGTATTCATAAGTTTGTTTTGTTCCTTGTACAATCACATGAATTAGATCTAGATTAGTCTCCTAATCCAGCTCTAGAACCTGCTGAAAAGAAAACACCCTTGGTTTGACAATTTCAGTTATAATTTTGAATTCTATCTGTATTAAATTCACAACTTACTGCTTTCTTTGACATCTTAAACTTTTTCCTCTTGCCTTCCTGCTACTTCCCATCAAAAAACAAATAAAAAAAATCAATACTTTCCTTCTACCTGAAATGGTTCAGGTAAAAACAAAAAATGTATCCCAGTATCTTTTGTTTCAATCCTCTCCATAGAAGCAAAAGATAAACGTCCGTTAGGAACCTAACCTAACCTAACTCCGGCCCCACAAAATACTGTCATCACTGTTAAGGCTATTGAGAGTTTACACGTGTTCAACAGAAGACCAGGACAAATACATGGAAGAGACTGCTGAGAACTACATAATACACCCAAAACCAGATCTGCCTCATCAAGTCACTCGAGCTGAAACATAGAGAAGCTGTGAGAAGTATTCTACGGCTTGTCCTCTTTCTGACTTCTACAGGATCTGCTGCCAATAGCACCTCTGGAGATTAGATGCTAGGCAAAAAGATTTTTGGTGGGATCCCAATACGATTAATTATTTTTTTGGGGAAAAAAAACAGGAAAAATGTTTTTTGATAGTTAGCTTTCAGTTGGATCGGCTCCCAGGTTACAGTCACAAAACTCCAGAAACAGCTATACTGACAAAAAGGATTCCTTAGTAGGAGCGCCAATTTATGCCAGGTAAAAAAAGCTGAGATTAAACTGCAAGTTTTTTTTTCCTTCTGATAGTCACAATTTTATATTTGTCCATTCAAGCACAAATCAGCCAGCACCCTCAGAAGTTTCTCTCTAGCTCCTCTAAGCACACGGTCTCAGAATCTAGCTCATTAGTAGCAAGAACCATCACAAACTACGCTATCTTGGCTCACAAACCGAAAAACTATTTAAAAAGCTGAACGTCATCATCAATTCTGCCACCGACAATCTCTATTTCCCCACAAACACAATAAAGTCAAGCACGCGAGAGCAAGTACGGGCTACCGGTGTTCTGAACACTTAAATAAGCACTTAAATAAAACAAATAAACAGAGAGAGGCGGCATCTCGGGGCCCCCGCGCTGCTCTGCGGCATGTGCCCGCCTCTGCCGCCGGCCTCACCTCGGCCCGCGGCGGGGCCGCCGCGCCGCCGCCCAGGGCCTGGTCGCTCTTCTTGCGCTTGTACTTGTCCTTGTACATCTTGTTGCGGTGCCGCTTGCACATCCAGGGCTTGCGCTGCTTGGCCACCTGCGTGGTGGTCTCGCTGCAGCCCTGGTAGGTGCAGCTCTTGCAGCCGCCGCCGGCCGCCGCCGCCGCTTCCTCCTCCTCCAGCTCCTCCGGGGAGGCCGTGCTCTCGCCGCCCGCCGCCGCCGCCTCGCCCTCCTCGCCCGCCTCGGCCTCGCCGTCGCCGGGGCCCAGCTCGTAGAAGAACATGAGGCCGCCGCTACCGGCGGCGGGCAGCGACGGGTCGGCGCCCGGGAGCGGCAGCACCCCCCCCGCTGCCGCCGCCTCCTCCTCGCCGCCGCCGCACGGCTGCATCACGAGCAGCGCCAGCTGCGGCGGCGGCGAGGCGGAGGCGGAGCAGGAGGCGGCGGCGGCCGCCGGGCTGGCCCGCAGGGCGCCGCCGCCGCTCACCTCGCCCGCCGCGGCCGCCCCCGCCGCGCAGGCGCCGCCGCCAAGCGCGCCCGCACGGGCGGGCGGGCCGCGCACGCGCGCTGCGCACGCGGGGCGCGCCGCCCGCCGCCGGTGAGGACGGGGAGCGGCGGAGTGCGCGTGCGCGGGCTGGGCGAGCCGTGGGGGGCGCGGCGCGGCGGCCCCGTTGGCCGCGACGGGTCACGTGCTCGGGCCGCGCCGCGCGCGGGCGCCGCCTGCCGGCGGAGCTGCCAGGCCCGGGCGGGCGCTGGCGGCTGCTCGCCGCGCGCGGCGGCTGCGCGCGGGCGGGCGCAGGCGCGCTCGCCTCGCCGGGTCCTGCCGCGGCCTCCGCGAGCGCCGTGCCTGGGCCGCGGTTGTGTCGCCGCGCTCCGGCCGTCACCGTGGCCGGTGCAGTTCGGCCTCTTGTGCCACTTGTCCTCTCCATGGCTTACTGCCCGCCGTGGCCTTAGCGCTCTCCACTCCTTACCTCCCCTTTCACTGAACTATGGGCTTTCCTTGGTCCGTATTAGGTATCTCCTTCGTGTACCTTTGTCTTCGTGGTGGTTCTGCCCTGTCGCAAAGTTCATGTGAGCAGCTGTGACTGTCTGCTGTCCACTTCACCATCAACAGGTGCTTCTCCCAGTCCAGCCTTCACTTGGTGCAGGTCTTGGTGGAAGTGTGATGGCTAGTCCCACTCTCCCCGTTAAAAACATACTCTGCCTAAGTAAACATTTTTATTTCTGCCATGTAATTGAATCCTATGTTTGTACTATCAGCTGCTTTTGCACTCAGTAACCCAGTGCTGTTACTGGAAAGGTCTCACATTGTATTCCAAGAAAAACTGGACATGTACTGCAAGTATCTTGCGTACCTTCACTTGTCCTTCTGCTTCCTCTTCATGTGTCACAGGCACTGAATCTTCCAAACTCTACAGAAGTCTCAGTGACACAGAAGTGCCCCAGTGTCCCAGAAGTGACGTTGATCACCCACTGTTCTTCCACTTTTCTTAGCTTGTGTTCATGAGTGTTGGCCTTTCCATTTGCAAATGTGTGTTTATCCTCTGATACAAAAAACAGTGTTACAGAAAACCCATTTTAGTCTCCAGTATGAGTCAACATAGCTCCCTTTTCCTGTCATTGTTAAGATAAATGAATATTCTGTTTACACGCAAGAATTGCTTTTGCCCTTATCTTGTATTTTAATATCACATGCCCTACTAAGAACTTCAGTGAGAAGTGATACTATGGAATTCGTGCATCCCGTGTTGTGATGGCCATACAAAGAAAACGTAATCTAAATGCAAATTATCTTGTAACCTTATTGCTCCATTATAAAATGAAAAAGTCAAGTCAAGGAGAGCATTTGGGATTTTAAAACACGGCTTTGAAAGGTGCTTGAAAAGTGCAAGGGAATGGAGACTGCTGCAGTAAGCTGAAAACTAATCATTTTAAAGCACATTTCTTCAGAAACACTTCATTTGAAAAAAAGATTCAAAATGTGAATATAGGTAGGAGAGAGAGCTCTCCTTTATTGTTGTGCCTGTACTGCTTGGCAACCTCCCTGCTTATTCTTCTCCCCCCCCGATTTGGGGGTTCAAATCGTACTGTCCAGTGATAAAGTCATAGAAAGATTCAAAATCTCAGCAACCTCAA
Organism: Rhea pennata; assembly: GCF_028389875.1. Lineage (NCBI taxonomy): Eukaryota > Metazoa > Chordata > Aves > Rheiformes > Rheidae > Rhea > Rhea pennata. The sequence continues at coordinate 189,956,810 of NC_084663.1, forward strand.
AACGGATTTTCCCTCGAAGGAAGACTAAGCCCACAGTGGTCAATATGCTCACTTATATTAATTCTGAGGCAACAATCATAGAATCATAGAATCAGTAAGGTTGGAAGGGACCTCTGGAGATCATCTAGACCAATACCCCTGCTCAGCAGGGTCACCTACAGCATGTTAGACAGGGTTGCATCCAGGTCGGCCTTGAAGATCTCCAGAGAAGGAGACTCCACAACCTCTCTGGGCAACCTGTCCCAGTGCTCCGTCCCTCTCACAGGAAAGAAATTCCCCCTCACGGTCAGGCGGAACTTCCTGTGCTTCAATTTCAGCCCATTGCCTCTTGTCCTGTCACATGGGACAACTGCAAAGAGTTTGTCCCCGTCCCCTTGACACCCTCCCTTCAGGTACTTACACAGACTGATAAGATCCCCCCTCAGTCTTCTCTTCCCCAGGCTGAAGAGGCCCAGCTCTTGCAGCCGTTCCTAGTAGGGCAGGTGCTCCAGCCGTCTGATCATCTTTGTAGCCCTGTGCTGGACTCTCTCCAGTAGCTCCATGTCTCTCTTGTCCTGGGGAGCCCAGAACTGGACACAGGACTCGAGATGAGGCCTCCCCAGGGCTGAGGAGAGGGGCAGGATCACCTCCCTCCACCTCCTGGCAATACTCTTCCTAATGCAGCCCAGGAGACCATTGGCCTTCATGACTGCTGAAGTCTTCCCACCAATAGATAGGAAAGCAAATGGTTTTAAGCTAGTTGTCAGTTTGTTCAGACTTGATTTTTAGGTAACTTATGAAAGTTTCATGCCTATTCTATTGAATACTATAAGCATCCCTTTTCACATTATTCAACTATTCTCATTTCCCAAATACTCCAATTACCTTCCAAATACTAGGAAGTCAGAAGTGTATCAACCTTTAGGAATAAAAGATTAATTCTTTTTTGCAAACCACAGAAATCAGCCTAAGTAATCAGAAGTTTGGTTTGCATTGTGGATATATGATCTGTTTCTAATGTATGTATGACGGGTAAAATGGCCATCAGAAATGAGTTCCTTTCCCCTGGCCTTTCTCATTTCCAATGGTTACCTTTGACTCATGATAGCAGATACATTATGTAAGTCTGCTAAAAGTAAATCTTCTCTTGCATTCATTTGCAATTAGATGTAAATAGCTTATAAATAAGAATCACATCTACAATATAATAAAAAAATAAAATACAGCTGCAAAAATATATACAGAGGGTTAGAGAATATTCCTTGAACTTCTCATTGGACATCTGTTATGATCTCAACCCTTAAGATTGCTACAGTTTTAATTACTAGAACATGTATAAAACTCAAAATGATGTTTCTCTGATGACCTTTTCAGTTGCTGAAGCAGGCCATATCTTGAGTCCACTTTGTTAGTCTGGGTGATTTCCATTTGCAGTGAATGGATGGGTGATTATTGCTTATAGCACATGAGGAGTATCACTGTCATTCTGGATATTCTCTCCACATGCAGAGTCAGTGTCCTTGAATCTGTCCTAGGTGTCTCTGTGAGTCATGATACACTCCTCTGTGATAAGGTACAGTTACCACCTTGCCAGAGGTCAACATCTACTAATTCTAGTGATTACTGTTTCGCAGATTGATTCCTGCTCCATCTAAATCATTCGATTCATGCCTACTTTAAAATAACATGTCAGAAGATCTCTGTCCTTTTGCCAAGAAAGCATGAGTAACAGAGAAGAAAATTGCACGGTGTGGTTAAAGTAGGCATCTAAGAGAGTCACACCTTTGAGTCACTCCACACACATTTTATTCTAAGTAGAACTCAGAACACTTTACTTCTGTTGGTATGTTTATCTGGGCAACAAAATTTATATTTTCTATTTTTGACTTAATGACACATTTTTCACCTATGAGTGATTTTTTAAGTGTCCATTTTTTCTGAAGGATTTTTTTTCACGCTTGAGAGTCTCCTTCATGAATGAAGATGGCTCTAACCAGTTGACAGGAAATTCTTTTCTCCAACTGGAGTTATTTTTTAACACTTTTCTATCACTTTGTTGAAACTGTTGAAGCTTCTGTATTTGCATAGGAGAATTTAAAAAATTTTAAATTCTCCTATGCAAATACAGAAGCTTTACTGTTCTGTTTTTCAATAGGAAATTGGGGGGTTTGTTTATTTGTTCTGCTTAAGCCACTGTTCTTAAATAAGTAAGAGAATTGCAGTCATTTTGCCTTTTTTGTACTGCAGTAAAGGAGGGAGCACCCATTCCTGGAGATAGAGAGATGCATGAACATCTATATGGGAAATATGGGGAAAGAGCAGAGGGGACCTGGAGTATATGTGTTGAGGGAAGTAAGGACAGATCCTTCTCAAGGACTTTGTGTATGCAATTTTAAAGTTCATTTCATGTTCTAAATATATGATAATCTTATTGTAGCCTTTAATGAAGTGTTAGCATTCAATGTCCTTTTTTTCTTTGCGTTGTTTTGCAAGCAGTCTTACATCAGTCTGTACCACAAAATCTTGAAATAATCCATGGAATGCCTGGAAAGGAAGGGAACAATGTACAACCTAGACTCTTCTACCTTCCAGTCTCAGTTTTCAAGCCCATTTTACCCATCGTCTCTATAGCCAAGCATTTAAAGTGTTAAAAACAGAGTGAGGAATTTAAAATGCAATTTGAACATGCTCAAAATATTGAGGAATTTTATTGAACTCTCCATATATTAACATGGTCGTAATTATTACATTCTTTATTCAGCTGACCAGTTTGTCTCAAAAATTTCTCACTACCTATGGTGCCTTATTTTTTCATTATAAATTGTTCTTGAAAAAAGAGTTTTAGTGAAGACCTAGGAATGTATAGAAGTTCGACTAAAGACCAGGGAATTTGTGCTCAGCTGCCTTTTCTTAACAAACAAGGAAGTGTTTAGGAACATCTGAAAGACTGAAAACTGTAAATCTGTCCCTCTTTGCTTTTTTCCAACACTGACACTGCAATGAGAGGTTCCTCTACTCTTCCTTATCCTGAGGAGGGTCAACAGCTTCAGGTCCGTGCCTGGAGGATGCAGCTAACTGACAATCTGCAGTGTAGGAAGTGCACAGATGCAGGTTTTGGACATCATTAATGGTGATGAAAAATGCAAATGCTGAGCTTTGAATAGTAAACACAAGCTGGAAGTTCAGATCTCTGTGCTCCTCTGAAACTGCCTGTATTACAAATACATTTTAGATGCAAAAAAACTAAATGTTGCAGTCTGCTCTCTCATCCATTTTCAACAGTTGTGATAGCTGTTAGTATGAGCCTCTGTCTAAATATACCTGTTTAATATCTAGTATGAAGGACTGCTAATTGCCAAATTCAGCTGTGATTTAAAGCCTGAGCAGCTACACTGAAACTGAAAAGAACAAAGTCCACCTGCCAATTTCCACACATTTATGCAAATACCACTCAGTGCAGAATTTGGACCTATTATTTGTTGACAGTCTCTTCAGTCAATCAAGCCTTAGTATCAAAGACTTGCTTATTCACGCAGTGTCTGAAAGATCCATCTTGCTTTTAGAAAAAGAGAAAAGGGAACACTAATGGAAAATCAGTCATCGCTATTGGCAGCAATCATATTTCTGAAGGCTAATAATTTATTTTATTGTGTTTAGTCCTCCTACTTTGCCCATGACCTGTATCTCTTGCTACAAGGGTAAGAGTATCAGATGCTAGCAGTGGCATGGCCTATTACAGCTCTGTTTGGCCTATTTCCACTGGAATCAGATGTGAGCTTATATATAATATCCTTACTTTCTTGGTAGCTTGCTGATAGGCAAGACAGCCAGTGGTAATTAGTGTATTAATAAAATCCATGAGAAGCCCTCTTCAACCTATGTTAAAGAGCCTTATTAGTCTTATCGTGCCCCTTTGCTCCCCTGTAATAAACTGTACTTAAAATAATGGCCTTTCAAGCATGTCCCAGTCAGGAAGATCGACAAAACTTTTGATCTTTTAGCCGTTTATACAATAACAAATACATGATCTCACTATGTTAAAAGTGCAGAACACCAAGGAGGGAAGTCTTCTGGAAGTCAGTTAAACATTGTTAAACTTTATAAAAATTCTTTAACACAAGAAATACTGTACTGAACATGAGAGAAGTGTTTTGTGCCACATTATGATAAAGAAGAACGAATTATTGAGTGGAAAATTGGTGGTTAGTTGCAGACCAGTAAGTTTGACTAGTTGCAGCCAGATTACCGTACAGAGGAATTATAAACACGCACAGCGTTTGGAAATAATCTATGCATGTGTCTAAGAGTTAATTTTTAAAACAAAAATTATGAACTGTTTAGAGAAAAAATAAGTATGAATGATCTTAAAGAAGATTTTATTAGCTGATTAGAAAAGATGCAGTTCCAATCTCTGAGAAGGGACAACTTTGGCTTAGAATCAATCCTGGCACAGTAATGAGGCCCTGGCAAGATTTTAAAATAAAAAAATTATACATAATGAAAGACATTTAAGGAGATATAGCTAGCAATAAATGTAAAACCATGAAGTGTAGAATAATTGCTGAAGAATGTTAGCATCACATAGAAAAAACAAGAAGCTGAAGAACATTAGAAATAAATAAAATTCTACATTGACCCATTACTAAATGGAAATGCATAGGCCTGTTGCTAAATGGAAATGGTTAAGTTATTAATACTGAAGAAAATAGAAGTTTAATAAGTATTCTTAGTAATTCATTAATGTATGGAAAATGAATGTGTTTATTCCATTGATACATGGAATACAAGATACAAGATACATGGTACAGTAAAGTACAATGAGGCCTTGGCTGTGTCCCTGGCACCTTCAAACAATGTAGTCTTTACGAAAACCAAACGAAAAGCTAAGAACACGAAATTCAGTAATGGTGAATTTCACTGTAATTGGTGAGCTTCTACTGTGAAAGTATGATTCTGAAAATGATTTAAATGTCACAATGTGCAAGAACCTCGATAAAAACCCCCCCTGTGATGCTCTAGGAAAAAGTGTCCATTTAATACTTACAAGTAGGGAGATAGGAGACAAATTTACTTCGCTGTAGCATACTGATGAAACTTGATTCTGAAATACTGCTAACGCTTCTAGCTTCTTTGTTTTAAAATAAAGAAAAATCAGAATAAATGCCAAAAAAATGCCTCACAAAAGTGATTTAGGGGCTAGAGGAATGTGCAGGGATAGCTTTAGAGTGAGAGACAACTCAAAAAGGAGACTTGAGACATGACGTCATTGTAAGTACCTTTGTGAAGAGAAAATAATAGTAAAGCATTCAAGTTAAATGTAGACAGTTGTAGCAAGAAACAGGGTCTGGAAACTGAGTTCGGGTGGATTATTAGGCAAAATTTTTAACAGTGAAGCTCATTAAACACTGGCTTAAGGTAATAAAGCAGTGGTGAACTCTCCATCTTTCTGTTTCCTGGTTTCAAGCCTACCTAAATTGCTGGAAAATGTCTTTTAGCTAAATGCAAGCTACCAGAATAAAAGGGGAACGAGGTGAAATGTAATGATCTGTGAAACAGTAGAGATTCAAACCAGATGATCTAATACTCCCCCTCTCACTTTAAACTCTGTAAAACACCTTCAGAACAGCTATAAGTAACATTAATCTGACTTCTAATTGCAATCAGGATATTAATATCAAGGACTATTGAACTCAGTCCTACTAACTGTAATAGTTTGCTGTTTATTGTTTTAAATGTAATCTGGCTAAATCCAGTGGGAAGGTGTCCTGCAGATGCTTTTTTTCCCTCCCACTGCATTCTGGCAGGAATCATTCCCCCATGATGTAGGGTCACGGTTTCCTCACTGTGACAAAAGCAAAACTTGCCTTTTTCTCTTCCTCCCCTCCCCTTATATCCCTGAGTTGCTCACTATACTAATTCATAGGAGCTTCCTTAGGCAAGATAATACCTATGGTATCCTCCTTTAAATCATTGAAAGGGGCAGAGCTTGGATATGGAGGGTTGCGATATCCCCTTATTTATGGAAGTAGACGCAACGCTTTTGTAGCAGTAACACATTTCTGGCAACTAGCAGATCTTTCCACAAATTTTTCAAATTTCTTCATATTGGACAGCAATTTGGGAGTTCACACCTGGTCTTGTATCAATTAGATGGGACAAAACATACCTCCTGCAAAGTAGCACTTCAGATAATGCTGAGGTCAAGTGAAGAAGGGCCTAATAACACCAGTTATATATATATATACAACCAATTATATATTTGAAATGGCCCACAGCAATGCTTCTATCTGAATGATCTTACAAAGCGGAGGGCTTTCTTACAGACAGGTTGCCACTACACTGGCAACTGCTAGCTCCAGGAGGCTAAGACCACAACAGTATAATCAGGGTGAGGGAAAAGTTTTGCAGATCATGTAGGGAGAGTAGAATAAACAGGCAAAATTTCTGGTTTCACCCTTCCCCTTTCTTTGTGTTTCAGCACTGCAAGTAGAGTTGCCTCATGACATTTCTAGTCACGAAATTTCCCTGCCCATGAAAGGACAAAGCAGTCTCAGAGCAAAGGTTATTTGCTGAAACTTTTTATACCTCAAGCTCTGTCCCCTCCTAAACACAGCATTTCATATTGCTGTTCCCATGCTTATGCTTTCTAGTATAAGGGCTTGGCTGAAGAGTTTTACAGAGGGGCTGGCAGGAACCAGGAAGCATAACATAGAATCAAAGAATGGGTAAGGCCTCTGGAGATCATCTAGGCCAATCTCCCTGCTCAGCAGGGTCACCTAGAGCATGGTAGACAGGGTTGCATCCAGGCAGGCCCTGAAGGTCTCCAGAGAAGGAGACTCCACCACCTCTCTGCAAAATACAAATACTTCAAATATTCATAGCAAATCCTAATCAGACAGCTAGACTAGAAAAGAATTAGTTCTTTTATAGAAGTTCATCTTAAGAAATGAGTATGTTCAGAAATTAACATAAAGATTAAAGATTGAAAGCTTTGAACATGGTGAAAAAAATTTGTACAGCTCTGGCTATGAATATTTGAAGTATTTGTGGAAAAGACACCTGTACTTCATGGAAGGGACGATAAACTGCAATATTATTCCCTTACTTTCAGTAACCAAGAATACAATGATCTTTGCTTTCACTGCTCCTTTTGCTGCCCTCTATACTTGAAGTTATTTGTTTTGCTCCTCTTTCTCACCTGCAGTCCTTAGTTTTCTATCAAACAGCTCTTGATCAAAACAAAGCACTGTAATGGCAGACTCTGCTGTAACTCTAGTTAAAACCACCATATCTTTGGATAATGACTAAGATACAGTGAATGTTTCTTTTCCCATAAAACAGCAGGGCCCTGGTGACAATACCTCAGTCTGCATAGTTTGTCCTTTTTTGGTTTAGTATGTTGGAAATCATTCTGATCTGATATCCATCTGACCTATATGGCACTAAGTCTATGCTGTACAGTCACTGGACAATCACTGAACAACTATCATTATATTAACATTTTCCAAGATCTGATGTGTCACCTAGAGCTTTATTTCTGAGTTTCTCCAATTAGTCCATAAATCCCCAAGAATTCTCTTCTGTTCAAATGGAACTGTATGTCTCTGTCTATATAAACTTGTGCCATCAGCACAGTATCTTCACCTCAGGAAGTAGATCTCTTAATGCAAAGTTCCCTTTCACTGTAGAAGGAGTATTATGTGTCTTTTTGCACAAGATGTACAATTACTGCAGGCATTTAGCAATAGTAGATCCTATAAGGGGAATTTTCAAAGACTTTTTTTATGTAGCACCTAGTTGTTGAAAGAGGGTAAAGTTGACGTTGAATTCCTCAGCTTGTGACATAGCAGTAAAACTCCTCATTTTCCAAACTCTTTTTAAAAATCATTTTATAAAATACATTTCTCAGATTAGGAGAATACATTCCTACACAGGGAGACTGTGTAGGAAACTGCACAGATACCAGGTTATCACTAAGGGCTATTTACTGCAAAGACCACTCGAGAAAACTGTAAAGTTTTAGGTCAGTCCTGTCAATGACTTCTTAGCTGAGACATGCACAAGCTACTGTCTTCATCTTTCATACTAGGAGGCTTGAGATAGAAAAATCTTTAGGGAAATCTGGTCTTTTAATTGAGATCTCACCTGGGGAACGTTACAGAGAGAGTAAGGGGACAGAATAGGAAAAGATAGAGGTCATAATTTGATCTTATACAGGGAAGGGAGTGGAACAAAATGGAAGGGCAGAGAAGGGGAGGGGCAGGAAGGAAAGGAAAGGGAGGAAAGGAGACATAAGATAAAATTATCTAAAGCACTTGTACATGCTAAATGAGCTAAAACTAAAGGCACAGGCTGAAAGGAAGCTAAAGAACTGTCTGAAGGCAAAAAAGAACCCAATAAACCCACCGCTCTCAATCCTCTCAAAACACAATAATGAATAAAGAACTCAGTCAAGTATAATGGGAGTGTGAGAGTAATGAGGTACCATTGCTGTCCTGCTCCTGCTGAGTGCATGATAGAATATGCTTCTCTCAGAGACTGTGGAGTGAGGAAATAAACTCTAGCGCAGTAGATAAGGAAGATCATCCACAGTCCGTGGAAGGCCAGAAACTCCATCAATGCTGATATTATGCTCTAGAATCAGTTTCTTTTTTTCCCCCCACCCCAGTTCTTGCAAAGTCCTGTTACTCAAATAGCAAACTCTATTTTTGAACTAAACTGAACATACCTTCTTGATTTGAAGATATGGATGGATGGGATTGAGAGTCATCCTCATACAATACCACAAGGTTCTCCAATATTTACATGGAAATATGTCCAACTTCCCAGGAGCCAGGCCTCAGAAAATAATGCCTGAAATTGTGAATGCTGTAGGATACTGGTGGGGCTGTGATAGGTTAAAATTTTGGATGGGATTTAGAGTCATCCTCATACAATACCACAAGGTTCTCCAATATTTACATGGAAATATGTCCAACTTCCCAGGAGCCAGGCCTCAGAAAATGATGCCTGAAATTGTGAATGCTGTAGGATACTGGTGGGGCTGTGATAGGTTAAAATTTCTGTGAGTCTAAATACCTAGTTACATGTGAATAAGTGAACATATCATTAAATCTTCTTTTTTTCCCAAAATTTCTCCTCAAAAGATCAAGTCTTTAGACAAGTCCCAAGCATCTGAGGAGTTCATTGCAGCATCAACATTTCTAAATAGCTTTACTAAATCAAGTTGAAACTGATACTGAAAATGTTACAGACCACCAATACCTAGTTCTTAATTAATCCTATCTTCTTTGGCTTCTTTTTTCTTTCTTGGTCATTCTCAAAAGATTAATTTCTTTCAGAAGTCTCTTTTCCCAGTGTCCTCATAGATTCCATAGAAATGCTCAGCATTTGTCTCCAAACCTCTCATAACACTAGCACTGCAGTTCTATTTCTGTGGTCTTTCACTTGATGCTAATCTGTCCCTGTTCTTTTCTTTACATATTCATTCTCTTGTTTTCCTGATTAAAATTCTGTTCATCGTGACTCAAAATTCAAACCCTAATTACTTGTCAAAGCCATGAAATCTCTCAGAAGAAGTCTCCTTGTGGTGCCTGTCCTCCAAATGGTGCCATGTGTTTGTGTTGACTCTAACCAAATCTGTAGAGAAAACATTGAGCTAACAGAATTATTTTAGTATTCAAAGGCCTTTTGTTGAATCAAAATGAAATCATGCTTATTTTTTTTAATTATACTACATAAAAGTATTTTCTCCCAAATGAAAAAAAAATGGATTTGCTGGAGGAGCATTCTTCTGGGCCAGTAGCTAACAATGGCTGGAATTGATCCCCTCCCCTCACATGTCCTAGCTTCCCTGCCAGGTAATTAAAGCTCCTTAGCAAGCTGTCCCCAGCTGCAAACCATAGTGTCTGAATCTAGATCTCCTTCTGGCTCTATAAATTTACTAAATAGTAAAGGGGCTCAAATCCTGGCCCGTTTGAAATGTCATAACCCTTTCTTACTGCAGTAAATACTAGCAAGAAAAACATGAAGTTAATAAAAGCATTATCACTGTCATTTTACAAGACAGTTCCTCAGAGTTCACTAGGAGCAGTGGTCTTTTTATGTTTCTTGGCATTTGAGTCAAGAGGATATGCCTCTTTAGCAGCTTTGTTGCTTCTGCGCTATGTTTGTCAAGCTTAGTTCATAGCCATTTGTTACTGGGGATAGATAATCTGAGATTTTTTTTATTATTTCTCTGAAATATTGTTCATTGTGTTGTTTTTAACATAGCACCATCAAGGTAACTTGCTTTATAGATGCATTAAAATTGGTGTCCTTGCTTCACAAACGTCCAACGTCATCAGGAAGAAAACAACTGATGACAATATATGAACTCTGGAACAGCCTCAATGAAGTCTAACTATTGTCTCTGTTACTAATGGAAATCATTTAAAAACCATCAAGAATCACCTAGTTCATCCTCTGACCCAAACCATGATTTACTAGAATATCTGCTAGGCATGAACATGGATAGCCTAACCTGCTCTAAAATAACTCTGAAGAGGCAGATCTGGACCCTCTGTAGAAGATCTGTGTCCATGACTTACTATCTACCAGAAAATACTTCTAGCGTCGTAACTTGAATCTTCTGTGCTGCAATTGTAATCCCTTACTTGCTATGTCATTTCCCATGAGCGATCAGGTGAAATTCAATGTAAATAAAAGAAAAGTGGTGCAGCCGGGAAAAAAATTCTAACTTTAAACAAATTTTGCTCTCTGAGCTGACCATCGCTATTGAGAAACAAAGTCCCAAAATATGATCTGTGAGAATGTGGAATATTCACAGAAATCAAAAAGCAAGATGTTAAGAATTATTAGGAAAGCAGTAGTGAATTAAACAGAAAATATTAGGCATAGTGTGCCTCCAAGAAGTGCTCACTACAGTTCTAAAGGGAGATAGCAAAACAGGAAAGGTTACAGAGGTGACTATAAAAGGTATGGAACCACTAAACCGTAGTGGTGTACAAGTGAATAGACAGTCAGAAAGATAACTGAGAGTATAAAGGTCTACAAAAAAAATGAGTGGTTAGAAAATACAATTAGCAATTGTTATTATTAGCTCTCTTATACAACACAAGAGCAACAGGACATTAAATGAAACTAGCAGATGAATAGATAAAAACAACAGAGGTGGATTTTTATACACTATTCAGTGAACTTCTCGGTGCAGAAAGTTACAGATTTTAATTTCCATACTTCAAAAGGAGACTGGACAAATTCAAGAAAGCAAGCTCATCTGAGGGAAAACCTTTAAGTACTGTGCTATATGCAAGAGTATTATATACAACTGTATACAACATACCTTTTAAATATTTATTGTGTATAACACAGTTGTATTATACAATTCTATAATGCAGATGTAGTATACACAGTGACAATCTCTCTATCTCAGGAAGCCCACAAATCATTATTTTGTGGGTAGATGCCATGAAAGTACTTTGAAGAAGTATTACTGTGACTGTTCTGTTCTTTTTCCCTTTTCCAAACCTACTGACCTCTGTTTTCCTGGGGATTTTTGTTGTTGTTTTCTTGTTTTTTGTTGTTGTTTATGATTTTTTTTCCCTCAAGGGAAACTTGCCGTATTCAGTTGGGCAGGAGAAACCACTGTCTGGAGTGTTTCACAAAAAGTCATCTGACTAGAGGGATTCCACCACACATTCCTACCAAGTTTGAAGTCTAGATGCTGCCATGGGCACAGGACTAGCAAAACCTTTTCTCTGCTCCACTGGTGCCTTTTTCAGTAGGTGGGAGAAAAAGGAATGTCAAAGTGAGAACTGCTGAGGTTGCAGAGTGTCTCTGTCTCCACACCGAGTTTGAACGAGAACGACTGCCATGTTGTGCATGATGTACGTTGAGGTAATGAAAGGTATGGATGTAGGTAGTATGGTGGAGGGATCATCTGAGGCCTGGTATGTGTGATGCAGAAATATGGCTGGAAAAAGGTGATGGAACTGAGGCAACTAGCCTCTGGTAGTACAGCTTGGCTTATCTCCATTAGCATCTTGTCCTGCAGCTTGTGATTTGGAGTGATTCATTACAGGGATTCATGTCCTCCACAGTCATGATATTCAGCTGTTCTGCGCATCAAAGTGGCTGTCTCCAAAAGTCCAGGACAAAACCCTACTAATGAATTCTCATGGTCTGGATGCACACTGAAGAGTAATTATGCATGTTCATGCAAAGCATAGCTCAACATATTCTTCCCATAGTTGAGGACTAGCATACACTCTTCCAGGTGCCTCTCTTGCCTCCATCTGTTTGCACAACCCCCTGAGCCAGTCATCCATCGCTGCCCTTATGCCCTGATTCTGTGATTTCCAGAAACACTAGTCCTGGTACCAGATGTTGGAATCTGGTAATTTGTGATAGTCCACGTGCTTGGGAGGTGTCTTTGCCAAGAGGTAGCTAGGCTGAGGTATCTGAGGCCAAACCTGCCACATGTCATGTGCTTCCTCTGACAAGCGGCATAGTAACCTCTTTTGAAGACAGGATGCTGAGCTAGATGGATCATTGATCTGACCCTATCCAGCCAATCTCATATTCTAATAATCAGGAGGAAAAGATTATTCCTGATTGTGCCACAGTTTCTTCTTGAAGTCATCTCTCCCACAGCAGCAGTTGTAGAAGACCTCATTTAAGCTAATGGCTAATATCCTAGTTTCTTTAAAAAGTAAATTGTCTCAATCAAGCTCGAAAATATAGTTCGTGTACTGAGTTAGTTTAATTAGGGCATTGTAGTCTCTGTAGGCAGCAGCTCACATCAATTCTGGCCACATTTTACTCTCCATGGCCTCAGTGAGCTCATATCCTTTTATAGCTAGATCATCAAGGAGCAACCTTCAGACTTCTGTTTGTAGTTTAGGTTTGAATTCATATCTTCAGATCCACAGCAGATTTGCCTAAACTTCAGTGGCTTTGTGTTAGTACTAGTCACAAGAACACTAATCAGTGGATTTTGGTGCAGTTGTAAAGTTACAGAATGTCAGAAGCTAAATGTTCTCTTTCAGAAGCTAGAGAGAAGAGCAACAAAACAGCTACTGCACTGGTCATTCTGAATGTGGTATTGAGAACTATCAGTTTACTGTACACAGAAAAAAACCTGTGAACCAAATTCTTTGCTGGCATAACTGTACAAAAGTTTTGAACTTGGCTTTCCTCCTACAGAATTGATTCTGAAGGATTCAGTGGAAAAAACAGGAGAAAAATGGAAATACTGTATGACTATCTTTTTCCTATAATTCATTTATCATGGCTTCCTGTCCAGTGTTTTATTCAGTGTATTTTTAAATAATTGAAAGAATTTCAGGATGTTAAGTATGCACAATCTTATAAAAGTCCATCTGGAACTGGGATTTTTGAGGCAAGGTATCTAGGGGCCAAACATGCCAGCAAAAGACAGCAGTCCGGTTAAGGCATGGGAAAAGCATGACTAAGCCATACTTGTTTCTGTAGGCAGTGAAGAATGTATGGCATCGTATCTGTAACAGATACTAGATACATCCTCGCTGCATTTTAACTCTTAGATACCTCTTTTTGCAGATTGCTGCTATCTCCTGCAGGAACACAGCTGGTCTGTAACTATCACTCTGTGAAATGCCTTGGAATAGAAGATGGACAAGTAACTACCTCACTGGGTTCCTACTGTTTAAGACCATCTCTAGTGTAAAAGGTTTTAGAAGAGGAAAATGTGTTCTCATTGTCATTTAGGCTTGAAGTCTATTGTGTTTTTCAAATACAGTATGTGAAGATTTCCCTTTGTTTGAGAACAATTTGAAGAAGAGGTTCCCATTGTTCAAAGAAAGTCTACAGAGAGCTGCACAGCCAAGGCATAAACAATACTCTAGGAAAAAACAAACGTTAAATGCCACAAGGGGTACATTAAGACCCCTTTAAGAGGGTTACAAGCCGTCCCTTTAAGAGGGTTACAAGCTGTTTTCACAGTAGGCAAAAGATTTTCCATTATGGTCAGCACTGTCTCAGCTGAACAACTTAAAGCAAAACACATGGAAAACAATATAGGCATCTGAAAGAGCCTTTCTGTACAAACACTGTCCTATATAATTAGTATTAGTCATCTAATAGTGAACTAACATTACCAGTTGCGGTAACAGAGTCTAGAGCATAGGCAAGCCTTGAGTTTGTAGGAGCCATTTGTGAGAAAGGACAGAACATATGAGAACTCCAGAAAAACAGTTCTGTGTTCAAGTACTAGAACTGGAACTGCAAGTGTGAGTTAAAAACTGCAGATTTCCTTTTAGTTTCTAGCACCAGATCTTCCTGTACAAGAATGTATACACTTGTGGTGGGCCTTTACCAATAAAACAGTGGCATCTGACTATGTCAATTACTCATTTTAGAAAAAAATGGAACCTCTCCTAGGAATCCTAATTACTTGTAAATCACCACAACCCTAACAGGAACAGTGTCTCTTTAAAACTGTAAATAGGCAGCTAATTGTGTATAGCACTTGACTTATCAAGGTTCATGATTGATTCGTAATTCTTTTGTAGATGCAGCTAGTATCAGCTCCAGGAGAGGTGACAGAGATAAGAAAATAAGGATCCTAGCATTGGCTGAAAGGATTAGTAATGGATTAAAAAGCAAGACAACAGGGTTTTTGAAGAACCTATTGTACAAGTCCCAACAGTGGTTAAACCTCTCTTTTATACTGACATTCCTAAAAAATAGAAGGAATACTACTGGGAGTATTACTGGGATTTGGGGCCAAAGCTGATCAAACTGTCATCACCAAAACCAAGGAGACTTGTATTCTTAAGGTATTTAAAAAGCGATCCACAACACCTACTGGTATGCCTTCCACATAGGCATTACAATACCGAAAAAGTAGCCATCTGGCCTTAGCAAGTGAGCCAGAGCATCTAAGTTAGGAACCAAGGCAGACAATGTGGAGTTAAGACATGGAACACTTGACGAGGTGCAAGACAAGTGCAGGAGTCTAAGCGAGCACTAGCACTAGGGTGCAGTGGTGGTTCCTGAAAGCAGAAAGAGCATCCTAGGATTCACTTGATTTTCTTTACACAGCATAAGCATGTGCCAGGGCATCTCCAAAGAGCAATCTAGAAAGCCTGGATACTAGAATGCAGGAGTAAGCCCACAGAAAAGCAGGTGGTTGAACTCCACTCCTTCTCTTCTGTTAGAGGTGGGAACCTATATTAAGTGCCTCCTTCAACTTTGAGTCCTACATCCTCTTCCACACACAAGTGCTTTTTTGAGCAACATTCACATCTTTCAACAGTCTAGTTATCAGAGCACTCATCTAGGAAATATGCAAATTAGATTCAGCATCTTCATCAATCCCAGGGGATGCAAACTATCTACTCCTCCTTCCAGAACAGCACCTTGATCTCCAGGCTGTAGAGGTAAGTGGAGCAGGGTACCCACAGCACATCCCTCTATGTGGAGTCTCTAGGAAGTTATGAGGGCAGACACATGGGGTCAAAAGATGTGTCCCCAGAGAGATTCTGCGTGTCACAGCTGAGTAGTTTGTAAAGCAAAGACCTGGGTTCCTTCCCCTCACACAGCTTACAGAATCATTGAATAAAACTAGAAATAACCCTGTGAACAGAAACCACAATCCTCCAACTCCTCTTGCCGAGGAGCAAGTTATATCTACCACCATATTTTTGTATAAAAGTGATTCTTGTCAGTCAGTGCCAAATTCTGGTCTGGTAGCTTTTGCTATCCTGAGATTTACATAGAAATAGGCATCTGGGTCCCCAGAGTACGAGGATCTGAGCAAGTGTCTGGATAGCAAGCTGTAGGCACTTCCAGGATGAGGTTGCCATAGGAGTTAGGGCTTTAGGATCGCCTATTGGCATACATTTCAAGCACATTATACTTTAGATTCAAAAGTGAGCAAGCACATGTCCTGAGATACTCTTAACAGTGATCATCCTGTGCTTCCTGGCCCAGACTGCTAGTAATGGAGAAATCGAAGGGTCTTTGACGGTCTGTGTGGAAAGAGAATTGTCTCACTCCTAGAACTTACCTTGCTATGTTAGCTATTCCAACAGAGAAAAAAAAGAAGAAAAGATTTATAAGGCTAACTCAGGGAGATGGCTAAGATCATTGTAGAGATCAAATAGCATCAAGGTAACAGGAGTCCAGGAAAGAGGAACATGAGGAGGAGGAGGAAGCAACAGTAATTAGATTCATTGTTCCACAACAAAGGAAAGGATGCTGACAGTTTGCACCCAACCATGTGCTAGTCTGTCATTGCCATACCAGTGTATGCTATCGCATGTCACCCTGTCCTGTTCAAAGAATAAACCCACCAGAGTTGCTAGTGTGTTAATTGTTAGTTTTCATATTAATATAGTGGTGCATAGTTGGCCTGCATCAGACATGAATCGTGATGATGATGTCAGACATCTGTGGGAAGAGAGGGCAAAATGTCCTTCAACATCAGAAACTTCTGTGTCAGCTGAATGCAACCTTCTACGCTTTGATTCATGCCAAGGATTCTGCATGTGCAGCATTTTTTTATGTTGCTTGATAATGCATGTCCAAAGACATTTTATTGGAACCCTCTTTCAGTGCATGCCAGCTGTGTGATCAAGTACTTTGAAAAGTTCAGTGCTGTTCAGTACTATAGGCTTTCAAGGAACCAAGCCATCAGGAACTGATTTACAGCCCAGCTCTTTCCTTGCTGCCAAGTTTCACCCCTGATGAGATGCAGAATCCCTGAGGGCCTGGTCTTATACCACGTTAGTAAGTATAGCATTGAAAAAATGATGTTTTTAAAAATCTCTTTAACTGATAACGCTACCCAGTCACTTTCCAGGCTTCCTTAACTCTCCCTCTGTCATTCTGATTTAAAATGGATTTTGTTCCTTCAGGAATACACAGTAATTCCCAGTGGTGATTGTTACTGATAACATATAATAGAGCTCAGCTGTGTTGGTCCTGGATTTCTAATCAGCTTAATAAGGATAGAACTTCTGTCAGAGAATTACAGTAAGCCTGTTTCTTATTCAAAATCAGACATGCAACTTGCCCCTCCCAAATATTTTAATATAATTTTCATTAAAAATGGGTAGAAAAAAAAAGAGGTGGCCACTTTTCACCTACAGGGCATGTCTTTTACTAATCCTTGAAGGTAGCAAAAGGAGTTGAACAAGCGTGAACATGAACAACTTACCACAAGGCAAGTTTACAACACAGTATCTAATTCACTTGCAGAACCTGTGAGAATGTTTTCACCCTACAGTAAATGTGAGGTAGCTTAGCCTGTTTTCACTGAGGCACAAACCACTTGACACTTAACCTGCACTATAAAGAACAGTCACTGCAGGGTGACTAATGCTTTGCATAGACACAGCTCCTCTCACTTATTAGTAACTTGTTTGTGTTCTAAGTATCAGAGATGTTATCATCAATGTGGTCTCCTTGTGATTCATAAAAACTGTAAATGGAAGTCAGAAGCAGTGTCTGAAGTTTTAGACCAATATTTATCAGATTTGAGTTCATTTTCTAGAACTGTCACAGGCTTCCTGGTGACCTTTAGCAAATTACTTTGGCTTAGCTCCTTCCTCAGAGATGATTAGTCCCACACTTCCACTGAATTCATGATTAACCATTTTTGAGGATCTAGGATTAATCGGTCATTTCCTCAACTGAGGAACAAAGGCAGGAGGCAATAATGGGCTCTTTTACTTTTTTGCTATACTACTTGTAGTCTCTTTGGGTATAAACTGCAATCACTTTTATGAACTGCAATGTAGTACAGATTTACCTAGCTTTAAAATAGGTGTTATCTTTTTTTTTTTCTTTTCTTTTTTTTTTTTCCCAAAGTGAAAAGTGAAACCTTCACATTGGTAGCGCATGCTTTGATGTTTTGTAGAGGTACAAGCTATCGTACCCCTCTGCTGGGTGTCATTTTGAAATGAAACCGGCTCATTTTAAATTGGTAAAAAATGCCAGCTACTGATTATCATGTTCACATGCTTATCCAGCTCTTTGACCCAAGAGGATTATTTATCACATTTGGTCAGCATTCAGTAAAGAATCAAGTTCTCTGTGATACTCACTTTGGATGTCCATGAATAAAATAATGAACTTAAATCTCCTGAACTGGATATGTAGCTATTCTGAAAAAAATAACCTTATTTTCATTCTAGGCACAGTGCAGATACCTCAAACCATTGCACATTTATAAATCAGTGAGAAGATAGATTGATTCAAAACCTGAGCTGGAAGCACCTTTCCTGGCTGTAATCTCTGTAATGAGCCACCAAACTGCTTTTCAACATGACAAATTGGCTCCATTCAAGATAATTTTCTGTATAGGGCAGAGACACCTTGTGATTAGGGTTCAGTTGTTTGAAAAGGTACTAACCCTTTCTAAAATAAAAGTTCAAAATCTCATGGAAAAGTCACAAAGAAGGGGTCAGTCATTCAGCATTTCCTTTCTAGTGCTGTGCTCTCAGTGAACCTCATTTTCTTTTGGTTTTTGTAGTATTTTTTGCAGCAAGAAGTATCCTGTGTTCAGGGTGGAGATGTTTGAAGAGTATCTGTGAAAATGCAACAGATACAGTTGAGATGTTTATGTTTGCCACTTCAGGCTTCCCTTTTGGTCTGTGAGGAGAATAGGCACGTTCGCTGTAAAGTAGATACTAAAAAGGTCTGACCATCGCGGCCTCAGAGTGCCTATGTTTCGTTGTCAGTCATAAAGGCAGTCCTAGGTGCTGTGAAGTAGATATCTAGTATACAAATTAAGTGAAACAAATCCTACTCCACAAATCTGAATGATTAATATTTTTTGATATTAATATTTTTGTATGATCCAGCACTATTTTGGATGTCTCTAAACTCTCTTATGACCTCTGGCATTGCAGTTTCAAAGAACCCTTCACTATTTCTTCCTCCTTCTAACTTTGATGCTGCTGCCACCATCATTCTTCCTGGGCAGATTTCAGTGAATGTTCTAGCTGATAATGTTCTGAGTCTTTTTGCTGTGGAGAGGTACCCATGCTCCTCTGGAATCCCCTCTTTTTACTTGCAACACTCAGAAAGCAATTTGACCAAACACAATAGAGGAAGCAGCAACTCTCTCTCTCTCTCTCTCTCTCTCTCACTCTCTCTTTTTTTTTTTTTTTTTTTTAACCTCGTAACTGAACAGAAGGGAGAGGGAAGGATCTTGCTTCAGATGCATTCATTTCATTATGCTGATTTCTTGACATGGGGTACCACAGAAGAGGTTAATTTTCTAGGGGTATGTGACTTCATTAAACAGAATGAAAACATTTTTAAATTGGCATAAAGATGAGATATCTTGATGTAGGAACACATAATTAAGGCCTCCTATTTTTTGCAATTGTGTAGATCAGTTCCTGAAAAGCAGAGCTTAACATTGTTATCAAGGTGACAAATGATATAATTAATAACTAGCTCAATGTGATCCCAAGCGATTAGCAAGATGAGAAATGGAGGTGTATATTATGCATACTGAGCCATAGCTGGTACCACCTTTCAAGGGTTTTTGAGTGTTAGCAGACTCCACTTACCAAATCTGTCCCTTCTTTTCCAGGCAAATACCTGCTGGTTACATTGGATTGTTGAGTGGGCTGCAGGATCCTTCCTAGAAGGGTGCTGATACAGACTGCCCCAAAATCAGCTTAGATATGTAAGCTGTCTTAACAGGAGCTGCCCACCCAACGCTGTGAACCAGCCACACCACAGAGAAGGCACTCTCCATCTGGCACAGTGGACAGAGAGTCAAGTCATGGACATGTGGCCATTAACCTTGCAGGCTATGCCAATGTTATGTATGTTATAATAATGATGCTCAGCAGAGAACTAACCTGACAAAAGCAGGAATTGCTTTCTGCCAGAGCAGTGAGTCCCATCAGCTCAGTGGAAAGATGATGGAGCAGCAAGAACGGGGTTGCACTGCCAAGATTGGAGAGGTGAGAGCCAAGGCCGGCAGTGAGGCAGTCACCCACAGCCCTGTCCCACTGTACCCCGGTGAGATGAGCAAACAGGCCCTCTGATGGTCATTGAGTCAGGCCAAAAGCCCAGATCACCAGACAAGTCCATAGTGACGAAGCAGCCCAGAAGTGAAGCTGGGAAGTCAAGCCTGTGGGTCAGGGCCGTGTCAGTGAGGTATATGGCCTCATGGTGGCAGCTTGGGCAAGGCGTGTGGCTTGGGCAAGAGCTGGGGCCGACAGTCTCAGCTTAAAAGCTTTTCCTGAGCAAGGGGGACAACTCCAAAGAGGTTTGTCACAGCTCTTTCTCACATAACTCATTTTTAAGGCTGGGTAGCTACCCCATATCAAAACTGGCCTTGATCGAAGGCAGATGGACCCCTAAAAGTGGGGTGAAGAAGCTGTTATTGCACTCAGGGCCCTGGTATGGGTGCTGCGTAGGGAACGAGAGAAGCCAAAATTCTGCCTTTCAACAGCAAACTGTTGGGTTGATTCAGCCATGATACCTAACTTTACCTCCAGATTGTGTGTGGTGCTGAATCAGCGTGATCCTAATACCAGAGCCGTTCTTCAAGTACTCCAGTTAATTCTACCTACCAGAATTAAACTGAATTGCTAAATCTTGATTCTCAGCTATATGTAAGATACTTCATTCCACAGCAGAAGTATGCATGTGACAGACGAGCCTATCTTTGAGGAGCACTGGACAGTATCAACCTCACTAACTCCTTTCAAGTGAGGCCCACAGACTGTAGACCACTCACAGTGATTTCTAAACATCAACCAGCTTGCTGTTAGACAACTTGGCAATGAATTCATTGATGTGTTTGTATAAATCATCATAAAACTTAGAAGCAGTGCTACAAGGTATGAGTTAGTTAAATGAAAGACCTGCATGTGTGCTTTCTTTGAAGGGTTTAGTTAAAAGGCATCTCTCTGAGGCTGTGGTTCAGTGACATCTTAAGGTACTGCCACCTCCACCATCCCTTGTGCCCCAGGGGGAAATTCCTCTTCAGTTACACTGGCAGAGCGGTTTGTGAAGATATGTTATGAATATGATAAGGAAATAGATCCTGTAAGAAAAAAGAGTAAATTGATTAAAGAAGAATCAAAAAGATTCATCTTTTTAAAATGTGATCAATTGTCTCATCCATTAGCATGAGTACAACTGATGGAGGGAGGCCTCCAGCTGCAGGGAAGGGAGTACTGTGCATTAGTGCCACCGTTAAGACAGTGTACAGTCCAACCATGCCCTCAGAAGGTCTTTAGTCACCTGGTTCTATCTATTTCTCAAGCATTTTTTTATGTTTATTTGTTGAAAAGAAAAAGCAGAACAATGTTTGACTTGTGAAATCCTTCAGTCAGTAACCATATTTTACATTCTTATGAGGCAAAACCACCATTATCCTTTTGTTTGAAGAAGTACTGAGTAAAGGGATCACAAAACTCACAAAACCTCTGAAAAAGACATTAAAAATCAATAGAAGCAGACATGCTTTCAGGGAATGAATTCCCATGACTGTGTTGTGTTGCTTTGACCATTTTGTCCATGCGATCTCCTTCATAAATTATTAACAGTTTTCAATACTAAATTATTCTGATGCAAGAAGATAGAATGACTTTGGACTTCATTTTGGTTGAAGATATCCTGAGGATATTTGGATGACAAACAAAGAACTTGGGTATCCTACTGTGTAACTGGAATGATGTGTAAATACTACATGCCTGTTTTGAGCAGTCCTTTCAAATGAAAATATGAGGCTATGATGAGTATTTATGACCACTGTGGTGTGCAAATTTTAATTACTCAACTTTTCTCTGAAATCAGTTTTATAAAACAGGACTTACCGGCTCTTCTGCTACCTGTTCTATTACTAAAAGATAGAATATTCTTTGTTAGATTCTCTCTTCATTTTTTTTTTTCCCCTGCGGCAAATCGACATGAAATCTATGAGAAGCATATGATTTAGGCCAAGAATTTTAAGGTATACATAGTGACTTTTTGTCTTATCTAATTCTGTTGTGCAAAGAGAAATTACAAAACAATTAAAATTATCAGGACTAGGATTTCAGATGCCTGCCTGACAAATGGCAATCCTACAATGGCTTAACCCCTAAGACATAGTACAGTATATTGACCTGGCATTTGTTAAATTGTACATCACCACTTCACCCTTGAAGGATACTGATATGGATTCATAAAGCTTTTCTGGGTACAAATCTGTTTAAGACCCTATTACGCTGCACTTAGTATCTTATTAAAAAGATACCCTGCCAGTCTTTAACATTTACCTTTTGTCAGGTATATCTGAGCAAAAAGATACTGTGTTTCATGCCGTAAAGATTGAAAATGGGTTTTAAAAAATCATCATAAATTGTTGAGGCCCATGAGGCCCAGCTTCAAAGCTCAGCTCTGCTGGCTTTACCTTGGGTGCGTATCTGGATCTTACTCATGCCCAGGCTAGTAAGATCAGAGGATATCTTAGGCAACCAGTGAATTTGAAAATTCTCTCACACTGCCTCCCCAGTAATCTTAAGAGAAACAGAATGTTAAAAACTAGGCAACAAAGAGTTAGTGAGAATGTTTCTGAAATTGCATTTTGAGTAGCAGTTTTACTGTAATTTCCTTAACAGAAGTTGGCAACTTCCCACCCCTAAGAGAAGTGTTGACAATCTTCATCGACAGTGGGCCCATTTCTTCCTCACTGGCTCATAACTAACTACTTCAGTGCCAGCTTTCTCATCTCTGCTAGAAATATATTTGATGAGACTGGTTATAGTGGAGACTAAAATGCTTTTCATTTCTATATGGTAGAAGAACCATAATTTCCCCTTCCCAACATTATAGAAGTCAAAAAGAAGTTTAGGAAAAATCTGTTGACATGCTCTAAACTTTTCATCACTACATTACTTTGTTTCATTTCTGCAGTCTTGCCAAAGTGTTTTTTATCTGCTCGTTTGGAAGATTTATTTAATGATAAGGTTGAAGGATATATATTAATTTATTCTTACATTGTTTGAATATGATTAACTGATTTTTTCTATCTCACCAATTGTTTCTTATAACACTACTGATAAAGGCTTTTCACAGAATCACAGAACGGTTGAGGTTGGAAGGGACCTCTGGAGATCATCTAGTCCAAAATCCCTGCTCAAGCAGGGTCACCTAGAGCGTGTTAGACAGGATCGTATCGAGGCAGGTTTTGGATATCTCCAGAGGACACTCCACAGCCTCTCTGGTAACCTGTTCCAGTGCTCTGTTACTCTCACAGTAAAGAAGATTTTCCTCATATTCAGGTGGAATTTCCTGTGTTTCAGTTTGTGCTCATTTGCTCTCCTTCTGTCTCTTGGCACTACTAAGAAGAGTCTGGCCTCATCCTCTTAACACCCTTCCTTAAGATATCTGTACTATTTGTGCCCTGCTGTGTTGTCCTGCTGTGTTGTCCTGTTAATCATGTTGCTTCATTTTTTATTAATTCACATAACCTTATAATTTTCAGTGGGTCATCTACTCAACACAGATATAATTCATTTATTTTTATTAGGTCTATGGCCCATTTTCAACTTAAACAAATATGAAAAGATATGAAAGTTCAATTTTATAATGAAAAATGATTAGGTAAGAATTTATAAATCAATTTTCACCCTGTGAAAACTCATGTGCTCAACAACTTCTTGTGAACCAATAAACATCTGAACATCATATGATGTTTTTACATAGCATGTGCTTTTCAGACATGTCACAAAAAGCCATTACTGAACCCTTTTATGTCTGTTAGCTGTATAAAGCCAGAATCTCTTCTCACTTGTGTGTTATCAGCTGAGTGTTTCACTAAATTGCAATGTTATGGCAAAGTTTTTCTACTAAATACAGTCTTCTAACAAGGGTTTAGGCCAAAGTGTTCAGAGTTCACCAGATTCATCTGGTCTGTCCCACCAGTTCTTGCTTATATCCTGAGCACACACACAGCTGTTGCTAAGGTCCTGTTGGAATCCTGTTTCTGTTCAGCAGCTGAATAAGTATGAAGCACCTGTGCTTTGTAGCCAACTCATTTTTCTCTATTCTGTTCTCCGTATACCTAAAGTAATGTTTCTGTGTAAGCCCAGGAGCACTTTAGTTTTGAGGTGCTTAATCTGCTAGATGCTTAACTGACCCCCAAGTTCAACTGGGAACCATTTATGAAGTAATTTCTCATATCCTTACCAGATAAAACCCTACAAAAAAATGAAGTACCAGCAAATGCTTTCTTTTCAAACATTAGAGGTGAAAGCAAGTTTCTCTTTTCATATACTGCCCTACCGCTCTTGACACTTATCCAGCAAATGGCAAACTTAGTTACAATTTCTTCTTACTCCTCAGGCAGGACTGGGAACTGAAACTATCTGAATCTTGGATGAATTAACTGTCTACTGATCAGTTGCTGTTGCTGAATGCCTGTGTGCTCTGTCTGGGTGTCTGAGGCTGGCTAGGATGAATCTGGATTTCCAAGAAGAATATAGTCAATGCAGATTCTCACGCAGTCATCAGAGATCACTGAAAAACTGGAACACTTTTTCGGGCAGGAACTGGAGATGTGAAGGTAGTTTCTGGACAACACTTCCTTTGAAGTCATGTTGAAGAAAGGGTCCTTCTTTAGCACAGACCTGCAAAAAACACCCAGAAAGACAATCCTTCTTTCTTAGTTTTGCTTTTTGTTCAGTCAGGTTTCATTCCCAGAGCTTAGGTAGTGCCAAATTACACTGTTATTTCTGGTTAGTTTTAGAGAGGTGAACCTGCTTTCATTTTATGCTTCCAAGAAAGAGAGCTGTGCTATACTATGCCTTGGGATAGAAAATTGGGAAGACACACTCAGATTTATTATAGACCTTTCTTGTAAATGATAGACACACATTTGCATACCTCTCAGCACCCCATTTCTAGCTGGGTTATTGTATTGAAACATCTACCATTTCACAATCCTTTTTACCTCTATCCACCCAAAGGAGTTTGGATCTTCTCTAGAACATATATAAAAGAAAGTGATTTAAGAACTGAGTCACAGCAGAGGTCCATTGAGTTCAGTATCTTATCTCCAGCTGTGGCAGTAAGGAGGTGCTTAGGGGAGGATGTAGAATTAGGGTAAGTGGATATAATTCCTTCTAATATTCTCCAACCTGCAACCACATTCATCTCATAAAGTTCTTCAGCCAAATGTTGTTTGTATGAGTTTAACATGTAAACTTTTAGCATCCACATTCTTTGTCAACTACCCATTGCATGAAGGATCACCTTCTTTCATTTGTCTTTTATCTGGCTACTAGTTCATTTGTAGTCCCTTCATCCTTGCACTGCAAGAAAGACCTAACAATTGTTTCCTGTCCATTCTCTCCATCCTCTATCATATCTCCTAGCTTTCTCTTTTTCAGATTTAAGAGTCTTAGCTTCTTTGTACAAAAGCCATTCTGTACTTTTGAATATCTCACTGCCTTCTTCCTGTTCTACTACATTCTTTTGGGGCTGAGAGGACCATCACTGCACTGTTTTCGAGATGCAAGTATACCACAGGTTTATATAGTGGCATAAAGATGTCCACTCTTTTGTCCTCTAGTGTTTTCTTAATCATTCTTAGCATTTCATTTGTTTGTATGACCACAGCTGAGCACTAAGCCATCATTTTTATGGGTCCCTCTATCGTAAACCCAAGAATTTACTCCTGAGTGGATCAGAACCAGTCAATTCAAATATAAAACTAGGATGGCCCTTCAGAGTGCATCATTTTATATTTACCTACAGTGAATTCCATCTGCCATTTTATTGCCCAGTCACTCACTCTTGTAGCCTGTCTGTCTTTCTTCATGGTTGGCTTTGCTCTTAAAACTCCAGATAAATTTGTTTCATCAGTAAATGTCTTCTCAACACCCACTCCCTCTTCCCAGTCAATCACAAATTATGTCAAAGAGCAAAAAGACACCCACACAACTCCCTTCAGCATGAAAAGTGAACATCTGCTCCTGTTTTGTTTCCTATCTCTTTACCATTTACTTACCAGAATTCAAGTAGATAGCATGATCATTTCCATTTATATACTGTCAAACCCTTAAATAACATACTCATTCCTAAGGCAGGATTTCTCTTTACAAAAGCCATGCTGATTCTTCTCAAATAGACCAGATTTATCCAGATGTCCACTAATTCTATTCGTTATTATACTTCCAATTAATTTCCCTTGTACAGACATCAGGATTACAGACCTTGAGTTCCTCAGAGCTCCCCTGGAGTCTTTTGTAAATTGTCATCACAACATTTGCCACCCTCCAGTCCTCTGGTTTCAAGACAACCCTGCACAGCTGCTTCCCAGACTGGTATGATTTATTTATTCGTAGAAATGTAACAAGTAGAGAGAACAAGATTAAAACAAGCAGAGCCTTTATTCCAGCTTTGCCGTGCCAACTCAGTTCTGTTTATCTAAGCCCATGTTCCTCCAAGACTTGCCCAAACAAAGCATCCTATAGCTTCTTTTGTCAATCATCTCTGTTGGTCTTCCCTAAAGTGCTTGCTGGCAACTCACCTCTTTCTTTTTCTTCAGGAAATTCTATTTAACTCTTTAGTGCCCTTGGTTAGTAAGTTTTCAGTCTTGGTAATACAGTTGTATTACTTGAGTTAAAGCCTTGATATTCCCACTTTGCATATAATAACTGGCTGTTTTTTCTCATTTTCCTCCTCTCCACCTTGGCCGGTTCGTTATGCAGGCTGCTGTTTTTCCTGCCTGCAACAGCCCTCTATCAAACCAAGCTAATATTTTGATGCACTGCAATATAGCTGTATTTTGAGTCTGTAAATAATCAGACAACATGTTCATAATATCACCTGTGCGTTCTGCATGAGTTCAATCCTGTCCTAAGACAAAGCTCTGCAAGAGGAACTTCATATGGCTTGAGTCAGGGACAGCTTCCCCAGCATGGTCATAAGGATAGGGCCTTCCAACAGGGCATGAATGAGAGATGCAATCTGAGCATGAGGCATGGATTGGAAGCATCCATGAGACTCTATTAGTTCATGTAGCGACACAAAGGAGCCCTAAAACAGGCTTTGGATGGCAGCGGATCAAAAGGTGTCACCTTCCAGGCAACATTCCTGTGATATGGGTCTTAAAAGGGAGCATGAGGCACAGTGGGTTTATTGAGGCCTGCTGTAGCTGCGGTTTCCCTTGAAGTTGTAGCAGATCCCACCACTACTGTCAAACTCCTGTTTACTCTGCTGAAGAAGTTGCTGAAGACTTTGTTAGCCAGTACTAGCTCAGGCTCTCACAACATCCTACGCTACTTATTTAATATAACACGGTACATCAACAGCAAGTGCAAGTCTAGAAGCAAGTCCTCAGCTTCCCACTCGCTGCTCAGCACACCATGCTGTGACAAAGCTGATGATGATATGACTTCTCTATCTTGCAGTAGGTTTAATCACTCAGAGCACTGGATATAGAAAGGGTTGTCTTTCCTTGTATAATTATCAAAAGCTGTATTATACAACATTTAATTCAGTGGCAATGCTACTGACTACATTTTAGTAATGAGTGTGCAGGTGAATGCACGATTTCAAGCATCCACAAAGAAATCAAAATGAACCATAAACCAAATTAAGCAATAAAAATTAACTGGGGAAGAGCTTAACATTTGCAGCCCTTTAAAATACCTATGTGTGCGTGCTTGCAAGGCCCACCCTTGCCAAATGGCCTGGATAACAACATCTGATAAGATAAGAATGTGAGTGTAGATAGTGCTTACGTGGATCGAATACACAAAACTGCCTGGAGGACATTTGCCCGAAACTGGGAAACTGGTAAAGTTGAAGATGAAGATGACCATCAGCCCCCAACTGAGGGTGTTGAAGAGGACAATAGACCATCAGTAGATTAAAAGGTAACTGGGAAACTTCAAAGAGACTTTTGAAACAAAGAAGGAGTCAACCTGAATAGAAGTATGAAAGAAGCATGAAATTTTGTAGCAGGAGGACAGACCTTGGAGTGTAAACAGCAGCAGTCTGTCTGGTTTGACACTGGCAGAAGCCTCTCAGCCAGCACTGTGACTTCTGCCAACACCAGATGGAGCATCGCCCCCATGGGACACACTGTGGAGCTTGCAGGCTGTGGGCAGAGTGATATTACAGAGTGCAACAAGTGGGATCCACACCTCGGGGGTGTGTATGTGAGCTCATGGGGGCTTCCTCCTCGATGTGTGCACTTCTGGGTTGCAGGAAGCAGAATGGGTGTGCATAAGGCCAGAGCACGCACAACTCCTGCAGGAGACGCGATATATCTGTTGTATTGCTGATATTGATCCTGAATGTATTGCTGGTTAAATGTATATCACTAATAAAACAATAAAGTGCTTTGATCCTGAGCTGGTTTAAACTGTGAGAGTGGAGTGTTTTTTTTGTGCTACATTCATAGTTATTTGGGGACTGAAAGCTAACACATGAGGAAAATTTCTATTGGACATCACTGATTCTCTCAAGTTGCTTGTTATTTTCAACTATCTAATGGCTAATTTCCAATTTATGTGAAAAAAATAAATCCTGCTCTGGCAAACAGCCGTTGATAAAGGAGCTGTAGATCGAATGGGTTTTAAAAAATGTTTTTAAAATGTTTGTACCTCAAACATTATCTGCACTAATGTTCTCAGTTTTTATGCAGAAAGATAAAGATTTGATCCCCGTTTGGGGATTGATATGGACAGCAAAGGGAGATGAAAGGCTATCTGTAACAGCTGGTCCATGATCCTTAGGACTTCAGAGAGCAGATGTGTGCAGGAATCATCTGACCTCTACAGTGTCAACACCAGAGCTAGTCACTCTAGGCTTCTTTGACAGTCAAAAATAAGTTCTAAATCATGAACTGTTCATTTTTAAGAGAGGCTAAAATTGTCAAGACAGTCTAAAATATCCCCCCCATCCCCAAAATAGTAGAAAGAGAAACATTTCAAAGTCATTTTGATAGCCCAGATCCCCAATTTGTGCCCCTTTTTTACACTGTGAAATTTTGTCACATTTTATTAGCTGATATGTAAAAGACCTGGCTACTTAACACAGAGTGTAAATTTGTTTGCTTTGTTAGATGGGGCTAAGAGACATAAAACATGAAGAAAATAAACATCCTGAAACTGAATATTCAAAGAAGCAGAGCTCTTACCAGGTGAGACCTTGGTCTGAGATTCAAGACATTTAAGTGCAATTGCCATATTTGCCATAGGCCTGTAATACAACCTTGGCAAAGACACTTAACTTCCTGGTTAAAAGACTAATTCCTCATCTGTAAAGAAGAAAAAATAACTCTTCTTCTCTCTCTCTCTCTCTCTCTCTCACTTTTTTTTTTATTTAGACCGGGCTTCTTCAGAGCAGGGATGTCTGTTTCTATGCATCTGTACATTGCCTAGCATATTAGAATTCCAGTTTCTTTGGGGGCTATAAGTACAATAAAACAACTAAATGATAGAGCCAAAAGACTGTTCTGAGGATTGAGCCAAGAAATAGAAGCAAGAGGAGAGGTTTTGGTATTTCTGAATGTGGGGGCATATCTTCATTGGAATATAAAGCAGAGGTGTCCTGGTCTGGTACATCTCA
The DNA here is from genome assembly GCF_028389875.1 of Rhea pennata. Classification (NCBI taxonomy): domain Eukaryota; kingdom Metazoa; phylum Chordata; class Aves; order Rheiformes; family Rheidae; genus Rhea; species Rhea pennata. The sequence goes on from NC_084663.1 coordinate 189,986,375, forward strand.
TGGCAGGTCTAACTTTGTGTCCCAAAAGCCAGTGACTTCCACTACCTGACAAGGTAGTTTGGCTGAGGGTAAGTGATGGCTCTGCAGTGTGAGTGCAGCAGGAGGGATCTTGAACGCTATGCAAAAATGTTACATTTTGAAATGGGTGAACATGGAAGCAGAGACTGCAAAATTAGCCCTGTGACGCAGGCTTTCAATTCATAGCAGTGTATCCAACACTTAGCGTAAGTTCAGTGATCTTTCCACATTTCTTTTCAATTTACGTAAATACATTCATGCCTCAAATCCGCACTGAGACCCAAACTGAATTGTGAAATCCTTTCAAGAACATTTCCCTTTTAATACTGTTTTATATATAATTTGCTTGAATTAACAATTATCCATGTCTTTTAAGAAGTAGCTTTTCAAATTATCACAAAAGTTATAAGTTTTTTCACTATACTATAGTGGGCTACTGAGATTAAAGAGGGATCAGTCCCGTATCTGAAAACAATTTTGAGTCCTTTAAAATAAAATGTTTCCCTTCTCCCCCCAAATTTTGCAATCAGGCTTGAAGAGTAGCATCTCATGCCTTATTAACTTTTCCTTTAGGAAGACTCAGGCACTCACTGTTTTAGAGAGTCTTCTGTTAAAAATCTTCATTTTTAAAATTAGGGAAAATAAAATGAGTGGCTCCTGCATTCAGCTCTGTCACAGAGCATGGCACCTTGTGATAAGGCAAACGCATCTGAGCTAACAAAATATCCGTCCCTGGAGTAGTTATTAGTTGGGCACAGTGGCTGAGTGAAGCACTTTATTAATGAAATTGCTCCATTCAAACCTTCACTGTCAACTCAGGCAGCACCAGAATTCACCATAGCAGGTAAGTGTAATACCAGCTGAGGTAACATATGAGCTGAGTTTGTGCTTCTGCAGAAAACAGAGCCCTTCTGCTTTTTTTCATGCTTTTTTTTCAGTCACTTAATAGCAATTTCAGAAAATATTCCCTCAGAATAAAAGTTGTGGCTGCATATTTTGCTCTGCTGATGTCATGCCTAGAGGTTTCAGGACTAACTGGAAGGCTGAGTCTTTCCAGGATACCCAGGAACTAGTGTTATCTGTAACACAGCTAAACAAATCATGCCAGAAGGCACTGCTGCTTTCATGAAGAGTTTCATTCCCTGCTTACAGGTGAGATCTTAGGAATGCTTTCTATTTTACTCCACCATCCTCATCTTCAGGTCTACACCAATGACCGTGCAAAAAATCTGAGATTAAAAACAAACAAAACAGAATAAAATAGAGGGCATTGGTTAAGGAAAAGGTGTAAGCAGCAAAGCCAAAAGAAATGTAGTTAGAAGTAATCAAAAAACAGATGAAAAATATAGCATATTTTAACAAAGACCACCTCATGTATGAAAAAAAGGCTACCAGAAAGGCAAATATCCAGAAATCAGTGAGAGGACTGAATTCACACTCAAGGAGTTTTGTCTATGACTCTGGAAAGGTTTTATCTATAATGGGAAAGAATAAGAAAAGCATTTAAGAAGTAAAGTAAACCCAATAAAGCACTGATAACTGCAAATGAGACAAGGACTCTTGGAAAATATAAACATACAATGCTTAGAGAAGAAAACCCCTCAAGATCTATAAAATGAAAGCAAGGCCCACGGAGGACAGTGGCTTTACTCGTCGAGTGCAGGAGCCTGTAACTCTCCTAGGTGTGTTTCCTCCATAGTGTCTCATGGCTCCAGGTACTACCAAACTCCCCTGTTGCTCTTGGGCCTTGGCTCTTCTCAGAATTACATAAATAGGCAGATTAGGGAAAAGAAAAGCAGAGGATGTAACAGCAGTAGATCTTCTACAGATGTAAAATGCCTTATTTTGTTGATAGCTCTGACAGTTTATGTCAATGTAATTAGATTTTAGCAGTGCACTTGATATAGTCACTTGCAAAATATTACTCTCGTAATTGTCTTGATAGGTACTTTGATTTGGTGAAAATTCCCTGAGTTGTAAACAAAGGGGAATGATAAACATTAATGTATCAAGTTGGTGCTTGATGGCTTACTGCTGAGACTGGTGTAACATCCAGTCTTATTTAACATCTTATTTAATAATGTGGAAGAAAGATTAAACAGAACATTAAAAGAAAACCCAAGAGGAAGCTAAACTGGGACAAACTGAGCACAGTGAAGGCAAAGAACTAATGAAAAGATATCATAAATAAATAAATAAAGGGATATCTTTATGGTTAATTGGAATGGACGCAGGTTCAATTATCTGACTACACTATAAAGTTCTCCACATCAGACTTTCAAAGGTGCTGATGGATTTCAGACTCCCAGATTCTTTGGAGGATGTGAATAACAATTTCTCTATACCTTGCATATCTATTGGTATACAGAGTGATAACTGCATTTACTTCTTCCAATCCTAATTAGATTTGAAACACCTCAAAGCGGGAACTTTTCTCTCTCTACATGTTTACCTGAATCTAACAAACAAAGGGCTGTAGCCAGTGTCTTTTGCAGCCTTACAGCACCCCTGAAAAAGAAATAATAATAGGTAAAAAAACATAGGAAGATTGAAACAAAATTCATTTCAAACTAGAAAATGGTAAGACAGTATCTGGGGAACTTCAGCTGGGGCAAGATTCCCAGTAGGAGCATGAAACCAAGGCAATAGTGTAACAAGGTTCAGTGCAATAAGAAGCAAAAAATGATTAAATGCCAGGCTCCCACATGATAGGGCTGATTTGGGGCTGCTTGTGCAAAGGCATTTCCTTGCAAAGCTGGAATGTAGCAATGTTGCCCCTGCCTGCAGGGTAGGTGGAGCTGGAACATCATATGGGATGCTGAGCATCCTTCCAGAAACTGTTGGGAAATTCAAGTAAGAGCAACAAAAGTGATTAGGAGGATAGAGGCGTTCAGTCATACACACAAGCACACAAATACATTGATGTGTGCCTGAGAACAAATAAAAAGAACTCCTTTGGCATGGCCAACAAACATTTGCAGGCCATCAGACAAACCTATATTTCCTATGTATGGTCTTAGACAGTTTGTACTTCCATACATTTGTGTTGATGGTGATCTAGGGGCTTGGTTTTAAATTTGCCTAAATGCCTGTGTAGGAGAATGCAGGCAGGACAGAACTGCTCCTGCCATTCCCAGTGAAGGCTGTGCCTTGGGGAGCCTGTGTGCAGACCAGCGCACCGTCTTTCCTCCAGGGCCTTGTTTCCCCTGCAAGATGTGGCTGCAGAGCTGCCCAAGGACAGCACCAGACTCCTCCTTTTTTTCCCATCTGGACCATGAACAAAGCAAGGGACGAACAACACTATAGAGTAGTGTCCTGAGCAAATTTCTGGGGTGGCATAGTTTCCACAAGGGCTTTTTGCAGAAAGTTGTGTTTGAGTGTACATTTACTTGTGGGGTTTTATCTTCTGATTCCTCTGTGAGCGAGGAATTTTTGCAGAAAGCGGTCCTTGCACCATGGAGCTGTGCTGGCTCTGGGGGGCTGTTCTGGGGAGCCTCCAGAAACTCTGGGTCTGGGGCTGAACACCTTCGCACCAGCAAAACGGGTGGCCTCCTGGAAGTCCAGCTCCTTGCTCTGTCCCTGCTCTTTCCACGCCTGTGTTTCTTTCCATTTCCCAGGAGAAATCAGGGAGCTGACATCACTCAAGTTTTCCAGCCATTGCTGATGGTGACAGGCACTGTGTAGAATTACAGCCCTCGTAAGACCAAAATCCTTTACTGAAGGTGTTTCCTTAACATTTTCCTAATGCCATGACTTTGCTACTGGATTTTGCAGGGATACGCATATTCATCTGTGTGACCCAGTCCCTAAATAATGATTGTTAATTAAAATATTGCTGCAACTCAACCCCATAGAAAAAAAAAATGTTAGGGGACTTCCAGAACATCAGGGCACATTGATACAGAGCTGTTTAGATGGGGGGTTATGGAAATAAGTTAGACAGCATCTGAAACAAATTAAAAAATAAAATAATGTTTTCAGACTGCATATTACAGAATAATTCCAGTTCTTACCAGTTGTTCTAAGAGAAAGAAAAAATCATCTCTGAGATTATCTGGCCACATAAAACCTGACCTCTAGGAGTTCATTTAAATCATAAAGTGTATTAATGCATATTCAAGAGCATTTGGCAAATATATACACCAAGATGATTTCATTTCAGAGAAGGAAAACCATAATAAGAGACAAAATCCTTGCTATTGTATACTTATGGTCTATTAACATTCATAGACATTGGTCTGTACCAAAGGAAATTGCTTTTGAAGTGATTGCTTAACAATTTCTTTACTGGACTTTCGCCCAGCGATACAAATTATGGAGAATTTTATTATCAGATTGTGGACACAGATGTTTCATAGAAATCACTGACACATTTCTTTGGTTCTTCTATTATAGCTCTGGACAGTAGGAAAAAGGCTCAAAAAAGCAAATGCCCTCAAGGAACCAAGACTATTGCTTTCTCAAGTGTTAATTTATGGTAAGCGTATGCTAATAACTTAGCTATTGGCTCTTAATCATTTTATTATATTGTACTTTATTAGGATTATGTTGTAAAACTTTGATGAAGATGAATCTGACAGAGCCCTATTATTGCTACAGTAAGTAAAAATACTTTCCATTGCAAAGTCCTGTTTATGTTTATTTCTATATTGCCAGATGGTATCTGTGTAGAATGAGAGCTCCTTGCTAGCTGTCCTGTTGAGATGATATTTTTTTTCAATGCTTTAATAGGAAAAACTATGATTCCCAGCAATGGAAAGAGGAAAAAAATGTGTTACTTCTTCCCACGTTAATAAGAAACTTCAAGTCATTTCACTAAGAATTTTTTTACTTTCATGCATTGAGTCCTGAACTTTGGATAGTCCTTTGGACTTTCCCATCAAAGTCTGTCCAGGTCTGGGCACGTTATAAAGCCTAAAAAATTAGCTAGTGTATAGACTATTGTGGGCTTGCTACAGCTAGGCAAATTCACTCCCTGAAGTCCTTCTACTCTGTGGAAGCTTCCCTGTGCTGACCTTAAGGCATATGAGCCTCCCCGCAGAGCAGGTCAGCGCCCTCGGCCTCAGGGCTCACGCGGCTGAGCTGTATTTGCGCGGCAATGAACTGCCAGCTTTGCTTTTGTGCACCTGATAGCACAACGGGCAACGTTTCCATCCTTTGATGGGAAGGTTGGAGCCACTTTTGATGTCTAAGGGAAAAAAAAAAAAAAAAAAAAAAGAAAAAAGAAAACTCCAGATATAAGTTCATAGCTACAAATTGTAAGAGAAAGCAGTTGCTCCCCCACCTGCTAGCACAGATTGTCTAACATTCCAGAAGGGAAAGAATTTGCCCTATTTAACCATATACCTTTCACAGTGCCTATGTATAGATGGGACACCTAACTTAGGCTTAGTGTTTTTCTGGGTAGCAGTTACCCTGGGAAACATAGCTGTCTTTGATAATGATTAATAGGATTGGAGAAATTAAATAGTTCTAGAGATGGTGAAAGAATATGTCACCAAAAAGCATTCTACTGCATGGGCTTTGTAAAGCACTGCTGCAATACCACTTTCAAGCATTGAAAGTAATTGATTTTTATCATGCCTAGGAAGCATATTACCCCAAATTATATTTATAACATGCCCCTGCTTAATAATAGAGGCTTTCCACAAAACATGGGCTCATCAGATAGGACCACTGAATTTACTAGGACTTGGATGCTTGGAGAATCAAGGATTTCATTACTGTTACAAATCCAAAAGCCAGGTGAGGTGCTGCACATTGACAGCAAGGTGAGAGGTACATGGCTAAAAATATGTGCTGTCAGTTATCATATTTGCTGTTCACTAACTCCACTGAAATTTCCCACAGAGAACCAGGATGAGCAGAGTCTGCCTGCAAGAAGTACTTGTTCGCTACACTTTTGATCTAAAGCAGATGTTACCAATTATCAGCAGAAGGCCTCTGTTGCATACTAATCAGTGTTGGTATTATTCAGTAAAGGGCATTGGTAAATGTACACTCCAGAGGGTATAGTCTCTTTTTATTTACCACTGACAAGTTACCTTTTTGTTTCATTGCAGTTCTTACCATGCAGGTTCTCTAGGCTCAGTAAATCTGCACAAGGTTAAGTCATACCTTGTGCCCCATAGGGTTACTGCCCCATAGGGTTTCAGTTTGCTTAGTGTAACGTGTACACATACTGCAAGCAATAATTCTGAAACTAAAGAAAATAAGAAAAGAGGGGGATTCCTGAAATACTTGCATATAAAAAGAGTCAAAGTCACTGTCATATGATTTCATCCAAAAATCCAACATACTTTCATTGTATCATTGCTTACTGTTTTAAGTTACTTTTTTTCTCTGCAGGTAGAATTAACGAACAACGCTGTTAGACCCACTCTGGAGAAAACCTACAAATCACCGTCCATCATGCAGATGATCAAGTCCTCCACTTAATAGCTCAGGTCTCTATGTGATGGTGAACATTTTAGTCATTGACCACTCCTTTTCCAATAGCAAACGTTTCACACATTTCCAGGAATGTGCTTTTCTGAATATAAATTAGTTAAAGTGGTGATGGAAATGGAAATCGGTGATACTTGTAACTTAAATGAAAACATTTGCATTTACCAATTGCTCTGTTTCTGAAGCTCTAATATAATGTTAACTATTTTTCTTATCTGATTATATTCTCATTCTGGCATATATTTCTTTTTCCCATTGAAAGACAGCAACTGTAGCTCTAAACAGTGGAAAAATTAAACACCAATTAAAGCAATAAGAAAAACATTAATTTTGTCTAGGAGTCTGGTTCTGCATTCTCTCTAAATGCATACCTTCCACTGAGGTCAACAGGAGGTCTATGTGCAGATTTGCATTAGGATCGAGACATGAGAGAAAATTAGGTTAAAGTTGTATAAATAACTGACTTTTTGTTTTTCCGGATGAATTAAATAGTTGAAAAAATTAGTCATAGTCAATTTGAAGTAAATTTTCTTCACAAAAACATGGCTCTATTTTTGAAATAAATGTTCTTTTATGTTAAATAACAGTGTTTTATTTGACCTGAACAGAAAATTTTTGCTTCCTTTTAAATCAGAAATATTTAAATCACATTTAAATATATTTCAAAATAGTCTTGCTTTCATAAGAGTACTTGTTTCAAAAATGTAATAAAAAGATTCAACTCATAGATAATATCAGTATTTTATTCAGCCCAAACAACTTGATAAAAATGCATGAAGCTCACTACAGTAAAATTTAATCTGTGCTTTTCAGCAAAGAGAAGACGGGTGGAGATAAGAAATATCTGCATAGGACTCTCCCAAAGGCTTGACTGCTTGCAGATTAACTCCAGTAGGATCATTGCCCACTAACTAGATCCTGCCTGCACATCATTTGTTTTAGAAACTCAGCAAATCTCATTTAATCTTTTTTCTGCTAAAAACGGTGCTTTGCACCATGCTTCCCAAGCATGTGCAGTTTTATACAAAGCAGTTCTAAGTTGCCTTCAACTGCAAAGACACAAGAGAATATAGTAAGGTGAACAGGATTGAACAGTAATAGGATCTTCCAGTGGAAGTAATGGAAAGGTCTAGTGACCACTGACAGATTTTAAATGGATTTGAGATATGAACATGACTTAAGTCAAAATCATTTGGCCAAGGTGACATGGAGATGGACAGGGCCCCATCTCTGTGTTCAGAATGTCAGTCATAGTGATCAATCACCTCAAGTACTATTATAATACAACTTATGAGGGATTGTAAAATCCAGTGAAAACTCGCTATTTAACTAGAAAAATGTCATTCAAAGTCATGCATGTAGTGTTGTTCTTGACACACCTCTGCCAGTTGCAATGTGCAGAAGAACAAACTGGTGCATCTATATTCATGAAAAGCATGTATTTGGGAAAAGCAATGAGGCAGCGTAGTAGCATATAGCCAATTGGTTTGGTGTCCCTCCTAAGAAATCACAGAGTGCTGGCATGCCAAAACTCCAGTTCTCCTCTCCAGTGAAGGTATGAGCTGGTGGACTTCAGGGCTCCTGAAATAATGGCCTTTGCAGACATAGAACTGCCATTTTCTTCACTTTATACTAGAAGAATGTATATGAGCAAACACAGGTTCTGCTTTCAATGAGACCTTTAAAACATTATGAAATGAGAATGTCAAAGATATCCATAGAAACCGCTCAAGTCATAATAGCATCCACATATATTTTACATCAAATTAAAATTTACTCAGTGTAAATACTGGTGTTACAGTCAACAAAAATGAACAAGTTTCATATTCCTGAATTAATTTCTTATCTTTTTAATCTATGTTGGTGTCAGACTAACTCATATCATGAAATCATACAAAAATTAAATTGGAAAGGATCTCTAGAGGTTTTTTAGTCCAACCCTCTGCTCTCAGTGGGCTCAACTTCAGAGCTAGAGGGGGTTGCTCAGGACTTTGTCCAGCTGAGTCCAAGTATCTCCAAGGATGGTATCTTCACAGTCTTTATAATATGTACCTATAACTTGTTGCCTGATGTATATGCCAATGCAATAGAAAGAAGTCTGAAAGCATGTGTATGCAGGGATGGAAACAGATAGCTATGTGCTTACCTTGCCCAGACTCTGAGCTAGATGGACAAGAGTAAGTCTGCTCTAGAAGAAATACAGGGCTTTATACAGACTCAGGACAGCATTACAGGGATACAGGCATATGGCTGCTAGACCAGAGTTGACCTAGGTCCAAGGAGCAGATGAAACCCTGCAGCATCCTGCACCCGTCTGTGTAGGCACAACCACGTAGGCTAACACAGCTCTGATAAGGGGTGAGGGTTGCTTTCATTTTTTTAAATTGTAATTTTGAAAAAAAATACACAGTTTAAGTAGGTGTAAATCCTGGGACCATCAAGAATGATCCAAAGTGAAATCAGTCCCTCACTCCTATACTCTGGTTTGGTCTCTTACTTTTCTTTTTTATTCCCTTTGGCACATTCCCTGTAGACCATGGCAATGTAACAGAAGCCAGTATATTCAGTTAAGAGTGAGATCTGCTTTTCTAATTTGTGTGTATGTGTGTGTGTCTTGGCTTTAAATAAAATAACAATATCAACAAAAAAGCAATATAAAAAAACAATTTTTAGAGGTAAGAGATAGGCCAGATAGCTGCTTTTGGTGAACACAAAGCTGCCCTATGAGATCTATAGCTGATGTGTATGCAGGCATTCCCAGGTGGAGCCACAGTGTCTCACAGCAGCTCTTGCACCGTCCTGACTGCCAGGAAGAGGAGGACCGTGGCTGGGACTCATGAACGTGGGCATCTAAAGCTGCTAGGACAGTCCCTGGGCCCATCTGGGGCGGGTGTAGATAGAAGCAGATGAGGGGCAAATCCTGGCCTGCTAGTAACGCTGCTCAAAGCTCATGGATGCTGCAGAAGGCAGTGCAGAAGACACATGGCATTGCAGAAGGCAGAGTCAACTCGCCCCTTATTTCTTGTCGTTAGAGATGACTCTTTTTCTCCATTCTCTGGCACATCTCCTTGGAGCAGCTGAGCTCACTGGCTGCTCAAACACTTAATCATATCTGTTTTGCTAAATACCCTTCTACTTATCTATTTTGCATAAAAGCAAAATTCTGTGGTAATAACATCCTCTGACGACCGAACGAAGTCAGGGAGTAGATGTGAAACACTGCACTGCTGTGAGTGACGATATACCTGAGTCTCAGTAATCATACAGTTCGTATTACCCTAACACTAAAAGACATTTTTCCAGAGGTGTCTCTGCATCAGATCCTGCAGCTCCTGAGCATGAATGACCCTGAGCTGAATAAGGAAGCACTGATTGCCCTCCTCTGCCCCTAGGAACATGCAGAAACATGAGGGTCTTATTCTCTGCTTAGCACAGTGATTTTTCAGTTGTAAATATGAGGTGCTTACTGGGTTTTAAGAGACTCAGAGCCCAGTGTTACCTGGCACTGTGCAAGGCGGAATCAAGCTCTTCTGCCATCTTAGTGGTAAATCAGACCTAGTGCGAAGGGAAAGAGAGGCCAGGAAAAGGACAGTGTCTTCTGCTGCTGCTATGGCAAGCCAATCTCAAACAGTCCAGGGGCTACACAGCCTTGTGCAATTAGAGCTAGTCTGTATTCCCATTTCAACAGGTTTATATCTGTCCAGGAGATAAATACCTTCCTTTAAGACAAGGTCAGAAAACAATGTTTTTTCTGTTTATTCTTCTTCCTCTACTTTTTTATTTTTTTTTTAATTAAAAGATCAGAATTTAAACAGGCATTTTCATCTCTTTAGCCTCTTAATTTGCCTATCTTTTCCAGCTCCTTTTTCTTTCTCTTCTTCTTTATATATTATGTACATATCAATCTATTTATGTATCAGCTTTCATTCTGATTAAAACTGTATTTTTTTTTGCTCTTCCTCTACTATCCTTGGGGAAACAAACCAAAAGGAAGGGGATCCAGGGCTGGGAGTCCCTCCCACTAGGGTTATTTTAAGAGGACTTCTGTTCAGATGGACTAGGACGTGGGAGAGAGCAAGGACAGAGAACTCTTTTCGATAGCCATTTTGCACAGACCCAGATGGCAGGAGCTAGGAGGACCCAAGCTGCATTTGTTAAACGTCCAGTCTGTCTGCTTGCCTTAATTGATATTCATTCCACTTTTCCTGTCTATGTAACCACCCTTCTATTATAAAATTACAATTTTTTTGTAATGCTCAGAATCATGCAAAGCTGTTTTTTACTGTCTTCTCCTGCACTTCAAATGAAGCACCCTGACACTAGCGCATGTAGCTAATTGCTTTTGATGTTGCCAAAGTTTGAGTTCCTGAGTCTGATATGCTTTTTCATTGCAGCAGCTTCAATTTCTACTTAACGAATACTGATGAGTTAGACACTAGAAAGCGCCTGTGGTCAAACAGCTTGCATTGTTCTGAATTCTCAGTAGATCCAAGCAATTATAAATCTGTCAATCCAATCTCCTTTACCTTGAACATGAGCTACAATGTTTTCTAATGTAATAGTGAATTTACAGATGCACTTTTCTGGATGTTTTTCAGGGGGCCAGGGGCAGTGCTTATATCATATACATCTGCCATGTCCCTTTTCAATACGTCTGTGTAGGTTGAGCTACTGATGCCAGCTAAAGTGTGCATCAGTGAATTAACATTTTTGTCTACTTGTAAGAGTCTTTCTTCATGATACAGAAACCAGAATAAAACTCTGCTTCTTAGCTGAAAAATCAGAGACTCAAGAAGAGAGGACACCGTTCTTTATTCAATAACATTTAACTCTACACGTGTAACACTTCTGGAAAACCTTTTCAAGACAGAAGTTAGTCTGACAGAGATATAGGACAGATACAGCTATGAGGAACATCAGAGGATGAAGTGCTGTGCCTGTTGCCGGCCATGCCTCCAGAATGGCATTGCTGGCCTCATGTCAGTAACTGAGAACAGACCTTGGACAAGGGTGTGAAATGCTAAAAGGGCACTTCACTGGGTATGCCCTTTTGAAACATGTGAAGATAGAAACCACCCATTTATCGAGGTAGAGGAATGGTTACTGGAGTCACAAAGCCCGTTAAATATCTGCAGCCTGGGCTTGCCCAAGCCTAGATGCCAGGGCAGGTGTTCTGTCCAGAGCAACCACGCTAGCACAGAGTGCACCCAGGACCACTATCCAGGACCACTGCTCAGGACCACTACCCCACACAGAAGCAGAGGACCCAGGTAAGTGCAGCAACATGGGAAGCAGCCTATCTGCTGAGCATGCGGGTTAGACTAGATGATCTCCAGAGGTCCCTTCCAACCTTACTGATTTTATGATTCTATCTGCCAGACCCCCGTTCCTGGCATAGGCCAGGCTGCAGGAGCTCGCCTCAGTCCTTTGCACAGTAAAAACTTTCTCTTTGCCTTGCGGCAGTAGGGGTTGCAGCTTCCTGACCCCTGACTTTCATAAGCTAGCTTGCAGTTCCTTTCACACCATGAATTTGGCACCATTTGGGCCTAACCAAGCTGACTTGTGAATCTAACCCTATGTTTAACCCTGCTGTTGGTATCAGAAATTGAAGGAATAAAATGTTGGGACATGAGTGGAAACTGAAAACAGTGAAGCAGTTTTTTTTTTTTTTTTTTTTTTTTTTAATTGTAAGATAATCACATTCTTCAGACTTTACCATAGAATTTAGACACAGTCCTATGAGTTTTCCAATAATGTCACAATGACATGAAAAGTTGCTCTGAAGGTAAAGATATTTCTTATAGAAAAATCCTCTCTGGATATGAAATGAACTGTTTTTCAGAAAGAGCCACGCTGTTAGTTCCACATGCACAGAAGCTCACATGTATGTGGTGGGATAGCCAGGGAGTTAGCAGGTGCTGAGAACTATAGACATCATTCAGTTCAGTGTCTCTGTTTTTTGTATTTCCAGGTGATGACAGACCTATTGGTGCACACTGTTAGAGCTGTCTGCACTTAGTTGAACCATACTTCCCTGAGGAGGCAAGTGCTTGGCCCTTGGTGCCGTTGATCACAGCAACCCTTCTGACTTGTCAAGGGCTCTCTGCAAATGGGGGCCACCCAACTGCAGGCTGGATGATGGGGGTATCCAAAGGCCCTGCTGCCGCACCTCCACTGGATGGTATATCATGACTCCTATCCAACAACTGGGATATGTGAAGGGAGAGCATGACTCCTTGGAAAACGCTTTGGTGGCACCCCAGATGAAGTGATGTGCATTGAGCAATCTTTTAGAATTGTTAGACACAAAGAGGTAGTGGAAAAAACATTAAAGAAAGAGAAGCAGCAAGACTTCTGCAAGCCCCTGAGCAGAAAAAAATGCCAGACACAAAGGATTCATGAGCAGAGCAGCAACAACAAATGCTGCAGCAGATGGGCTAACACCCTGGGAGGCTCTGCAGCGTGTGCCATCAAGGGTGCTTTCATGTATGGGCCTGTGAAATTATATGCACAGGTACTAAACCTGGTGCATTCCTACCAGTTACGGGTCCCTGTGTCCCCTCGTGGCATCCAGCACTGATACTGAGCACAGAAGAGAAAAGGACCTCATGCTTCATGAGTAAACAGGGAAATCCTGCTTACCTTTTTGCTGCAGTATTGTCCACTTGTGCCTAATTCACCACCATCTCTCATTAGAAGCTGCTTTTCTGTCACTGCTGCCTATGTTTCTCCCATCCACAAAATTTTCAATTTATTTTTGCCTCAGACTTTAATTTGCTTGTTTTTCAGGCAGCAGCTCATTTTATTTCCTGCCATGCTTCTGTTCTCACTAGGTGCCTTTGTGTTACTCCTCTGTCCTGGCAGGTGCTTGCAACTTGTCCTCTTTCAATATCGTCTGCAAGTCTCATTGTTTACTTGCAGCTTCTGCATCACATTGAAGGTGTTTGTGAAAGTGGGGCAGATGCTGCTGGTACCTGGGCAGCCAGCTCCGGGTGCGCTGCTCTGGGTGCTGCAGCAGAGCCGCCTGGGCTGGAGGGCAGAATCCACCACTAAGCAACAAGCTATGTGGGAAGCCTCGTACATCAGTCATAGCTAGACGGGTCTGAAGATGTCCTCTCACTTAACAAGGGTGCGTTCATTCTCACGTCGTTGAGCACAGAGAGGTTACCAAGCCGTGTATTTATGCCTATTCCTCCAGCTCATTGTCCTCTAAAGCTCCAGAAGGTTGCCAGTCCAGAGCAGGGATTTAATCTCTTTCATCAGCTCAGCATAGAAAAGACATTTCTGAAAAAAAGTGTTTGAATTCCTCCAAAACAGTAGTAATGACATTTTGCACTGATTTTTTTACTCGCCAACAACTGCAGAGCCTGGTCTGAAAATAAAGCCTGGTAAATGATTTATTGACTGTAACTAATATTCTGAGACAAAAGGCAAACTGATCTGTGTGCTTAAGGTACAGCGAAGGCGTAATCCGCTGGCTAACAGTTTACAAGGTACAGGTACAAGTCTCCATCTTGTACCTTATTAATAATACTTTTTGTTAAAAACGAGATGCAGATATATGCTATGACCTGAGCTCCATACCTGGAACTCAAGTCAGTATTCACCATTACAAGTACAGCTTTGTAAGTCAATATACGTGGTAAAATTGTTCTGATATAAACACCTACACCTATTTTTCGAGGATAAGGCAGAGAAATAATAGTATAGAGTAATTATATGCATATTATGACGGTGTAACATTTTACCTAGAAAACTCTGTGACCAATAATATTTATTTCTGCTCAATTGGAATAAAATGTTTCATTTTTAATAACTTAGTGAAATAATTTTAATGCTATTCTTTAAAAATAGGTATTGAGAAATATATAATTTTCCAATGAAGATTTTTGAAGTTTCTGTTTGTAAAAAATTATTGTTATGAGATTGTATTTGAAAAAACAAATTTTATTTGTTTTTATTTTTCAAACTGAAGCTGTTCACCCAAGTTAATCGTACTAAAGCTGCATAGCTGGTGAATGTATTATCTGTGGAAATTCACCCATTCTGGTGCTGTCCTTAAGGAACATGAGAATGTATACCAAGAAAAGGAGCCTGGCCCAAATTGATGAAAGCTCACAGCGATCTTAGCTGTGCTGATAGCCACCTGCTAGGCTTTTCAGACTTACAGTGGGTGCTCTAAAATGCTGAAAACACCCAAAAAAGTTCAAAACAGCTCATGCCATGTAAAGCCGTGATCTTGCTGTGCAGAGCAGTGAACCTGTTTCTGGTGCCGCTTCTCGCTTGCGTGATGGCTACCAGTGCTGACACACCAGAACGTGCTCCACACTGATGCGCTTTCCCGACCTTGAGGGCAAATGTGCAGGAGGCTAATGTTGCTTTTATCTGCAAAGCACAGAGCAAGGAGCAGCAGTAAGTGGGTCTTCCATTGCATCAGCAAAAGATGTCTCTGGTGTAGCCCCAGTCTGGGATGGCAGCTTAGCCAGTTCAGACCACACTATGTGTGAAAACTGGCTCTAAAGCTGGTAGAAGATGGGCAAGGAATGGAGGAGATTTGAAAGCAGCTTCTATGCTCTGTGTGGTACCTGGAGTAAGAGATGCATTATATGACAAAAGGACACAGCCAAGGTTTCCTTACACACTAGCCTTCCAGAAGAGTGATACAGAGCCACGAGTTTTGTAGAGCCATGACCTGACAGTGAGGCTTGTGATTGCAGGTGAGTCCCAATTGCACATCAGGCTGGTTGGGATCACATAGCTCATTCAATGTAGAGCAGTTTGAAGGCTGCTCTACTTTTGCCAAATACACTATCTCAGTGCAGAGCAAGCCTGTTTCTTGGAGAAAAACAGCATCTTCAAGCTACTTTTGCACCCTGAATTTTGGCCATGTAATCCTCTGCTGTAGCCACAGAGTGGGGCCGTTCTCTTTGAGAGCATTTGAAGGGCTGCAGACTTGAAAAGGCCATTCAGTTCAGGAAGCAGCTGGGCTATAATTCACAATGTTTCTTTAGACAACTGTAACAGATGCAGCAAAAACACTCCAGTCAAGAAAAATGGGAAGTATATAGACCTCATAAATAACCTTCCCACACAGATGCCTTTCCCAGTAATCTCACTGAAAGAAAGATTCAGAAAGAAAAAAGCTCACGTATAGCAGAGTACGATGCTCTGCTGGGGATTCAGTCTCAGCCAAGAAATACCCATGGATTAGATAAAGAGAAAGAGGAGGGAGAGCAGACCATGCTTAACACTTCACTGCCCTTAGCTGCTCACAAGAAGAGTAAGAAAGAACCATTCCCAAGCTCAAAGTTATGTGTAGGGAGAACAGTAAAGAGTTCAAGCTTGCAGAGAAAAGCGTTTCAGGTGAGCTGGCAGACACAGAAGGGATGAAAGGAAAGATTTATTCAGCGGAATAGACTCTCTACATAGGTGAAGAGTTGCTAAGTAAAGAGTGTGACACTGTTTTAAGAAGAATTCAGTAAAAGAGTAGATGAGTGTCATGAGTTAACTTCACATTAAGGCCAGTGAGGCCAGCAGCACAAAGGAGTCTAACCTTAGATACAGAAGCTACTACTACACAAGCTTCAGCAGGTATTCTTTGATGAAATACTTGGAACATATTTGTTGGACTAAAGCAAAATATCTTTACTATGTGATCCAGAAGCTGCTTCTGTTGTTTTCCCATCCCTGCTGTATTGGAATTTTTCTTTATAGAGATTTCCAGGTATACTTTGCAACTATCTAAAGCCATGCAGTCTCGGAGCCATATATTACCGAAGCTAATGGCAGCTCTGTTGCAATAAGGTGAGTCTCTGCTGCAACAGTAACTTAAAAAAAAAATTACTGTGAAATGTGAATCCCACTCAACAGAAAGGCAATGGAAAAGTTGGTTTGGACAAAGTGGGGCTGTGGGCAGGAGGACTATGAAGCAACATAGCAGATCTCCAATAATACGTTATTGAACAAATCACCTCCCAGGAAAGATGTGGGTTTTTTTTCGCTCCAGAGATGGGAAACCACATCAGAGGAGACAGCAAGTTAGAGGCTACCGAAGTTCTGCACTGACATTAAAAGTCAGATGACCAAACTGTTACATCCTAAGCCAAACATTTATGTCTGTAAATGACTCCATGCAATCAAAATCTTCCAGTTCACAGGAGACTTTCAACTTTCAGCTAAAATATATCAGCAAAAATATGGTGTTTTCTGTGGGAAGCAGATGATTGCTATTAAACTGTGTCATTAATTGAAAAGAATTTCAAAAAAAAATCAGCTGGTCCAGCTCTGAATTTTTATTGCAATTCAGAAATAAATTTGGTAGGAAATATACCTCAATATCATAAAAGTTGGAGACATCGAGATGAATTCAGATTCGCCTGATGGAACCACAGAAATGAATTTAGACACCAAACCCATATTCACTGATGTTCATGAAGTCACCTGCAAAATTTATCGCTTACTGTAAGCTTTCAGGACACTGTCTAATTTGCTGAGAGGTCTCTACAACCAGCTAAAAGTAATAGATCATATTTTAAACTCACTTGTAGGGTAGCTAGAGAGAATTTCAGGAACTGGTCCAATAGTAATTTATTTAATGGCTTTTTACAAAGCCATACTCTCATTTTCTCAGGAGTTTATCAAAAACACTGCTTGGCCCTCCGGGCATTACCTTTCTGGCAGCGTAGGAGAGGAGATCCATTGCTTTTCGGACAGTATTATGATTCCTAGTGTTCCCTCCAGGACAGAGAAAAGGGTATCATCCTTGGATGTGCTGGTCAAATGTAAAGCCATGTGCTGACTTTCACCATTACTGTATTTCCCTGCTGTTTGGGATACACATAAGTATGTGTGTGTATAAGGTTATCACAGGCTGGGTACTTGGGGCTACATCAACCGTGATTCAGAAGCAGATTTTGTGCAGATTATGTGCAGGTGGCACATTATGGCAATTGCCAATACATGGCAAATTAATTAATTTCATTCCTATTCTGCTAAGAAATACATATTATTTGTAGAATTCACTGAGAAATTTACACCAAAACTTTATTTTTCCAGGTATTTAGGATACCACAAACCTATGCATGTGTGCATATGTGTAGGACAGGAAGAGCAAAAGAGAGAGGCTGAAAACACAGGAATTTGATGAATATGAAGAATTTAATTTGTTTTTCATTTTGCCATAGTGGAAAATCCCTGAAACACTAACTCAAGTTAACTCAAGCTCAGGTTAGCTAGGATTACTAGTGCCTAGCAATCCTAGAAACTGCCGTGGTGCCTTTGGCCTGTGGTTTCTCCTGAGGCTATGCTGTTGGATTCAGCTTGTTCTAACTCATATCTGACCTAGGAAGAACAGGTGCAACTCAGCTGAAATCATGATGACCGTATATAGTCCCATATGTCACTGCAGAGTGGAAGCAATATTGTGATAATATCTAGTAAACTATGAAGTAAAATCGATTGTGTGGGTTCAGTCACCTTCACTGCTTCGTACACACTGAAAAACATTTTTTGCCTTTGTGAAGTTTGACAAAAGCTGGCTGCACAGCAATGGCTTTTCAGCACTCTGTATTTAATATTAAAGGTCTGTACAACAATAAGCTTAAACAAGTAATAGGAAACATCACATCCCTCAGAATAAATACCCATCTCAAACTGCGGTCTCATCTCTGTTTTGGATTATTTTCCCACATTTGCAGCAATAGTAGTAAGGAATTTATAACTTCATAGGTAAGAAAAGATAGCAGAGAAGTTACTCCATCTTGATTTCAGGTTCATTTATTTTTACTTACAATCAACACACAAATACATTATGTTACAGATACATGATCTTAAACAGTTTTCAAAAAGGAAATAATGTTTCCTGATGACGTTTAAACAGTTTGCTGTTTTTTCAAGGCTTACCATCAATTACCAGTGAAAAATGACTGAACATAGTACAAGAAAATTTTGGCTAGATTAATAAAGTATTCAAGAGACAAAATATATTCATAACAATAGTTTGGCTCAGAGATCCTATAGGCTTAAGTTTTTTATTACTCAGCAAGTACTTTGACCTTTGTAAGGAGCTAATCAATATCAAAATCCATCACTGCTTACCATGCCATAGGTTCATTTTTAAAAATCGAAAACACCAACTCCAGCATAATCTGTATGTTGTTTGGCACTGATATAGCCATTTCTAATGGCTATATTTACACTAGACTTTTCAAACTTTTATATTAAAGACTGTATAGTTAATGGCAAAACACATCCTGCTGATAAACAAACTGCTATCTTGGAGGGACGGTATTTGTAAAAATCTGGCTGGGAAGTCTTCTGCACACAGCTTGGCCATATTGACTATGGCCTTAACCCTTTTGACTTTCCCTTATTGACTATCCTTAAGCCTTAAGGCTGCAGGGCAAATAACACAGCATGTGATTCCCCCACACGCCACTTTGTGCTGGGCAATGAGAGGAGCTGGTGGGTCCCTGGAAGGGTTTTGCCTGGGCAGCAGCAGCAGTTGGTAAGGAGACCAGTCACACACTTTTCTCCTGCTGAGAACTTCCCATCACTCGGAGCTACAAGTGCTTCTCTACCAGCAACAAAAAGAGCAGTGACATTTCCATACCCTTCTCCTGGGCTCCCAAGTGACTTGGTTGCTGCCAATATAGCAAAATTTGCAGGGACTTGCGTGGAAGCAGGACCAGGGCTCTGCTCACATACTGCGATAAGGATAACAAGGACTAACACAGCACAGTATGGGACTGCAATCTGCAAGCTTGGTAGATCACACTTTGACCATTTGATTATAATTAATTCACAGATTCGATTTTAATTAATTTACAGCTGACCACAGGATCTTGTACACAATACTGCTAGGTATTTTACAGCAGAAATTGAGTGCTGAGTTGCATTTTGCTTAGGGGGAGTCATAAGCCAGAGTATGGTATAACAAGGGGCGGTGGGATGTCCAGTGTCTCACCCTAGCATCGCCGGCCTCTCCTGAGGCTGATGTGAGAAGGGCAGAGCCACTGCCCTTTTTCCTTCCCACCTTCTCCTACCCTCTGCAGATGTACTTCGCACCACGCACAGATCTGCCTGGCCATTACACAGATCCTTGTGTCCCCTCTCCACCCCAGAGTGGACCTGTCAAATTACAGAGTACAAGCTGGCCCAGGAAGTTCTCACCAGTGCGAGTAATTTCTGTTCCTACTGGGCCTACTTACATGCGTACAAACATCTTGTGCATAGAAGAAAGGACAGTTACAGGAACTATACTGTATATAGTTACTAGCTATGGTGATAGTAGGCAGATCTCCTAAAAGAAATCATCTCTTTGTATTGATACTCATTAAGAACATGCTACAGCATCAGCAAAGGATGAAAAGGAGTTGCGTGATATTTATGATTCAGCAGTAAAAAAATGTCCTCAGAGAAATAAGTCATTAGGCAAATTATACGTAATATAGTCCAAAAATATCTCTATACTTTTATCAGTGGGTATTGTTAATGTAGTCATTTACTAAATTAACCAAAAATTTCAGCAATTCAAAAACTGAAATACAGGGACTTTATACAGAAAGATGTAGTACAAATAAACAAAAGTAATATTCTTCCAGAAATAGATTTTTATTTTGTTTTATAAAAATCAATAAATACTGAAAATAATAATGAAAATTTAAAAAGAAACAACACCAACAACTTTAAATTGTCCTGGGACTCAATTTATAATTTAAGCTGATTTTGTGATACTTTTGCAATATGAGTTTCATCAAGAAGTCCATATCTAATTAGAAAAGGAAAAAGAAAAGAGGTCAGCAGTACTACTGAAATACAACCAGAAAAGAGGTCACAACTACAGCAGAAAAATGACACATTCAGTTAGAACCACGTTACAGGTTGGCAAGAATGCTCTTAACGAACAGACATAAATGTGTAAGAAAAAGACAGCATCACAATTATAGGCATGAAACAATGATCGAGCGTCATTTTCCATCTTGCAGAATGAAGAGCAACATTAGTAAAAGGGGAAATGAAAGCTAAAAAGGGAAAGAAAAAGATAAGGAAACTTTAAAAGTCACCTCTTTGTGATAGTCTTCTAAGGCAAACGTTGCATGCACTACCTCCCCACGAAGCTAGAAAAAGCCGTTCCATTCCCCGTGTCTTCTGTTTCATTTATTTTCATGAAGAAAGGTTTGAGAAAGCAGATCGTTGGGAAGAAATACTACAGACTTCTAAATTAGTGAAAGAACTTCCAGCATCACTATTATATTCTGGGTAAGAGGAACTGGAAGAAATTATGTTCTTCAGCCTCTGAAGTGCAATGATCAATAGCAAAAGGAGAAAAGCTAAGAGACTAAGGAATATAGAAACATATACATAGACGTTGGATAAACGGTCAGAAGATGAATCCACTGAGGTTGATAGGGATGTGGGATACAGCTCCAGAAAAGTCCCATTTTCCATGTTTCCTACAAATCCAGATGAAAGGTCAGGTTCTGACATTTTTGGTTTTGTGTTTTTAAAATCACCACAGATCTTGGAGTCAAAGGCAGTTCTAGCAGCATAACAAAGGGTTCATTTTAGACAACCGTTTTTCCATCACAATGAAGAGACGACAAGTCAGCCAGTGATCAGATTTATCCTTTACTGCTCAAACTCAGGGTAATGTAAGATTGTATCCTTCAGAACTGGAAAAAAAAAGTAAGATTAATTTACTAATAGATAATGTGATTTAATTGTGTACCCGAGACAATCCAATTCTTAACAGTTACAAATTATTATTCCTTAGCATTAAGCTGCAATTTGTAAAGCATTAGCTAACTATTATCTTTATATCTCTGTTTGTCAAAATGTATGGATAAAGAGAATTTCTGTCAATCAATGAATTTAAACTGACTCTTCCCCACCATGAGTTGTTTAAGTGAGAACAGCCCAATCTAAATATCTTTGCACTTTGTGCAGGACAGAAGTATGGGAATCTGCATTTTTCTGGTGGATGAAAGCTAGACAAAGAATGACAAATTCCCTTTCAAGATTTCAGCTTGTCATCCTAGGGCAAGGTCGTTTAACATCAGGATGGATGGTAAATCCACCACCCTTAGCCACTATTCCATACCATCTTGCCTGAGGTAACCAGAACCAGAAACCCACCAGAGCTGATTTCTTATATAAAATGGATCAAATAATTTCAAAGATTAAAATGCATCTTGCTCCTATACTGTCTCACTGCCAGGCACATTTCAATGAAAAGTTGCCGGTTCTGTCACCTACAAGTGAAATCTCCAGGAAACAGGCAGCCCTTGCAGCTCAGTAAGTGTGAGAGGACATTCTCAGGGCGATGAATGCTGAAGAGGAAAGGAGCCCAGCTCTGGAAAAGCTTTGCCTCTAGCCACTGGCAGCTCTGTTGCTGGCAAAGGTCTGAGTAGAAAAGCATGAGAAGATCATTGCACACTAAACTGTTTTTTCAAAACAGTGTAGTCAATCCCCAGGTGCAGACTGGAAGCATAAGAGAAGGCTCAGTGATAAAGGCGTGCTTGTGAAGAGCTAACTTTGCGAGGCAGCTGAATTACAAGCCATAATCCATTAACTGTACTTTAATATAAATAGGTGATGCAAGATGTAAACGGATAGGAAATCAAGTTTACCTTCTGCATATATTATCTACCAGCTATCTTTTTGTCCCTCCATCTGTGGTCAACCTCTCACGGCACACACTCTGATATTGTGCAGAAAGACAGTGAGCTTTCCTCCTGTCTAGGAAGATACTATGCATAAACAACTCAATTTCCAGAATGGTCTTTCTCATATTGACCTTGTTTTAGGTCTCATCCTGCGGTCTCAGTTCAATATCTGTCCTTACAGTTCCTGGGCTTTGTGGAGCACTTCTCATGAGCTATGTTTCACAGAGACTAGGGAGAAGGATTTTCCCTTGCTAACTATTTGTCTTCTATAGGTTTACAGTTGTTCTGTAGGTTCACAGTTGTTTATTTCCAACTATATTAGTGGGTATCTACAGTCAAATGGAGATAGCAATCTTTTTAGGTGCCTTAAGGCTCTGTTTTGCCCTGTTCTGCAACATAAGAAAGAAGGAAAGAAGAACACAAGCTGGTCCATCCATTATATGTTCCTCTGAAGAATTTTTAGCAGAACTGCAAGAGCTGAAAGACACTGAAATCTAATGTTGTCCCCAGTGCTAGGTTTCCTACAGAGAACCATGAAAACCTGGGAGCCCTTGCTAGACCCAAATGACAAAAAAGACATAGATCCAAAAGGTGGCACAGCAGTCTTTTTCTTCAGCTTCCCCAGAGGCACTATGCCTCATCCATTCTTAAGTCTCCTCATACACGTCCAGTTCAAAAATCATCATTCTTAAAAAAGGAAACACAGATTTTTGATACAATATCCTTGCCAAACTTCATCTTCACAATCTTAAGATAGTAAAAGAAAAGGTTACTCAGTGCAGGAAAAAACTTGTTATCCCTCTGAAATAATTTGTTTCTGGATTAACTAGCTTTTATCACAGATTCTAAGTGCCATTGTAGATGACATTGTCAAACTTCAGTACAACCTCTTCTATTTCACTGCTGGTATTTTTAGGGTCAATTAAATTCTTCTAGTCCAACTCTCAATGAGCAATTTCTTACTGTTTGGAAAATCCCACTGATTGGTAGAGAGAGCAAACACTGTCAGTAGGAGTCAGAGAGGCAGAATCAGGCCCTTCAAATAACAACGTGATCATTTTCAAGTCTATCTTTTTGTGTCACACAACTGCTGAAGCATCTCCCTGTGTTTCCATGAAAGCATTGCAACACTCTTCCCTGCAATGCTCTGCCTTGTAATTTTTCCTTTAAACATATTACTGTTGCTAACTTGGTAAAGTACCTTTTTCTTCAAGAGGCCGACAATTTTTGATACTAGCTGTGACCAAAAAGGCCCCAATCTCAACCAATGATCCTTAAGAAGAGTAAAACACTGTTCAGCTGGTGCTGTTTCTTCTCTGACCATGGAGGCCTTGGGAGACACCCACTGAAAATGCTAAGAAATTTGCTTTGGAATCACTGAAATTATTTGCATAGTGTTGCCCACTATACTTCTGCACTTTAAATTAAATTTAGGATGTTATGCTATATACCATAAAAAGCCCTAAGCACCCGAGTAAGTGGTAGGCATAATCCTACATTTTTAAGCTCTACTTTGTTTTCTGTAGTGCAGAGCTATACCTGCACTACTGCATAAAACAGGGCAAGGCTATTCTTTGGTCTCAAGAACAACATGCAAGACATATTTTCCATCAAGATGGCTAAACTTCCATTTATCCTCAAGAACAGGATGGCCCCATCACAATTGCCTTTGATGATGGCCAGTCTTAACCCTAACCTAATCCTAAACCTAATCTGAACCTAATGTCTAGGCATTGCTTGGAAACCACTAACTGGCCAAAACAATATCAGGAAGCATGAAAGTATTTCAAAATGAGAGATGATGAAAGGCCTGGCTTGTGTTAATATGCTAGTGCATATTCATCCATAATATTTTGAAGGACAAAAAGTTATATTCTGGATATTGTTTTATTGCAAAGCTTTTGATATTCTTAATCAAGCATCCCAGGAGTACGAACCTGCATCTGCAAATATCAGATAAAAGTACTCTAGCCATTGTAGTACAGAAGTACTGATGCACAAAATAGGCTCAAATAAAACCATTTCATAACCCTAATATTATTTACTCCTCAAGAAACAGCATTTATCGTACATTGTTAAATGAGTCACAACAGACTGAACAAAGAGAGATCCTTATGAGATTATATTCCTTTTGAACTATCTTTAATTTAGTGATCCAGAATTAACTAATGGAACGATATGTGTTCATTTCACGTTCTGGAAGTAGTTAAGTGTCTTATAGCTAATTTATCCTTTTTAAAAGATAGGCTTTCATATCAAAGACGGTTATCCTTGATTACTCACCATAATGAAAAGCAGGTCCATTATTAATTGAGTTTCTCTACAATAACTTAAGGAATTAATTCACATAAATTCTTTAACATGGCAGAAGTTAAAAGACTTCAAAATTCTTCACAAACTTGAAATCTGCTGTTCCTCTTTTACTATTAAGAATTTTGGCCCCAGCACAAGGAATAACTTTGGCATAGGACCTTCTTTGAAGTTAGTGGAAAATTTATGGTTGTAAATATGACTAATCAGGAGTTTAAAGTTAAGCAGAGATGTAAGTGCCTTGTTAGATCAGAGCCTTTATAGGTCTTATACTATGTTAATTGGGCTATTTTTAAATTGCATATGTTGTAGTGAGATCTGTGAACTCTGAATCCAAATAACTATTGCCCAGATCCTACTTGCCTCACTCATCCTGAGTAGCAATGAAATATGTGATTGAGTATTATCATAAAATGTAACTTCAGCTGAAATAACTCCTTGGGTATTGTTTTAGGAATTAAAAAAAAAAATTATTGCTTTAATCACACATTTAAAAAATATAGACCTAAAATGTAAGGTCATGCTCCATCTAAAGGATTTTTACAAATTATCTGTATCCTGTTGAAGTTAACAGCAAAGTCATAAGGGATGAACGTACTCAATCCTAACATCTGAATAGCATTGATAGGAAAGGTACAAAGCATGTACAGAAATAAAATGAATCCTATCCAGATCCCTGTTTAAGTTCCCTGGTGCTACTCCAGCATTTGCAAAAAAAGCTGGAAAATAGCCAGACATGCTCAGCTAGTGAGTCTATCTGGTAGTGTAGTGTGAAGAGTGGAAAAGCAATTCTGGATGGGGAAATGTAGTAAGGCAGCCCTAGGACTGCATGAACCTCTGCCAGGACACAGATGAGACCTCCCAGTCCTTGAAAAGGGGCTCCACAAGCAGATTTAGTGAGTGCACTACAGCCACTGGCTTGGATCAAATTCGTGCTTTTTCTGAGACAAGAGGGTAAATGGCACAGCCATTTGACTGCTCTCCTGAGGTCTAACTCTGCCAAAGAAAAAATCCTCAATAAACCTGCGTGTCAGCAACTTCTTCCTTCTTGGCTTTGTGCATTACCAAAACTAAACAGAACATCCAAAACATCAAAACATCAAGCCCAAACTTTGTCCCAGTAAAATCACTGGGAATTTTGTCACTGACTTCAAAACGTTATGACAAAATTGATATTGACTGAGTGCAATAAACACCTGGTCTTCTTGAGAAAGAACCCTAAACTGATCAAAGAAATTAGAGCTAAAGAACCAAAATTTTCAAATTCTGTCATGATCCCTGTCTTTCCCTTTTATCTGGTTGGAAAGTTGCTTTGGTTTAAGTGTGAACTTAAAGTGTAAACATTATTCCTGAAGAACTAAGGATGACAAGGATCTCTTACTCTGACAGAACATTTTATTCTTCTTTTGCTTTGTCTAGCTTCCTAAATAACCAGTCCTGAAAACTTATACAGAAGAATTGTACACTGGAGAATCATATTTTTGTGATGCTGCTAGATCTGTATTAGCTTCTCAGAGGCAACTACGTAATCCCAGGACAGGGACATGCAACTTGAAGAGACATC
Source organism: Rhea pennata (assembly GCF_028389875.1). Lineage (NCBI taxonomy): Eukaryota > Metazoa > Chordata > Aves > Rheiformes > Rheidae > Rhea > Rhea pennata. Next base: position 190,012,379 of record NC_084663.1, read on the forward strand.
TTGAGCCCACTGCTATGGTAAGTACTGAGTCATGCACTCCCTTTCATACACTGCCTGAATTTTCACTCCACAAGTTGAAAGGTTGTTACTCAGCCTTACTGCTCTGATGGGCAAACAGCTTATGTAGATTTATTAATTTTAGCAGTCAGTTCAGCAAAACTACTCAGAGTACCAAGAAGGGACAGACCCTACCTCCACTCTCTTCTGTTTTTAGACATAAAAGAGAGAAAAACCTTATTCCATTACTTCAGACCACAGAATACAACAGCTGGCACACATGGTGTCTTTTCACATGCTCACTTTTTTGAACAAAACCACTACTGTTGTATTTTTCTCCAGATATGCATTGTTCCTCCATTCATTTCCTTGCCATAGCTCATTTTACACAATTGACGGTAACGACTCTTATTCCAAGGATAGGAATATACGACAGGCATTGTAGGCAGCCTCGGTTGGCGTTTGTCATCTTTTATTTTATCCCCTGACACATGGGACATGGGCAGACTGGCCTTCACTGAAAGCAGGGCAAACTGGGGAGGTGAGGAATTAAGTAAATCATCACCATATAAGGACTAAAACCCTGCAAAGTCTTGCTGGCCATGCAGTATCATGTCTGAGTAGCTATGCCAAAACTATCAGCTGTTTGCACCTTTCCCTTGAAGGTACCAGTCACAAAGCCTATTTCTTCAGAAAACTGAAATGTGTCCAGGAGTGGAGGCCTCATCAATTAGTATATGCCCCAGACACCAAAACAGATGTAACATATGTAATTTAATATTGAGCATCACTGAGACAGAAGTTGTCTCCCAGTTCGGTCTAATGTGAATTTTAAGTGAGATTGCAGCACTCTCCAGAATGGCGTGCAGTAAACAGACAGCTTTTTCAGATAGCCACAGTGTCCTAAATCCCTTACAGCCCAGCTGCCTGTATTGCATTTCTCTGCATATCTTGATGTAACAATTCTGTTTCTCTAGACTCAGTGAAATATAATTTAATGGAGCATGCTCACAACTACTGAGGCTCTAATAATTGAGGAACAGGAAACAAAGATAAGTCTAGCAGACTCACTTTCTTTAGAATTTATCAGACATAGATAAGCACTTTGTTTTTTTGGTTCTTCCTGACTTTTTGTGATGACAAGCTGAGAAATATTTTGGCTATTTCAAAGGCTTCAAAGTATTTATGCAGAGAGCAGACTAACATCAAAGAAAATCACTGTTTTTGTTCTAGAAGAGTTAATATTTTTGTTACCTGTAAAGAAAGAGTTGCTGGGAGACTGTAAAAGGCATCTCCAAAAGTCCTTTTCTTATTGTAAAGATGTCCTAACAGAAGATAGCTTAGTTTGCATTTACAACAGTTAAAACAGTGAGGTCACTTCTCACTTCAGACACCAATAGGCAGTAACTGGTATCTGCCTTCCTTCCCTAATAACTTAAAATCCTCTTGGCAGGGTTTTAAGAAAGAAAAGAAAGGCAGAGGGTGAATGTCTCAAAGAGATAAGGCTTCTTCAATCTTCTTGGCTCCATAGAGGACAGGGAGTCGCTGCATGACCCCAGTGAGGAACAGGCTGTGAAGCCTGCTCTGTGTTAGATGCCCAGGGATCCAGGCAGAATAACCCTCTTTGCTATTATCTCTGTGCATCATGGCCCGCTCACAGCTCCAGCACCTGTCTGTGCTCACACGTATTGCTCCTTGCTCAGTCAGCAACGTAAATGTCCCAGCGAGCACAGGGCATGCAGGAGGGATCACAAAACTATGGGGCACAGACAATAGATCAAATGTTTGAGGCCAATCCTGCAGAGGTTCGGCCGACTTTGTAATTATTCATGCTACTGAAAAAGGTACCCCACAGAAAATGTTTTATAAGCTCATTAGTGCCCAAAGGATGTTCAAGTATTCAGACTCTCCACAAGGTTATCCTTGTGTATCCACAAGGTTATCCCCATGCTATCAAGTATGGCCCTGGCAAAGGCTTTGCAGAAGACTGGAGTCTCTAGGTTTGATTATGTCAACACAACTTAATCTCTCTAGGCAATGATGCTCCCTCCTACCCTCACCCCCCTCACAAGAATCAGTACTACTAATTGGAAGCAAACACATACAGCTCCATGCAGGGGGACACAGAGATGAAAGCTGGTGAAGCACACCCAAATGGGTTATCACGCGTTGGGAGGCATGGAGAAGCACAGAAGACTTTGCATGGCATTTTGCACAGAGCTGAAATCCCAGAGGGCTCCTCTGCCCTGCTTGGAGAGAGCCAGAGAGGTGGCTGCTCACCTCTGTCATCAGGGCTTGGGCAGCACAAGCACTTCATCTCTTCATCTCACAAGTCCTTCCCGTAGCCTCATGCTGAGGATGCTGACGTACAGGAGACAATCAAGTATTCTTGTTTCCATTCATTTCTGCTTTCTTCCAGAACTCAAATAATAGTGACAGCCTCCAGTGTCAATAGTAGAGTAAGGATATTCACAGGACAGACTTTCCATAGTCGATGCAGAACAGCATACCCACAAAGGGTGACTTGGGATCATCCTCCCGATGGTGAGGGATCTTGGTGGTTAGCAAACGGCGCTTGAAATTACTGGCTGATACTCTGGCCAGGAAAGGGCTAGGAAAGGGAGGTTATTTCCAACCAGATCTGAGCTACTTCAGATCTGTGTAGCAACTGCTTCCTTAGTGTTAGGCAGGCAGCTCTTTGTTTAGAACAGGAGAGGAGAGGCAGAGGACATTCATTAGAACTGTCACTGACTATTTCTGTTAGAGGACTCACAAGTGTGTTCTCTGCAGTCTTTTCCACTTCTGGAAATTTAAGCCAGGAGTGAGTAGATAATGATATCACCCCCTCATGATCTGAAAAAAATCCATCCCTTTGTTCAACACCAGAGCAGAAAGAACAGGAGAAAAATTGTGCAGATTCCCAGAAGAGAACCCAAGCGACAGTGTAATGCCCATTTCAGGATGAAACTTCTTGATCATTAAAGGTCCCCCCCCACCACCACCAGTGCTGTTATCATGGTGATTACTTCCAAAAGCTGGCTGCAAGTTTTCATTACATCTTTTATTAAGGTTTCTCTGTTAAAAAGATTAAGATTTCTTATCATCTTTGCTGATTTCATGTATGTTTGAAGGCCAGTAAGCTTCCAGTTTAATTCTTCCATCTTTCTCAACCCCTTCTTCATTTTCTACATTTGTTTCCTTTAGTATACAGACTATATTACCACATATCCTCTTTCCAACTAACATTACACAAAAGCACTTAATGCTATTAAAATCCTTTTACATGTTCATACCAAAAGATTGAATGAACTTTACACACTGGGAACCCTTCAGCCTTGAAAGGCAATTCACTCTAAACTGGGAAAACACAGTAGTTTAACATCATGCAACTAAGTTACACAATAGCTCTGGACAGAAAAGAATTTGGCAACATTTTATACAGTTGAAAATATAAGTAGGAAAGGCAAAGAATGATTGTTCACTTGGAATTTAACAAGAATATGATCCTTAATACTTCTTATTCTTGCATGAATGCCTTTGGCAATTGAAAGACCAGAAGTAACTAGGATAACTTTTTTTTCCCTCATATAGCTGGACCCTTCAGGAACACTTCTGAGTTCCCTTTACCACTCTGCCTGGGAACCAGGGTCAGTTACCTACTGACTCAATAAAAAAGTGCACACAAGGAAAAGGAAAAGCTGTTTCCTGCCACAAGCAAAGCCTGCATTTTAATTTATGATCTAATTTCATTTTTTTATTATGATCTAATATGATTTCAATTTATGACTTTTAAAATCTAACAAGACAAGTGCCCAGATGGCTTTGTTGCAGGTTAAAATCAAGTTATATTTTGTTTGGGTTTTGTGTTTCTCAATTTCCTGAGAAAAGGAAACTTTCAGAGCTGTACACATACTTAGCTTAATTCAAATAGGTTCAAATGCATCTATCATTTACATGAAAATGATCTGTACACTAAACAGTTATTTACATCTGTGTAAAGCAAATATATCCTGGGACATACAGTCTGGGATCAGGCCCAGAAACTGTCAGTTGAATCTGTTCCTTAAAAGCTAGGGAAAAGCAGGCAAAAAAAAAAAAAAAAAGAAAAAGAAAAAAAGAAAAGAAAAGAAAAAAGGAAGAAAGAAAAAGAAAAAAAGAAAAAGAAAAAAAGAAAAGGAATAAAATACTTACAAGCAGGAAGATGTAGAGATGCAAGCCAAATACCAATGCCCAGGCTGTAGTTTGTTACCACATTCAGATCTGAAGGGACAGCAAGCTGAGAAAAGCCCCTAAGAAAAAGCAAATCCAAACCAAAGAGTTTAGTAATGACTAGATTAATGAAGAAGATATTAATTCTTCAGGACAACAGGAACATGACAGCAGGAGAAGTGGTGAATTTCTATGGTTTTCAGTGCCAGAAATTTCAGTGAAAAACAAATTGAATGGAATCCTGATGTGTTATTTATTTCTGTTAGCCGCATCCTTCTACAGTCCAGTTACAGCACTGCATCTATAATGAAAAAAAAATCATGCTTTTCTCTTGGTCTCTGCTTTACAACCGTACCTTTATAACACTCACCTCCTCTTATTTTACAAAGTGCTCCAGGACCTTGACAGCCTGCTGTCCTCTGGCACTGCTTTAAGCACTGGAGATGTATATCTATATTCTAGCTCATTTCACATTATCACCTAAAGATTCCTGATGGGAATCAGGTCTTTCAAGACTAAGCACTGTTTTATATTTTTATTCTCTTTATCTCAGATAACCTGCAGTTTAAACTCACTTACCTGAAATCCCTACATTGAATATAATATATACACAAGAATAGCCAGCAGATTTTGGTTGGCTAAATTCATCAAATACCTAAAATAAGAATCCAGCCTCTGCACTGGCTTTAATGAAGCAAATTCAATTGATTGTATAAGAAGAAAGGTCCCAGACACTGCAGATTAAAACAAAAGTAGGGCCACTTTCAAAACAATCCTCCAGGAAAAAAGAAAAGGCAAAGATGCTCCCACAATCATTATACCTCTCAAAGCTCTGCCCTTTCAGCACATTTGGTTCGAACTGCAGCAGAGAAACCGTTCTCTGGGGATGAATGTTAATTCGCTGTTACGGTGCTTTCATCCCTTCTATCACTGAATCACTTACGGCTTAAGCCCGTCCAAGTTCAGCGCAGAAAATTACCTAGTACAGCTGTTAAAGTCAACACCGGTGAAACCCAGACGTGTTGATTACATTGACTGTTCTCGTGCTGCACCCACACAGACCAGACAGCGCCCCGACGACCTCGCCACTCGCAGGGCAGGTCTGCGGCTGAGCCCCCGAGAGGACTTCCCCCGGGGCCGGACCCAGCGCACACTCTGGACGCGAGCGAGGGCCAGCACCACATCGCCTTGGCCGAGCTGCACGGCCAGACGGGTGCAGCGGAGGCAGGCAGTGTTTCTGGGGATGGGGAGGGGGATGCAGTGGCCCCCTATATCCCTTTTCTCTGGAAAATCTGTGCCGTGTAACACAGAGCTACGTCTTATCACTCACAGCTTTGCTCACAGCAAAGGACCTCTGCGTTCCCGCTGTTTCTTTCAGAATGGCTCTCTACAGGAAAAAAAAGTGAATTATTGCAACAGGGACTTTAGCTTCAGATATGACAAATATAAACGGTTGTGCCTCTTTTTCCAGCTCCCTTCATCTCTGCAGGATCTTCTTCACCATATCTCCTCCACGTAGGCTGAGTGCTGCTCTGGCCCATTTAGCCTTTCACTGAACATGATGCTACAATCCCTGACAAGGCTAAGGAAACATGGCCCACGAAACCTTGACCTAACTAAACATGCCAGATCTGCTGTGCAAAACATAACACACATCCTCAAGGCTCTTTAAACGTGTGTATTCGTATTCAAACGGTGAGCGTATGCAGTGAGATGGAGAGGTCTGAGCTTTTAGCTACCCTTGTAAAATACAGAAATATTTAGACACAGAAATATTTAGAAGATCCAGAAGTGTATCTAGAGGAGACCCCTTTGCATAGGCAGTTGTATCACATGGTCCACCTTCGTTGTCTGTCTTCACTCTTACCCCACCTACTACCTTCACAGCTATTCTCACAGGTCTCAGTTATGACATTAGCCCACAGTCAAGGGTTTTGCTGACCACACTCTAACGCTGCAAAATGCAGCCTGAACAAACCTTGCCCATTGCCAATGAGATACGTGGGGGAGCAGGAGCCCATCTGTTCCCCCCGTCTCTCAGGATGTGATGGGGTAAAGGCTCTCATCCCTGCACCTCTGGGACCACAAATGGGGCCTTCTCTGTTTCTGACCTGCACATGACTGTAAGTCTGAATGCACCAAAAGGAAATACGCTTGCCAGGGAAATTCATCTCCTTCCTGTGTAAGTTTGCTAAAAAAAATTATTTCCCACTTCTGTTGAATTATTTCCCACTTCTGTTGAATTATTTCCCACTTCTGTTGAAAATTTCCTGTGAAAAACTTTAGGTTGCTTAAAAAAAAAAAAAAAAAAAAAAAAAAAGAAAAAAGAAAAATTTCAAAAGTCCACTCTTAGTCTACTTTAGTATAGCAAACAGTCATATTTGATTACTTGGTGTCTGGTCTAAGCTTTATCCCCTCACCTACTCTGAATAACTTTCATAACTTTAGCCACTTTCAGCCAAATCCCGCCCCATGCAGAAATCTCAAAGATAATCAAATGCCTCAAGCTTAATGACAACTGACGATCAGAGAGGAGAGACTAAGGTTCAGCCAGTCATTTGGTTCCCCCAAACAGCTCTGGATTTTGGCAGTAAGGTTCTGCAAGCAAACACAGCAGCTAAGATGTCACCACCAAAATAATGTGAGAGAGCAGGCTACAAGTGCCTGTGCAGATGGCAAGGGATGGAATTGCTCTGCAAAGTTCCCAGAAGGAGAAGGATACCCTGCAGGGTACCAGGCTTCCCTAAATTCAGCACTTACAGAATGACTTTTTGTTTTATGCAACCACAAATTGAAAAGCTTTACTTGAACAGAAAAATTAGTGGAGGATGGTGTGGCTGCTTATGTAAAAAATGAACATTTTCACAAAAGGAAAGAAAATGAGTGTGAAAAAGTAATTTTCAGTTAAAACTCAATTTTCTCAATGGAACAAAGATCTAAAATTATTAATTGATTCTGTTTTGCCATCTCCTTTTGTGCAGGAGTCATCCAGTTTCTGCTGCCCATCCTTGCAGAGGCACCAGTTGGCTCTGCGGAGGGTCCCCCCAACTTTGATAAGACTCTTTGGAGAAGATGCCCCCAGCACGTGTGTGGGTGACGCACTTAATCTCAAAACAAACAAAAGTTAAATCAGTTTTGTTAGCTTCCGCCTGACTCCTACTACAGGCTGCCGACAGCTATGCTCTGTGTCGCGCACACAGGAACGAGGGCTGGGCTACACCGCGCGCCTGGGGGGCTCTGCCCAGCGCTCGGCCATCCTGATCCCGGTCTTCTGACGGGCCAGTGCACCACCTCGGCACTGCTTATTCGGGGCCAAACCAGCCAGATAAAATAGCAAGCCCCAGCGCAAGCAGTCAGTATTAGCAAACTCTAAAATGTCAAGCAGGTTTCATTTTAATCTCCTTAAAATCCTGGCATAATATAGGAAGGAAATCTGTACAGCTCAGTCAACAGAAACCTCTGTTAATGCATCATTTTGTTTCAGAAATTATTCTCCCTGAAAAAGCAGATTCAGTACCAACTACACACTGTGGCTGTGAATTTAAATGCCACGTCACAGATGTGGTATCACAGTAACTCTGCTCACTGTAACTCTGCTTCCCGATACAGGTGCCTCCACTGGCTTACCAAGAGACATAAGGAAAAGGCCTTTTCCTTAGATTCTCTTTCTCCTCCCTCAATGAAATGTCAGGAAAGCATCTCCATCCTGACAGCATCCCTTATCTTCTCAATGCAGGCTGTCTGCCCTCCCTTGACAAAGAGACCGTGGCTGGCGTTATCACACTGATACGTGTGTGCACGATACTATATACTTCCACTGTTTCCAAAATAGCATGTAAGAATATATACAAAGCTACAATATTATTGCAAAGAGAGTTGAGGTGAACTCCGCTGTGGCGCATAAGCATAAGGGGGCAGGGTTGCACATGAAACGCCAAAAAGAGCAAGTAAGGATAATCAGCTCTAGTCACAGGCTGTGCAAGGAGAGCTTCTGCGGGTAACTGGTATAGCTGTTCGTACTACATTACCTCTTAGATGCCCTAGCCTCAGAGGACACCACCGTGCTCAAATCCAGAAGGACACTAACTCCAGTGGCACCTACACAGAGCTACGCGAAAGTGCAAGGAAAAACTCAGGGAAGCGCAAAGGGGATATAGCCTGAGGGAGACGCATGCTGAGTGCATGGGCATCGTACGTCTTGATAAAAAAGGGGAAGTGGCATGGCACGTCGGGGAGACTGCTGAAGACACGAAGTGCCTGATGCAGTGCAGAAGGGGGAACAGCAGAAGGGCTGACAAAGGGGGGAGATAGAGTCACTAGAAGTGGGTTTTTGCAGCAGCACTGTGATCAACTTGCCATAATGGGATTTCCTCTGTGCAAGCCAGGAAAATGAGGGGGCTGCAGCCATGAAGACACAAGGGAAGTGCTTGCAAGGCAGAATTAGAGGTAGAGGTGAAAATTTCCAGAGATTTTAATATTCAAATTCCAAGCCCCAAATCCATCAGAAATGTCAGATTTTCCAGTATCATCTAGATGTACTCTGCAGTTGAGCTAATTCCTCTTTTGTCTCCTGCATGGATAAGGTGTCAGGACAAAAACTACATTCTTTCCTGCCTCTGTTGCAGAATTTTACAGAATATAATTTATTATTTATACTGCACCAATAAGACCCAATTATGACCCATACATTCAGCAAATACAAGCTATTCCAGTCAACCTTTTACATCTGAAAAGGTTAATGACATGCAAGTGGCAATAACTTCCTAAGTCAAGTATATCCGTATATCTATACTCACGTGCTTGGTGATAATACTAGAGTAGACTTGGACGCTGGAACAGCCCAGGATCCCATCCCTTCCATTAAAGATCCAACATAACTTCTCCTGTTGATTGCAATGCACACAAAATGGTATAGCAAGCAGCAGTCGGCAGGCTGGGAAGCCTGCACACACGGAGCAGAGAGGAAAGACCAGGAAGCATGAGGGAGGTGGGGGTGGTATGCCTGCCTCTTCCCCAACCCCAGGTCAAAGGCACCACCCAGTTCACGGAAGAGGTGGGGAAGGTAGGCAGCTGGTACCCAGCTACCCAGCCAGACCAGCAGCAGCCGCCATCCCTAATGGGGACAAGCCTTCTAGATATGATAGCAGAGAGACCGGGGCAGTTTCAGGTCCCTCTTCGTTTCTGACTGTTCAGGCAGAGAGGACTAAAACCAGAGTTGAAATGCAAAAAAGCAAAAGTAAAGGAATGAGACATCCACCTTCAAAACAGATCTTTTATCAGAATAAAATTGCCAGCACCTTGCACATTTTGTATGTTCGAGATTTTACATTTCTTTTATTCATCTTTCTCTCACTGTGCTACAATTACTTCAGAATTATATTTAATCATGTTTACTATGCATTCTTAATTTTCTTTGCTTATATAAATGTCACGCAATTTGGCAAATGCTCAGCCTTTTACCATTATTTTCATAATCTCCCTCCCATTGCTCTTGTGCATTTGCAAGGGCTGGGAGAGTTTGCTTTCCTTGCTTTCTGAACCAAACTTCATTACCTCTACAAAGATGATATTGTAGCAGCCTGGAGCTTTTAGCTAGAGATAAAGTGCTTGGAAAGGGCAAATTCCTGTACATCCATCCTATTTTATTTTTTCCATATCATTGTGTCTAAGCTCAGTCCTACTCCCAGTATATAGGATAGGCATTTTATAAATTATTTGCAGTAGGAGTAATTCCTTTCTTATCATCTTGCCATGAACAACGCGAAAAGGCACATGGGTGGCAATATGCTCTGCACTATCAAACTCCCATTCTGCAGCATCTCTTTCAGAAAGATTAAACAACCCGAACCTCACTTCTCTCAGCATCCCCCCCTCCGATCAGCCACACCATCACAGAAATGTTGTCCCCCTGCTCTCTGGGAGCACTCCCTGCTCTGCCTCAAGCAAAAGCAATTTCTCCAAAAACAGGACACGTTCAATCCAAGCACTTTGACAGTCCAAGAAGTCAATGAGGACAAAAATGGATTCTTTCCCAAATGTATTTGGGAACAATCAAATACAGGCCTAACACATACATAGATTAAATGCACGTGAAAACCAAATGCCCTTGATTATAGCACACTAGAGGCAAGAAACTCAAAAGACTCTGGCAGGGCAGTGGCAGAAGGTGCATCTCCCTGCAGCACGGAGACCCGCTAACACCAGCTTCCAAAAACCCGCTTAGACACCTGCTTTAGCGCTAGCAGCACTCCGGCCAGCGCGGGACTAACGAGGCAAACCTGGTGCTCGGCAGCTTCGGAGAGAGCGAACAGTGCGGAGAGGAGCGGAGCGGCCGCGGCCGGCGTGGCGCCGAGGGCAGCGCCTGAGCGCCCCGCCGCGCCTGGGAACTACCCGCGCGGCGCAAACCTCCCTCTCTAAAAATAAACGAAAAAATGAAAAGGCAAACAAGAAATTAAAAGAAAGAAAGAAAGAAAGAAAGAAAGAAAGAAAGAAAGAAAGAGCAAGCCCTGCGCGGAGAGAGGCAGATCCCGCCAAACTCCCCAGCCCCAGCTCGCTGCGGGGCATCTTCCTCCCCGGACGGTCCCGCGCCCGCGCCTACCGCGCCCGCGCTTACCACCGCCGCCGCCGCCTCTGCGCCGGCCGCGCCGCCGTGCGCGGGGGGCGGCAGGGAGGGAGGGAGGGAGCGCCGCCCCCGGCCCGCCCCGCCCGCCCCGGCCCGCGGGGCTCGCCGCCGCCCTCCGCAGGGCGCGCTGGGCGCTGCGCGGCCGCGCAAGCCGCGGCGGGGCCGGGCGGAGGGGGGTGCAGCGGCGTGAGCCCCCCCCCGCCCAGGTGCCTGCTGCGTGCGGCGCCGCGCCTTCGCCTTGCAAAGGCGGACGAGCCCCCTCCCCGCCTCAGCGATGTGCGGAGGGGAGTAAGAGCTGCCGTATTTAGGGGGCCTGGCGAGGGCCCGCGTGCACTCGCCCCCTTCCCACGCGGCTCTGCCCTCGCGCTCCTCAGCCCCCGAGGCCGATCCCGTCCCCAAAGGGCTCGCGCGGGGCGCGCAGAGCTGCCTGCGGGACCCCAGGGCCCCCCGCGCGGGGCCTTTCTGGCTGCCTCTCCAGGCCGGCTTCGCCTCTGTGCCCGGCACTGCAACCCGCAGCTGCCTGGCAAAGGACCCGGCTAGAAAAGCAGCCGCAGCGGGCAGTGAAAACGTGCAGGTGCCCTTTGGAAAAGGCTTCCAGGTTTTCAGAACAGCTGCCGAGCCCCCGAAGGATGCTTTGACATCATGCATGCAGGAACAAATTAATAGTTGTACCAAGACCGGCTGAGGTAATGCCTGTAAAGTAGTGTAACTGCGAGGAAAATCGGGCACTGCTAGTTCATTTGGAGAATGACATACCTGCCGGTACTCTGCAATCAAATATTGGGAAAACGCTGCCTGGATGGGACACGTTTCTCTCACTGGGCGCCGGGAGAGAAAAGGCTCAGCTGGTCTCTGGTGCCCTTGTCTCATCCACTATGATTTTTTTGGCCAAATGACTTTACTGTGGGTTATAAATCAGTGATGAGCAGTGTGAAGAGCAGATGGGGAGTTTAATGCACCCTCTGCAGCTCAGTCTTGTGTCTGGCTAATGTCCATGTGAAGCTCTGAAAAGGATGTTGGAAAAGGTTGTTCTTCATTTTAAATTGCTCTTTGGGAGCTGCACAGTTCGTAATGCGCTGTGGAGGCACTTCTGTGAGATATGATTTCTTTTATATAGTCTATGCAATTTCAGTAGAAGAGCAACTTGGGATGTCATGAAACAAAGCAGGTTTTAGAGGAACAAGCAGTATAAATAAGTAAATAAAACACAAATCTTGGAGAGAAAATCATTCCTAAAGAGTGAACAAAATTTTTCGTTCATAATAACCCATGAATTCAGTGGCATATAAAACAGATGGATTTGGCTTTCAAGAGGAAAAAATGCCCTTTCCACATTTCACCTATGAACAGAGTAAGTCACTGTTCTTGTTTGGTGGGTTTTTTTTTTGTTTGTTTGTTTTGTTTTTTGTTGTTGAGTGTTATAATATCCCTAATCTGAAAGTAGACCACCGGTTCAGTTTAACTTGCAACAGCTGCAGAAAAGGGCACATCTGATAATGGACTTAGTGAATGTGTGAGCTACTGTGGCAATAGTACACAAAGTCTGTTGAAACTATAGGAAAAATGTCTGATGTGCTGATAGCAAGGGTTAGCTTACAGAGGGCGAAAGAATCCTGCTAAAACCATTTTAACAAAAATGCTGAGAACTTGCCTTTCTTATTTGAATACTATGACCAGGGGGCTCTTCCGTCCAAGTCCTATGTGCAGGTTGCCACTGGATATAAACACAAGATGGTGGATTGAAGTTCTCAATATTGATCTTCTCATGCAAATAGGGGTCCAGGCACAAAACTCTACAGAGATGGAAGAAATTTCCTAGTGTTTGAAAAACAAAAGCAAAAGTGCTTGAAACTTGGAAAGAAAGAGAAGGCCAGAGAAAGGCTTTTTCTGGTTACAACTCAGTTATTCAAACAGTGCAATTGCTAGCTGGGACAGACAGTAAGAATTTTCCCCTGAGGAAGAAGAAGAAGAGAAGAGAAGGCAAATGCAATAGAAATGAAGTGATTGCTAAGCCAGGCATCCAGGAGCTGGCACTGGCAAAAATCAGAGCTTTGCACATCACATCAGTGCATCCTAAAGAAAACAAATTGTGATCCTTTGGAATTTTCTCACTTTAATGTGTCTTGATTCAAACCCTAATCCACTGAGGAAGGAGGATATTCGTAACTGCTCTCTAATGCTGAATGCATTTACCCCAAAACATTGGGCATGGCTACCCATAATCCTTCGCTGTGGGAGAAGTTAGATCCTCATCTAATTAAATTTTGTTATGTATCTTTGAAATTCAATAAGTTTCACAATCTAAACCCATGTAATGTAGGTTAGCCATATCATTCTAGCACGTGTAGCTGCAAAAAGACATCCGTACTGAAGCAATGAATGAGAATATACTTTTTGCAGCTGTGCTGTGATTTTTCACTTTTTCCCTGAATAAAGTGCCTGTCAAGAGGAGGTGAGCAGTGCAACTGGAAGAGGGTAAGCATTTGTCCAGCAGAGAGGAATGGGGCAGAAAGTCTTTTGTGTTTCTCAGAGGTCACTGACATTGCTTGATATTTTTTTCAGCTTGGGTTACATCACGGATGTCCTGCTGCTCTTTGTGAGTTGCTCATTTGCCGTGAGCCTCTCAGTGACATTGGTTAAAGCAGCACTAGAGGAGCTGTCAGCCAAATCATACTTCTCACGGTCAACCTTGGCTGCTGCGCCAGTACCTCATGCAGAGGCTGTAGTAGTAGGAAGCACCACCGCTCTGAAGTAATTAACTCCTCCTTTTATTGCTCTTCCTCCTTTTTGTTTTCTCTGCAAACAGTACAGTATGAGCTGGCCTCACATAGGACAGCGTCTTTCATTCAGACAGTATCTCAAAACATTTCATAAAGCTAAGCAGTACAGTAAGAGCATTAAACTGTGCAAGAGAAACAGGAAGATAGAAAAGAACTTTTCAGGGAAGATCTGAAAAAAAGATGAGGGAGCAGTGAAGTGGAATAATGCCTGTAGATTCTTCAGATGGCAAGAGGCATGCAAAAGTCCCCACAAAGTCATTTGAAATTTTTGTTGAAAGCAGCTATGGTTGATTGGCCACAGACTTTGCTTTTGAATCCAGAGTAGCAGTTTGAACGTCTGGAGAGTACTCTGGATGCAAACGGTTATCGCTGAGGTTCTGGTCTGGAAAGAGCACTTGGAGGAGACACAGTTTGATTGATGCTTAGTCCAGTTAGGCCTCCAGAGCCCAGTGCCACCCTTGCTGATATGGAGCTTTTCATACAGCTTTAGTGGCTTTAATGCCTTTTTTTTTAATCTCAGAATACAGAAAAGTATGCGAAATTGCATATTATCATTATTATTTTAGCAGTTTTTGAAATGATGCTCTGTACCAGCTCACAGTCTGCAGGTGATGGAGTAAGCAAGCAGCTTCTTGATTCCCCCCTTCTGCTGGAAGGTCTGCCAACAGCGATGCTATATTCGTATCAAATATGTGTAGGGGATGTAGTCTGCTTGCCTTGACGATATCTTTTCTTTAATATGCTTTCCAGGTGTCTCAAAGCCAGAACTTTGAAGAAGTAGAAATAATCCCAACTTTTTGTGGACTTTGACAATGTAGAAGCTGAACTTTGTAACTGTTGTTATGAAATGAAACTATTAACAAAAAAAAAAAAAAAAAGGATTTAAAATACTATGTGAATATTTTATCTACAATTCTCCATTTATCTTTGTGGTTAGAGCAACTGTAACTGCACTTTTTGTTCTCACCAATGCACTGTAATTTGTATATCAAAGTGCTTGGTTGGATGCAGCTCAACCAGATGAGGCAGCAAGCAAACCCACATTTTAAGACTCTGATAATTAGTCTTTCTGAAGTGCTTAAATTCACTTTGTCTTCAATAGAAAGAGGTAAGCAACTGTGAAATCCTCCAGAGGGAGTTCTTATTCATCTCAGTTTAAGTATTTCAGTTGAGTGTCCCTGGCCTTCTCTGATGGCATTAAAACCATTTATCTTTCTCCTTTGACCATCTAGGGAACTAAGGGACTTACACAGAAAGGGCTGCTTCATCACACCCCTGGGATGTAGGCAGACAGCAGGTACTTCAGTTAAGTGATCTAAATCTCATGATGGATTTTAACAAAAATCAGATACTTCTCTTCCCAGTTGAGACCTGCACTTTCAACATCTATACAGAGAAAGCAAGTTCTAGTAAGAGCCAGGATAAAAATAAAACCCTTTGCTATTTGGACTGCTAGTCCTTTCCTCACAAATGCTGGGCATCTCCTCATTTTTCACAGAGCTCACAGAAGATGGCCGTAGTAGTGACTGCTCCTGAGCCTGACCATGGAGCCGTGGAGCCTGTGTCTGAACTCTTCTTGCAGTACTGAGGTCAGCAGATATTTTGCCTTGCACATTTTCATGAACACTGTGGCTGAAAGCTAATGGGTTTGCAAGCTTACATTTTCAGATACTGAAAAGGCTTCCACGCTGCAGTTGTCATAAACATTGCTATTTAATAATGGCTAACTTTTTAAATAGGATAGGTCTTTAAAGACTTAATGAGACAGTATTTAACTTCTGCTTCCTCCGTCACATAAAAGCTACTTGATAGTCCAAGGATCAGCTAATATCTTAAATTATTTTTAAGCTCCATTGACTCCACTGTTACATGCCCTTAAAATACTGTTAGATCTAGAATTCTCCAGATACCTTAGTCTTTTTAATTACCTGCAGTCATTACTAAAAGTAGTCACTGCAAAGTTCATTCACTCTCTCCATGCTTCCTACTAATCCTTTTAGGAACCTTACCACAGAGTAACTTCATAAGATGCAGCATCTTTAATAGGAGCCCTATGGAATAGCAAATAATTCGTTTCTCTAAATGCCATTTGTATAGTATTAATACATTCACTTGCTAATGAAAGGACCCCATGCTCTTCTTATCCATGATATTAAACACTGGGATGGATCAGCTCTGTCTGTTATTAGTTAACATTTACTGTAAAATCCTTTTAATGTTTATAAGTCAGCTCTTTTTTTGGACATATCTGGAGTTGAGTACATAAAGTGCCATATAGAAGGATAATGTCTAAGGTCAGCCAGGGCTGTTTTCTCATGTCCAGGCACTGCTGCTTCACCTGAGAATCAGGGTGCATGAATAGCCAACAGCAAATCCTGTAATACAGAACTGTACAAGAAAGTTGCCCTTAAATTTAAAGATGATAAAATTTCTACGTATCTCATGATAAAAAAAAGTAGCTCCATGAGTACTGGAACTACAAAAACTTGTTTCCTTAAAGATTTATGTATTGAGATCAATGAGCTCTGGTTCTTTACAAAGATGCAAGCTGCATTTGAAGCTTCTCCATTAAGTAAAGCGTTTATAAGGTATTACGTGAGTGTGTGTGTGTGTGTGTGTGTGTGTGTGTGTGCATGTGTGTGTGTTTCTGGTTTCTCTGATGTCTAATAGCACTTTTCTCTATGTGAAGGGGATCATGATGCTTCTTGCCCTGGGTTCACATAGTCTAGTTCTCTGATTTCGGTAGAGCAATCTCTGGTTTATGTAAGGATTGGTGAAATCAGATGAAGTCATAAACTGTGACAGTTGCCCACCCAGAGGCATCCATGGCATTTTGGGTGTCATGAGACATCTTTCAGGGCTGATAGATGTTGGTCTATGGGAAATCTGCAGACTTCTCAAGTGGTAGCTGTATAGCCACTGGGATACATAAGGACATCTCAAATAGCACTAGAAATAAGTGAATTGAGCTCATGCTCTTCACCGTCTATAGTGGTATCTTGGGCACTCAGCTCACGTAAGACACCTGCATACAGGTACACACTATTACATATTTTAATAACAAATTAAACCCAATATTTTTTGATGACTTAAGGCAGGGACAGTGAACTGTGATCTGTACAAGGTTTTGTGCTTACGTGGAGGTCACTGCAGAGCCAAACTAGGATTTCTAAACTCAAGCTGTATTCTATGCTTTTAACCCCTCTGCAAATCCCAACCTCCCCCAAAAGCAGATAACTGCATGAGGCAGTACAAACTTTATTTTTCATTGAGAGTGAATCGATGTTACACATTTGTGCATACCTGTACCATTTACTGATATAATCAGTTGGTGGTTTTGCTCAGACTATGTGTATGTGTGTTTCGCCATGTGCAACTGATAGCCTGAATCTGCCCTCCAAAATGCAGTCTGGCTTCAGCTGGGTAGTACACTTCCCCCCCCATCACTGATACAGTCACACAGTTAAGGGGCCAACACTATTCGTTATAATAATTATTGAAAAATTCTCATATGAGAGCTTCTTTCCTAATAATCCACATTCTAAGTGCTCTTCTGGGCACAATCCTTGACATATCTGTGACTGCTATTGGACCTATATCAGATGATCCACTTTTGAGTGCTCTGTATATACATATACATATGTATATATGTATATGTGTGTGTGTGTGTGTGTGTGTGTATGTATGGACTACTCTGGTATAACTATTTGTGGTTTCTTAATGTTGATGTCATTTTCACAAGATACTGCTATTAGTTAATCAAAACATAATATATAATCAGAACATAGTAAGTCTGATCCCCATGTACTCTGCAGCTATTTTACACTGTTCTGCCAGAGGAGAAGTGCTTTAAAGAGAATGTAAATGTGATCTGAGCCGGTTTTAACATCCTATTACACTGCCAGAGCACTCCAAAGTGGCCTAAGCATAAATGAAAATCCGAACTTCCTTTACCAAGATGAATGATCCAGTGAAAAGATCAATCTGCTCCCCGGAAAATAACAGAAGTGATGATAATAGTACAGACGAGTCTCCAAGGGCGCTTCCTGTCTGAAGCCTATAAAGCGGGTTGCAGAGGAGACGGTGAGAAGGGGAGACAAAACCAAAGCACAAGACGTATCTCACGCAGAGCTGCCTTTTACCCAGGGAACGCAGCGCAGCTACTGCAGCACGTCTATTTATGTGCGTCAGATGAAATACTCCCAAAGGGTATTTATATCTCTTCAGAAGGCTTTGTCTCTCTCTCTCTCTCTTTTTTTTACAGTAATAGATTCTGCACTGGAGAAAACTTAAATCACTCTAAGGAAAAAAAGAGTTTATTATAATTCAGAGAAGTTTTTTTGATAATTTTAGCATCTGAAAGGGTAATCTGAAAGGATGGCTTCTGCTTTTTGCTTCTGAGGGACTAACATTCCCTTATGCAGCAGTGCCCTGGCTTCATCAGGATTAAAGGAAATCTATGAATTGTGTGATGACCGTAGCTAGTTATTCAGAGAGTGGTAATGTAAAATGCTATGACATCAGCACTGAGATAGAATAATTCCAATAACGTATGAACTCCTGAGTATGCATCCACACAAGCCAGTCTAGAAACATATTCTGGGGAGATTAGCTCTTCATCTCAACCCTGTAGCGGAATGCAGTTTCTGTCACCAACCAAGAGTGAAGAAATAACAGTTGTTCATCCCTCTTTTCATGATATATTCACATTCAAAGCTCTGAAAAATTTTGTTTCTCAGCCAGTCTCTGAGTCTGATATTACTATAGGTAAATAATCAAATTGTCTTTGGTCAGAGACACCAAAGATATGTATAAAAGGGCCAAAAGCTATTTCTTCCACCAAAACTCAGGTGTGCTGATGGCAAGTGCAATTTTCACTTTTTTTTTTTTTTTTTTTTTTTTTTTTTTTTTTGAGTGCAACAATATTTAAATAGTTTGGATCTGATCCTGGGGAGTACTGAACAAGTACTTTATAATATGTGTAATAATGTAATAATATCACATTAACATCAGATCCTTTGGCATCCCCTTTCTCCAGTCAAGAATGTTAATGCATAAAATGGAGATTTGCAGTTCTGTACATGCTTATCCTAAAGCAAGCCAGATTAATCTGTGCTCTATTACACAACCATGCTTCAGTCCACCTATAAATTACAATTTTTCTATTCTTATCTCTTTAGGTTCTTCTTGATGGTGTCTCCTCAGGTTTTAAATAGAGAACCCAGAACAGGAGTAATTATGCCTTCTTTTCTTATTTTATGTGTATCTGTTCAAATATGCTCTCATCCAATTTTATGTGTATCTGTCTAAATCCAGTGCTTCTTTGCTATCATTTTATTTGACTATTTTTCAGGTCTGGGTTCGCCAAACTTACAACCTCCTGATATGCTGCACCTTTGAGGTTTGAAATCTCAGTGCTCTGTTGAAGAATAAACCAGAGCAGTAAGATAAGAAGATGACTGCTCAAGCCATTTGGAGGGTTTATCTCTCAGCCCCTGTTCATGCTGACCACAGGCAGTAGCCACCTGGCTATCCAGGATTCTCCAGTACAGAGAGGGTAGTGCAACATCTAAAACAGTCAAATTGAAATTGTATCCTGATTACTATTCCCTGTATTTTGTCAATCTGAATAGTTTTAATCTTAGATTTTTCCCCTCCCCATTTGCCATTTTTTTGCTAGCTTGGAAACTCTTACTGCTATTTTTAAAAAATGATCCAGTGTGTACTGAGGTCTAACCTTGCTGATGGAGAGATAGGCAGCACTCGTAGAACAGGATTTGTGTTGGTGCCTCTCATCAGAACATCTCCCTGGCAGTCCTAAAAACATCTTTCTCATGTGCTAGGCTAAGGAAAGACACTATAAAAATATTTTATTTCCTTAAGATTTCTTGTTAATCAATCAAATAGAGCAAAATTATACACATCACCATTGCAAGAAAGGCAGCAAGACTCAAGGGACTACTGATAGCATTGCTTTAGCAATCTGAGGGTGCTGGGCCTGTATCTGCATGCAGGGGATGATTCACTTCTCATATGGTTTTATGCCTGTGCACTTTCATGGGCACCAATGGTCTATGCCGGTGGTGAGAAAGGGGGAGGCGGACCGCTCGCTGTAAGGAATGGTCATCCACAAACTGACTGATTTATTCCCACTGGTCAGTGTGGAAGACAGTTTTCTTAAGCCATGTTCCCAATATGAAAATCTGTGAAATGGTTCTGTTTGCAAGCTATTTCTTACTGCTCGTAGAAGAGCTACTGAAAAATAAGTTTGTGATTGGTTAATAAGCTCTGTTTCAAGTTGTCCTTCGTAACTGATTGAAGGAGCTCAGCGCCAGCTTTTCACCCTCTGCAACAACAAACCCATCAAAACTTAGAATCTGATTTTTCATGGATTCACTGTTCCACTGCTTTTTTGTGATGTGGCTCTTTCTGTCTGTTGCTTTCTCATAATTATATATGTACTTGCATATATGCATACATACAGTAAGATGCTAACTTTCCTGGTTTTCTAATCCTAAATATCAGTACAAGGGGAAAATCGTGGCTCTGGTTGTGGTCACATGAACTGTGAAGGACTTGAGAGCTGGAGAAAGAAAGCATCAAAGAGTACTATTTAGTCAATCTTTTTGGACACACAGGAGTGTGATGGATGCAAAGTCCTCAGCAAATAATATCACAGATGAAGGATTTGATCCAACATTCTTTTGACCCTTAAGCTGAAGTAACTGTTCTTAAATTGTATGAACTATATTAAAAAAAGTAGAAAAAGCGTAGGAAAGTAAATTCGAAAATTCACACACTTTCAACAGGAGGAAACACACTTTATACTGGAGTGTTTCCCCTGGCATCACTTACACCCATTCAGCCCAGCTCAGTAGTGACCAAAGTCTTCTGTGTTATCACTTTCTCATTATTTGATAGTCTATCAGGAAGAAGATTGTCTCGATCCGTCAACCATGCCAAGTTAAGTGGATTAACAAAGCACTTCTCTTGCCAAACCACTTCACAAAGGTAACGGTATTAAATGTACATGGTAGATCTAAATTGTACCTTTGTACTTTTGTACAAAGGAGTAATAATCCAGTGAAGGCTGGTTCCCTAGGAACTTGATTTACTGCCCTGATATATGCTTTGTACAAATGCCAGAGACAAAGCCTTTCAAAAAATATATCAGAATTTGAAGTCATAACTTGAATTAAACAAAGCCATCACACTTTTCCACAAAATAAATCCTTATCAAACTATTGTTCCTATTTTTTCTTTCTCTTCTCTCTCTCTTTTTTTTTTTAATGGAAGTTGTGATATTATAGCTCCTGGCTTCCTATTCATTGAAGTTAGCTGAGTAATTAACTGATACTAGAATAAGCATGTTTGGACTTAAAAATATTGCTTTCAATTATTCTTTTTGTTATATATCTGAAACAACAATTCTGGAGCCAGTGGAAAGACAGAGGTCTAAAACTGGAATGAGTAATACAGGGTCCAGGTGCAAAAATTTAACTGTGCTAGTGATGCAGACTTTTCAAACTAACTTCAAACATTGTCTTAGGGCAAGACCTTTATTTTCCTCTATTTCTTCCACTGGTACAGGTATAAAAGTCTCTTCTTGTCCAGGCAGGTGAAACTCCTGCACAGCCAGCACTTGCTAAAGCCTCAGGTGGGTGATGTTTGGATCCCTGCACCCAGTGAGACAGAGCAAGGATTCCTGTGCAGCTCTCCCACAACAAAATCAAATATCCTACTCACTCCCAAGCTCTTCTTTCTTTTTCTTTCTTTTCTTTCTTTCTTTCTTTCCTTTTTTAACATTGGCCGAAGCCAATGGATCCTGACTATGATCAGCTGAGCCCTATTTTTCTCCTTCAACCATCACGTGGGTCATTGTCCCACTGCTTTTCCCACTGGCTGTGACCAAATGCCAAAGCTTTTAATTTTTAAAGAACTTTCTGAGACAGCTCATGTTGCATTGCAGCCTCCCGTTGCTCAGACTGATGCTTTTTCTTTTGAATTAGCATGTCTGCAGCTTTAATTATTTCCCCTTCAGATACGTGCCAACCACCGTCCAACTTCTGAAGTTGAGAAAGCAACTTTAGCAGCCCGGATTGTGATCTCAGTCACACACCAGCAGAGCTAATGCCACGTGCGGGCAGAGGGACTGAGATCTCATTCTGCAGAGAAGCGCAGCTGGGCTTGCAAGGCGCTAGGGGACCTGGACCTCAGGAGCTCGCAGTGCCAGCCCTGATTCTGCTCTGCCTGTGCTGTGTGATCTTGGACAAATAACTCAGAGTTGCATTTAAACAGGTTTTTAAGGTACTTCTGTATGCTACAACACCTAGGGTCAAGAAAGAAATTAGCATATCAGCACCACCAGTATCTCTCTGATTGCTGGACTCTGGAAAGAGTCAGGAGAGAAGCAGGAAGCATGCTTAAGCACATACTGTGGATTCATCTTAACAGACTTTGCTCACTTAAATGTTAGGCACCTGTGCATGTCACATGGTGAAAGGAGTATGGAGTCACCCCCCCCCAGGTACCTCCTGCTGCTGATCCACATCTCCTAGATCCATGCATGAGTGGAGGACTGTAGCTGGGGCGATGATTCCTCCTGCCCTCACATACTACCCTGGTCCGCTCAGGCTCTCAACGCAGTTGTCAGTAGTCTGCCAACTCTGGGGATTAGAAATGCAAACCATTTTCTTGAATGTGGATGTTGCAGGAGATGCCTAAGTGCATGTTTTACATCACAGTGAGCTATCTGAATACGACCATTACGATCCCTGGGCCTTAGTTCTGTCAAAAAGGGAGACAAAAACATTTTCTTCCTTCAAGGCAGGAGGACGTTCTTGCTGGGTGTTAGTAAAGGCCCTGGTTGCACAGGACCTTAACCCTAGGCGGTGTTTCTGGATGCTGGCACAAAACCACTAACCAGACAAATGGGCATCAAGGAGAAGTCGCTCATTAGGCTGCTGAATTTGAGAGAAACTGATGCTGCCAATTGCTTTGCATGGGCTGCAAAGGAACAGATGGGCATAGAGTGACTGCAGTGAAGAAAGCCTACATGTATTTATGTGTATATATATATATATACACACATATATATACATATAGCTATAGAAGGAGGTCAGCAAGGTCTCCAGAGGCAAAAAATGCTACTTTTCATCTCTTCCTCCCTACCTCTGTTTCTTCCCCCTATATTCAATGGTAGGATTACAAGGCTGGAACTGATCACCAAACACTATGCCAGGGTGTTTGGCATTCTGAACCCTGTATCTGTTCTTTGCTTGGAAAACATTTATAGTACTTGAAAGTGCTGTCTGCAGCTGAGACCAAAACTAGCCTGGAAGTCCAAATGTGTTTGATTCTATATGAAGTCACCGGTGACGTATGAATATGCCCCTTCTCTTCGTTTATCCCTCCCACCTGCACTATTTTATATGTTTAAAATATTCTTTCATTCATTTAATCTTATTCTGGAAGACACTGAAGCATTTCTAAGAGGATACTTAATTTCATTAGTTTTTCTGAGAACAAAAGCACAGCATGAACACCTAAGTAGAAAAATTAAATTACTAGATGAAAGTCAGAGGAGGGAAACGCTCTGATACCAGTCTTAGAGACAGCAGGCTCTTTATAAGCTCTTCATTGTGCTAACTAAAAATATAACCACAATCCCAGTGATCCAAAGTTTGTACAGGGAGGAGCAGGATAGGGCGACTTGTCACTGCAGTGATTTATGTTTGTCAGGAGAACAAGGCTATGTCAGAAATTAAAAGCACTATCAAATCAGTTACTGGTAGTCTTTTATTAACCAAATAGGCTCACTATAACATTGAATATTATTCCTCTTGGAGGTATATTTGGTCTCCTTTTAGCTAGAAAATTCTTTGAAAGCTGTGGCTATCCAGCTGTTTTTCTCTGAAGCAGCTGAGAACCCTGAGATTGATTTATCTGCTTCTGAATACAGATGAAATAGTTGTAATTCCTTCTCTGAATAGTGCTAATAATCAGCTAGATAGATACAAACTTCAAGAAGCCTTGTATGAAGTTTATAAATTTAGATTTCATATTTTAGAGATTTAAGGATTTGCTGTAGGTGGTGGGAGATTATCATCAAGGTCTTGTAATTTAAGAGAAAAAAAGCTTTTTGAAACCACTCATGTGTAGTAGTGTACATCCCCAGTAAATCGGCTGAAATCAGATGTTTTACTCTGACATCGCTTACATGACATAAAAAATGATTTAATAAACTTTTCCAACCCCCCCATAGACACTTAAGTCTCTGTTTTCAACATTATTCCTTAAATTTCACCCACAAAATGTTTGTATTAGTCACTTACTGCCCCCCCCAAAAAAAAAGAAAGAGAAAGAAAAGAAAAGAGAAAAAAGGTGTTTACACAAGCTGAGTAGATTCCTGAAAGAGTAATGTAAGATTTGCATATAATAAAGCTGATATCACAGGTAAAGTGTCTTGTGGCTGCTGCATGAGATTGCGAGTAAAATAACCTAATTTGTAGTTCTCATTGCCAATTCTGTAAAGTGTTGGTTGCCCTCAACACCTCCCAGAAACAAAGCAGTGGTTGCTCAGCTCATTCCACATAATGCAAGGAGTAACAACAGGTGTCCCAAAGAAAACCTTGCCTATCAGTGCTAATGAGATTGTAGTAATCCTAGCTCTGATACGTCAGAGAAAGCCCTGAGGTGCAGCCAGGAAACCATCGTGAGCTCCTTGGGAGTGGAAGGAAGCTCTGGCCAGGGCTGAATGTGACCAAGTACATCGTACCTGACCGTATAGAAAGTGCAGAATTCATAACACAATATATTATATACATTGCTAATACTGTAGGTCTGCCAGCCAGCAAAACGTGAGATGAGATTTGCATGACTTCCAAACACTACCCTTATATATATAATGAAAAATAATAGTATTTTTGGTCTCAGATGACATTACTTAGGCAGAAAGCAATATAAGATACAGAGAAGCGATAAATGTTATGTTGGCTCAGGGCTCTTGACAGCATTTGCAAGTTTGGAGCCAGTACAAAGCCTGATCGGAGGATAGGCCAATATTTTCCTGCTTAAAAAGTGAGGCAGGAAGGTAGCTGATGTTAAAATTACTAGTAATATGTGCATGCACTCCGCCATGGATTTAGAGGGAACTGAAGGGATAAATCCCCATCCATTTAAAGAGAAGTAAAGGAAGGATATCGATATATGGAGACGGGATAAAGTTCCATATTTAGTGAAAAATTCCACACAAAATTATTGTGAATTTTGGGCCTTTGGATCTTCTGGTTTGGAAGCGCTGTTGCTTTCGATTGTTGGAAATAGTAAGAGCGGGAGAAGCACCAAAAACAACAGCGGGCTGCCAGTAGTTAACCACAAACCAGGGAAACAATTTCATCTTTTACGAGACAAAGTCCAGTTAGCATTAGTATACGCCACGAGGTACACTGCTCCCCGTGTTTTGCATGCATACTTTGTGGAGAAGATCGATCTACCCATTCAACAGCTTCTTGGACGAAAGCGCCCCGTGTCGTACCGGAGTGCCGGCTACAGGCAGAAGCAGCAGCGGCTCAGGACGGGGTTTGTGGCCCCTCTTCTCGCCGCCCCAGACGAGCAGCAGGTGGGAGCAGCAGGAGGCTCAGCCGGAGGAGCCGGGTGTGAGCCCCGGAGCCTCCCCGCAGCTGCCCGTTCGAAAGGGATAAAGGGCAAGGAGAGATCTGAGCGCAGCCGTCTCACGCACCGTATTTCTACCTTTCGTAGGTGTAAGTGGGTCAGAAAGGCTATGCTTGGCGCTGCTTTTAGAGACCGTTTGCCCCGAGTGTACTGAAAACGAAGGCTAAGCTGTGGGTTATCCATGTTCTGTCTAAAACACGCGTGCCTGTTTTTTTGCAATGAGGTCCATCCACATCCAGTAGTTTATGGTGTACGGTACTTGTAAAGCACTTTGAACATGTAAAGTACAAGCGCTAAGGGCTGTTATTATAACAAACAACCTCATCTTTCTTAAAACATACAGCAGACACTTATAAAGCAATATCCTGAAAGACAAAGAGCAATTATTAGTCTGATGGCATCAAATGAATAATATATAGCCATTGTCGGAAGCTTTTGCTTCTTTGAGCAGTGTTACTCATCCCTGAATTTATTACTTCTATATCCCGTCAGGCACGCAGGCCTCTTTCCAGGCCTGGGTGAGACAGACCGCAGCAGGGGAGGTGGCCAGGAAAGAGGAAGAGGAGGCTGAAGTGCAGCAAGGTATCAATCTTGGAACAATTAAAGGGGAATGTGTCAGACCTTCATGATTATTTTTAGGGCTTTCCCGATGTTGTTTGGTCCTAATGTTGTTTGAGTACTTTGGAGGAAAAACGGGTATCAAACCAGATCTGATACCCTTTCTGCACGCGAAAAGATGGTGTCAGCCAAAACTGTGGTGGTCTCATCAGACGTTGGTCTGTCTGTCCGTCTATCTGTCTGAAGGCCAGGGATTTCAGGAGGAGGGAAAAGGCAGGGAAGGAGCGAGGCGAGGGTGGTAGGGAGTCTCCCACCGCCCCGCTCAGGACCGGAGGACCCTGCGGCTGCGAGGGGCACACGTTGGGGCCAGCCCAGCGGGGCTGGGCATCGCTTGCTCCGGTTCGTCCGCCTCCCCTCAGCGTCACTCCGGGTTGTTGGCTCTGCGACTCCTTCCGTAAATCCTTTCAGCAGAAGAAGGGGATGACATGAGAGCTGAGATTGGGGAGTCTGAGATTCCCGTATAAAACACAGAGGTGCCTGAGCGGAAACCACAACTTCCACATGCTGCAGAGTTCTTATTTATGTGTTTATATTTATAAAGGGACAAACTCTTCCCCTATTAGATCAGCAAGGCGTATCTCAGACTTTTTAAACGGTGTCTTCCTCCTGAGCCCCTTTAAGAGAGGCTCTTTTATTTATTTATTTATTTCTCCTTTTGCTTTTCAGCAGGAAGTTACGCTGCCACAAAGTTAGTCTTTCCTGTTCTTGCTTTTTAGTCCCCGGCCCCTCTGCGTCGCTTTGCAGTGAGCCTGCTCTCCTGCAATACGGAGGTATAGGGACATAGATATAGATATATAAATAAATATATAAATAGGGTTTGCGAAGCCTCGCTGAGCGTTGCTTTTTTCCCCTTTTTCTGCAGCGGTTGAGGCAGCGGCGCGCAGCTGCAGCGGGCGGCCTTGGAGCCGGCCCTGAGAATGGCCCCGCACGGCATTTCGTCTGATCTGGAAAAGGCTGGTGGTGCTCCAACGTAAACTGGCATCAAGCGAAAAATTGGGCTCTGACCAGAGATTCTGCTTTTTGCTCCTGGCTAGCGGGTTTCAACCTGCCAGTGATATCACAGTCTGAGTCAAACCGCATCTAGAGGGTCATGTTTCTAGGAAAAAAACTGTTTTCAGCGTGGCCTCAGGAAATTTGGAAATGCCAGCATGTTCTTGTTCTGCTGTGAAAGCCAAAGTATTTTTAGCTAAGGTATGAGGGGACTTTTATAGCAACCTGATTGATTCAGATGTCCATGCTCAATATTTTTTTTAAGTTTTCTTTTCTTAAAACTGACAAAGATCAGCTAATCATCTGGCAGGAGGAAATCTATTGCTAACTGATCCTCAGGCACATGTTTATAATGCTTCTAAACTGTATGAGAAACTAATTCTTCTGTCATTTCCCGGGGCTCGTAATCCATGTTGCACTAATTAGAGCACTCTTTCAATTATCCGTGAGCTCTTATTCTTCCTGCTCTAGAGCACACCGGCTTGTCTGCACTTGCAGCCATCAGCATCCGGGAATTAGCTGGAGGTTTTTATGTGGTATCACCACAGTCTAGTCAGGACTATAACATCAGTGCCCACTACTTCCAATTCCTTTTAAAGCAATTTTGTGCAAAGGACTTTTTTATTTTTCCCTGACTTTTGTTTTGGGCCTTTTTTTTTTTTTTTTTTTTTTTTTTTTTCTTTTCTTGCTCAGCTTGGAAAGCTTCCTGATAGTAGCTACCCTTCTGGGGTAGCATGGCTCTTACTGTTCTTTGGAGATGGGTAAGGAGACCCGCAAGTCAGACCTCAAAGAGTCCATGGTAAAAGCTGATTAACACAGCTCTAAGAAGGGAATTGGCAAAGGGCGAAGAAGAGTGGTTGTGCCCATCTTGGAGGGCTACAGATGCCAGCTGACTCTACAGCAATTGTTTCGAACCGACTATTACAGAGTTTTGATGGTCTAAGCACAATTTCACAGGCGCCAGTGCAGCAAACACTACGTAGTCCACGTCTTGCAGGTAATGCTATCTACCCTCTGCAGCACTCTCCAGGAAAAAAAAAAAAAAAAAGAAAACCTTGGTAGCAGCAGTCTGTATGTCAAAGATATGTGGTAACTCATAGTCTACCAGACAGGTGTCAGAAATCTTGAGAAATATTAACCAGGGTTTCAGAGGAAGTTAAAAGGCCTGTTTGGTCTTTTTTCTCCTGTTTAAAGTCTGGACTGGTTTAAAGATTTGCGCTAATAGCATGTTTCCTCTTCACAAAAAAATAAATCTTAAAAATTTAAAATAAAAATAATGTCTGATTTATAAATATTTGCATTTATTATGTATGTCTGGGTCCAACTGTATACACATCCATATTTGTACATGTGTACTGCAGAAGAGAAGTATATATCAATATAAGGCATTCCAGACCTTTCTAAGATATTTTGGTACTTATACCCAGAAAAACAGGTTGCATACTGAGACTTTTTCCATGGCTATATTTATATGCACATACATTCACATATCATAGGTATATTTGTGAAGTTGCAAAGTACTCTTAATTTTGCATTATTTGAAGCAGGCTCATTTTTGGTTTTTATTCATTTGTTACAATTTGTACCCTTTCATATTTTCTGATGATGATTGGGGTTTTTTAATTGCTTTTAAAGATTAAATTGAAGCTTCTAATAGTGTTTTCCATCAACTATATATGGAAAAGAGACATCAAATTTGCTCAAATCAAAAACATTTTGGTAATATATTTCATAAATCTTAGCAGTGACTGCAACTTCAACCCACATAAATTTTTTCCAGATCTTCAGTAACTTGTTCTGTGAATTCTTCGTTGCTCCAGTGCAGCACTCTAGCACTCTGCTTGCCCAAGAAGGATCAAACTTTCATACTTTTTCTTGTGTTGTAAATCTTCTCATCTGCAGCTCTTTTTGAGCTGTGTTCTTTTATGATTTTCTCCCTTTTCTTGAATACAACAATTTCAGATTATTTTATTTCCAGTGGTTCTCGTTCTTTCTTCCAGTCCTTGTGAACTGATGTCATTAACGTGTTTTGCATTCTTCACTCTTTCAGAGCATTCTGAGGGAGTGATATTAAAAAAAAATGGAACTCAGCATAGATAAGTGCAAGATCTCAGTATGTCTTTTTGTCGCAGAGACGTAGCATATACAAATGCAAGTAAGAACTTCACAATTTTAGTTATTTGCCATTCTGGGGTCTCAAGTGGCAATATCTTTGTGTCACAATGAGAAAGATATTTTCTGAATCAGTGGTGTCTCATCATTAAAGTTATAGCTTGGTCTATTAGAAAACTAAACAGACAGCTTCATCCATTAACTTATTTCCGGTGTGGTTTCTCCAACGTTTGATAACCTGACTGAGCTCACCATACTACCTTTCCCACTATCCTGATCCAAAAACTTTGGGCCTGCTCCCTCCACCAATTTCATGCCAGTTTGCATGAAATGGATGAGACGGAGTGTCTTTGAGATTTTTCGCTCCTCTAAAATTTCACTGGAATTGGCCAACAGATTCAAAAGGTATAAAGAGACAGGGACTTATACACAGGCGAGACAGGTGACATTGTGTCAGGTCCACTTCCACAGGAAATCAGGCTGATAATCCATAAAAAATGCTTTTTTGTAGTATAAAAGCCTGTGTTGCTATCACTCCTAATAAGAAAACACAATCCCTATTTTTAATCTGGCCTGCAGCACTCCTTTCATTAGGGATAGTTAATAGGGTATCTCTCATAACAAGGGAGTCTAAATGAATAGGTTTCTGCAGGACTGTGGTCTTTGAAATTCAGATTCATATAGGATGTATTTCTTCTACTTCCCTTAGGAAGTAGATTTTCTCCGCTGTAGCTGAGTCTAATCCCATAGTAATTGTAAATATGAATGGCCCTTGCTCGTGGGACTACTGTGTTGCAGTCAGGCTTTACTTTTTTAATGTCCTTGTAAAGCTATTTCATACCTCAAAACATCAGTCCTATTTCTAGATCAGTCATATTTTATTCCCAAATGCTATTTAGAAGAAAATTGCTTTTGGCAACAAACTTTTCATTTTGAGACATGATGAAGGGATGTGATGTGGGATCTGATTTCTGCATTCTCTGTGAAAGACAAAGCAGGACACAATAGGCAAGATTGTCACTTAAATCTCTAATTCTTAGGTGTAAAACACAATTACTGGTATGCAACAGCATCTTTTTGGCTGAAATAACAGCTCAACTGGGCCATATATGTTAAAGAATATTTTTTGTGTGGAACAAGAATATTCCCCACCAGATAAAGGAACAAATTTTTACAAGGAGGTTATAACTGCATACAGGTAATAAATTGTCTGATGCAAAGAAGCTTCTAGTTATCAGCTAAAGGGGATCATTAGCCAAGAAAATGTAAGCCATTTTAAATCTGTGGCATTTAAGAGTTTTCAGCAGCAACAAAATAGTCTATATATTACCGATGGGAGGGCTAACTTTATGGTAGTTATGTATTCATTAATTTCTCAAACTGTCAGCTCAAAACTATTCAATATTTGTTTGTTTTAACAGGTCCACAGTCTCATAGATCTCATCCTCTTTTTTGTCATCTTGATTCATACCTAAGATTTCGGCAAACTTACTTTCAAAGGCCCTTGCACTAACTGCATCTACCAAAGTGTTTCTGCTTCACAGAACCTAGCAGAAGATGCATCTTGTGCCTCCAGCTCCTGCTGGAGCTACACATGCAAAGAAGTGAGATGCCAAAGTTAAAGCATTCATTAATTTCCATAATAACGCTTACTCTGAGGGCAAGGAATTCTGGAAATACAGGTCTGGTTTTACACTGTAGTTCATATAGGATCCAGTCTGGGATCATAGTCCAGAAATACAAGTAAATTTATATTATCTGTATTGAAAGTGGAGTATCTTTATCCTGGGGCTCTCTAATCTCTCACTGATTTGATTCGCCAGATATAACCATTTGCCACTGCTAATGCTCCCTCTACAATAGTTTGTGCACTTTGTACTTCGAAATTACTATTTTTAAAATTAACTCTAGCACCAAAAGACTTTAATTTGAAAAACTCTTGTGTATCTGAATAATACATACATACTTGTACTTGCAACTTACACTGTTACTGCAAGTGCTATCTTTTTCTCTCCAGCACCCAGGAGGTTTTTGTGTTGCACAGATATTTCCCCATATCAGCTGGAGCTAATTTAGAAATTTTTGTAAATGCATCTCCTGGTATCTGCTCCTCTTCAGTGAAACTTACAGCCACCTATTTTTCACAATCATAAATCCTGTTTCCAAAAAATATAATTACTGGAGCTGCTGTATGAAGGGTACCTTGATCGTTTACTTCTTGATGGTTCCATCTGACATCAAACAGTCTATGACCTGTATCACTACTGCTGTTGTTTCACATCATAGAAAAAAAAGTGATTGCCTTCATTTTTTTGCAGATACCATTGTTTTGTCTTGTCTCTAGTGCGTAAATGAGTGAGCTCAATTTACCCAAAACAGAAAATAGGGATCCAGCCCTTTAATGACATAATTTATCTTCGTAATGCAGAGCACCAAAGCAAGAACTATTTCCTAAATTTTTCATAAAATGTAAATCATTCTTTTCTTTTTCCATATCTTTTGCCAGATACATATGCATTTTGCAAGAAAGTATCTACTCATGTCTCTTCACCACATGCTTCTCCTCACAGGCGGTTGAGCATTTTTTTTCTTGACCCTTATCACTTTGAGAGAAACATTACTTGTCACATTCACTGGGCTAGCTCTACTTTTCAAGGCCTCATGGACTGAAGCAAACCCAGTCCTTCCTACTTATAATGAGAAATCTTTTCAATAAAAATCTGATGGTACAGATCAGATTTTCTACTTGCTGTGATGACTGAGGACAGAAAGGGATATGAAATTTTTTCTACTCCGTGTATTAAATGACAGTTTTCCTGTAAAATGTGTTCCCTGGTCCAACTCCACTTTGACAGGTAGACTCCTGTGGACCTGTTCTACAAACCAGGTGTAGCAATGAGCTCACACTGAGAAAACTTTGTGTGGGAAAATGAGTCTACCAATACATACAAAAATAGCTTACATTTCTTCACAGAAATAAGTCCACCAGCAGCAAGTAAGCTTTTCTGTGTCTAGACTTTTCTCATACTCCAGCAAGGAAGATATCTGTGTCATATCATAGCTTACTGTCACTTCAGTTAGCTCTGCCACAGTGTTTAACCATGAAGAGTACATGAATCCAATGAAGCTGAGGGAAATTATACTAAAAACTACTGTAGACTAAAAAGTACTTTGGATTGTAGATTTTTTGAATTTCTGTGTATTTGCCTAAATTAAATATATAATTACTTTATCCAAAATGATTATTAATTTGCTTTCCGTTGTGAAGGATTTTCTTTAACCAAAACTAAGCTTTGTTGCAAATGGTTGGAAGTCCTTCTAAACCAACCTGCAGAGCAGCTCTAATATTTTGATGAAGTGTAAAAAGGAGCACTCTCCTCTCGGCTTATAGGATTAATTAGTACAAATATTATATTATTTTCACAGTATTTTACTCATGTATGTATGATCAACAGCCTTCTATTTGCAAGAAGGTTCATTACCCTTTCCAACTTCGCTTAGCCAGAGGGAGTATTCACACTGAATACTCAATTTTATCTGCACATGGAGGTAAGTCTGGTGCTTCTTGTTTGCCTAATAAACCTTTTTAAGGTTCTTGTCCTGTTACTGCCACTTAAGTTTTCACCTTCCTCCTGGTTGCATATGATCTCAGAAAATGCCTCTTCTTTTTCTTACTTCTTTTTTCAAACTGAGCAAGAATCTGTGCTGAGCTGAGCTCCACTTTCTGCTCATTGTTTGCTTATTCTTTTCTTTTAAGCTTCAATGCAGCTGCCTTTTCCATTTCTTTATTTGAGTTCTTTGGATCCTGAGGATGATGAAATACATATCTGATCCTCCCACCACCTTCTCTTCCGCTTTGGATGTGCTTTTTTTCTTTGTGCAATATGTAGGAAGACCAAATGTATTCTAAGGCCTTACTTTTGTTAAATATGCCCAATTCTGAATGTTAGTCTCTCCTGTGCTCATTAGATTGTATAAAGCCAGAGCATATCCTTATTTTATCTTCCTGCTGCCTGGCTTGTGTGTTGGATGGAGTTGAACCATTACAGTAGCACATCGTTATATGAAGCCTTGTATCAACTAGTTATAGAAGCATTTTGCTAAAGCTAATAATTTTTTCCCCTAGCTATCCAAGGTACGTGGCAATTAGACTATGGTATGTGTATGGTATAAGTATGTTTACAGCAGAAGTCCTTTTGCGACCTTTTATGGTTAGGCTACAATCCTTGTTAAACAGTTTGGTAGGTACAAGCTGGTGACAGCTCTCAAAGGTGATAATCACATTGTCTGGCTTATCAACTCCTGCAGTTCTAAAATCAGTGGGTTTATCTCTCAAATCATTAAGTCTAACCACTATTCATTAATATTCAATCAATATTTATTAATATTCAACATCAACAAAAATATCCAAATTACCAAAAGCAGGCTTATGCTTGCAGCACTCACATCCTCACTTTTTCCCCAAACTGTAAGCTCAGAATTGCTCATATTTATATTCCACTTGTTTAGGGCACTTAAAACATTTCATTGCACACAAATGAATCTCTCCTACCCCCTGCCTTGATCTGATGGCTATGTCAGGTGCTGGAAAACTTTCAAAGACAGTTGTACTAAGTATACCTAGCTCAGAGGATGTACTGCATCAGCCTCAGTAAAACCTGCATCTTCCATGCAAATATTCACATACAAAATGAGAAATTCCAATAGTTAGCTACTAGCTACTTTCCATACCAAAACTTAGTGTGAACCCAAAGCACTCTGTGATTAAGTAATCATCCTAAATACAGTTTGGTCTGGACATGTAGTGTAACAGAATTAAACATGACATGTTTCCCTGGACCTCAAATCAGATGGACTCTGTCTAGTCATAATTCAACCCCTCTTGCTCTTGCCATTCCTTTTATGGCCTAGGAATTATTTGGTGTTCTTAAAAGAAATGTGACAAACATCTCTTGAATATGGTCCAAGGTTGCCTGATTCTCAGTACAGTGCACTGATACCCCTTCCGGTTTGATATTTCTATTATTCTATCAAAATCTTGAGTCCTCAAATAGAGATAGAAACCAAAACCTGCATTTAAATGACGGTCATCCTTCACTCTTCAGGAAGTAGGTACTTAAATGTTGATATAGCCATGATTAATA
Organism: Rhea pennata; assembly: GCF_028389875.1. Classification (NCBI taxonomy): domain Eukaryota; kingdom Metazoa; phylum Chordata; class Aves; order Rheiformes; family Rheidae; genus Rhea; species Rhea pennata. The sequence goes on from NC_084663.1 coordinate 190,046,524, forward strand.
ATAGAAAAAAAAACACATACAATAAATTAATTTCCTCCTCTTTGCCTATCGTATCATTAAGGTACAGGCTCTATTTCCTCTCCACTGAGATTCCAGCAATTTTAGTAACGTAAGTCAACAGGGACTCACTTTCTGAGTTGAAGTGTGGAGTTTCCACAGGCGCAATAGAAGAGATTGGAATGTGAATAATTTTATCTTCAAGATAAAAAAGGCAAATGTTTTGTGTTAGTTAGAGAATAGAGTAACAAACGCTCTGAAGTGCTAATGTGTTAAAACAGGACCTTGTTTAGACTAAGGTGTTAAGATATCTTTATATCTGACAACTGATAAGATAGTCTAAGGATTCAAGCTCTTTGACTCCAAATGCCTGACATTTATGGTACAGTTAAGAGAGGTAACATTATGACCCATAATGGTGGTGCGACACAAATGTAAACTAAGTAATCTTTAGCCAATGGAATAGGGCATCCTGATGTGTAAGCACTGGACTCGCATCCTGTGTTGTATAAATCATTACATGAATCACATAATTCAGGGATTCTTACATGACACATTTCAGGCAAGAAGATTATCCTAGAAGTTGTCTGATTTCTGATTTCATGGTTATTGTGGGTGCAAGCACACAGATTCTTACAATAACTGTTTGACCTGATGATTTAGAGGCACAGACCTCTACATCTGTCACTCAACTTGCAAGCGCCGCTCTGGCTGCTGCAGGAGGGCACAATTTTTGGTATCAGTAGGAGCATTCATTCTGCAGTGGCTCACTCAACCTTACTAGCCCGTGTAGTAAAACTTTGAGAGTGGGACTGACCATAAAACAGACACCCAAACTTTGAGAAAATAAGTCATTCCCTAGAGTTATTCTCTGTACTGGTGACACAGGGAACCCAAAGTCATCATGTAGGTAGTCTGCACTGTACTGCTGCGCCATTCATTTCTTGTTAGGCTCTGCAAAATTCCATTTTTCTCTTTTGCCTTTTGGTCTCAGATTAAAAAAAAAATACAAAGAAGTATTTATTTCCTCAAAGTTTAAGTTTAAAAACACTACTACTTTGGACCTGGTGTAAATTTTTATCAGTTGGGTCATAGTCTTTTTACTTAGTTATACTAGAAGAAGAATCCTTCACCTGAAAGCTGTTTCTCCATTGTTTATTTATTTAACCTGCCATCTAATAATCAGTAAAAAAATCTCTCATTTTCCCAAGACAAAGTTTTCAGCCAAAAATGTGCGCTGAAGAAGTTTCCACTTCTGTGAGTAATACAAAACAATCAAATACCATTATCTACCACAACATTTTGTGTAGCTTATTAGGTTATCTTTTTTAATGACTTCTTTAAAAAACAGACACCAGAAGACCAGTTTCTCCAATTAAGTCAGTTATTTTCAAAGGCCAAGTGTGGTCCTCAATTTATCTTTAATATTTTTATATCTGCCAATGTAAAGAAATGTAAAAATTGTATTTCGTGCCTTTCTGCCTGAAAAGCTGGTTTTATTCATACTATAGCTTTCAGAGGATGAAGTGATTAACTGGTGAATGAGAAATCACAATAAATTCACTGTAAACCATGATTTATAACTCACATAGCAGGTAGCAAGCCAAAATATGATGAGCTATGAGAAAAAATAGCATACAGCATTTTAGAGCCATATCCTGAACAGTGACTCAGGTGTTGGAGTTCAGCCAGATAACACTCTTCACATCACAGCATGGAGAAAAGCCAGCAAGGCCATGATGAAGACAAGTAAATTATGCTTCTCCTACATATCAGTAGGGTCTATATACACATCCAGACCTTAATATTTCATTGGCACATGAAGTTAAAGGGCACATGACTAAAGACTGGGTTCAAACTACACTATATATATGACATATATAAAAGATTCCCAGAGAAATTTAGTTGGAAGTGTTCTCCAGATAATTAGGACATCCTCTGGCCAATAAGTGTGTTTTCATTTCATTCATCTTTAAATATGTGTACCTAGAGTTTAAAGATTAGAGTCTTTTATCAAAAGAAGTGATAGGTCTTAGATGATCAGATATTTCCAGAAACTTGAGAGCAACGATTGTTACTAAAGAGCAAAGAGGAACAGAAGAACTCAGTTCTGTTTGCTTGCTCATTTTTGCTGAAAAGGTGAGATAGTGATAAAGTCTCTAACTGAAGTTCCCTAAAAGTTCTTGTTGGGTTAGGACATGTTTAGCCTGAATGATATCATTATCGTATCATCTCCTTCCCTGGAGATCTTCAAGGCCCGCCTGGATGCAACCCTGTCTAATATGCTCTAGGTGACCCTGCTTGAGCAGGGAGGTTGGACTAGATGATCTCCAGAGGTCCCTTCCAACCTTACCGATTCTACGATTCTATGATATGTTCTGACAAACCATTTGGGTGATGGGGGTTGTCTAGTACATATTTGTAAGTTCACTGGAACCACAGTATTTTTCTTATTGAAGAAATGCTGTAATATACATAGATCTACGTTTAACTGGCGGAATGAGGTTCCCCACATGCACATGTGATCACAGATAAATAAATAGGTGCACGATGTCTTCTGTGTTGCAAAAGAAAATGTTCCTGGAGTGGTTCTTGGCACTCTCCCGGGGATGATACCTTATTGCACTGCTAAGTCAAGAAAGTGACAAACAGAAAGGGGGTGACAAACTGCTGACAAGGCTTCGCTTTATAACAGTGCTATTTTAAATGTCAGTAGTCAAGAGTGTCTCCTTTGTCTCCTGACTTCTTGTGATAATGTCAGTGCTAATGGTCAGAACCAGGCCTAGAAAAACAGACGTGATTATTGTCCTCCTTAATCTCAGCCTAGTCTGGAGAGGAGCAAAGTGATCTGGGCTTTAGCTCTTTGGAAACCCTAATGTGCTTTTTTGACTACCTGTTATGCAGCCTTTCCTCAGGTAAAATACCTGCAAAACTCTTTTGCATATGAACTACAGTGTGTGTGTGGGGGGGGGAGGGGATGGTTATATTTGTAGCAATCAGGCAGTGCTTAAACTGTGGCACACCACGAAGGACACTGTGCAGAGGGCAGGGCACAATAAACCCTAATGCCCCTAATCAGTTGCCAGTTATCCAATTAACAAATGTAAAAAAAAAACAGGTGGAAATTTAGACAATCCAAAGGCCATTGACATTTACTTGTGAGCGTTTATTTGCAGGTGGAGATCCTGTTTTACCTGTTCCTTAGCAAGATAAATGTCCTTGCGCACCTCTGGCTTAAATGGCTCATTTTAGATTAACATAAAGCAAAGGTGGACAGGGTGGGAGCTCTGCATACAGCCATGGGTGAGCCTCTCATTTACCTTTGGAAATGAGACTTTCCCATTTTACCATGGGAAAGTCAGGTAAAGCCCTCAGCGGTGCCACTGGAGAGAGGCAAGACAAGCCTCGGTTCAGTTCTTCCCACCCTAAGTCAACGTGACAAAACTTTTGGTGGTACTTTGCTCCTGCCACTGACTTAAAGAAATCCAAACAATCATTGTTGACTAGAACAACCTTTTAGAGAGCTCAGTTAAGCTGAGAAAAACCTCACTCATAACATTTTAACAACTCAAGGTGGCTGAGGGAAATCCTATCATATATGTGTCTTTGTTTTGTATATATTCTTCATATACAAGAAACAGTTGTGTAGCTATTTGCTACAAATTTGTAAAATTGGCTGCCCTCCTGTTCCTTAATTTATCTATCTATATCTGATACATACTAATAACTAGCATTTTGCAATGACGTGTTGGTAGCTAAAAAGCCATCGAATGTTGCTCAGCCAAAAAAAGCTCCCTGATGGGCAGCCACTATGAGACAACTGAATTAGCACAGCCAAAATGCCTTCGTGTTTCCTTCAAAGCGTGGATGAACTTCAGCATCCTTCCCATAAGTGGGAAAAACAACGACAACAAAAATCCTACCCAAGATCACCTGAAAACCTTAATATACAAATAACTTGGTTTCTTATATAGGAAAGTATCAGAAGTCAAAGTAATTTTGATGCATTTTGAAAGGGCTACTGAAATCATCCTAAAAGTCTGAGGAAGTCAATAGATATTGACTTAGATTATTATAATATTAAATAGTTATTTAATATCCTTGGATATTTTTTTAAGCAATGTCAGTAAAAAATTTCTACTCTTTCCTGAGTATTCAGCTTATGCTGCAGCAGAACTTAGAGGCTCTGAACAGGACAGCACTCATCGTAAGGATGTTTGTATTTATAAGTGGTTTAAAACCTGTAGAAAGATTATTATTTTCTAAAACATTTTCTAGGACATTTATTTTATCCTAAAAGTATTTTGCCCACCTTTAGCAGAAAATGTCTGGAAACACATTGATAGATGTATCCGGTTAAATCCCTTGAAATAGCTTTCTTCATTTATTTGTCCTGATCCTCCTTATTTCCAGAAACACAGGATTCATACTCTATTGAATAAAGAAAAGTTTAATTCTTAAAGAGTTTCAGAACAAATGTTATTGATCACACATAAGTACAGACAATAAGTCGTGTATTTAAACACTTAAAACTGTTCTAATACCAGCAGGTTGTTGGCTTTCTCTTACCTAAATAGAACGAATCTGACAGTATTACTGGGTGAGGGTTTCTAAATTCCCAGATCCAGAAAGCACTCTTCTCAAGGCTAACTCTTTCTCTATAAAGTGATAAAATATAGGAAACATATCAAAGCTTTTGTTTTCTTTTTATACTGGGTTTTCATATTTGGAGGAAAAGGGAGGAACACATGTTTGTGTTTCCATGCTTCATATTTGCTTCTGGGATTATTTGAAGATGTGAGGTTTTTCCTATGATTTTGTAATACAGCAGGTATTTACAGCTCTTTACATACTCTGAAACTGCAGTGGAAGTAAAAAAAAATCCCATTAAAATTTAGGAAAATAAAGAAAGTAATGAAGCACCCCTCAAGAAAAAGAACATTATGAAATAAAGAAGCCAAGATAAAGACAGAGTACAGGATAAATAATTCCAGGGTCCAGTAGTGGCAGTATTTTGCTGCAGGGAGGTACTACTACTCCGAAAAGTTTGAAGAGTGCTTTGACTGCGCAGTGGTGAAGATGCTGCCCTCCTTGTACCTGAGAAATGAATAATTTGTTGCCTGTCTTCCCTTAGGGTTTCTGAAAGAGATCAATGTCTTCTTTAAAGCTGTCCTTCTCCTGGGGCCTGACTGAAGTCATGGTATGTTTGTGCTTGAAAATCCTGGAGTGCGTTGTTTGATTAAGTTTTCTTTTAACAGGTGGCCTCTATCATTTTTCCCATAATGAAGCCCCAAACACAAAGAAGCACCAGAATATTTCATGGACACAAATTGCAATGGCAAAGAGAGGATGCCTTCCTGAGTTTCATCCCCTACACATTTTTAATAGCAACCTTGCCATTAGTATTTCAAAGCAGTGGTTCCCCCAGAAGGGAGTCCGCAAAACCTCCACATTCCTAATTCTGATTCAGATCTGGAGTCCATTTCTTAGTGCTTTGCAAACAAAACAGCTAATGCAGAACAAAGAATGAAAATACTGTAATTTATTCTTCCAGTTTCCCAAGTCAAGCTTTTTATTCCCATTTTGTCTGAGTTCTAGGCTTTTCCTGACTTGCTGATATACAGCTGTGAAAAATAGTTTTATTTGTTACTTATATTCCCAAAAGGAATAGCCCTCGCTTCCACTGCAGTGACGGCAGATGACAAGGGTGCTCTGACTTCCCTGGCTAAGAAAGACTACATAGCAGCTGCCGAGAGGTGGTAGGTTTTTGTTTCTGAAATTCCCTCTCATCAGAAGTCTGTCACATCACCAGCTTTTAAGCTTTATGCAGAAGATATTTCTTTGGACAAGGTTTCCTAGTATAACCTTGACAGCTGGCTGATCATCTCTTATGCTTTCAGAATGCCTTATGCAATACACATACCACATGCTACAGGAGGAGAACTCTTAAAAAAAAAAAAAAGAAAAGTCATTAAATATAAAAACAGCACTCAGATATGATGGTGATAAATGTCTAAAAAACCCCAAATCCTCCCTGATTAATTTTTTTAATGACTTTCTCTTACTTTTACTGTTCCTGTTGTCACACTGTTTGGATTGAGCTATTTCATCACAAATAAACATAAAATAATTGTGATGAATGCTGCAATCATTTGTTATGGGAAAAATAGAGAATTGTAAGAAAAGACAAATGTTTTATGCACCTGAGAAGTGTAACATTCAACCCTTTGTACTTTGAACAAATGTAAGGTCATCTAAAAGAACATTTTAAAACCACTATAAGTAAAAATAGATTCATTGCTTTAACATGAGAAAGGAAAATTCTTCAGTGTAAGCCCTAAATTAGAGAGGCCATGTGTCATGTTAAGGTTATTGGATAAGACAAAGAAATTCAGTTATTCAGGTACTGAGGATTTGAATCAATTGTGAAAACAATCATTTTAGTGTTGTGTCATGCATAGGAGGTGAAATTGCACCACCTTTCTAGATGTACATGGTAGTTGTGTCTGCTGTTGAATGCGGTACCTTGTCCTTTCCTTGCTAGCCATAGGCTCCCCAGCGTGGGTTAAGGGGCTGTCCAGGCCTGAGGCCAGACCTCCCCATTTATATCCACAGAGTGAGTCTCCAGAACTTATGGACACTTTTCCTTCATTTTTAATTCAAAAAAAAAAAAAAAAAAAAAAAAAAGGGGGGGCAAATATGTTACCATTTCTTATTAGTGACGTAGTCAGGAAAAAAAAACAGCAATCATTTATGTGTTTTAATTTTTATTTAAAAATCATCCACTTCTCCCTGGAGCTGCCCAGCTCCTGCTGGCACCCGAGACATGCGCATCACCTCTCACCCTGTATGCCTACAGGAGAACATTTTGGCCCAGTTCCCACACTCCATCCACTCTCTGCACCCTGCTGGCTTCGACAGATGTGCTCACTCAGATCAGATGGGAGGATTTTACCCTCGCTCTTCCTCCTCACGAAAGCAAAGCTGAGCCAAGGTCTCCTGGGCTCAGAGGCAGCAGGTACCTCCGGTGCAGCCACCTGCTCGCACAGCCTCAGAGAGCCCCGGAGGTCCGCCTTGTTGCTTGCCTGAATAATTACCTTGTGTTGCTTTCCTCCAGGCTGATGCCAGCAGTATGGAACAGCAGTGCAAAAACACTTTTACTGCTTGAAAGAGCCTTTTCAGAGCAACAGCCGCCTCATATCAGGGCAAGCTTTCCACAAGAGACAAAACCCTACTGGGGCACCCCTTGCAGCCCACCCGCTCTGTGGCTGGCATTGACACTGCCGGGAGCACACCGAGGCTCCTGCATCAGCCCTTCTGCTGGGTCCTGGCTCACTGCACGACCCAGATCAGCCAAATCTCCAGGGTAAATTCCCAAGTGTGCCTGGCTACCAAGGTTGCCTTCCTGGCTGCTGCCAGCCAAGGTCTCTGTAGAGGAAGAGCCGGGAACTAATCCAGCTCATACCAGGGATTTTGCCTGTGGCTCACTCTTGCAAGGCAAATTAAATGAATAATTCAGCATTTAAAAACTTCCTGTAGGCAACACTGAAATCTTCCTTGAGGGTTTTCTACTGTAATCCAGCTGACACAGACCACATCAACTACCCTGTTATCTCTTTACTCATTACACATGATCCACAGGAAAACCCATACTGACCTCAGCAGTCAAAAGTATAAACTGAAATAGGAAGAAACAAGGGCTTTGCTGTTGCCAGGCCTCTCTAGGTAGGAGGGAACCGAAGATGGGACTGTGTATATGTATATGTCATCAGGGGATGGGCTGCAGGGCAGCAGACAGAATCATAGAATCGTAGAATCAGTAAGGTTGGAAGGGACCTCTGGAGATCATCTAGTCCAACCTACCTGCTCAAACAGGGTCACCTACAGCATGATAGACAGGGTTGCATCCAGGCAGGTGCTGAAGATCTCCAGAGAAGGAGACTCCACAACCTCTCTGGGCAACCTGTGCCAGTTCTCTGTCACTCTCACAGGGAAAAAATTCCCCCTCACGTTCAGGCAGAACTTCCTGTGCTTGATTTTCTGCCCATTGCCTCTTGTCCTGTCACATGGGACAACTGAGAAGAGTTTGTCCCCATTCCCTTAACACGTTTCCTTCATGTACTTATACACATTGATGAGATCCCCCCTCATCCTGTCTACCTCCTGGGCATCCCCACCAGTCTGCGACATCAATTCTGCAGGAAGAAAAATTAGCATGTAGAGCTGCAGGAGCACACCTGGGAAAAATGTGCCCTGGAGGTACCCAGCTGGAAGCAGTGAGAGAGAGTCTGAGGATAGGGATGGGAAAATAGCCATACTTCATTTTTTAAAACACCGGGAGAGACGGTTAAGACACACAGCAGCAGATAATTCAAGTCTTGTCACCTCTCTCTCTCTACTTATTCTTCTTTACTCTTAGTCTGAGGTTTACTTATTTTTGGAGCTAGATTTCCTTTCTTCCTCCTTGTTTTGGGTTTCATTGCATCTTGGTTGAATTAAAACTTGAATGTCAGGCAGAAAGGAATCACTTTCTTTCAGAGAGATCTTTTTCATAAGGTTTTCTCCCAGACAGGTGTCTGTTCGGATCCTGTGCTAGGTGCTTCCCTCCACTGTGGTCAGCATGTTATGACAGGGCTCGCTCTCCTGTTCCTATTCCTAACCCTCCTCGGGAAGGTCAGCTGCTGCCAGCTTACGGCCCCAGCACTGACCAAAGGAGCCCCAAGTGCTCAGCACCCTGCAGGATTACTTAGGCTGGACCCACATTTCTTTTAGGAAGCTCAGGCTTGCTTTTTTTCTTTTTCTAATTAATGTCAGAAGTATATTATTGTTGTGCTTTCTTCACTCTAGCATTCCTCTAATTAGCTCACCAAGTTATTCTGTGTGCATTTGAGGTGGTTCAGTGTTAATGAGCCTGTCAGTCATGGTCTTCAAAGCCTCATTGCTTCAGAGAAATCAGAGATGGAAAGGAGCTATTAGCAATGTTTAGTTCCTGTCTCAGAAAACAAGATTCCTCCAGGCTTATTTTAACCACTTGCAAAATTGGCAATGTTTCTTTCTGGCTTTGAGGGAGGCATATATATTTTTTTTTCAGTTCAGCAGTTTGACCGAGATGCATACATCTCTTTGCATATCAAAATGAAAAGTTATCACCGTGTGTCCACAGCTACATGTAAGGTTTATGCCTGATTTGGCAAATATCGTGCTCTACTCTGAATTCTGGTTTTCTTTTCACATTGTACTTATGCCATAACCAAATAGATGAATGCATCTTATGTGAACAAGATCCTATGTGAACTTACTCAGGTAAGGACATCAACTTAGACTGGCAGTACTGAACACAGTGAATCCTCCAAAACCCACCACAAGAGTTTTGGAAACCATCTGCATTGACCCCTAAAATGTTACAATTGTCCAGTTGCTATCTATTCAGTTCTTCAGCTATCTATTCAGTTCAGAGCTATCTTGTGTTATTCCCCTTAGCTGGAGTCATCCTGTAGGCAGCTGATGAAGACTTTCACTGAGACACAGCTTCCCAGAGCAACCTTTCTCTTGCCCAGCAAGCCATGTTCATCTTGCTTAATTTAAACACTGTTCCAGAGACTCCAGTCTTTGGACTGGTGTGCATGATGGTTTCTGTGCTCTGATGTGTCTGCCACAGAATGGGCCCATGTCATCCACCGCGGTAAGGAGATCCATCCTTTGGCAAGGAAAACAGATTCCACTACCTGCTAAATATGTAATTGTTCTGTCTGAGCTGATCTGCCAACATTCAAATCCAGTAATCTGAGCTAAAACTCATGGCACTAGCATGCTGTGACAAAGGCTTATTTCTGTGTGGACTCGTGTGTAATAGGTGATTCAGCTGCATATATCTTTCCCACAAATTGGAAACACATCCCTTGCTTTGCTCATCTCCTCCTATCTTTGCATCAGCAGTATATACATAGCAAATAAGAAAAGCAATTGCAGGGTCTTTCTAGGTATTAATATAAGTGGCCTTTCTGGGAGCTGCATGTAAATCAAGTCTTTACAGAATCACAGAATGGTTAAAGTTTAAGGGGACCTCTGGAGATCATCTAGTCCAACCTCCCCTGCTCAAGCATGGTCACCTAGAGCATGGTAGACAGGGCTGCATCCAGGTGGGCCTTGAAGATCTCCAGAGAAGGAGACTCCACAACCTCTCTGGGCAACCTGTGCCAGTGCTCCATCACTCTCACAGCGAAGAAATTCCCCCTCACGGTCAGGCAGAACTTCCTGTGCTTGATTTTCTGCCCATTGCCTCTTGTCCTGTCACATGGCACAACTGAAGAGTCTGGCCCCATACTCTTGATTCCCTCCCTGAAGGTATTTATAAGATCCCCCCTCAGGCTTCTCTTCCCCAGGCTGAAGAGGCCCAGCTCTCACAGCCGTTCCTCATAGGGCAGGTGCTCCAGCCCTTTGATCGTCTTTGTAGCCCTACACTGGACTCTCTGCAGTAGCTCCATGGCTCTCTGGGGAGCCCAGAACTGGACACAGTACTCCAGCTCCCTCAACATTTGTGGGTATACCCCATCAGGGCCCATGGATTTGTGGATGCCAAGTTTGCCTAAATGATCTCTAACCCAATCCTCCTCAACCTAGGGGAAAGTCTTGCTTTCTCCAGACTTTCTTGTCTCTGGGCTCTGGGATTCCTGAAGGCTGTCCTTAGCAGTAAATATTTAAGTAAAGAAGGCATTCAGTAACTCTGCCTTCTCTGTGTCACCAAGGCCCCCACCCGATTCAGCAGCAGCCCATATTTTCCCTAGTCTTCCTCTTGCTACTGTTATATTTGAAGAATCCCTTCTTGTTGTTCTTGACATCACTTGCCAGATTCGATTCCAAATGGGCCTTAACCTTCCTTGTCACATCTCTACATACTTTGACCACATTCTTATAGTCCTCCCAAGTGTTCTGTCCCCTCTTTCATATTCTACATACTTTCTTCTTCTGTTTGAGTTTTGTGAGGAGCTCCTTGCTCATCCGTGCAGGTCTCCTGCCCCCTTTACTGGACTTTTTTTTCATTGGGATGCACTGCTCTTGAGCTTGAAGGAAGTGATGCTTGACTACTAGCCAGCTCCCTTGGACTCTCTCTTCCTCCTAGGGTGCTAACACATGGGATTCCTCCAAGCAGTTCCCTGAAGAGGCCAAAGTTTGCTCTCCTGAAGCCCAGGATTGCGATCCTACTTATTTCCTTGCTTCCTCACTGCAGTGAATGGGGGTGAAAGCTGCAAAGCCCTGGAGGGCATGGGGTGCAGAGACAGGGAGTACAGTAAGATCATACACCGTTCCCGCTGCCCTGCAAAGTTGCTGCAAAGTTGCTGCAGGAAGCAGAGTGCTTAGCTTGTGCTGGAGGATTGGTAACAGAAGTTGCATTGCCTCAACAACATTGATAACAACAAAAGTTTCCAAGAGACTGTACCGGAAAAGCCTGGAAGACTGTTCAGGTCTTCAGCTTGCTACAGTAGTCGTTAAACACAGCCTATCCTCACGTGGATGCACTGCCATCAGAAATCCTTGCTCAGCACTCTTTTTCATGTCCAGCCCATCCAGACTCATCCACAGAGTTTCCATGTGGCTATTTTGGATGCCAGGTCCTTACAGTGCTGGTTCTTGGAGGAAAGGGAGTTGAAAGGAGTCTCAGGACAGAAGCTGCTCTGCCTCAACTGCTCCTGACAGCATTTAGTTTCATCTGCTCACTGGTTCCTCGCAGTGGTTTAAGTCTATGGCTCACTCTGCCCATACCACACAGAAAACAGCTTAGTCACTTCTTTTTGGCAATTGCCTCTCCTCTCCTTAATGCTGACACACCAGTCTCCCCTCTACAAGCTAAGCAATCCCAATTCATTTGGTCTTTCTTCATAAGCCACATTTCCCTCCCCCCACCATCATTTCACTTGCCCTCTTCAGCACCAAAAACTGGTCATAGAAAGCCAGAGCCAAGAGAAGCAAACAATTCCTTGTCTTGTTTATAGGCTATCTTCCTCTTTAGGCATGGTGTTCACTTAATTTCTCTTTCAAAAGCATGCAATTCCTGCTCCATACTCAGCTGACAACTGTAATCCAATCCATCTTCTATCAACCTGTCTTTTTGCCACAGAATATTTGTTCCTAAATAATCTCAATAAACCTACAACAGATTTTTTTTTTAACCTGACTTTCTTTTAAGTACTGCCAAAGAACTTGTTTATTTGTTTCAGGATCTTCCCAGGAACTGAAGATAAGCTGAGTGGTCACAAATTGCCCAGCTCTTCCTTGCCCTCTTGCACAAGCTCAGCAACATCTGTGTCTTTTCCACATCTCACAGTCTTCAGCAGCTTCGCACAGGTCTGCAGCTGCTGCAGCTGTGATACACCCTGAGGTGTATCTTGCCCTGTTGTCACTGGCATTAAGTAATTAGTCATTTGACTGCAGTTAACCTTTTTACTAAGGAAAAAAAATGTTGACACTGATGCAAGCCTGTTCATAGCTTAAACTCAGGCTTTTTACATTTGCCAGCCAATTACTCATTCATCTCCTGCGTTGCTGTTGAATCTTCAGTTTGCTCACGTGTCTGAGTCACTCATGATTATATGTAATTAGTCCTGAAAAATTCATGCTCAAGCAATGAAATAGGTTGGAAGCAGCAGAATGAGCACGATTGAAGCACTTGTGAAATGTATCATGAGCAAGGTTACAGACAGTTATGGCTTGTCTCCATAGATATATACAGACAGAACCTCTTTGTAGTTTATGTAACAGGGTTATACAACTCCCAGAGCCAAGTCAACTCTGAAAAACATACAGGAAGGGCATGTTCAGGTGTTTATGCACTTTTCAGTATTTGGTGCCTTCATAGATAGAGGAGTACACCTCTGCTGCTACTGATCCTTTGGTGTAGGGTGCAGCTATCAATGAAGAGGAAGAAGAAAGGTCCTACTTTTGTGTCTCCTGAAAGTGTCGAGACACAAATGAAGTCTCTGTCATTTCAGAGATGCAGAGAAACAGCAAGACCTTAGGTCCTGCCTTTGGCATGGGAACAGCCAGACTGTCCCTGCATACCTCCTCTTGTAGTCAAAGAGCTCAGCTCTGTAGACCTCGAACAACAAAGCCAAGCTTCAGGCTTCATCCAGTGAATAAGTAAGTGTTACTGGCCAGACTTTGTCAACAATCATGATATACAGTTGCCTGTTGTAGGAAAATCTTCCCAATTCACTAGTCAACAAATGAGGAAGGCCTTCTCTGAAACATCTATGTTTTTGATAGGTATGTAACAAGTGAGACAGTCATTTGGACTTTTTTTTGTGATAGCAATAAATTTTTGCAGGATCAGCAGAACACAGAGATCAGCATCAATCAACAATAAAGAGACAGCAACAGGAACAAAAGCAAAGACCAGTTTTTAAGAAGTAAAAGCCTGGCTGCAGCACCTTGGTTTTCTCACTCTGATCTCAGTTTCTCAGTTTATTTAGAGCATTAGAGAATTACTTGTCCTTATGCCTCCTTTTCCCTGTTCTTCCTTTTTTGATATAGGAGGGGGAGTGAGAGAGAGGGAGAGAGGGACAGGGACAGGGACAGAGACAGGAGGTGGCTGCAATTCATAAAAGCAAAGATGTTGCCTGACATTGACCCACTAACAGGCCCTAGAAGAGCCTACTCAAAAATTACAGCAACTCAGATTTCTAGCATATCATTTGACCTTTCATATTAAAGAGCCCCAACAGGAAGAATATCAAAAGCTAAATTTGATTAAAAGTGGACTGGAAAAGAGAGAATCATGTAGGGTTTTCCATACCCCCCCTTTTTTTTCATACATTCAGAGATGCTTTGGGAATATTGGGATGTACTCTGCTTTTGCTTCTCCATCAAAGCCGAGTGTACCGCTAAAGTTGCATTTCAGCTTTAGCTGAAACAGTAGTGTTTCAACTCACTGGATGCCTGCTCCTGCATGACTACAGAAGGCTGGGTGACCTGAGCCATAAGAAAGCAACAAACTCACTTCCAGCAATTCTGCATGCAGCTGTAAGAGAAACCTGCTTCTCTATCAGTGCTTTAGCTCAGTCTTCGTGAGAAGGCTTTAGAGGTGGGTTGCAAGAGCAGAGAGGTGGGGAGGGAGACAGGAGCTGTTGCCACAGTCCCAGATGTCATTCTCTTCCCGGCTCCACCGCAGACTGCCTGTGTGACCTCTGACAGGTTACTTAAGCTCCCAGTGCTTCAATTCTCTGCTGGAAATGCAGCGGACACCATTTCTCCGAATCGCGGGAGGGATTTTTGTGGCTAATTAGAGGGAGGTGCATGAAGCTTTCAGATATTGCAATACCAAGGCTACTATTAGTACCTTTCAGAGAATGACTAATGCAGCAAATATGGTGAACAATAATGTCTGCAAACAATAAAATACCAAGTTTCTTTGAAATTAGGAGTCTCTGTTCTCTCTGTGCTGTGGAGCTTCCTAGCCCAAGTCTTTTCTCTGTACAATATGAGAGCAGGTAACATCACTCCCTAGTGGAAGAAATCTTACACATTTGAAAAGAAAAAATCCAGTGGGAGGTTTTTCCTCAAAGCCATATTCACCGCTTCAGTCCTCCCTTTGAGCTCAGAGCGAACCAACAGTATCTAAGCCAAAAATTCACAGAGAACCACTTCTCTGGTCTATGTTATAATGTAGCTGGAGAAATAGCAAAGGATCCACTAAACAATTAACAATACTCTTAAAGCATTTCAATTCCCTTTGATTCCTGCTCTGCCATTGTACAATTTTTTACTTTCCTAGACTTCTAATGGATTTACAAAGCTAAGTTCTATTGTTACTGCATTCAGTTGGGATTTAATGAATTTCTGCATTCTCCTGGATATAAGGTGTGACTAAGCATAATTGGAGCAAATTTAATCCTCTTGGGAATATGTGTACATAACATTGCACATAGCCTAGCTATCACTACTTTGGTTTTCCTTTCCATTTCCTTGGGAATATGTATATATAACATTGCACATTGACTAGCTATTTTGGTCTTCATTTCCTTTCCATTTCTACCTAATTTTCTATAGCTAAATTAAATCAATTATAGCTAATTTTGGCAGGCTGATCAGCCTCCAAAAATCCAATTTTTTTCCAGAAGCAAGTGCTTTTCTAAATCGCTTTTTCTTCCTAACTGATGATAAATCTTTAAATCTGGCCTCTGTCCTCCTCCCAGTCACATACCTTTTTGTAGGCATACCTTCATGTATAGGAGAACACAAAAACAAAAGTGTTGGTTTAGCAAAAAGGTAAGTTGACCCTGGTGGTCACCTCTGATAGTAGTCTGTAACATATACATGGGGATAAAAGATCTCTTTGTCTTCATCTGCTACCCTTTAATCATTAAAGAACTACTTCCTTCATGATGCCCAGAGAGGTAATGAATAAAATAACTACTAAACAGAAAGAGAAGAAGAAAACTTCTTGTCTGTTGACTTTTTTTCCCCATCCATCTTCTAGACGGTAAATGCTCTGGAGTGGAGACCATGTTATTATTGTTGAATTTTGTATAAGACAGCAGCTATATCATAGGGACCTGTTCAATAATAAATGCTTCCCAAGAACAGAGTTCTAAAAAGGCCCATCCTGGAAAATGCCATCTCTGTTATAACTATCTTGGAGTGGTGACAGACTTCACGTTGAAAACAAGAGGTACATTTCTGTCAGGCACACCTATTTCTGCTCGAAAGGTCTCACTTTCTTCATTTTTTTTCTTGGAAACTCATCATTTCTTTTTAATTGCAAATTCACACAGCCTTTCTGCTGAAATCTGGATAATCTTGAATTTCAAGAACTACTTTATTATTATTATTATTATTTATTTTTCCCCAAACCAGTATCAATTTTCCCTCCAACTCCTGGCACCTTATTGGGGCCATCCACATTTTGCTGTGACCCAGAACTATTGGCCAGTTCCCATGATCTGCAGCGGCCACAATAAGCATACCTGTGTGTACTATCCTGCTGCTCTAAAATGTATGTAATGCACAAATACTGTAGACAAAGAATTGTTCTCGTCCCAGCCATGTAAATCCACACCAGCTCCAGAGAAATCCGGGGTAACACACCTTTACACCAGCACAATAAAGCCCTTCTGTGTACTAATTTAGCTCTCTCCTTCTGTACAGTACAGAGTAGAAACATGCAATGCATGCAGTCTCCTGGTGTAAAGTTTCTAGAATTTGTGTGCGCCACGCAGACATAATCAAATGATCAGCGTGCCAATGCAGAGGGAAAAAAGGAAACAAAAGATTTAGCTATGTTTGCTGTTCAGCAGTATAAAAATCAAGGGAAAAGAAAGAAGCGTAAAGGTGAAAAATAAAAGAAAGATACCTTCGCATTATTTTGTACAAATTTATCCCTTTTAGCTGAAATGAGCTGGTGAAGATCCCAAGAAATTTCCTTTGCAAAATCCCTGGTGTCACTGCCACGGTGTGAAATCCTGCAGACCAGCAATACAAGCGTTTGTATCAACATCTCACCCCCAAGAGGCGGATAGCGCTGGAATAGTCAGGCCATCAGCACAGTCTGCTGGCAGAGCAAAGGTTGTTTAATCACTGCTTCTGGTTGTGATAGAAGGAATGAACCTTTGAAATATGGAGCCCCATATTTCAAGCTTCAAAGTCTAGGCTTCAGAATGACTGAATATTTGCAGGTTTGCAGATTTGAAATAAGGGTCCTTGATGAGCACGGATTCATATTTCAAATTTGGTCCATCAGGGACAGGTGCAAAATGAAGATTAGGATTTCGATTTGATCTGCCTCTCACCCGGTTTACTGGATTCACCTTTGCAATTTGGATTCAAATCCATGTACAGCCTGATCCATATCTTTGTTATCATTTTAAACCTCATTCATACCAGGTTTCTCT
This sequence comes from Rhea pennata, assembly GCF_028389875.1. Taxonomy (NCBI): domain Eukaryota; kingdom Metazoa; phylum Chordata; class Aves; order Rheiformes; family Rheidae; genus Rhea; species Rhea pennata. The sequence goes on from NC_084663.1 coordinate 190,063,404, forward strand.
TCCAATGGACAGTCTAAAATATATGGCCTTTGACAGTAGTACACATTTCTCAGGAAACCCCAGAAAAACTGAATGAAGGCGTTTTAAGAACTTTCCAAGAAAACACAACAAGGTTTTTAGTATTTTCTCTTGAGCATAGTATATAATTAACCTATGGAATTAACTGAAGCAGGAGATGAGAGAGTCCAAGGTCTAAATTCCATGGATTATAAGAACATCTCTACCTGTAATTAGACATCCTCCCCAAAATGATCCCCATTCACATTTCCTATAGTCCTATAAGTTATTCTTGTAACTGATTGAGAGGAATCAAGGAAAAGCTTTCTCTGGGTAGTTCTTAGGCTGCTGTGGCATCAGTCTCTGAAGCATGTGGTACACAACTGTATGAGACAGCAGCTACTGGACTAAATGGGTCTCCTGAGCAAATGTTTGCAAATGCAAGAAAGATACCTGCAGCTTTTCCTTATTTCCACTGTTATAACCAAAGATCAGAGTTAGATAGACTTGCAATGTAATGATGAGAAAGGAAAGACTTTGTCTCCCTCTCCTCTCCTGCAGATGAAAGTAGAGATTCCTCAAAAAGCTGCTCTTCAAATACAGCAATACTTTTAAAACATACCTCTCTGACTTCCGTATAAACAGAACTAACTTCAATCATTTTAAAGTATATTAGGTCAAATTCTCAGCTGGTGTTAGTCTGTGCCTGGTGTTAGTCTGTGCGACTCCACTGAAACCGCTGGAGCAGTGCTAATTTAGACTTGCTGAAACGAGTCCATTACAAAGTTCCAAACAGTTCCAGAAAAATAAGTACCACTTAAGAAATAGCATGATTTTGCATCTAGCTCTTGCGGTCCATTTTAGACTGCATCTTTAAAACTCGAAGTTTGTTCAGGCAGACCTCTCTTGGGGCTTTGCAAAGTATCAGTTGTGTAAGCCAAGGATTTTAAAAGTGCATACCAAAAGTTAGATATGCGAATGAGCAGTCTGAACTGCAAGGATCTGATTATCTACTCAGATCTTGTCTTTGGGAGCACTTGGAATTTTTCAAACTTGAATTACTCAGTGAGTTGTTAAATAGGGACCGTGCAAGGTAACAATAGGTTCAGAAACCTTGGTTGTCTTTCAGTTGATACTAAACAAATGAATTCTAATCAGATTACATTTAAAAACAGAAATGTGAGATAGCACCAATTTATCCTGCCAGCAATAAGGTAGTAAAAAACCGTAATCAAACTAGAGCTGCACCCGATGTGTTAAAAACACAGGTAGGATATAGGCTACTCTTCCTTTCTCTGATAGAACCTCTAGTAATTTTGGCTTGTATTCCAGCAGAGAACTGATGGAATAATGGATTGAGTCTTGTTTTACCTAACCCTTTTTAAAGGAATTTGCTAGATCTGACCTTTTTGCTTGTGCAATTTTACCTGCAAGATATAGACATATTGTGAGGCTGTTTATTGTCCTTTTCAGTTTGATCCAAGATGTTTATAAAATATTTTTCTACAAAAATACTGTAGTAAATTGATCAGTAATACATTTTCTACAGCAAAATCAAAATGATTCACTCCAGAAAATATGGTTTGAAAATAGCTCTTTAAGATACAGGGTTTTTTTCCATCTCTTTATACAGAATTGTTGAGGTTGGAAGGGACTTCTGGAGATCATCTAGTCCAACCTGAGATGATGGAGTTCAGGATCCTGCAGGAAAGAAGTAAGGCAACAAGCAGGATTGCAACCCTGGACTTCAGGAGAGCGGACTTTGGGCTCTTCAGAGACCTAATTGGTGGAGTGTCATGGGTTGAGGCCCTAGAACGAAGGGGGCTCCAGAAGAGCTGGCTTCTATTCAAACATCACTTCCTTCAAGCTCAAGAGTGGTGCATCCCTATGAGTAAGAAGTGCAGCAAAGGGGGCAGGAGATCTGCATGGGTGAGCAGGGAGCTCTTGGCCAAATTCAGACAGAAGAAGAAAATACACAGACTGTGGAAGAGGGGACAGGCTACTTGGGAGAATTACAGGAATGCAGTCAGAGTATGTAGAGATGTGTCGAGGAAGGCTAAGGCCCAGCTGGAATTGAGTCTTGCAAGGGATGTCAAGGACAACAAGAAAGGCTTCTTCAAATACATCAGCAGCAAGAGGACGACTTGGGAAAATGTGGGCCCGCCACTGAATGGGGCAGGGGCCCTGGTGACCAGGGATTCAGAGAAGGCAGAATTACTGAATGCCTTCTTGGCTTCAGTCTTCACTGCTAAGGGCAGCCCTCAAGAATCCAGGAGCCTGGACATGAGGGAGAAAGTCCAGAGAAGGGAAGACTTTCCTTTGGTTGAGGAGGATAGGATTAGAGACCTTCTGGGCAGGCTAGACATCCACAAATCCATGAGCCTGGATGGGATGCACCCATGGGTACTGAGGGAGCTGGCGGATGTTGTTGCCAGGCCGCTCTCCATCATCTTTGAAAAGTCCTGGAGAACTGGAGAGGTGCCTGAGGACTGGAAGAAAGGCAATGTCACTCCAGTCTTCAAGAAGAGCAAGAAGAAGGACCCAGGCAACTCTAGGCCGGTCAGCCTCACCTCCATCCCTGCAAAGGTGATGGAACAGCTCATTCTCGTTGTCATCTCCAGACATCTGGAGGAGAAGAAGGTGATCAGGAGTAGCCAGCATGGATTCACCAAGGGGAAATCCTGCTTAACCAATCTGATAGCCTTCTAGGATGGAATGACTGGCTGGGTAGATGAGGGGAGAGCAGTGCACGTTGCGTAACTTGACTTCAACAAGGCTTTTGACAGTCTCCCATAACATCCTCCTAGAGAAGCTCAGGCAGTGTGGGTTAGACGAGCGGACAGTGATGTGGATTGAGAAGTGGCTGAAAGGCAGAGCTCAGAGGGTTGTCATCAGTGGCGTGGAGTCCAGTTGGAGGCCTGTGGCTAGTGGAGTCCCCCAGGGCTCAGTACTGGGTCCCATCCTGTTCAACTTGTTCATCAATGATCTGGATGAGGGGACAGAGTGCCTCCTCAGCAAGTTTGCTGATGATACCAAGCTGGGAGGAGGGGCTGACACACCAGAGGGCTGTGCTGCCACTCAGAGAGACCTGCAGAGGCTGGAGAGTTGGGAGGAGAGGAACCTCCTGAGGTTCAACAAGGGCAAGTGCAGAGTCCTGCACCTAGGGAGAAATAGCCATAAGCACCAGTACAAGCTGGGGGCTGACCTTGTGGAGAGCAGCTCTGCAGAGAAGGACCTGGGAGTGCTGGTGGATGACAAGTTGACCGTGAGCCAGCAATGTGCCCTTGTGGCCAAGAAGGCCAATGGTGTCCTGGGGTGCATTAGGAAGAGTGTTGCCAGCAGGTGGAGGGAGGTGATCCTGCCCCTCTACTCAGCCCTAGGGAGGCCTCATTTCGAGTCCCGTGTCCAGTTCGGGGCTCCCCACTACAAGAGAGACATGGATCTGCTGGAGAGAGTCCAGCGTAGGGCTACAAAGATGATCAGAGGGCTGGAGCACCTGCCCTCTGAGGAACGGCTGCGAGAGCTGGGCCTCTTCAGCCTGGGGAAGAGAAGACTGAGAGGGGATCTTATCAATGTGTACAAGTGAAGGGAGGGTGTCAAGAGGATGGGGAGAAACTCTTTTCAGTTGTCCCATGTGACAGGACAAGAGGCAATGGGCAGAAACTGAAGCACAGAAGAAGGAAGTTCCGCCTGACCGTGAGGGGGAATTTCTTCCCTGTGAGAGTGACGGAGCACTGGGACAGGTTGCCCAGAGAGGTTGTGGAGTCTCCTTCTCTGGAGATCTTCAAGGCCGACCTGGACGCAACCCTGTCTACCATGCTCTAGGTGACCCTGCTGAGCAGGAGTGTTGGACTAGATGATCTCCAGAGGTCCCTTCCAACCTTACTGATTCTATGATTGTATGATTCTATGAACCCCTGAATACAAAGTTCTGTTTGCACACTCTCTTCTTATAGTCATTAATAACAATTAAATAAGATTTTTTTTTCAGAATTCTATTCCATATTAAAGCTGTTTTATTTGGAAATGTTGTTTGCATTTGCTTAAATTCCTGCTGAGAGGAAATAGTCCATAATCAATACTTGTACTACAACCACTGTATCTCTGATGGGCTGAGGTCTCCAATTTCCGAGCTTTCAGTTCTATTACTGGGCTGCAATAAAACTTAATGTAATGGACTGAATGCAAAATACCCCAGTATTTACTTGGGTTAAAATTGACATTCTCATCTCACAGTTTTTGCCCTTAAAATAGTCTTCCTCTCCCTTGACAGAAGCCAAGAGAGAAGCCATTTTAAAAAAGGCCGTAGCATTTACTTGAAACATAGTCTGTGAATCAGACAGAAGGTGAATGCTGATAAAATACTCGGGTATCCAGAACAAATGCTTTGTCAGAAAACTGCCAAGAACTGTGCTAAATAAACTGGATTTCTTTCTTCATAGCTTGTGCCTGAAGCAGGTCTTATGATTAAAATGTCTCTGAATTTCATCCAATTTCTGCTATCTTTACTCATTATGGCAGCATTTATTGTAAGGCTGGCAAAGTTAAGATGCAAGCAGAGGTGAAATTTTGGCCACATAGTCTGCTTATCTTCCCTTCGCTGTATCTCATTTTAAAAGAGACCATGAAAGTTAAGTAAGTAAGCTTAAGTAAGCTTAAGTTCATTAATTAGGTTAAGGTACTGAAAGAACCTTAGATAATTTTAAATGTTTTTGGCTTTGCAGTGCTCACTCCTGTGATTTCTAAGAAATAGGAGGCTGATGTGGTGGAGGAGGATTCACAGATCTATCTGTACAAAAGAGAAACATTTGTCATTTTAGGGCTTATAAATCCAGAAAGTTGCATTCATGCAAGGTTGTTGTGGACTATAAGATGTAACCACCTGAGAAGTTGTTTTAAGGAAGTCTTAAAGGTCTTTCCATCCAAACATGTAAGTAGTCTTTAGAGTCTATGGCATCTCTGAGGTATTTTACATTTTTCATTGGGTTTCTAAATCAGCACAAAGACATATCAGTATTACTTAGATGCAAAATCAGAGGCAGAAGAAAGGCTGAACATTTACAACTTGTTTTTTTGAAAATTACAAACCTAGATCTGGGTTTTGCTACAGCATTAAAAATGCTTGTATTTTCAGGAATGCTGGTGAAGAACAACTTCTTCTGATTCCAATCCCCCAAACATCTGCAAAATTTTCATTTTAGTGTCTTAAAATGGGTTTAGCAACCTGCTGAAGGCAGCTAGGTCTGAAGGCTTCGGCTTTCCTAGGGGCAAAGCATGGCAGAGCTAAAACAAATACTGACTTCCTTTCTTCCCCAAATATGTGGAGACAGACTGATCCTTGCCGTGAAGGACTGAACCACTAAGGAGTTGTTAGTAGAACTGGAAACAGCTGTTGTGCTGTGGGACATCATGCACTCTATCACGGAGCAACTAGAATTCCTAGATACTGAGAGAAAAGGACATCTGGGACTCCTGAGTGGTCACTGAGTCTTGCACCTCCTGCCATGAAGCTCACAGGAGGAGCAGCACAGAAGGAAATCTCCTGCCATGGTTCCCCATGGGATGGTGGTTGTATCCCTGCAGGATGAGTGAATCTCTGCAGATTGCTAGGGGCTGTTAGAAGACCTGAAAGGCCAGAGAGACAGTAATTACATTAAAATTGTTAATAAGAGCAGACCTGGGACGAAGCTTGAACACTGCACCCTGACCATCTACACTACTTAATTATTAGTTCATTTCGTACTGTGTTTTGGGCTACTTCACCTAGTTGTCTCCAGAAAAATATCTGAGCAAAATTAAGAGGATAGACCAATACAAGAACAGTTCCCCAAAGACATTTTGGATAAGGTTGTGCTAGATTTGGCTCCATATGCCCCAAACAGTCCTTTAATGCTATTCTAAAACCTTTGCAAACTCAGGCAGCACTCCTATGTGTACACATGCCCCAGGGTACACAACACATGTTCCCAGTTTCTGCCTACAGAAACACCATTTTGGTAACCTTCAACACCAGTATCAAAACAGTCTGACCTGAAGAAAATGCATATACAAAAATGTACAGTTAGGTCTTCAGGCCACAGGGCATCACATGGGATCTTGAAAACCCCCAAGGCCAAGTGCAATGTGCTGTGAATACAGCCAGCTCTGTTCTGCTTTATGGTAAGCCCTAAGCCATGCAAGCAAGAGCTACTCTATGCCCCTTGGCCTTAAGATCACAAGACCATTCCCTGTCTCTCTTCTACTTTGCAGTGTAGACATAGGTCATGAGTCCTGGCTATCCTGCCAGGTCCACCCACTAGCCACAGTTTTCATAAGGCTCTGCATCTAAAAAGAGCAGGATTTTTCCTCCTTTCAGTGGAGGTACATGGAACAAATAAGAGCTTTCCCCAGAAAAACTCGCAAGTGGTAGAGTAACTGTCTGCTGAGGGCAGTCATTTCCCTCCCATAGGAAACCAAACAGCTTCATGAGGTGGAGTCCAGACTTCAGTGGAGAGAGCAGGAAACGCTTTGGTGATTTCCTCCTTCTTTCCATGGGGATGACCCCAGACTTGCACATGGAAGGCCCTGGCCGCAGTGGAGCACAATTCGGAGCGTGCATTCACTGGCGGTCTCTGCACCCTCTGCAGACCCGGTGCACAGCACATTCAAGCATCCAGGCACCAGGGCAGGATCACCTCTGGGAAGTCTCTGCCAGGAGGGAGAGCTTCCCAGCTTACAGGTGCAGACACTGCAGTGCATGTCCCATGTACAGAGAACAGATATATGCCCCCTGTGAAATAATCATGAAACTGCCTGCTGAACTACACATTAATTATGATATTGTTCTGAATCAAATCATGGCATCACTTATTGTTGCTGTTGAACGAAAGAAGGGAAATTATAGAAAAAAGGAATACTGTGGTGATCTCTGCTTCTGGTAGTCAGTGGCATAGCCTCTTCCTTACTACTAAGAGAGTCTAGTCTCTCTTTCTTATGACCAAATCCTATGTCAAAATGGCATCCTTCTGGTAAATGGCAGTGCAGTAGGGAAGCCAAGAGAAATTTTTGTTTTTACAGGAAATTCTTAGGTATCTGTAACAGATACTACCTGTATCTGTTGCACTATGTGATCAGCAAAGTTAGAATACAACTGAGTTACAGGCAGAAATTTTGGAGCAAATATTACTTAGAGGTTCATTATTTCTTTTTAAAGACTCAACTATGATGGTGCTGAGTTCTTCTGTGAAGAAGTCACTATGTTTCTCACAGCCTCCCGGTTTGCACCTCATTCCTCCAGGAGGCTGGTGAACCTCGTTCGCTGAAAGCAGCCTTTGTCATTTTTGTTAATGCCTCTTAAGAAGAGATAAGCAAAAAAAAAAAAAAAAAAAAAAAAAAAAGCCAGGTAGAATTTGTAGAATTTCTCCTTCATTTCTCAAGAATTTTTAGTTTTCCATTTTTAACTGAGTGTGGCATTTATGAACGTGTTATAGTTGAATGAAAAAAAAAATACTCATTGTATAGGGCACAGGTACAATCTAGGTAGCTGCAATGCCTCACTGTGGTGGTTCAGCTTTGAACTACTGGAGTCTCCTCCAGGCACATGTGCAAATTTCCAGTGCAAACTCCAGCTGAGCTCTCGCCTTTGCTCTTCCAGCCGCAAAGATGGACATCACACTGCTGGGAGCAGATCTGCTATGGCAGCAAGCCCTGGGAAAGCAAGTCCTGATCCTGTGCCCAACAGTCTGCTGATGCTCAAAACTATCTCATTTCAGACTGGAGCAGGTATCACAAAACTCCCTATATATCATGCAGCATAGACATATCACATGATAGAGGACTGAGGACAAAGGCTCAGCAGTGCAGCGAGGACATCAACACACCTCACCTCAGCTACTGAAGCAGACAAAAGCAATTTTCAGTCGGTAGCAACCAGAGCAGGGATTTAACCTTCATTATGATAAGTCTCATATCTTCTCAGTAAGCCTCTGAATAATTTAGTGCCCTGTTTTTCTGTCATTTCACATAAGATATTCAGCTCATATTGAGTACAGATATGAGAAATTAAGATCTCAGTTCCAAGACGTTATATTCTTTTCTGAAAAGAAGGAAAATGACAAACCAAGCAAATATATCTGAAGGATCTGTTTTGAGTGAGATATTTTATGTTGCGTTTATAGGCTTCCATAGACAGCTGCATGTGACTCAGAAAGCTGCCCAGATGATCACTGAGAGGGAGGATAAAGTATAGGATATCAAGTAGTATATTTTCTTTTGCAGGTGCAAAGTCTTTTACTGTTTGGTAGCAAATATTCATTTATTTCAGGTTCAGGACTGCCAATAATACTGAGGTGTCCTTCTCCAGCTGGAAAGTAAAAATGGTTCGCACACAGGGACTGCTTCTCTGTGAAGTGCTCTGAGATGTACGTATTGGACAGCTCAGAGGGTTATTAACAGAGAAAATTAGCAAACAGAATTTCAAGGAGAAGACAGCACTTCAGCAGGGTCAGTGAATTAGACAAGCAGTCCGTTCAGCAGATTAATCCCTTTTATCAGTATCCAGCATCAGCAACAATACATTCTTCAAACACATTTAATCCGTATCCAAAATGTTTCTGATTAAGAAAAACAACTTTTCAGCTTAGTGTAGCAAGAATCACCTGGCTCTTGTCAACTCTAATATTTATTGCTTTATCTCCTCTTTGCTAATTGACAGTTCAACTGGTTTCAAAGAACAGAGAGAACCAGGCAGAGGGAAAGTGCAGTATCAGCAGTTAGACAGCAAGCATCCCGCGTCTGCAACTCCTCAGACGTGAGGAACAAGAGAAAAAGAAATGCTGCAGAGCACAGCGAGAAAGCCATCACACGCAGATTTTGTTTCAAGTCCTATACTAAGCTGGCAAGTGTTTTAACACACATTAGCTTAAGGCCACGGCTTTTCTGTATTCTGTTTGACAGAAACCACTACAAGAGAACACTGAACTGGATTACGCCCACATGTTTGCAGAGCAACTGAACATATGGGCAGAACTCAAAAGCATATTTATGTGTGTATATATGCACATGTATATAAACAAATTTCATCTCTGGTTAATTTGAAAACCTTTTCTCCAGGACCAGAAAGATCCAGTGAAAGACTCCTAAACCCTTATGAGTCTCCTGGACTTGAAAAACTGACTTTTTCTAGACGTTTTAGTATCTTAGTGATTAAGATACAGACTTCTGATGCTAGGTTTAATGAAAAGAGTTCCTTTGATTTCAACACATTATCAGAAAATAAGAATTCCGGTCTGCATCTTAGCAACAGATAGAAGGAGGAGGAGGCAAAGGCTGGTTTTGAGACAGTAAATCTGTGAGATGCCTGGAGATGGAAAGTTGAAACCCATCTCCAACTAGAAATCATTGAAGGTTCTACCAAATATTGCCCATTTGATAACCTGAACAAAATGCTAATATGTTTCAAGTGGGCACAGGTGGCATTTTCAGGGTGTCTAGGAGCCTAACAGCTGTCATGTGCCTTGGCTAGTGCCTTGCCAAATCCCAAGTGGGGGCATACTTCCACCAAAGCAATGACTCCTTAGACGTTATGCTTGTGTTTTTCTTCAACTCACTGCACTCCTCTGTGTGTCTGCGTTGCAACAGATAGAGGCTGCTGCTGCTGGGTCTATTTTAAAATGCAGAATTCTAGTTTACTAAGCAGTAAGTCCTTAAACAGATCTTTTTTTTTCTGATATCTTATGTGTTTGGCTCATTTTTGCTTTTCCTGGAAGCATTCTTCAAATGGCTACAGTAAAGGCCATATTCAGCCTCCAGTAAAAATAGATTAATGCCGTCAGAGGTGCAAACAGAAAATAATGGAAAAGGATATCTGGCACTGTCAAGCAGATACTTTTTATGCTGATTGATATACTCTTCAGAGTGAGATTTCCTTGGCTTGGACTAGTCAGAAACAGAAGTCCTAATAACAAACTGATTGGGAACAAAGACATGTGGCAATACATGTTATTGATCAGGAACATATATTTTACAGGAAAATAATTAAGGAAATTAACAGAAATTCCAACTGTCCTTTTTGATCTCAGAATGTGGGCATGAAAACAGGGCTACATACAACTGCCAATACAATCACACAGCCAGTTGTTTGGGTATCTGGGAATCCAACTCAAGAATACATGTTTTCCAAGCTAGGTGAAAGCTTTGTTCATTGTTCAAAGTCTACCTAAATTCAGTAGCATGAAGATCCCAGTTGGAATCCTTCAGCTTCCTTTGAAACATCCAAACAGAACCTTGCACTAAAATAAGAATTTACTCTAAAATTAAAATATATATAAGTATATATACCTGTGCGTGTGTGTAACAAAATTCAGAGTCCTGATTTTTAGAAGTACCGATAGACCACATATTCTTCTAACTCCAGCTTTGACTGAAGCCAGCTTTATTCTTTGAAGAAAAGAGTAGTATTTACTAGGAAGATGTCTGTTACATGTGCTCTTCTCTGCTCACAATCCCAGCTGTTGTTGTCTCTTCTGTTGTTAAAGATGATGAACTAAACTTTTTCTCTATTTCATTCCTGTAGCAAGTATCCACGGAGATATTCTTGACATGGTAAAAAATAATAATCAAAGAACCAGAACAAGAAAATAATTGCTAACTGTGAACTTAAATTCTATATCAGCCCTGCCCACTGCCCTTCAGGGACAGCACCAATGATGTTGTCCTCCACATGCTCTGGCGTAGATTCTCCAGGAAGCTGGCTCCTGTGATTTCGAAGGGATCTCAGCTTATAAAAACCCAGTTTGGCTCCAAAATTTCTCAAAATAGTATAGCAACAGCAAGCAATGACTGGCCAGAGTTTTTGCCTCATGCTAGGATGGTGTCAAGACGATGGGGCAAGACTCTTTTCAGTGGCGCCTAGTAACATGACAAGAGGCAACAGGCACAAATTAAAAGACAGGAAATTCCCCTTGAACATAAGAAAACACTTTTTTTACTGTGAGGGTGATTGAACATGGATATCGGTTGCCCAGGGAGGTTGCGGAGTCTCTATCCTTGGAGATAATTCAAAACCCAACCAGACGTAGTCCTGGACAACCTTCTCTGGCTACCTCTGCTTTGAGCAGGGGGTTCAACCAGAGAATCACCAGAAGTGCTTTCCAAATATCCTGTGATTTTATGATTGCAAAATCTAAGTAGTCACTTCACCTTCTGAAATTAGGCAAGTGAGCTTGCCACAAGTTAGACTTTAGCATTTGCTGTTTAAGGTCCTGCTTCTGAGGCCATAGGTGCTTGGTCATCCCAAGCCCGCACATTTATATATTATGATGATTATACCAGCGCTGCTGCTGTGAAGAGTGGTTGTGCTGTGCCACCACTGCACCACAACTCATTCCTCCTCATAAAACCATTTTTAACTTGGCCAAATCTCAGCTGAATAATGTCATAATTAAAGTGCCTTATTTGTTGTCTTCTCTGTCAACAAACTAGCTCTGCAGTAAAAATGTTAATAAGAACTCAGATCTTGGCAAACAGAAATTACTAAGAGGAAAAAAGAACAAAATCAATAAAACTAAAACAAAAATAAAACTTATCTCTCTTGTTTGATAGAATGTACTTAAACTGTTGTGTCAAGCAGAAATTAATTATTTTTTCATTTTCCTCTGTCCAGTACGAGCTGTTTTATTCATTGGGATCCTTGAGATTGAAAATGAAGGAGGATGGAAGACAGATAAAAAAGTTTATTCTTCCAAATACTATTAAAGGCAGAATGTAACATTTATGTTATGTCACAAAAATTTGAGCTTTTTCCTGATTTTTTTGTATAGCACACAAGTTTATATCCTTGAGACAATTCAAAAAAAAAAAAAAAAAATAATCAGCTATTATCAACAGCAGACTGAAACAGCCCCTCTAATTATTACTTTGATTTTTTTTTATGTGGATTTTGACTTTCCTCACAGGTTTGCCTTTAGTAATCTTTCAGCAAAAAGTTTGCTTGCAGGATAATTTATGACACAGTTTGTTTTAGACTGATTATAGAGTTCAAGAATTTAGTCATTAAAAGTTTCAGGTTATTCCAGAAGCCTGATTAAAAGAGTTGCAGCCAATTTGGTTCCACCTCTGAAAGGTACTAAATCAGACACACAAATGTATCCCAAATCAGAAGAGCACTTATACTGTACGAAAAGTTTGATTCAATTGCCTCTGCTGTCAAGTATAGAAATATACAGAATGATTATGCTCCTGGTTCATCACACCTCAGAATTCAAATGTGATTAATGAACCTGCTTAAGAATGAATTATGGCAGCAATTGATTTGAAGGAATTATTGAGGAAATACTTATGAATGGCAAATACATCTGGGAAAATTAGAATTTGTCTACAGAGAACTCTTGAAGGCAAAGAATATTCATCATCAGATAAGTTACCTGTTACAAATTACTTACCGTACCCTAGTATAGTCACATTAAATTATTTGAGAAAGTTATCCCTATTTTATTAATCTTAAATTTAATTAGTAACAAAATAAGCTTATTGTATACATATATATATGTGTGTGTGTGTGTGTGTGTGTGTGTGTGTGTATGATATGCATATAAAATCAAGGATATATTCATCGTTCTTGTTTTTATGTAGTGATTAAAATTATTTAAAAGATTTTCTTTTTAGAAAAGCAAAAGAATAAATACAACCATTTTGTCTGTGGGAACAAGGCCCATATCTGACCAAAATATTAATCTTTTCTGGGCAGATCTTGAATATACCTTCTTACTTTGTTTAATCTTCAAGGATTTTTTTTAACCCTCGAGAATTTGCTATGTTTTCCATAAAGATTTGTTTATTACTCTTCGCAATTACCTGTCAGGATCTGAGAGATCTGCTGTGGATCAGCCGTAGAAGTTATTTTATTGGATTTTTCACTGAACCCAAGCCAGTAGAAGCTGCTTTGAAATGAAAGCATTTCTGCAGGACAATAAAGCTTCTTTCATTGTTCTGAACAGTGCAACTGGCTGACTTTAGTCATCTCATAAACACATGGGACCCATAACTTAGGAGTTAAGTTTGAAGGAGAGGCTAACACAAAGAGGAAATGGAAATGTCTGGTTTATCACAGAGCATATGGTTTCATGAAATACGAAGTTGAGCAGGCAAGTGGGCTTAAGTCAAACTTTTTTTTCCTATCTCTCCATACCCATTGCTTCCAACCCAATCCTCTCTCTCATATTTGTGTCAACATAATCACTTGTGGGGCCAACGACCTAGGTTAAAAACAAAAACTCCCTTTTAGGGTTTTATTAAAAAGAAAGTGAAATATTTTTAAATGATCAATTTTACAAAATCAAGTTAGACAACAGTGATGCAGACATTGAAACCAGTTGAACTGGGAAGATGAGAACACCTGGCTCATGGCAAGCACACGGTCGGCAGGGTGAGAACCACTTGGGTAAAGCAGATGCTTGCATAGCTCCTCCTGCTATGTGGGCGCTTCAAAGATCTGCCATTTCGACAAAAAACAAAAAGGCCATGAAAGGATTCCATGAGAAGTTTCCATCAGATGTGCTAAGGCTCTTTTACAATAACTGAAGTGGAAAGTCCTCCAGGATGGCTATTTTCCTGCCACCTTTTCAGCTTCTGTGAGCAGAACACACAAATGATTTGATCACGGTATGACTCTCTCATCCTCCCGCTTTAAGAAATGACAAATAGACTTATACACCACAAGAAGATCACAATATTGCTACCGCACATAGAGAAGACCAAATAAAATATTAGTTCCCTGACACTTTGGAAAGCTAGTTATAAGATTCATGATCCCCATTAGGCTTAAAGTCAGCAAGGTGCTAAAATGAATGGTTGCTTCATCAGCATGCAGAAAAGTTTTGCAAAGTATATTTTCATTGTGGCACCAGCAATGAATAAATCTTTCCTGGAAACAGACTGAAGCACTAAAGTTTTGTTTACAGACTTGACCTGTGTAGGAACTGTCCTAATTTTGTCTTAATCTCAAAATTTAGTTAATGGGATAATATGTTAATATGAGACATTTCCCCCTTTGTGATGCTCATTTGCAGATTGTTACTAAGAACTGAGTGGGAGAAAAGTCTGGGCTGGTCTGAACTGGCTCCTGAGGGCTAGACTGTCCCAGACCCTCTTGAGCACTCACCATGCCCTCGCTAGAGGCCTCTAGGGAGATCACTGCTACAGTTCAAAGCCTGCCAGCACTGCCCCACGTCTTCAAGCTGCTTTTCCATCACTGCAGCTCTGCAAGACCCATTTAAGGCTGCCTCAATGCTCTGCTCCGCATGTTGCAAGTGTGAAGACTCTTTATATAGAGCTCATGGGTCAGAGGAGACCTGGCACCTGGCAAAATCTGGATGTCTATTCTCATGGTTTGATAGAGCCTCTTTTATATGTGATAACATTTCTATGTTGGTAGGAATGTAACAATTTTGCCTGTTAGGTCAGCAGTTAGGTCACAAATTTTGGTTCTGTTTGTACATTTGTTTGTATTGTTTGTTGTTTATTTTATTCATTTATATGATGATGACAATATAGGAGAGGAGTGATGAGCAGTTCACTATAAATAGAAAATTTTCATTATAGCTAAAGGGGGAGCCTGTAGCAACTTTTACAAAGAAACATAGAAAACATACATAATCCACCAGCCTCAGGAGATCCAGTGTCACAAAGCAGTCCCCCTTCAAGATTTATGAAAAGGACATCCTTCAAAGAACTGCCTGGACTCACGGCATGTTCCAGTTCTTAATGTTGCCAGAAATGTGATTGAAGCTGACTTAGCACATACTGGTCATCAAAATTTCACAGCAGCTTTAGAGTAAAATAATTTCTGATCACTACTTTATTGAGAAAGCAAGACAGCAAGGACTGTGGCAGAGAAGGAACTCCTTGGAAATGGCTGAAAAATCTACATCATGTACAACAGAATGCATTTTCTGACAGAAGAAAAACGCGCAGTTCAAAGGACAGGGAAGCAGTGAAGTGCTGGACATATAGAGATATACATGTAAAATTCTGCAGCAAAGAAGATGAGCATCAAGAACCTTGCTGTTGTCAGGAGAAAGATGATAAATGAAAAAGCTCATTTTCATCAGTTTTGTTACTGTTATTCCATCAGAAATGAAGAGGACAACAATAACAGTGTTAAAATACACAAGGTGGATGTGTAAGATACTGAATACTTTAACATTAAAGATGCTATATACCAGGAACTGTTTGCATTCTTTAGAAATAATCTCTTTGCAAAGACTGATAATAGTAACTGACTTTGCTGTAAGACTAGATGCATCTCTGAAGTCAAATGAGAGCTAGTAAAATAAAAGACTCGGCCAATAAAAGCATGCTCCATAAAAAAGAAGTTTAATTTGGACAAGTATTACATATCATCCATGAAAACAAAGGGAAATTTAATGCATATCCAACAAGAAGACAGCTTGTTAATGAATAAGCTTGCCATACATAATACAGTGCTAATAACAGCATTGAAAGCAGCCAGATCAAAAGCAACAGATGGTGGAAGAGATTTTGAGTAGAGCAGTTTTACTGATGAGAGATGACATCAAAGTACTAGGTGTGGATGAGTCACGGCTTCCTCTCTCCCCAACCTGTACCAAAGTTCAATGCATCAGCTTCTGATGTATGAATATTTTCTTACAATGTTAATAGAACAAAAAGACTTTAGCCAGGTGAAGTCTTGGCTAAAAAAAATTAATTGGCTTCTCTGCCCTGGCTAATGACATCCTTTTTTTACCAAGACTTTGTCTGGGGTCATGTATAGGAAAAAAAAATCCCCAAAGCACATTTTACTGGAATTTGTTGTTCATCATTAACTGTTAAAATGGAGCTTATTTAAATACTAAATAGATTAAGATATTCTGTGTCCTACTGAATAACTGAAGGGACTGACACAGGGACTTTGCATCCAGAAACTAAGATCAAAAAACAAGCTATGCTAACAGTGAACATCTATCACCACATCTGCTGTGCCCTAGCCTGGGTCATCACTGCCACGCTTCAGAGAATGCATTCAACTTATCTAACTTCAGACATATACAATGTATGAATCCACACCTTAAGCTGCCTTTGTAGTCAGTGGAGAGAAACAGGCACTGTCAGGGTACTGTATAATTGACCTATTTTAAACATCAGTTATGTATGAGAAGAATCACATCCTGGAAGTGTTCAAGCTCCACATAAAAGGGAGCTATAAAGGGAATATAGACAGCTAGTTCAGATGTAAATGCCTGCCTTAGTCATCTAAATTTGGTCAGAGGCAGGTACCAGCTGAAGAGACAAAATTAGACAAGGAATACAGCATTGCATAAACAGAATCATCATGTAATCTTTTTCACTTCTTAGCATCAAGAAAAGCAAACAAAAAACAATTTACATCATGGCATTGGCTCTATCAAGTCTGCTATGTCAGTGAAAGCACTAGACTTCCCACACTACCAACACAGGAAAAAGACAATACAAGAGCAGGACACGGAGCAAAGAAGAGTCTAGCCTGAACACTCATCTGCTTACATTCACCATTTACAGTTACATTACACCTGTGTTTCTAAGTCACACTGGGTTGAACAGTTTGGTCCTGACTAATGTCCTAATAAACCACACTACCACAGGCTACTTCTTATCTACCAGCTTTCCTGAAACAAAAATATCCATCCTTGTTAACATAATAAATCAGACGTTGAAGGTCACACGAGCACGGGTCCTGCCAAACCTAGATCATACATGACCAAGATCTGTACTGCAAAGGCAAAGAAATAGCGCTGCATTTAAAACATTTGCAAGAGGTACATTTAATACCACCTGAAATACTCTTTTTACTACTGATAAATGTTTCTAAGATGGAGATTCGTGAGAAGTATCTATAGAACCTGGCATCATACCTCAAAGATGTATTCAAGGTGAAATGGAGGGATAGCATTTTAACCATGCAGTCTTGTTCCACAAAGTCATACATAAAGCACTTCTTAGATTAGCATGGAAAAAAATTATTCCTTGGCTACAGGATAATCATGTTCCTGATATTGCCCACTCTTATGAAGCATAAAATGTTTCAGTAGTACTTATGACAACTGCCAAGCACATTTCAATTCAGTCTTTTATAATTGTACGTAATCCTCCATCATATATCTATGTGAAGTGTATTTCCTTTATACAAGTGGTACTGGTTTGGGAAACTAAGCAGGTTTTGCAATTCACACACTGACATGTTGGGCAGTACACTGGGACTAGTGCAGGCTGCACAGCTGCCTAGTTGTTTCATACAAAAAAAAAAATACGATTTCCAGTTAAGTGTCCAGATATCTAGATTTCAAAAAGAGTTAGGTAATGTTGAGGTCTTGATCAAAATGCTTGAGAACAACCAGATAAAAATTCATGCTCCAGGCAAACAGGAGTGGGGCTGAAATGGGCAGAAACGTGTTATTGTTGCAGAAAGCAGAGACACACTAGAGAAGATCTACCTTTTCCACCCGGCCATATTACCTTTGCTAGCAGCATTGGATGGATCACAACAAAAACAAAGTGGTAGATCTAGGTGACAGGGATAACGTAGACTGTGTTTGGATATTACTGAAACTGTGCCCACTCCAATGCCAAGGAAACGATTCTGGACCTGAAGACAAACGCGGTAATAAATGTAGTTGGTTGCAGAGGTTTCCAAGAACAAATTCACCACATGATAGTGTACAGCTGACCAATCTTTGATGCTTAGTAGGTGATACCAAGAAGAGGTACAGAAGGGTGCCAGATGATTCACTGTAAGCCTTTTTTCCCCAAAAGCAAAGGTTCAGGTCACAAGACACTGACATGTCCTACAAGTGAGACAGTGTTTTTGTCATATTTCCACCTTTCTGTGCCAAATTAAACCTTGTTGAATTCTTAGTTTAAAAGAGGGGAAAAGAGCAATTACAGAGTGAACTTATAGGATAATATTCTTTATATCAAGTGCAGATCCCTGTGCTTTGAGTTCAATCAAAATCATTGATTTTGAGTTAATCAAAAATCATCGTGAAGAAATCAAATGTCATGTATCATCTCACATGAAGGCAGACACTGTTAATTTGCACGTGCTCTGAATCTCGGTAGCGGCTACTCACAGGAATAACCACATACAGCAGGTGGTGTCTTATGTTCATTAGGGATAACAGACACTGCAATATTAATGAGGTAATATGACCACTGGGATTGATACACGCTGAGCATTGATGGACTTCCATCCCTTTTCAAGCTATGACATTGTTAGTGCCTTTGCAGACAAGCAAAACTCATGGAAAGGAAACAAACTTTTTTTTCACAAAACAAACTTTTTTCCAACTTGGATTACCAGTGGATTTTTTGCAAAATCTCTTTCTGAAAGTGCAGAGATTCACAGGTTCTTTGGAAATTCCTAAAAGTGCAGCAAGTGACACAGAGAAATGCTGCTCACCACTTTTCTGTGCTAAGGGGTGAAAATGATTCAAGCTAGATGCCAGCACAGAAAGACTCTCTCTTCTGACAAGTACTGTGTGCAAACTATCACACACAATCTTGAAGAAGATCTTAGTGATGTGAATCCACTGGGCTGAATCCAAAGGTTCCAGCCTGACAATTGATGTGAAAAGGCATTTGGACATTGGGAAGATGACTCAGTCCCCAGCACCCAAAGCTATCTTGCATCTAAGGAAAGCAGTTGTGTCTATTCCTGGCTAATTGCAGAATATGTATGTATTAGTAATACACTGAAGGCCAGAGAGATCTGTAAGCTAGAAATCTTTACCAGGCAGAATTGCCGTGACATAGATTGTGTGCAAGATCATCTTAGTGAATATTTAGAGGAAGAGGAAGGGAAATATGTTGTTTGAGCCATGCATAACGTGGAGGGGAGGGGACCAGGGTTCACGTACTCAAATACAGATATCTGAAATGTGAATCTTTGTGCCTGAGCTCACCCGACAGCGAAGTACCTGCATACATACTTCTAGAGTGTGATTCACCTCATCCTAAAGTAGCGATCTGAAATGTGATAGCTAAATGTGAAATATGTCCTGTAAGGGTCTTTGGCTCTGCTGCTTCAAGGGAAGCCTAAACTGTCAAGCTCAGGTGTAGATGATGACACTGTAGAAGGTTAACCAGCTAGGATGGTCCCCTCACTCAGGTCTTAAAAGAGAACATCAAGGGAAAACATTATATTATTTATCTATGGTACTTTGATAGAATACATATTTTTGCTATTATTAAGATTTGATTTTGACCAAGAAAAATGTAAATTTTTGATAATGTAATAATTTATTTAAATCACAAGTAAATCAAAAATTTCACATACTTGATTAAAAGCAAATGAGACCCAGATCATTCAGTCATTATCTACAAATAGCAACACAAACTTTCTTCATTTTTTGAGGAAAACTCCCAGACTCCCAAACACTTTTTGAGGAACTCCCAGAGGCTCCCTCTGCCTCCGGGAGTTTTCAAGTAGCCCCAAGTGGCTTTTCTTCCTGTCCACCAACAGACGTCAAAAGAAACCTCTCTGCTCTCTAGGCCTGCAAAAGCCTCTGATTCTCTTTTTTCAGCAGCAGTTTACAGAAAATCCACTTTGCAACCTTATTAAAGGCATGAATCGATGTTGGCTGAGAAACCTGGTTGATAGCACGTATGTACTAAATGTAAGCTTTAGTAAAGCCTTGCAGAATGAGACAAAATGTTTTACAGTACGGAACTTGATAGGATTGGATTGTTTAATATATCACAGAAAAAATGAGAAGTCACTTACTTACTATGCCTAATCTTCACAAGGAAGAAATTATGGTTACTGAAGGTCTTTCTTTAAATCTAGTGAAAAAAGGCATAAAAATAAACAATATTTGGAAGCTGAAGCTAGACACACTTCAATGGAAAATGGTACACACAAGTTTAACATTAAGGACAATATCCGATTAAAACAGATAACCAAGAGAGAAGGAGCAAAACCCCTAATTTTTTGATGTTTTCAGTTTAGGTCTTATTAACTCTTCTGAGAGATGTGCTTTAGCCACACAAGGCATTTCCACATATGGCTGGCTGCATGAAATGCAACGGCCTATGAAATCTGGTGAGACCCTATGATGTGAAATTCCTTCTGATCCTTAATTGTTATGAATTCAGGAAGTTATTAATTTGTGCAAAGCTGTAGTAAATGATTGCTACAGACAGGAAGCATGAGAGCAGCCTGCCTGGCCTTCACCTTGTGTACGGACATCTGGAATCACATTCAGACAGCGTAACTCAGAGAAACACAATGATTTTTCCCTCTGTGCTTGAGGAAAAAATGTATTGATCTAAGATCTAGCTGATAATTTCAAATCTTCTGTCTGCTTGATGCTTATTATTCATTGAGAAGTACTTCATAGTACTTTTTATTAAAATGATATCTCCTAACTCTTGGAGACAGTCAGGTATCATTGCCTTGCTTTACAGTCCAACAGATGCAGAGATGTGAGCTGCTGTTGCAGTGGGGTTGGGAATCTCTAATATGGGTGACCCAAACCTTATTTCCCAGCTCAGCTGCCTTTCAGAAGAATTGCACCAGGCCTGTGATCCCAACTATCCCCTTCGGGACCATGGTTCAGCACAGACTGCAGTCCGCTTCCACAAAAGGAGGATTTCTCATCCTCAGCCTCTTTCTGCCAACTGCTGGTAGCAAGGTAATCCACTCCCAAAGCATAGGCTGCCTTCCTCCTTTAGTGGCTGGCCTACACCAATATTACAGACCATTTTGCAGTTCAAAAGGCATCGATTTGTGCTGGTGATGGTCCTGGCAGTGCCTGACCAAAGCAGTCACTGTTTTTGCACATAATAACAGTTTCTGTTTTCTCCAGTTTGCTTTTTCAAAAAAAAAAAAAAAAAAAAAAACCAACAACAACAAAAAAAAACACAGTTATATAGTTCCCATAGAGAGGAAGACGTTGTAGAATTTAACACGTGTTTGGGATACAAACTGTATTTACACATATGGTAATTGCTTGTATTACAAGGATCTAGGCATGATGAGTGAGATGTACAACTGCATGGGCCCCTGTGCTGATGCACGCTGGCAATGACTAGTTCTCTGACAACACCATCCGCTAACTTCAGCTGTGCTGAACAGAGCTTAGAGCTTAGAGTAAATGAAATGTAGTCAGCGCACCACGCAAGACCTGATGTTATGTGCATGTGTTCACAGCAGACTGCTTCCTTTCAACTGCCTTGCTGTACCAAAGTCCCTTAGAAAGAAATAGATATAAATCTTAATCCACAGTGATTCTGGCATATAAGCAGGCTGATGTGCAAGCAGGATGTGTCACTCCACACTCATAAATCCTACCACAGGGCAAACCACCATCTGAAACAGAACAAACAAGGAAGAACTGCAAGTATTTCTAGTCCTGGGGAGAAGGAAAAAAAATTCTTTTTAATAAACAGACAAAATCAAGCTGGAAACTCATGTTTTCTCCTTAGTTCTTGGAGCGATCAGCAAACAGAGAAAGCAGTAAAAAGATGACAAATGCAGTTCTTCCACCTTCTTTGGGCTATTCACCCTTACTACATAATTTATTATCAAACTCAGATTGGAGATAAATCACCAACAAGCCAAATGAACAAAAAAGAGATAAGAATAACTGTGTCCTCCACGGGAAGGACATATCAGAACAGGCAGGGAAAAAAAAAAAAGAGAGAGAGCCTCTTTGTTTGAAGAGGCCACCTGCATTTTTTCAGTGCTTATGATCCGCTGCAGCAGGAAATACTTCAGCGGAACCACAGCTGTAGGTCTGTTGGTTGATGCTGCTGGAGCCTCCTCCAAGGGCTGAGGAGAGATTCCGGGGTTTGCACACTATGGAAAATGACCTGCTCAGCAAGAATTATGCCAAAAGGCCTAGTGCTGCAAGTGCTAGATTTCCTTAGCTCCTGCAGAGTTCAGTGCCAGTTGGGATTTTCCCCTGCAGTATCAGATTAGGCCAGAGCACATCCAATTAAAGAACCCAGTCTCCATGCAACAGTTATTACTTATCCTACTTTTCTTCCACCCAAGTCAAAGGCAACCTGGCACTGAATTCACCTTTAATAATGCAGGTCATAATGTGAATAATCACTAAAATTAGCAATGTTTACAGAGAATCAAAAATAACTCTGATACTAGTATCTGATATGCAAATATTTTCCAAGGCAAGAAACGTTTCTGACAAGGGGCTATTTGCAAGCTGTCCCCAAACACGTGCTAAGAGGGCAGAAGCGGGCGATTGCTGAGAGCACTGTTTGGTGGCACTGGGGAGGGCTCTCGCGCATGCCGTTAGGCAAATGCCTGCAGATGGGGGGGAGGGGGATGCACGGTGCCGGGGATCCCGGGGGTGGGACTGCACGATCAGTATAGCTGCAAGGAGAACGGTGGTACCAATGCAGGATGAGGATGCATTCAACAGCCCGAGCCAGCTTTGCTGGCCGTGCCTCCTCACCTGTGTCACCCGCCCGTGTTGGGGAGGTGAAAGCCAATGTGGAGATGCTTGTGGTGAGTTGCACACCAAAGCCCAAGGGGTGACCTGAAAACATACCTGAGAAATTTATTCTGTAGTTATTCAGGTGGCTTTCTGAGATGTGATATGATAGATTTTTTTTTTAAGACCTGCTGGGATATGCAATGATAGAAGAAAACAGTTGGTGAGAAAGCATTTCTTCTGTTAGCTACCCTCTTCAGGGCTTGGTCTTTTAACAGTCGTTGTCAAGTCTTTCTAAACAAATCCAATGCTTAAACCAAAATCCAGCATGTAAATTCTCCCCTAGTATCTTTGCTGTGTAGGCACAGGGGAGTAGGTCGTTAGACAGGGGTCAGCAACCAGCAGAGCTCCACTGACTTCTGCAGAGCTGCCCTAATGTGCATAGCTGAGGTCCAGACCCAGCCATTTGATTAATTTACAGGTTTACATTGCACCTAGAAACAGAGCAATTTAGTGCTATGCAGTTTTTCTGGGGAAAAAAAGGAAAACATTCAAGTATTGACAGCAGATGGTTTATAAATATTTAAAACATCAGTCATTCCGGATGAGGCAAAACCTAGGTCAGCCTTGGTACGACATGGTGAGTTGCTCTAAGCTAATAGAAGAGACTTCCTCCTTTGTCAAAACTGCAACTGCAAGACACTTCTGAAGTACTTATTTATGGGGATGAGTTTGGGAGGATCAATGAGCTGATCCTTCGTAAACTCCCAAGGGCCACAGTAGTGAGCAACGGGAAAGGGAAGAAAGAGCAAGTGAGCTCAGCCTGAGACTCACCAAAATAAGGTGAGTGCTGTGATTTTTATCATGAATAGTCAAAGTCTAGGCACTACACTAATTATCAATAATCAAGATAGGATCCAACAGCCTCTACCTAATAAAAATAATTTTGACTTATTTTAGAGTGGGAGATTAATCTAGCATCTTCTGAAATGTGGCTTGACACAGGAACCAGTTGTTCATATCCCAGATGAAATTCCGACATTCCTTGTAGGACAATTTCACTTTTATCAGAGCTATATGTAATTTAAGTGTTCAATCATTTTCCACTTTGATTTGGCAGCCCTTCTGATTTAAGCTGACATTCAGAAGATAATCATAATAACCAGGTACATGTTAAAAGTTAGCTTTTTCCTTCAGATCTCCAAGGACTTTAGAAAGGAAATCAAGATCATTGTCCCATTTTGCAGAAACACACACTGAGCAGAGGTGGTACTCATGGTTATACAGGACAGGCAGAGAAGGTTGAGGATGGATGATGAATTGGGTCAGCGCCAAGGTCTCTGGTGTATGTCCAAAACATTTGGGGTTGAAATGTGACTTGTTAAATTGAATGCTTGGCTAATTCTCTGGGGTAAAAGGGTTTGAATTCTCCCCCCTTCATTTTAATCCTTCAAAGCTAGATGTCTCATTTAGTAGAGGTAACATATACCTACTAGAGGGAGAGAGATGGGAACCTGTAAAGGTGGCAACAGGAATTTCTCTTTGTAAACCTCCATCTCTCTCCACTAAGCACAAAAGGAGTCTAGTCTAGAAGGGCTGGACCAGAATCACAACCTTTTAGCAGCACGACTTAGGTGAGATGTCTCCAACTCTTTTTGCTTTTACAGAGCAGCTTCAATCATAGGGTCTGCTGCTGGGAAGGTGATGTACTCATTCTGCCACAGGGCCCCAGCTTTTTTCATTGAGCTTAGTTTAAATCTCTAAAGGTCTGCTCCTGCTTCATCATCTTCAGCTGGGAAGCTCACCCCTGACCTTGGTCAGTAGAAAGCCCAGGCAACCATTTTCATGTGTATTAATAACATAAAAAATTTCTGCAGGCTAAGGAACATGGTATATTAAATAACTGAATAATACATATTGGGTGAAATACTGAATTATTAACTTCCTCTCTTTTTGTATTAATTAATTTGAATCAGTGACTGCTGATACATTTGTGTTCTGTACCCTGTCTAGTGTATGGCAGTCCTTAAAATCAAGGCCATGACAAAAAAAGCACTTAACGTTTTCAAATTCCATTCCCTTTCTTATGAAACATAAGAAGTTGACTAAAAGCTTAACCAAAAGTGATTTTATTTTTCATGATAGGACTCAAACAAGAAAATTCAGAGACATATACACAATATAGTGGATGAAAGCATATTGTCAAGAAGATCTGAAATGTGCTTATTTGTGCAGAATTTAGAACATGATTGAAGCTACACAAAGTCTTTATTTATCTTTCTGAGTTTTTGAAACTTAAATGTTCATAATTTAAATGTTTTTTCCTGCCACTTAAAAAAAAAGAAATATGTGTTTAATTTATGGAAAGCTAGTAATGTTTCCACATGAGTTCAAAACCTGCGGGCTTTAAAAAGACTACTTGGAATCACAACATGCAGGGAAATACCTTAAAAAAATTGATGCTGACCAGCAGGCTGACCAGGAACAGAACACACCAGACTTCAGCATAAATTAAATCATTCTAAGCTTATACAGCAGCTCTAGGCTATGCCAAGTGTTGCAGAGAGTGTTCAAAAAGTTGCAGGTTTCATGGGTAATAAGGATACCAGTCTGAAGGTAAAAGCAACAGGGTACGTGACTAATGGTGATAATATCAGAAGCCCTTATGAGTCCCTTCAGCCAGTGGAGAAGATGGTTAAATTGTTTCTATAAGTGAAGTATTTTCCTATAGTAAAATGCATAACAGCAATGTCCATCGTAAAGAGGCTGTTTTATCCATAAATATGTTAGGAACATCATCAAAGACAGCTGCTGTTTTCAGCACAAATTTCCACTGCCTGATGGAGTAGGCACAGCTACAGATCTGAAAACTTTGCTGGCTCTCAGCTCCCTGGCAGAACCAGCAACACATTTAATGCTAATGGCTCAGAATTTAATTAGATGTACTTATGTATGTTGGAGTGACATCCTTTTCCTTTTTCTTGTCTTTTTTTTTTTTTTTCATATGCTGTGTTTCAGCTCAGCAAAAGATAGGAGGAAAAACTATAAGCCTTTGTGTGGTTGGTATGTAATAAAACCACTAGTGGATTATTTAGTTACTGTGATGCAACTAGTGCTGCTCTAACACATTTACACCTTGTTAACAACAAATATTGTTCACTAAAGGCTGGTTCTAAGATGGGAAGGAGAGTGCAGGTCCACAGCACTGGCTACATAATGAGAGCAGGAGGGCTGCAGCCTCGCTTTACAGAATCTGGGATAAAATGTAGACGTTTACCTTCTTGTTTGTTAGGGAATAAGTAACTATATCTATTCAACTTCTCATCTATGTACAATATCCTCTATGGAGAGAAGTACATTACAGTTCATTACACTGTGCCCTTCCCTAACTGCAGAGACTTGTACAACACGGCTTGTTATGTTGGGAAGACCTTACTTACATTTTCACCAAAATTAAAGAATTTCGCTCGGAAATACTCATTTCTTTGCTTGTTTTACATCTGTATCTTAAACCCCCATTTTTTCCTACTTCTGTTTGTTTGCTTTCTTTACTTGGTCCTGTCATGTAATCTGCTTTTTTCCACATCAGAACACAGTGATATGAGCCATACTGAACTATTTTAAATCTTAGAAGAAGGCCCATGAGTAAGTATTTAAAGCTTTCTGCAAAATGTTGGCCTTCACTTTTTCAATAAACTTAATACAACTTCACACTTGTGCTTTCCTTCAAAACAACAGATGTCAGCTCACCTCACTTCAAAGTTGCTCTGCTTCAGACTTATCCTTCCACTCAAGGAAGGCTACAGAGGTGAAAATGCTCTTTTCACCTTCTACCTGTCCTTTGCAGGCTGCCAGCTACCCACATGCCAGCTTCTGCTCCAGAAGACTTTTAGCAACAGGAAAATGACTTGGAAAATAACTGGCTTTCTCACTAAATGCTCCAGAGAGAAGAAAGAAGATGGGAAAAGCATCCTAATATTATAAGAAAAGAGCATTTTAGTTACTAATTGCCTAGAGACTAAGGAGGGATTCACTTTGCCTATGTTTAGTCATTTAAAAGCTACTCTCTAGCCTAAGCCAGCTGTCTAGGCTTCCTGTATAGCCAAGGAGACAGGTAGGCATGTCCAGAGAATGATTCAGCCTAGCATAAGAAATATTCCTAAAATGAATAAAGAATGAATCAGTCTGTAAAGGTGCCTTTCTCTCTAGGGGCTACACAGTGTCTGCAGGCAACTGCTTGAGCTAGATGTCCTTTAGCCAGCTAAAATTAGATGACACGAGTCCTCCTTGGTCAGGGACAGTAAGTACTAGTGCCATGTCTCAGCACCTTGTCACTTTGCAACATCTTGTGCAAAAAAAGTAACCATCACCTGCAGCATGTAACCACAGAGGAGGCAGAAGAAACTCTTTCTGAGTGCATTAGTCCTAAGAGTTTGTAAGTATTCCTCATTTTAATCATTTATCACTTCCATCAACATTAAAATATTGCAATTTATTCCAACATATGTTTTTATTCAGCAAGCCATACATATTTGTTGATTTTTTTTCTTATATCTCATTAAGAATGTCTTTAGGATGCAAACAATGCTACCAGTGACTAGTAGTTTCTCTTTCTCCGGTACCAATTTTCAAAACATCAAATAGAAACACATTTGCATGGCACAAAGAGGATTTTCATTCCTCACATTCTTCATCTCAGAAAGAAAGAAAAACATCTGACACCTGCTTTCCTGCTTCAGCCACTTTGGAAGCATTATCTCTGGCTGCCTGTAATAATCAAAATATCTTCCTACCTCCCCCTCTCCTTTTAGGCTCACTCATGCTTACAGTTGGGACACACAAGTGCCATTTATCACAGAATCACACAGAATCATAGAATCGGTAAGGTTGGAAGGGACCTCTGGAGATCATCTAGTCCAACACCTCTGCTCAGCAGGGTCACCTAGAGCATGGTAGACAGGGCTGCATCCAGGCAGGCCTTGAAGATCTCCAGAGAAGGAGACTCCACAACCTCTCTGGGCAACCTGGTCCAGTGCTCCGTCACTCTCACAGCGAAGAAATTCCCTCATGGTCAGACAGAACTTCCTGTGCTTCAATTTCTGCCCATTGCCTCTTGTCCTGTCACACGGGACAACTGAGAAGAGTTTATCGCCGTCCCCTTGACACCCTCCCGTCAGGTACTTACACACATTGATAAGATCCCCCCTCAGTCTTCTCTCTCCAGGCTAAACAGGCCCAGCTCTCGCAGCTGTTCCTCACAGGGCAGGTGCTCCAGCCCTCTGATCATCTTTGTAGCCCTACGCTGGACTCTCTCCAGCAGATCCATGTCTCTCTTGCACTGGGGAGCCCGGAACTGGACACGGTACTCCAGCTCCCTCAACATTTGTGGGTATACCCCATCAGGGCCCATGGATTTGTGGATACCAAGTTTGCCTAAATGATCTCTAACCCAATCCTCCTCAACCTAGGGGAAAGTCTTGCTTTCTCCAGACTTTCTTGTCTCTGGGCCTCAGAGAGGCCTCACCAGGGCTGAGGAGAGGGGCAGGATCTGCTGCAACACTTCCTGCTGGCAACACTCTTCCTAATGCACCCCAGGACACCATTGGCCTTCTTGGCCACAAGGGCACATTGCTGGCTCACGGTCAGCTTGTCATCCACCAGCACTCCCAGGTCCTTCTCTGCAGAGCTGCTCTCCACAAGGTCAGCCCCCAGCTTGTACTGGTGCTTATGGCTATTTCTCCCTAGGTGCAGGACTCTGCACTTGCCCTTGTTGAACCTCAGGAGGTTCCTCTCCTCCCAACTCTCCAGCCTCTGCAGGTCTCTCTGAGTGGCAGCACAGCCCTCAGGTGTGTCAGCCCCTCCTCCCAGCTTGGGATCATCAGCAAACTTGCTGAGGAGGCACTCTGTCCCCTCACCCAGGTCATTGATGAACAACTTGAAGAGGATGGGACCCAGTATTGAACCGTGGGGGATGCCACTAGCCACAGGCCTCCAACTAGACTCCACGCCACTGATGACAACCCTCTGAGCTCTGCCTTTCAGCCACTTCTCAATCCATGTCACTGTCCACTCAGCTAACCCACACTGCCTGAGCCTATCTAGGAGGATGTTGTGGGAGACAGTGTCGGAAGCCTTGCTGAAGTCAAGGTACGCAACGTGCACTGCTCTCCCCTCATCTACCCGGCCAGTCATGCCATACTAAAAGGCTATCAGGTTGGTTAAGCAGGATTTCCCCTTGGTGAATCCATGCTGGCTACTCCTGATCACCTTCTTTTCCTCCATATGTCTGGAGATGACATCCATCACACAATGTAACTTACAACATGCATCTAAATAAGATGCCACCACCTGCTCTTCAGTTTCACCAAATATACTGTGATATTCAGTTAATGAAGTAAAGCTTCTTGTTCCTCTTGTCTGAAAGTCCAGAAAAGTATCAGAGAAGTCAGGGCATGAGAAGGAAACTGGATATCCCAGCATGTCATAGGAGAATATTTCCATTAAAGTCTGTTAGTAGTGGAGAGGGGAGCAAATTGCCCTAGCTCATTTCTGATGACAGGCCTGATTTTTTCCATGTTATTCATGAAAAACTTCATATTTTGGATTATCAATAAGACCTTAGGGTACCTTGGAGAAACCTTTACTTTTTTTTTTCTTTTATAAAGATTTTGGTACGCTGCAAGCAGGCAGGGAATAGGCAGCCACCTCCTGTGAACGGTCCTTCCACATTGCACGGTCAGGGCACTGCCAGCCCTGGAAGCCCAACAACACCCCTCCTGCAGTGCCAGCTCAACCCCCTCCTCCCCACCCAGGACAGTAGCTCTGCTACAACCTGGTTTGCAGATCATGCAATGTGTCTCTCCACAATAAGGAGAACCATTGAGTTGTTCTTCTGATATCCAGAAGGGAGATGTGCATGGCTATGGCCTTCATCAATTTGCTGTCCTCATTACTTAGCATTTTCATTCAGCATCAACTACCAATTTAGTTGTCTGAGCTCAGAATCAGATCTGAATACAGGGAACTTGCTGCTGAAGATAACTTCCTCTCCTCAGGCATCTTCCTGATTTAGTCATTTGGGAAAAATTGCCCACCCTCTGTGTTTCATATGGTTCAGAAAGTCTCAATTTCTTGAGAGAATTTGCTCTGAAGAAATAACCAGAAACATGTTTCACCCCCCCCCCCCGTTGCTTTTCTTTCTTCATCAGCTACATTGCCAGAGCATTAGCAACCAGAGGGCCTAGTCCATCTGCCTGTACAGTCCCAAGTGAATGTGAATTATCTGTTTGTGCTGATGACAGAATTTAGTGATATGTGGCCACAGGGCCAGACCGTAGTTCAAAAATTGCATCAGTAGAGACAGTGCACCGCAGGACTGTAGCAATCTGACACAAGTACCACTGGCTCGGAAATCTGTAATTTTCAGCAGGAAGCTGGATACTGCTTCTCTCTTAATTTGTACTGTCCTACACTGCCTGATTTGAGACAGAAAGACTGAATAGTGTTCAAAGAGGAGAGTGTTTCCCTTTTTGCCTATCATTTGATAATAGTCTCTAGATCCGAACACGGTCTGGAGAGCTTTTGGAGACCGTATCTCATCCCTGTCATTCTTCAAGTTGAAGTCATTCATCTCATTCACACTGGTTTTTAACTTCTTTTCTGTTTTCTTAGACTAACAGAGATCCAACAAAGCGACTTGTGTATTTTGTCTTCTTCTCTTTACTGTGGATTTGTGTTTCCACTCTCTTTGGTATCTTCTCCAAATTTTGTATTTTTTTAGTTGATGCAAAGCTTGTAGAGAGAGACTGATTTTCCATTAGAATTAATTTGGGTGGAAAAACTGTCAGATTTTCAGACACACAAACCCTTCTTCTGGGCTGCAGTAGTAGTAGTAGACTTTAAATTAATTACTGTTTAAGAACAGAAGTATTGATTTTAACTATTATGTTTACACTTGACACAGACTATTCAATTAAATGGGGTGCCTACCACCTGTTGAGTACAGGAGGATATCAGCAAAGGGAGAGATGATAAAGTCATTAACTCTGGTTAATGACCAAAAGACAAAAGGCAAAAAAGACAGTGTATCATTTTCTTCTGTAGAATAACAATAGTTTAATATAAGAAAGGATGTGGGAAAATTAGTAAAATGTAAAAAGTAGTAAATGTGCCGTAAAACTACTAGATCGTCTGAGTTTATGTTCCTCACCTCTTAGAATCATCAGATTTGATTCCAATCTCAAGTTTTGAAAGTGTATAGTTCTCTTTTAAAACTTGAACATAAAGATAAAATAGGGACTTAGTCATTTTGTAAGAAATCATTTCCTTCCAATGTGTGGGTGCTTCTGTCCTTTATCTGTTATATGCACTATTTAATTCTGCTAAAGTGGTATTTGGCCCTGCCAGACTGACTGGCTCTTCTGGTGGTTATATATCTCTAGTCATTAAATATTGGTATAACAAGAAGTATTCTTTGCATGCACACCTTTATCAATTCATATTTTCAGCTCACTTTCAGAATAACTGTATCGTGTCACACCATCTCTCTTCTAAAAGAATGTAAGAACAGGGAAGCATATATAATATTTTCCTCAAAGAAGGAGAAAACTTCCAGGCTTCTACTTCCAAGCTTCCGTGGCACAGGGTCTCCTTGAACTGGAGAAGATCTAAATTAATATTCCTTGAACTCTTTGGGTTCCCCTTGAGACCATGGAAACTTTTAGCTGTCACATAGTCCTGTGGCAAGGAGCTCCACAGCCTCGCTGCACATTTATGACTTCCTCCCTTTTTCTCAGTTCTCTAAAGGGACCATATCCAATGTACTAATGACAGACCTGACAATGACACAGTTTTCTCTCAATTCTCTCTTACCCCCATTTGTGTCATTGTGGGGGCTTTGGCTGTGGCAGGATCCAGCAATCTGCTGTAAGGAACTCACAGCGTAAGGCTGCCCACCAGGAGAGCAGTGCACCAGGAGCCTCCTGCCCAGGACACCAACAAGCCAAGCTGCTACGAAGGCTGACGTAGCTCAGCAGACATGGCAAACGAGGCAAATGCATTTCAGTTTGCAGGGATGAGGTCAACACAGAATGAAGAAGTGACTGCAGTGT
Organism: Rhea pennata; assembly: GCF_028389875.1. Lineage (NCBI taxonomy): Eukaryota > Metazoa > Chordata > Aves > Rheiformes > Rheidae > Rhea > Rhea pennata. The sequence continues at coordinate 190,094,938 of NC_084663.1, forward strand.
AACCCTTCCAGGTAGACTTTGGGACATATCCTCCCCTCCAGGACTATGTCCCCTAATTCCAACTTTTGATGTTTAATTTACCACCCAGTGGCTGGAACCCCTTGTGACTGTGTGGCCAATGTTGCAACAGATCTGTGCAATCACTCCTGTTCCTTTCTCTTTTGTTTCCTACTTCACCCCCAGAAAATGATCTAAATCTTCAACCGTGAGTCCCTGGGAGGGTGCAGGCAGGCTGGGCTGATGCTGTGTTATTGCCTCCCACAGATGGTTATTTGGAAGCCTTAGGAACCACTATAATAGACATAGCAGCAAATGATTTACTTCCCTCATTATTTTTCTTACGTGTGTTGTGTTCTCTCTTTCCTTCTCTCATGCCCTTTTATTTCCTTTTATTTTGATACTGCGGAATGCCCAGTCCCACAGCTCCCGCTGTTTTTCATTATCCTTCCATAATCCCACTGTACAAGCTAACCATCATCTGCAGTTCTCATAACCCTAAACTGAGGAAAAAAAAAAAAAGAGGCAGATATTACCACATGTTCAGAAAGTAGCAATGAGGATGAAAGGCCTTTGAGAGAAAAGTGATTATTTAGGTTATTAACCTAAAGGAAAAATACAAGAAATGGGTACGGCACATGAAAGGATAGGTAATATAAAGAAGCAAATTAGATTCTCTTAATCTAAAGGTGCAGTCATGAAATTCAAAGGAAGAAGAAAATATATTTTTTACCTATACAATTACACACAAAGTTTATTACCACAATTATAACTGAAGACAGAACTTAGTCAAACCAAGGTAACTACTACGTGAGTTGGTAGAGGTGAAAGAGTGTGTAAAAATTATAAGCAGGTTAGTCTCTAATTATCTACCACTATGTTCTTGCATCTTCCATTGAAGCTCGAGTTCTGTAAAAAGGAAAATAAAGTTATTGTGAGCTCATTGCTCCACTTTAGTATAGCAGTTCCCACATACCACGGCAATTTCTTGGTGCTCCGTCCTTCTGTCACAAACATCAGACCCACAAAACTCCTGCTTTCAAAGAAAGCAGAACGTACAAAGAGAAAGCTGGGCTGTAAGGGAAGAAACCCAAAGTAGGATTTTGTTTAAAAATTGCTGGTGAACCAATTTTGCTGCCCCTGCTCTGTGACAACGGCCTGCACCCGGGGCGGCTGTGCAGCAGAAACAAATGATGAGATAATTAAGAAGTCAGATACTTACATTTGAACTGCAGGCAAAACGCTGTCTCGGGTGGCTTAACACGGAGGCCGTCACAGCACAAGGTCTCCTGCTTAGTTAAAGCTAAAAATGTCGGTTTCACTAATGATTCATTTTCAAAACAGATCATTAAGCAATAAGACACCCCCAGGCACTTATTAATGTTTAATAACACATGGAACAAGGCAGAAGAATTTTGGTGCCAGTTTGTTCTTGATAAGCTTTTCAATTCTTCAGTCCGTCCTGAATCTGATTTGTTTTTCTTTTTCTGAATGCCTTTAAAAGTGCAAACTTCAGTGCAGCATGTGAATCAGAGAGACCCAATACTACAATCAGGTTGCAAAGGACTGAGTATATGCATATGTTTTATGAAAAGAACATGATTGTGATTCAGCTGTGAAAACCTAAGGACATACATATATATTTTTTTCCCCCCAGAATAAAACCTTACCCAGAAAGTTTTAATTGGATCTCGGTGGGAGGCAGTTTGTCTGTTGAACCTCTGTCTCTCTCTGATTTATTTACATGAGTGTGTATTTGAACTGCAAAAAGGAGTTTCTGATTCCAACACATTAATGAAAGCCTTCTAAAAAACATGAAAAGCAAATAAAAACATCAGTGGTTTTGTTCTGATTATTCATGTGTAATTTTCTGAAAGATGTGAGGGGAAAAGAGAAGTGTAGTGTTGCTGATTTTTAAATGGGAGATCCAGCAGCCTTTGAGTGCTGAAGAAGGGGTATCAGTGGGGTTCTGGAGGGTATTTTTATATACCATAAACAACTGGAAGGCAGGTAAGCCTCTGGTGGAGATATTTCCTGTATAAAATGCTCAGTATATCAAGTTTCCCGGTTGTCTGTCTTGCAGAATTCAAGTCATTAGGTGGTCATTGCTCATCTCTAGGAGACCTGACGGCTACAGATCAATACTGCAGGCAGGTGATTAGTGGCTATCAAGCATCAGGGTTTGCAATTATCTAATTCAAAGGTGAGGGAAGCAGTAGAAAGCAAGTGGCTGAATGGACTGAAGTAATTAGATCAGATAATTCCTCTGATGTGAAGTGTGTATATTGCCAGAGAAGAAAAAAGAGAGAGAGAAGAAAAAAGCACTGATAAGTTTTACGCACGCTAAATATTTTTATTCTGTCACTGTGATTAGCAATCAAATATGGGTGTCATGGTAGGGTAAGTCCCTTTGCTAGGCCGCCCCAGGATTCTTCAATATCAGTGTCAGTGTCAGTGTCGTCAGTATAAATTATAAACCCACAAACGCAAAGGTGTTTGGATGATTGTGCCAAGGCATTGATTTTGATGGCAGTTAAACACGGAGAGAAAGCAAAAAACATATTTAAATTCCAGCTGACTTCCTACAGAACAAAAAGCACATTTTGGGAATTGAGTAAAGTCCTACCTTGTAGGTTTACTTCATTAACAAGAGTGTATGAAAGAGAAGAACTAAAAGGGTCAACAGCAATGTCAAGGCAGGGCAGTTAGCCAAATGTGAAATGGCTCCAAAACAGATATAATCTTCAGGAGAAGGGAAAAATATTCTCTCAATTAATGTTATTGATCCCTCATATGAAAAGAGAACAGCAGAACCTTGAGTCAGATTTGTAACTGCATATTATTAATTTAAAACAGAAAGTACAAACTGATAGACTCAAGCTCCTTCCACTGACACACTCCACCACATTGCACTGCAGCCCCTACTGCAAAGCGCTGTAGAAGCTCCGCTACAGTCCGATAGAAACTAGGAAATGCTTCTGCACAATGTGACTATCAGAAAACCTACATCTGAGGCCACATTATGTGTCATTAAGGCTAAGGCTAAGCTATATTCCTAGATAAATAGATTCCTGGAGACCCTACAGATGAATTTGGAGTTGATCCCTAATATATAAACAATATCCACAAAAACCTTCATATCGCTGCTAGATCTGTAAGCAGAACAGCTCTGTGGAGCTACGAAGAGAAAGACATGTTCCGTATCTGGGCCCATGAAATAAATTTAGAAATAGCCAGCACAGAGAGAAAGAGAGCATTGCAAAGAGAAGGGGTCACACTGTGCTGAAGAGTACACCTTCTTCTACCACTTTCAGTTAGTAAAAGCACGCTTAACAAACATTTTAGGAATGAATCCTAAGATCACTCTAATGTACATGCACAGACTCACAGGAAAGGAACCAAATAATGTATTCAGTAGTAAAGGAGAGTAATGGTAAAAAAAAGAACAGTAATAAATAAAATAAAACAATCTAAAAGAGGTGACTGAAGAATATTTTCTGCAAAATAGAAAGGGATCATGCATCCATTTGGTTGACATTTTCTGCTAGAAATACTTTAATTTACATAAGGAGTTTGATTTTCATATCTACATATACTGTAAGTTACGTACAGTTGTTACTGCTATTCATCCCCAAGCTTTCAGTCCTTGCAGTGCTACAGGCTTTTAAGCAGTGCTGGGTTAAAAGTGTGCCCTGACATGGGCCTTTGGCCCTGTGGGTCACTTCAACGCAGGGTAGTGCATGACCCACGTGAGGTGCCAGCCCCTGCCCATGCACCATCCAGAGCATCAGTGCCTGCTGCCCCAAAATGGTGCCCCTGCCTTTCACCAGGGCTGCTTATCTCCTGCACAGTGCTGACCCGATAGGGCTACAAAGCTTGTGGGTTTTGGAGATAAATGGGTTGAAGATTTTCTGGTAAGCTTTTTCTGGGAGCGATGCAAATGGGGTGCACCATGGCAGCGCAGCTGATGCACCTGGCTGCCACTGGACACACAGCAGAGCTAGTGCCAAGCAACTCCCAATGCCTGTCAACCACAGGACGTTCTGCCTGACCGTGAAGGGGAATTTCTTCACTGTGAGAGTGACAGAGCACTGGACCAGGTTGCCCAGAGAGGTTGTGGAGTCTCCTTCTCTGGAGATCTTCAAGACCCACCTGGATGCAACCCTGTCTACCATGCTCTAGGTGACCTTGCTAAGCAGGGAGGTTGGACTAGATGATCTCCAGAGGTCCCTTCCAACCTTACCGATTCTATGATTCTAAGTGTAGCAGATCCTCAGCATCTTTTACTGTAGTATAAATTCAGGCTGTATTTGCTCTGCCTAGGGGTATTACCCTGGATCTGGCTCCAGGTATCTATGTGTCTAGTGGAAAGTAACATCCTAATTGGAGCTTTTTAGCAGGTATAATTACTTCAAGATCTCCACTGACATTTCCTATGACATTTCAGTTATTTTGTAATTGTAACTCATAGTTAGCTCTTTGGGCCACCCTCTGTGCAAAAGAAAAACTCTGACATGAACACCTTTCAGTTAGAAAATACCCTGTTAGCTAGTCCAGTTTTGTACTTCATTAACAGCAGTCGGGGTGCACGGATTTTGTCTATTTGCAGAGACGAGCTGACAGCCGTTCGAGCAAGCAACAGAAACATACCAACAAGCGGCAATCTGAAAACGACGGTGAACCAGTGCTGTGCTATGTTCGCTCACAGCTGCTTATGAGGGACTGTCAGACTTTCTTCACGTTCGCAGAAACAAAAGACTGATTTTACAGCAGAGACTCCAGCACCACATGGGAAGGCTAATAAGAGCAATGAAAGCTTTGGCCATGCATGGCCCCAGTTTTGGAAGGATTTGACCTAAAGGAAGACCTAGGGACAGAAGCTTTCCTAACCACCCTCAGTTATGAATTAATAAAAACATGTAGCCATGTTGGTCCTTTCGGTAACAATCTGCTTTTGGCAACAATCTGCTATTTCAGGGCACTGAGCACAAATCAGCTGCATCTTTGTTCTCAGCAGCTCCAGCCATGTGGCACCCATCGGTTGCTCATGTCAACGGCGCCCTATGTCATACAATACATCACTGAGCAGAATATGGCCACCTGCTGCTTTGGGTACCTGCCAGTGCTGGCAGCTCTGCATTTGGCAATTTCCAGTGGTGGGCTGCAGCCCGTGATTTATACGTCCTTAGGGTATGTCCTAACTGGCAGTGTGGCTGAGGCCACACAGGTTCAGCACTCACTGCCTCACCTGACCTGGTGTCTCAGGCAGGTTTCAGTCCCACGCTGATCTCTCCGCCGATGGGACCAGACGTCGCTCTGGTGCCTGTGCTCCTTCCTGCAGAGGCCTCGCACTGGAAGCGGTCTCGTAGTCTGGTGTCAAATTGAAAATCTCCATCAGACAGCAACTCTGCTACTAAGTCTGTTTATTTGCTCTAACGGATTCCAATTATGCCTTTTAATTTTCATTCTGAATTAATTACCTGCCCTTCTACATGGATGACTTCAGAAAAAAAACACAGCGCATGTCATCTTTCATTTGAATCTCCTTTCCTACTGATGTAGAGGTTGGCAAGACCTCATATAACAAACTTTGACAGTTCAGTAAAATCAGCCAGGACTCCATTTACAGAAGCTGAACTGGCAACACTGATCCTGTAAATGTCCTCCAAAATCTGCATCTCAAGGTTACAGCTAGCCTGCACGTACGGAGCAGAGCAGGGGCGTGAAGCCCAGCTCCCTGGACTAGTGCTCTTCTGTCATGCTCATATGCAGCCAGAAAGATGGATGAACAAGCCACACTATATTACATTTGGATGTGTGATAAAGCACTTTTTGCTTAATACTTTTTCCCTCATTCTTTATTTTACCAGTTCTAGTTTCATGATACGGAATGGATCACTTTTTTTGCTAAAGTATCTGTGACATTTCATTAAAATTTTGGCAATACAAGGCCCTGACTTTCTTATGAAAACATTGTATATAATTTACCAACTGTACCACCCTAATGGCTGTGTTAGCCCTGACCACTAACCTTTACACATAAAGGCTGTGAAGTGTTATTAGTGTACAGCAGGCTTAGGAGAGGGCTGCCTTTCCGTGTAGAAATCACATGAGATCCACTCAGGCTTTTTCTGTTCAATATTAATGGTACCCTCTCTCTTTGTAAGCCATTAAAAAAATCAATTTGGTCATTTGAGACATGGGAAATTGTTTCTATTCACTCAAGTTATTTATGGATCTAAGTCCCTCATGCCCTAATGGAACAACATTCCTACAGTTATTAGCATTACAGAGACATTGGCACTGAAAGACAGTACTGGGAACTTTATTCTCTATTCATATAATTTTTACAATGAAGGAACAAGATGGAGCCCTTGATCTGAGCCCTCGTAACTACAAAGGCAATTAGTTCTGGCAGGTGAAGAAAGGACATCTCTTTAATCTCATGAGCAACAGCACCTTATATTTTTTAATGAGAACAAATTTCATCTTTGTTTTTCATCTAATTAGTAATATTTGCAATTTGCCTCCTCTTGGACAATACTCAGGAGTAATACCTATATCACTTTTGTCATTACTTAATTCTATATTGGGCTCTGAAAATGCTGTCTTCACTCCAGAAAAAATGTATTTCTTTAAAATAAGCTCTCTCTTGGACAATACAGCAAGCACTTGGAAGCATTTCTCCTGGACACAGGACTGAAAAAAATTGTAAATTTGTCTCTCTTAATTTTCTCTCAAAAATGACACAACAGAGCTGTGTTCAGATTTAAATTCTTCAGATTCCAAAATATACTGAGGAAGGACAGAAGTCTAAGCTTTTGAATATTAGATTCATGGTTCAGGCTACAAATATGTAGTTAAAAATAGTTAAAGCATTAAAAACCACAGTATCTTGGAGGTAGGGATGAAGCAAGAGACGAAGACGGGAGAAAGGAGTTGGTTTTATAAAACAAAAACATCAAAATGATGTGACAACAGGGCAGAGTTACAAGAAAGCTGTTCCAGAGGGCAGAAACTGTGAAGAAGAAAGCTTTTGCCTTGACAGTTACAAGCTCATCTGATGGGACTGAAAAGGAGCCAGGGTGAAGTTAATAATGAAGGTAGAGAGAGGAAAAGAGACCAGAAGAGGTGACATAATTTGACAAGGGAACACTGAAAAATAAAATAAGGTTTCTGTGAATGTATGGGATTCTGCACAAGTACTGAGGAAAGTCCAGGAGGAAAGATTTGTCCAAACTCAGTGAACAGGAGGTGGAGGGAAGGGTAAGGACTCAGCACAGAAAGAGTAAACTCTTTCTTAATTGTGTACATGGACAACGCTGGGAGTACAAAGCAAAATGGCATTACTCACAGCAGGAGCATGCGCGTGTGTCTTAAAGAGCAATGTTTGGCTAATGTTGCACACCTGTTGAGATGCTGCAGATATCCTAGGTCAGCATCCCATCAGAAAAGAGATTGCTGACTCAATGTCTGGATTACTCTGAGCATGCCTGACTTGGCACAATACTGACAAGTGCAGCTCAAGAGCCAATACTGGGACCTCAGGGTACTGTGCCTTCCCACCTCAGGAAGTAGTGTTGCTCCGGAGGAACCATCCTCCTTCCTGTAAATAAGAAAAGCTGCAGCTGCTGACCACATACAGCCCCTGAGAAGGAGCCCGCATCAGAAAATAACTCAAGCCATAGGTTTTTTCTCCAGACTACGTGTCCATATGACAAATATTAGACTACGCAAAACAGTTTTATCTGCTGCCTCTGACCAGGAGACTTGCCTCTTAATTCCTTCTAGCCCACTCATGGCTTGGATTCAAAGCTTTCCTGAGCTTTGCAGAGGTGAAGGCGGAGAAGCGTTCCACACTGGCAGAGCAAGCCAGCACGCTTACCTCCTCGGCACAGGCTATTCTCTCTGCTATCACACATTCACACCGTAAAGTGAAAATTACTCCAAGAATCAATGTTTGATTAACTCTGCCAAGCCGACTAGCTCAGCATCAAGTAAGAAATCTCAGCATAATAGGTTTTCCTCCCCTCCCAGAAAATGACTGACTGCAACAGCTCATTTTTCAGAGTGCTATGGAAGAAAACGTACTTCCGTGTTTCAGTTCATTGCACTCACACTTCAAAATGCAATGACTTTAAAATTACATGAATGCAACCTCATTTTAGTTCTACATCAGAAAGGACATTAGTTTAGAAGTGCTTTTGTACTTCACGAAATTTGGATTTTTCAGCCTGTTACTTTTCTCCCTTGTGGTAAAGGCATTGAATCTAACATAGAGGACTGAAGAACCTGCTACAAGATGTGCGCTGTCTCATACTCACTCTGTGTCCCTTAACTTCACTGACCCCATCTGATTTTATGTGATATATCTGTAAAAACAAGAAAGAACTAAAATGTTTCTACTTCATGCAATTATCACTATCACTCTAGAACCTTTAAAATGTGCTTTACTCAGACTGATCAATAAAGAAATGCATTCATTTGCCCTTGATTTTGTTATTTTTGAAGATCAAAAGATAATAGTGTGCTCCTTTGAAGATGGAAAACAGTTGACAACATTCAACATTTCTAAATAGTATGATTCCTAAATTGTAAGCAAAGTTATTATATCTTAACTAGCTCAGCATGTGACTCATATGTACTATAGACAGATATATCAGGTAATAATATGGCTCTGGCTCATCACTGAAGCAATTATACCAGAAGGTTATGGCCTTCAGAATTAATGCAATTTGTTTTCCCCTGGATTTCTGTCTTTGGGTTGATTAATATTGATAACTGAGAAAGTGTGAGTTAGGTATGAACCTTTTCAAGAATGATGGCAAACAGAAGTTTATCCTCATATGCACTCTCTGCCTCTGTTCTCTGACAATATATTGTTCAAGTTAAAATTGTAGCCTTTCTCATGGTCAGGACACACATTTTCTTTGCTCTGCACAGCCAATTATTTTAACAGAACCTGTCAGAAGGTACCAGAGCTGAGATCAGCTCCCTTCAAACATATTGGTTGGACTTGGCCAGTCGAATTCACACTTAATAGGTGTGAAACCTCATTTCTGTGGGAAACCAAAGGCATGATACTGAGAAGCTTGCAGAGTTTTGGACAAGGTCAGGCACAAGGCTTAAGCTATTTTGTTGGTTTGCGGATACGAGTAAGAGGGGATGGCACTTACCTGTGAACAAGTCAGACCATAGGCAGCAATTGCATTGTGGTATCTGTTATTACAGCTGTGATTCTAAGTGTGATATCTTAGGCAAAATAAATCCTAATAAGAAGGAGACATTGGAAGTTTGCTGGTGGTCTTCTGGTTGTTTGTAGAAAGGGCAATTCGACAGAACAAGTCACTCTTACACCATGGGCCTCATTCCCAGGCGGGAATAACAGTTTCCACAACCAGTCAGCCCTCAGTCTGTCTTCTCAAGCTGCCAGGTCTCAGCTAAAGCAATGGCAATGGACTGCGACTACCAATGCATTTCAACTAAGCAACAAAACACTTATGAGAGAGGAATCACTCAGTTATTCCTCAAAAGGCCTCGATTTGAAAGAGCAACGCTAAGGTGATGGCTCCCTAGCAAATCAGCGCCCATATGCCCAGCTATCCCCTTTCTAAAGTGCACAGTTTTCAAATGGTGATTAAATGTTACTCGTCTCTAAAATTCATGATTAAATATTCTAGCTAGAAAATTAAAATGCAAGCTAATTCCTTGGAGGGATATGTTGTTATGCAGAAAGGAACAGAACATAACTTATATACTTTGCATTTCTACAGAAACTCATGAACTGAGAGGGCCAGCTTTTCATTGTCAGTTTAGCAACTGAATATTTTTAAGAATCTGGTCTGTATGTGTATATTTTTTCCCCTAAGCAAAATTTAAAAGTTTCAGCTAAGCCACTTCTCACAGAAAATTTAAATCATGCTCCTTAAAAGATCAACTAAATGTAGTCCTGCATGCAGTATTTTTTTTCTAGTTGCCAGTTTTATTTTATTCCAACAGCATACCCCAAAGCTTGTGTTCATGTGAGATAACACTCTTGCCGGGTCACTGACAATTGGTCCCTCAACAACCCATGGGTTATCTGAGCCTAACATGCACCTTCTAGAGCTCATTGCTTAACTCGCACTCATTTTTTACACATAGATCCTTCTCTTGTACATTAGGGTTTGAATTTGAAAGCAGTACGTATTGTACAAATACAGAAACGCTGCCTAGGCAAAATTCTTAGGCCAACACGCTCTGTTTCAGGCAGTGAGTGCTAACACACAACCAGCTGGACCACGCATGTTCCTACAGTGCGGGCTTCCTTAAAAGCAGCCTAACTCAGTTAACTACCTAGCAAACTGAAGCATACCCCTAAAATTTCCCTATTAGATTTGATAATTTTATATAGATCAAATCTTTTGCTGCTGGAAATCTATAGGTTTTACTGAAGTTATGCTGATTTACCCTAGTGATGAACAAGCAAAATAGCATATATGCTTTAGGTACAGCTTAATTTACAGTGTTGTTTTCAAGGACTCTTGTCATGTATTGTCTGCTGCATGAAGCCACTGGACACTATCGAAAAATGTGTCTTAATACACTGGATTAATTCCAAAATCCTATGATCATATAATAGAAATATAAAGTAAATGCACCAAGTTAAGAAATCACATTTCTGCCTACAGTGGTATTTTTCAGCTATGGTATGACCAGCTCTCCGGGCAGACTTTTAGTATGGTCTTATCCTTACAGTTTTAGTAGTCTTACTATAAGGATTGGGATTTTTGTGGGAGGGATGGGGCTAGATAAGAAAAGAGATAAAGGGAAAACATTTCACATCCCATCCCCTATGCCTTCTGGCTTGTACCAAACCGTGTGCAAGTTTGTACAGAGCAGAAGCCTGTGGCAAGCTATCCTCGGAGTACTTACAGAGACGCAGAGGAGGCCCTCTTCCCTCACCTCTGGAAATTGCAAAAACATCCATTCTTTAACAGAAATTCAGTGACTAAGCATCAAGATCACAAATCCTTTTCCTTTCCAGGAGTTTTACAGAGTGTGCAGCAGTCCTTGAATTAGGCATGTTCCTCACGGTTACGTAAAGCCAGTTGATCCTTATGGCTCCACTCTGACTTGGGCCTCCTGTGAGGGGAGGCTGGAAGCACTCTGAGGACACAGAACTGCTGATATTTCTCGGTACAATTGCTTACGCACGTGAAAACCTTTGCCTGTGTAGGGGAACACAAAGAGCCTTGAACTAGTAACACGTCAGGTTGTCGGTGCCTCCCCTGTGGAGGCCTTCAATGTGAAGCCACATTGTGTGAGACGCTCTTTGACCATGTTAAGACTTTTTGGACTTTTGACCAATAGATACCATTTCCACAGTGCAAATTTCTTTGGTTTACTCGTTAGGCCTGTGAAAATCCATTCTTTCATGTGAGAGGAGTGTGCCGGAAGCACATATAGTGCCCATTTCCTCCTTTTCTCTTCAAGTATGATTCTGCTAGAAAGTATATATCCAGTGAAGTATATAATTCTACCCATTTTAAAGCATGGAAAAGCATACCTTCTGCTGTCTCTGCCCTCTTTATGCTCTGCATTTGTAGAAGAGAACGGAATTCAAGCTTTTCAGGTACTCTTTTTATCTCAACTTTTTTTCTTGTGTTTTGCTGTAGGTGCATTTCTAGAACTCAAGTGGAGGTAAGGAAAATCCTGTTTAATCTGACACGCTGCCAGAAACTGAGGATGAAAATAATTCTGAGTTCTGGAATATGTGCTGCAATACTGAATGCACAGCATAATAACAAATATCTTTGCTTAGGCTACCTATAAGGACTGGAAGTGACCTGAAGACTAGCATTTCCCTGATGTCACTTTGAAAGAGATTCCTTACTCTAAAAGCATAGTTAGTGAATATTCACTTTTTTACGAGAAGAATACAAAAAATTGCAAATAAGGTATGAGATTCCTTGGTCTACGACAAAAATAGTCCATCGATTCAGTGGTCTGTGACTTCATTTAGATTATTGCCAAATCTCATTAGTGAGATGGAGGAATGAGTGAGGGATTTGTCAATGATTTTTCATTCTTCCTTTCTTTTTCTTGGCAGCAACAACCAAAATGCTGGTCTTCTACTCTGACCCTATGAAATATTGTACTGTGTCTTCCCTTAGATTTGTACTTTTGAGATAAAAAAAAAAAAAGCTGTCTATAGATGTCTATAGAAAGGGATTAAATTTATTTATGTTGTGAATATGTCAGAAGCACTATGGTGATACTGAAGCAGAATTTCTTCTACAAAGATTAAAATAAACCTTCAGGACAAATAGCGCTTCCTGTTCCTCCAGTGAGTCTTTGCACTTTTCTTACCACCACCAAAGTACACCAGTATCATGATGAAGCATCCCGAAGCTTCAGGCATCAGAAATATTTTCCAAAGGATACCCAAGACATAAAAACAACATGTAGTGGAATAAGAATGAGGAAGCCTCCACCATCAGCCTGCATCCTAGTACAGGGGAGTACCAGTGTCGCACACCAGAGGAGGGGTCTGCCTGATACCACCCTGGGGCTCCTGGCATCAGAAGTTTTTGCTGCTAATGCAATTTCTACCATTTATCAGTCACTGCTTTTGTATCAATAAACAATGTCTTTTGCTTATATCATATACATGGTGTGTTGTTCCCTTGAAAATTCCTAGTCTGTCTCACAAGCAGACAGAACAGCAACTTATATCACTGGTATGGCACCTTGATGCCTTACGGAGCTCTTGGAGCACTTGAGGGACTCGCTTGCTTTCTACGGGAGTAACTGATGTTTAACTTCTCAGGAAGTAGGAACAAGGACTTAACTATTAGGGTAAAGAGAACCTGGACATTTTAAACCACTATCAGATGGCTGGGGAGAGTTTCAGGAGAAGTTAAAAAAAAAATCAGAGAAGAGAGACTGAAGCTGTGGAATCACATTCAGACTCCAGAGTGGACAGTAGAGAGATATTTAGAAGATCACTCTATGGAAGAAGGAAAAGAGGCATCCAAATCACCCACCAGAAAAGACTCTGATGAATATAGATCTCTCTAATCTTGAGACCAAATATAGTATCTCATAGGGAAATCGAGGGAAGATTGAGCAGAGCTGAAGAACTGACAGCACCTTCTAATTAATAACTAAATGTTGCTATTTATTCAGTGCCTTGCCACTTCATTTAGTAGAAAAATGAATCCCTTTTTGGATCACTGCTATTTCTATCCTTTATTTCAATATTTGTTCTATTGCCTAGAGAAAAATTGTCTATTCCCCCTTTTTTTTCCCAGTCTTTCTCTAACTTGCCTTTTCTTTTGCTTGTATCTTTCCTGCAGCAATTTCACATTGCCTGTCATAACCATTCGCAATGCCAATGAAATAGTTAATGGAAATGTTCACAGAATCACTGAAGATTGTTAAATATTAAGTGTGGAAGTTAAGCTTCTTATAGCATGAACAGAGAAAAACAGTGCCCTCTAGAGAGGCATTCACCCTGTCTACCCCTTGACTGTAGAGCGTCAAAGCCTAGAAAACTGGTTTAAACAAGACTTCTGAGTTTTAGATCAAAGGATTCCCAACTTTATATTACAAAGTGTTCAGTAATTGCTGAAGAAATATATTAAAAATCTTGTGCTTATGTACACTTCAGGTTTACTTTGTAATCATGCATTAGAGACACATTCTTTATTCATCTGAAAGCTTAGGTTCTGCAGGATCATTGGCCCACATAAAAATCTCAGGAGGGCCAGAGCCTAATCTGCATATTTAACAGACTTGGTGGAGGAAAAAAAAAAAAAAAAAAAGAAAAAAGAAAAAAGGCAGACACCAGGAATTAAGGCTTGAGAAATAAGCTCATGGAACATGGTGGAGGAAGACACTGACACTTTCGTTCTACCCAGCAGTCACCTCTGGGAAACTCACTTGTCAAGTTGTTGCCAAAGGCATCACTGATGTGCAGAAAATTGCTCCAGAGACACAGATTTGCTCATTATACAAAGCTACTTCAATTCATCTCCTCTCAGAAGGCTTTTTTTTTTTTTTTTTTTTTTTTTTTGGGGTGGGGGGGGGGGCCATAGATGGCCTGTTTCTCCAGCATTTCCAAAGACAAATATTCATGCCTGTTTACCACAGGAGTGAGTCTGCATGCTTGTGTGGTTAACAGATGCTACAAATAAGACCCCGGGCTCTGAGATCTGTTCTTCATAAGGCTTACCTCTGTTGATGAAAATTATAATTCTACTGGCATAGAAAAATAAGAGGAATAGATACCTGGATGCTTTTTGTATTAGCAGATAACAAACACAAAAATTTAGACTTGGTTTATTTGCCTGGAAGCTTCAAGTCATTTGATAAAAATTCAATTAAAGAATGAGTAGTGAGTTTAAATGTAATGACAAGGCAATAGTGGGGGCTTTGCTACTTCAGTCTCCCTGGGGGTACAGATAAGAACATACTCCTTGTCTCTTCAAATCAGATTAAAATCCCCAAAGATATTTCCTCTAAAAACCCCAAACCAAAAAATTAATCACAATCTTTCATGTATTAGGTCAAGTGCCTGAAAAAATGGACAGATTTCAAAGTATCCCAAACAAACTTTAGTAACTACAGAGCAGTCAGTTTTGACCAGCTAATAAGAGAGTAAGTTTGTGTTTTTCATCTGTGAATAAATGTTGCAGTAAATACTGCAGATTAATTCTGCAGTATTAGTAAAGATTAATTCTGAAGGATCCTGTTATAAAAGTGGATTGCCTAGTGTCTGAATTCTAATTGATAGAAGAGCCTTAGCATACAAAAGGTAGACATGATTTTTTTTTAACCTGAAGACTCCAAACATCCTCTCTAATTAACCTCCTTAAATTCCATTTTCATTTAAAGTTTTAAGACATTAATATATTAATTTAAAAACCATTTAGCTACTACAGCAAATTCTACCTAGATAAGATCATCATCTGTAATAACTGGATAAGGAAACCTTCTTCATTTAAAACAATAAGGAGAAGGGAAGAACAAAGGACTTTAGACGTATCTATTGATAAATTTAGGAAATATACAGGTTTTAGGAGACTAGCATGTTAACAAAAGAAGGGAAAAAAAATAGAAAATACTCTAGAACAAGCTTTGCTTCAGCCTTTAAGAAATTTAGTTAGCTATAAACCTCACGTCCTTATACAAATCTCACCAGTTATCCTCACCTAAGACACTCAAAAATGAACTTCCACAGCATTTCTTTCTCAAATGGATATGCCTGTGATGACAGAACCAGAAAGATGGCTATTTAGGGCCAGAAGAATGTCAGAGCTTTGCCATTTTATGTCTAGAAGGCATGGAGAATCCAAACGTGGAGCCACGCAGCAGTGTTACATCCCATGTAGACAGTACCCACTGGCCTGCCTAGGAGCCAGCAGGAACAGCAGTCATGTTGCTTTAGGAAGTGCCAAGCTACCATCTAGAGAAGGAGGGCAAGCAGAAGTGAGCTGAAGCCTTTCCCAAATGCAGGAATTAGAACTCTCCCCTCAGGGGAAGGCCCATGCCAGGAACATCCAACTTATACTGCTTTTATGCTTTTTCATCAGCATAAACAGGAAACCAAGCAAGGATTTCCTTACCTCTAAGCAGAATGCTTCCTGGTCTTCCTCAGAGGGCCATGGTACTATTTGTCACCATGGGCTCTGACTTGGTGCCACTTGCTAGCATTCATAAAGAGCAAGAGAAAACTCTGGGTTTCCAGGTGCTTTCTCATCATTTCTTCTCCCTCAATTCTCATTTAGTATCCATGAACAGTCCATTAGCCCTCCAGCTCCACCTTTGCCTGAACTACAGCGAAATACTATGGCTCATAACACTTCAAAAGAGCACCCACAGAGACAAGGGTAAAATAGGGATATCATTTCCTGAAATGGAACAAAATATGGAACCTCTTTGTAACACACTCTTGTCATTGGCCTTGTTGAACTATCAGCAAGGACATCCCATAAATGTAGGCCTTTTCCTGCTCACAGCTGTGTAAGATCACAATTTTTACAAAAGAACCCATTAACTGAAATCCTCTTGATAGTTTCAGGAAGATGTCAGAGTGAATAGCTGATCTAGGAACTGCTTAAAGCAGCTATTCAGCTGGTTGGATGTCACCCAGAATTCACTCTTTGAGCCGGGCGCACAGGTGCCTCAGGCACTTTGTACAGTTCTGCACTGAATGAATACCTAACCACCAACAATTATTTTCAGAAAGTGGAAAAAAAAAAAGTGGGAAAGAGTCTCTTATCCCAGAGCATTGGAAGCTCTGGAGCATTTTCTTCAAAATGTGGCTTGGCCCTCTCTAGATTTAACATGATAACAAGGTAGGAATGAAGCCAGGCCTTTGGGAACCAGGCGTGAGCACCACTGGTTTCCCAAAGAGCCTTTGAAAGCTCCACCTTTAGGAAGATGGATCATACAGTTTGAAAGACCCCTCTGGTATCCAGTGATGTCCAAGTGACCCCTTTTGACTGTTCTCTGGTTAGCATTTGAGCTTCAGTTCCCACAGTGCCTGCTCCCTACATACTAGTATACATATGGGCTTGATGTTGAAACATAGCGACAGCTCTCCCACAACGGGAGCTGAGGAAAGATGCTAAGGCATGCACTAAATGGAAGCGTCTAGCCTCCAACCAGCCTCCAAGCTGGCTGACCTCCAAACATTTCCCACTAGCCCCAAAGACCCTGTACAGTCTTCCATGGCCTCTTACCATTCCTCTTCCTGTCTGGGAACAGAGTTTTAAACATTGTGGCTTATAGTCACACAATGCTTCTGGCTCCTGCTGCATAGGATTGGTTGTAACCACACCACACAACACTCAGTCTTGCATTTCCCCCAGCACCCATGTGGCTTTAGAACACAATGTTTTGGGGGATTTTCTTTCCAGTTCATAATACCTGAAATAATGTGAAGTCTATATGCTACCAACACTGTTTTAGAATATGAGACTTGAGAAACATTGTACACCCCGAGATGTTGCATAAGAGCAAAGGCCCCTGTGACAGCTCTGGAATGGAGAATGATGGGAACCCACCCTGGTGCAGCTGCATCAAAATCTTTGAGTGGAGATCATGAAGGAAACCAGCCCCCACACCATGCCTGGACATCACCTTTAAAAGTGTGAGTTGAAACAGTCAAAAGTAATACCAAAAGGTAAGTTAATTAGTAATTAATTAGTAGTGACAAACTTGGGCTTGCTTCTTCTTCTTTTTTTTTTTTTTTTTTTTTTTTTTTTAACTGAGCAAATTAGGCATATTCTTTCAATGTGCTGACACAGGAAATCATATTTTTACATTCCTTCTCACAATCCAAAGTTCTGTCCTGGGACACTGCTCCTACTGGAAGGCCGTTCCAAAACTTCATTTCCAGCCAGAACACTTTCAACTTCCAACAAAGATTAGTTGAACTTGTTTTTGATATAATTGATTGCATTGATATATGAAGAGAGTTTGACTCCTCCTTGGGATGTTAAAAAGGAAAACTTACCTTCCTTTTACAAGATGGATTCATCAAAGGACTGAGCATCCTACTAGCCTTTTCTTGTTCTTCAGAATTCAACTTTTCTGAATGCGAGCAACCAGAGGTATGTTCAGTATATCACTACAGTGATTCCATCTACATCTCAGATCCTGGCCTGTAAAATTTATGAGCAAATTTGCCATTTCATTTCAGACTAGTTGTCATAAAGCACAAGGAGACAAAGAAAAAAGTTGACCTAGATGTTTCAGGAGTAGCAGAGAAAGTTTTGCTTTTCCTTATATTGTAATTTTACATTTCTACATTTTCTCCTCTTTACAAAGTTCTGCCAAATTTATCTTCCTATGACAAGGCAACAAAAGATAGCTTTCCTTCCACATCTCTATGGCAGACTTGCATTATGTCTTCTTGTAGCCTTTTTGAAGTAAAGAAACACCTAAGCTCCAAAGAGAGTTTTCCAAACAGCAGCCATCAGTCTTTCTGACCACTAGCATCCAAATTCCAGTGTCTTATATTCACTGCCCATTGATCTGTCATGTTTTTTTCTAGCTTGGTTAAAAAAACATCCCTCATATTAAGAGACATGGACTGCTTGGGAGTACCACCAGACTATTGATGTGAGGCAATTATTGAGGAATGCAGCTGGGGAGCCAGCAAACAGAGAGATCGACATACAGCTACATAGTAGAAAGCAAAGTCTTCTGAATGCCTAAGTGATCTAAAAAAATTACTGAAAGATGCATAAAATAATATTTAATAGCACACTCATCTCCAAACACAAAAAGAATGAGCATTTCTAAAGCTTTTTGTGATCAGAGCAACTATTTTTTCCTTAAAAGTAGTATTAATTACAACTGCCAATCCACTTTGACATACATTGAATTCATCACTGTAAGAGGGATTCATTTTGCCCAAATATTGAAATCACTGTCATTTCCACATGCCAATCCAAAAAGGATGTTAGAGGTTTATGTAAATGACTTGTCAGAGAATAAATTACAGTGCTTAGACCCAATGCCACTGAACTAGAGACTATAGAAAGGGCTGTTGCAGAACTGTCAAACAAACTTTATGTACACAGCCATAAGAAAAAGCCTTGTGCACTGTTCTCTAAGCTACCAGAGCAGCTTTGAACCAGCTGTGCATCCTTATCCTTTGATGTTCACAGGACAAAGTCACACTGCTCCTTTGAAACAGAAGAACAGGTCTTCCAGGATGTATCACATCCTATCTGGATTAGAAGGATGTGGGTTCAAATCATGCTCTGCTACCAACTTCCTGAATCATTTTTGAACCAATTTCTTGTGGTGAGATTCAGCTCCAGCTGTGATCCTCCACTCAGCCATGATTCTCCTCTACTCAGCCCTGGTGAGGCCATATCTGAGCACAGTGTCCAGTTCTGGGCTCCCCAGGATGAGAGAGAGAGAGACGGAGCTACCAGAGAGAGTCCAGCAGAGGGCTACAAAGATCCTCACAGGGCAGGTGCTCCAGCCCTCTGAGCAACGGCTGCAAGAGCTGGGCCTCTTTAGCCTGGGGAAGAGAAGCCTGAGGGGGGAAATCTTATCAGCATGTACAAGTACTTGAAGGGAGGGTGTCAAGGGGATGGGACTGGATTGTTTTCAGTGCCAAGGAACAAGGTAAGAGGCAATGGGCACAAACTGAACCACAGGAAGTTCCACATGAATATGAGGAAGAACTACTTCATTGTGAGAGTGACAGAGCACTGGCACAGGTTGCCCGGAGAAGCTGTGGAGTCTCTTTCTCTCGAGATAGTCAAGGCCTGCCTGGATGCAACCTCAACCATTCTGTGATTCCAGATTCTGACAAAATTGTCTGCTGTGCAGATGGCTACATATGAACTAATCCCATTAGAGCCTGGTGTAGATCATTTCAATGTAGTTAGTGGACTCTGGAGAGCTGGACAGCTGAGTATACTTAGGTATCTATAATAGTGAACAAACCGCTCTAAATGCCAGTGGCTGTTTTGACTTCACCTTCACTGGCTGTAATGGGAGTCCTTGACACTCACTTCATGTGAAGGCATCCATACCGCAGAAACCTGAATTTAGGTGTCTGAATTTAGAGCAGAAGTTAGACTTTACAGTCAGATCATAGAATCAGTAAGGTTGGAAGGGACCTCTGGAGATCATCTAGTCCAACCTCCCCGCTCAAGCAGGGTCACCTAGAGCATGGCAGACAGGGTTGCGTCCAGGCAGGCCTTGAAGATCTCCAGAGAAGGAGACTCCACAACCTCTCTGGGCAAGCTGTGCCAGTGCTCCGTCACTCTCACAGTGAGGAAGTTCTGCCTGAACGTGAGGGGGAATTTCTTGTGCTTCAGTTCCCACACATTGCCTCTTGTCCTGTCACATGGGACAACAAAAAGTTTCTCCCCATCCCCTTAACACCCTCCCTTCACATACTTGTACACATTGATAAAATCCCCCCTCACGCTTCTCTTCCCCAGGCTGAAGAGGCCCAGCTCTCGCAGCCGTTCCTCATAGGGCAGGGCTACAAAGTTGCTCAGAGGGCTGGAGCACCTACACTGGACTCTCTCCAGTAGCTCCATGTCTCTCTTGTCCTGGGGAGCCCAGAACTGGACACAGGACGAGATGAGGCCTCAGAAGGGCTGAGGAGAGGCAGCAGGATCACCTCCCTCCACCTGCTGGCAACACTCTTCCTAATGCAGCCCAGGACACCATTGGCCTTCTTGGCCACAAGGGCACATTGCTGGCTCACGGTCAACTTGTCATCCACCAGCACTCCCAGGTCCTTCTCTGAAGAGCTGCTCTCCACAAGGTCAGCCCCCAGCTTGTACTGGTGCCTACAATTATTTCTCCCTAGGTGCAGGACCCTGCACTTGCCCTTGTTGAACCTCAGGAGGTTCCTCTCTGCCCAACACTCCAGCCTCTGCAGGTCTCTCTGAATGGCAGCACAGCCCTCAGGTGTGTCAGCCCCTCCTCCCAGATTGGTGTCATCAGCAAACTTGCTGAGGAGGCACTCTGTCCCCTCATCCAGGTCATGAATAAAAAAATGGAACAGGATGGGACCCCATACTGAGCTCTGGGGGACTCCACTAGCCACAGGCCTCCAACTAGACTCCATGCCACTGATGACAACCCTCTGAGCTCTGCCTTTCAGCCACTTCTCAATCCACCTCACTAACTGCTAACCCACGCTTCCTGAGCTTCTCTAGGAGAATGTTGTGGGAGACAGTGTCAGAAGCCTTGCTGAAGTCAAGGTACACAACGTGCACTGCTCTCCCCTCACCTACCCAGCCAGTCATTCCATCCTAGAAGGCTATCAGATTGGTTAAGCAGGATTTCCCCTTGGTGAATCCATGCTGGCTACTGCTGATCACCTTCTTTTCCTCCGTGTCTTGAGATGACATCCAGATCAACAAGACATCTAAATAACTAGATGAATACTCCCAGCTGAGATTGATTCTCCACCTGTGAAAATGGAGGTACTGGCACTTTCCTAGTGCATAAGGACAGATACACTAGACATCATAAAATTGGAAAGAAAACAGAAAAAAATACTTGACTTTCATAAGGGAAAGGAGAAAGGAACAAGAGCCATAAAATATCTACAAGAAAGTCATCAACAGAACAGAAAGACTCTTCAGCGGTGCATGGTAGGAGAATAAGACACAACAGGCACCAGTTTAAACGAGAGGCTCAAACTGGATGCAAGGAAAAATTTTCACCATGAGGAAGTCAAGCCTAGCAGGTTGCCTAAAGAAACAGTGCAGTGTCCAGCCTCTGTGGGTTTTCAAGATCTAGCAGGATAAAGCTCCGAGCAATCTGCTCCATCTTCATAGCTGATGCTACCTTGAGTATGAGATTGGACTAAAGACCTTCTGAGGTCTGTTCCAGCTTGAATTCTCCTAAGATTTAGTGAACACCTCAGTTTACGCAGACAAGAGATATCCCCCTTTCATTTTACAAAAAGGATTCAGAAGTCATAAGCCAAAAGCAGGAACTCAATAAGACAAACAGTTCCTGCTCCAGACCCCTCAGAGAATTGAAGCCATCAGGCCTCCATACATTAGAAATGTTGCAGCTGAGAAGTTATACTGGGATTAAACAGCAAACAATTCAAGTCAATTCAGTCAAGAATTCTAGAGCTTTAGCTGCTTCTTCCTCTTCTTTGGTTTCTCTTTTCCAGAGCAAAGAAAAATGTAATGAAGTTAGAAAAGGAAAACCAATTTAACTTGTGTGCTCTAAGTCTCAGCTTATCTGCATGCTTTCTTGAAACCTTTCTAATATATAATTTGATGAAAGGGATTTCAGGCCCTCAAACAAATTAGCCAATGATTAAAGAAATTCCCAGGCACAGGCAGTGATGTAAACCTGAATTAAGGAAGAGGATGAGCACACTGTCTTGTTCCCATCTTTCAGAGCATGCTGCATATCACTTGAGTGAATTATAAAATACTAAACTACTAGTTACATCATTTGGCATTTCCAGCATTGAAGTTTCCTAGGTAGCACATCTAAAAGGCCTTTGAAGTATGATTTAGAGAGAAATACTTAATGCAACAAAAGCCCAGAACATGGAACTTTCCCTGCTGCCAACACAAACTTCATATTTAGTTTTACTGAAAAAAAATCACTTCTCCAAACAGAGCACTGCATAAAACCTGCCCCCTTCTATATGAAGGTTTTGCATCAGTATTTCCCCTCCTTTTTTATGACTGATCTCTATAACCATTAAGGCAGAATCTTCATCAGATGCATTTGTTTACCCACCTCAGTCTCATTATTATATTCGAGTATTTGGTGCAAAACAAGGTCAAGTCCCTATGGCTAGTATTTATATTAGTTATAATGCTGTTCTGCCCTTAGTGTTATTTGCAGATGTATCATAGAGGATACAAATACACAGAAGAATGCTGAGTTCAGAAGTATAAAGGTAGCTAGCTTCTCTTTTCTAGCATCAGCATTTCTAAACTATGTTTTAACAGATGCCAGAACAAGCAAAAACAATTAGCTGCCCTCAGCTATACCCTGATGTAGTAGTTAGAAGGCTTTTTTAAAAAAGCACATACACTGGGAAAACGTGAGGAGAAAGTGTCATGAAGTTCTACTATACCAGTTCTGTAGTAATTTCATAGAAGTCAGATTATTGGGTTGAGAGGATCTCCTTATAAAGTTATTTTGCTATACACTATCCTGAGATAGCAGCATCTCTACCTATATTGATCAACAGGTGTTTGCCCAACCTGTTCTTAAAGTGATCCATGGACAACCTCACCAAGATAATCCATTTCAGTGCTCAGCTGTCTTGCTAGATATGTCTTTGCAAGAACTAAACTGAAACCTGCTTTGCTGTAAGGTAAACCCATTACTCCTTGTTCTCCTTCCAGGTTACTCCTTCCTGGATACGTGTGTGTATGTATGCATGCATTTTATTTTTATATAATCACATAATGGTTGAGGTTGGAGGGGACCTCTGGAGATCATCTAGTCCAGCCTCCCCGCTCAGCAGGGTGACCTAGAGCATGTTAGACAGGATCACATCCAGGTGGGCTTTGAATATCTCCAGAGAAGCAGACTCCACACCCTCTCTGGGCAACCTGGTCCAGTTCTCTTTCATATAGTACACCCAGGAGGCTATACTGCATGCCTCCTCTGCCCTCCCTTCTCTATATGAGCAGGGCCAGTCTTCTCCTACAGCAATGCAGTGGCCAACCAGCAGGGCTCACTCCCTTCAGGCTCTCTCAGGGCAATTGCTCAGTCTCATCCCTAAGCTGCCATGCCCAAACTTGCACCCAGCACTGCAGCTGAGGCCTTACTGCAGTAAACAGTGTAGGAAATTTTACTCAGTAGTTATTTTCTATCAAGCACATAGCCCCAGAACAGCAGTTTCATCAAATCCAAGTTTCCCTTGCTTGCTTACGTAGGTGACACTGACAAAAGTCTTACCAAAGACATCTTCACTTTTCCTTTACTCACAACACTCATCCAAGAGGGCCATGAGGCTAACACAACATTACTAGTTCTTACCAATGATGTTGGCTGTCATTATCTTAGTTACTGTCTAGGTGATAACAATAATTGACACCAAACAACCTGTAATCTGTTGTGTTCCTGGGACAAAAATTGAGGATCAGTAGTCTAACTTCCTAACACTTTTTCTGCTGAAGATAAACCCTTAATTTTCCTTTTAGTCTTCTAAAACATCCCTTGCTCTGCACAACTTCTTGAAGGGAACTACTAATAACTCAGACTGTTTTGACATTACATTTGATCTATTATAGCTAAACTTCTCATCCTTTTGACATTGATGAGAGCTAACAGTCCAACTACAATCACCCCATTTAGTAAAGACTAAAGCAGAAAAGACATTTTGATACTTCTGCCTTCACAGCTTCACTCTCCCCACTGAAGAGATATACCTATATAAAAATACCTATATATATACCTATATATATATACCTTTTATATATATATATATACCTATACCTATATATATACACCTTTTATATATACCTATATAAAAATACCTATACAAGTATTTTTATGTTATTACACTTACAAAGAATGTATTTATGCTTTCTTGTATTGTATGCAATTTTGCACCTGATTACTCAGTAAAAGTCTGAGCATCTTCAAAAGACTATGCCAAAATAGATTTACCTTTATAGATGAGAAATTGACACAGAAGAGTAGCATGAGATATTTTAAGCTTCAAGAAATCAGTTTATCAGCCACCCACGTGGAATGCCTGACTTTCAAAGGAAAGGAGCTGAGCCCCTGAGCTCTCCTTTTTCACCATAACGATGATAAATGGAACTGACTTAGGAGCTCTCAGATTCAAACCCATCCATGTCATGGCAGCCTGAGCCTGTAAGCCACCAACAACAAATGCCTCTTTTATCCAGAGCTGCACACTGAGGCAAGATTTTCCTGTAAGGTAGGCTGGAAACAACCTCTTCTCAGCTTGCTATTTCCTCATCAAGAGCCTTACCTGTTGATCTCACCGGGCTTTGGGTCACTTATCACTGAGTTTTGTGGTTCTGCCATCAGACCCAAGCAGAGATGGAGAGGTATTACATGACTTCTAATATTCTCACCTCCTCCTTATATCTCTGATTGTGTAAGCAGTTTTGAAAATCCTAGCACACATGAGTAAGCACTTCTGGAGACAAAAATAGAAGATTACAAAGCCTATTTAAAGAGAGCAAGAGCCTCTCTCATCCTTTTTAAGTTCATTCCTCATAGTTCCCTAAATCCTGGGCTGCAAAGAGGTTATTCTTGGCAAGTCCAAATGGCAACCCATCTCTACACTTCATCCATCACATGCTCCTCTGAAGGATATATCACCACTCACAGGTGTCTATCCCTTCACTTTAATCCCTGCTTCTGTCTACTGACAAGAGAGAAGTGATGGCAAGCTAGCCCATTCTAATAAACCAAAAAATTGGATTTACCAGCACACAACTTTAACATCTGTTTTGTTCTTCTTGCCAGCCTTTAATTGGCACAGCTGTGATAGGTCAGTACTGCCTTCATTTTTGCAGACATAAAAGCTGTAAGGAATAGAAGTTAAGCCTACTGTAAAAAGCTTTACACCATTGCTTGAAGCAGTTCTAGGAGTTCTGACTCTTCCGACAACTTTGATGGGAATAAAGGTTACATCAACACTGAGCACTCAACACCCTATCCTATACCTTTGCCTTGAAGCAATATGAAGCTTACCTCTCAGCATCCTCTTAATCAATAAACACTGCATCCATTTCTCTAGAAAGACACAAACATAATATTTTGCAAATACTTACAAAAAAATCTCTAAAAAATGAAATAAAATGCATGAAGCCACTCTTAGGCAATATCAACATAAGTTTGAAGTCATTTCCCATAAAACACACAGAAGGGTAAAGATTGTAAACACTGCAGCTGCTGATCTGTTCAACACATCTAATGCAATACTCAGTTTTCTCAGAAGTGGAAAATAATGACTAAAATTATTAACGATGTAAAGGCCAATGTATAAGTATGCAGAACTGCCAACCCCAGAGTGAACAAAATGGGCATTTCTTGTTAGATTACTGCTGCACTTTTTGTATAGCACTGATTCTTGTGAAAGTTTGAGTAAATGTGTTTACACAGTAATTTCTGAATGTGAAAATTTTAAATTGCTGCCATAATCTAGATCAAAAGCAAACTTAGTGAAGCATGACGTGTCCAAAATGTTACAGTATGAATCCACTTTAGAAAGTGTTACCAAATGATTCTGATGCTGCCTTGAAAATCTCAAACCTTTACTGAGGAGTGCCACATCTCTGCTTTTGGTACTTAATAATGCTTCTGCAATACTAACTATATTTCCTAAATAGCAGAAAAGACATCACCAGATTTTACAACAATATCACTACAGTAACAGCTGAAATAAATTTGAAATGAGTGAATTGGTTAGCATACTTCATCATGGAACAGCCATCAAAGTAAAAGCAACCTGCACAGTGAACAAGTGTTACCACTGGTAACTTTCAGACTTGGACTTTCAGAGCAGTGTAAGTAACTCATGACAATTGTTAAATGCTTTCCACAGGGTTTACCCAGCACACATCAATTTTTCAAAGATAACTACATAGGTTTAGGTCTCCCTTAAAATCTAGAAGACTTGGGCTTTTAGGTCTTTCACGTGATTCACAAAATCCTATTCCTGGCTTGGATCAACGACCTGGCACCTTTCAAATCTAGGATATAAATTCAACCTTATCCTAAAACTGTTTCTAACAGCCAGTTACTGGCTGATGTGAAGTGAATTGGTTTCAATTCAGCATTTAGGGAACAAAGGTCAGAATTATTACCAAGCTACCACCTCTAGTCCCTTCCTGTTCATCACAGTAGCAGACAGCATCATGGACTGAAATGGCAAGAAAACTGTTATGACATTTCATTACCTACTGATGAGATGACTGAGAGCCAAGGGCCACAGGTGCAGATCACAGAGTAGCATCTCAGAATTAACAAAAGGTGTCAGTGCACAGGCAGTCAAGACCAAATTAAAGCCAATAAGCAAGAGTGCTTCTGTATGCAGGTATATGCAAGAGGGAAAGAGTACAAAAAAAAAAAAAAAAAAAAAAAAAAAAAAAAAAAAACCTCAGAGCTGTAGAGATTTAACATTAAAATAAGTTTTCTAGGCATCTGCTGCTTAAACATCTGAGTATCAGGCCTACAAATCACAGGAAGCACATATGTCAAATAAAGCTGGCTACAGAGAACAAGGCTTTTCCTAAAGCAGGATGCAATGTTTACATTGCATAATGCCTTTGATATGCTTCAGTCAAACACTATTACTAACATTATATGATATGAAATTAATCAGGGCTATGCACTTCTGCTATGCATGGCAGCAAAGCAGTGTATCCTATGATTCAAAGCTAAAACAAAACTGTTTGATCTCTGGCATGACCAGGGCCCAGACAGTGTCATGCATCCCAAGGCTCAGCCCCATGCAAGTCCCATATGAAGAGCGCTTACCACTGAAGCCTAACTCACTCATTCCTGGACTACTTATCTCTAACTCTTTTTCTAATACACCTCATGAGTAGGTGTCCAGAACTGTCATCATTTGCTCAGATGTCACAGTGACTGGATCAGTCACTGATTACAGGCAGTCTGAAAATAACCCTTCACCATTTTTCTTCAGTGTATAATACAAGCATACAACATTGGATCATATTGAAAAGTAGAGGCTCTGAACACCAGCAGTTCCAGGTTCTCACCAACCAGGTAACAGGAAACTATTCTAACCTTGGTACACAATGTTGCTTTTGTTCTTCACTGTCTTCTAATCAAAGCTTAATTGCTC
This sequence comes from Rhea pennata, assembly GCF_028389875.1. Lineage (NCBI taxonomy): Eukaryota > Metazoa > Chordata > Aves > Rheiformes > Rheidae > Rhea > Rhea pennata. Next base: position 190,122,254 of record NC_084663.1, read on the forward strand.
GTGCTAATGGAGCATAGGGCAAAAAAAAATCCCTCCAAAGTTACATTTCACCATTCTATTAGAAAATTTTGTGGATGCACTAAATGATTTAGGATAGACTGCACCTCTGGAGGCAGTCAGCCAAACCCCCTACTTAGAGCAGAATGTGCATGGCTGTGTCCTGTTCAGTTCTGACCATCTCTCAAGGATGGAAATCCCACAGCCCCACTGGACAACCTGTGTGCCAGCACTTAACCACTTTCATGACAAGTCTTTTCCTTTCTATGCAATCAGAACTTGCTGCAACTTGTGAGTGTTGCCCCAGCCTTCTGCTGGGCATCCAATTCTGTCTTTCTTATAAGCCTTCTTTAGACAGTAAAAGATTAAGTTCTTCCTGAACCTTCTTTTCTCAAAGCTGGGGGGGGGGGGAAGAGAGAAACAAAACAAAAAAAAACAAAAAAAACAAAAAAAATACCACTGCTTCCTCCATCTCCTCTCATACAACACATACTCCAGCCCCTTAAACATCTTGATAGCTGGAACAGACTCTGCCTATTTTTCCTGTATGCATTGTACTGGGAGCCCAAAAATGGACAGTTATGTGCAAAACCTCACAAGCACCAAGAAGGGACACATCACTTCCCTTACTTTGCTGCCTACATTCTTGCTAATGCAGTCCAGCACGTGTTTGGTCTTCATTCTTACAAGAGCACTCTGCTGACTCACATTACGCTTATCTCCTCAGCTTGGCTACAAGGATACTATGGGAAATCCAGTCAAGAGCTTCGCTAAAAAACAAGATGAAACCTTGATTCCACTAGCCCTCCAGCCCTTTTATGCAGGGCTGCTTTCTAACCAGTTCCCAGCTTACACTGGTGCATGCAGTTATCTTATCCTCGCTGCAGTAATTTGCATTTGTCTTCATTAAACTTGACATCTGTCAGGCCATCCCACTAGCTTGTCTAGATCCCTGTCATCTGGAGTATCAGCCATTCCTCTCAGCATGGTCACAGTGACCTTGCAGATTCCTAATATGATCCCCCTCTACTATAGGTCCTCTGCCCCCCACACCCTCAGAGACAAGAGGTATGAGCACAATCTTGTCAGTAAAGATCAGGGGAAAAGATGACACTGAGTGCCTTAAGCTTTTCCAGTGTCTTTTACCACTAAGTCATCTGCCCCATTCAGCTCTCTACCTACATAACAGCTTTCTCCCACCATCATCATAATTCTATAGTGCTTCCACTATACTTTTAAAAAAATTCTCATTTCAGTGACACTTGGATGGTGGGCACTAAGTGTTACTATAACCAAGATAATTACAGAAGTTTACACTGTCAACTCTGAAATTTAGATAACTTAAAAAGCTCTAAATCCTTTAGCAGCATTAACTTCATATCAAAACAGATGGTGATACTTAATAGTTGTATATAATTGTAAATAAATAGTATATATTGTCTTTTACACTAAGAAGCACTGCTATCTTGGCAAGTTCTGCCAAACAGCAGCTTTAGTAGCTTGCCAGGAGGCAGAGAGACTGCCTTTGATTTGTATATACTGAAAAAGATTGGCAAATCAGCTTTCATTACAAGCCAGCTTCAGGAAGAATCCTATCTTCAGCAATGTTTTTGCTGCTGCAAGAACTCTGTCAGCACTTGATTTTCTACTGAATATTATGAATGAATGTCCCTCAGACTGTCTAAAAGATTTAACTTACATATACAGCATTCATGAGACCACTGCTAGAGCTGTACCCTGTCATCTGAAGCCCAAGTCCTAAGAGGATGTCCAGTAACCAGAGTAGGCTGACAAACACATAGAGGTTAAAGTAGCACATTACTGTGAAAAGTATGAAGAGCTCTGACTGTTCTATTTAGAAGAACAGCTAGGGAATAACTTAAAGATGGTGGTTAAGTTCTTGCATGAAAGAAAACATTGCTACTGAAGAGCTCGTTAATCTTGTTGGGAAAAGACAAAACTAAAAGACTTGAAATTAGAGTCAGATATGCATAAGCTAGAAACAGAAGGGTTTAACAGCGAGGGTGATATAGCAATGGACAGTCAACCAAGAAAACCTAATCAGAACTGTGTGTTTTTGTAGACTATACAATCAGGATTTAACAGCTATAAAGAACATTAGCTACAGTTCAGTAATATCTTTTGACCTTAAAAAAAAAAAAAAAAAACCTACAGATCTACAAAGATGAAGCATCATCCACAAAGCCTTGAAAGGCTCTGTACTCTCTGCCTTTATGATGAGTGAAGACAATAAGTTTAACAAGAAGCTCTGAACTGCAACAGCCCTTCTAGTTAGTCACTGCCCACAACAATCCTAACACACTACCATGCTCAGATTACAGAGTTCCTTCTACAGCTAGAGTACAAAATTATTCATACACATGGTAAGTTAAGAGGTTTAGAGAGCTAAATCATCAGCAAACCAAGTGATTATAAAAAACAAACATTTAATAATTGAAGAATGAATCCAACCCAGGCTTAATGAAGTAAGCAAGTACAGTCTGTGGGCTCTGAACAAGATGAAGCTATGCTGTTGTTCAGTACTTGCACAATAGAGTCAGCCACACCACCTGCTCACTTCATCTCAAGCACTTGCTGGCAAGTACTGGACTCTTAAGGTGTTTGCTTGGCAAGATTACATTGATACTTGTATCAATGTATACTTAATGATTTTATCCTCTTGGTACCTGGATGAAGTAACTTTTTTTTGTTAAACTCCATTTCTCTTTTCAAGGCAGCTATGAAATCTCCAGAGCTTTCATCTGGCAATAAAGGATTTTCCTAGTTTAAGTCCATCCAGCATTCAAGTTACACAGATCAGTAGTTCCTAGACCATAACCTATGAATTGGTCCACAGAACTGTAAGCAGCAGAAGCTACTAGTACATCAACTCCATACAGCTATGCGCAGGGCTCTGGGAGAAACCAAGAGCCCTGACAGTGGCTGAACTATAAGTTTCATGACAAGCTAGTAGTATTCATTCACTAAGAAACAAGGCTATCTGTAGAACATACAGTTTTGCAAGGCACAATTGGCAAGTTTAGCTTTTTGTCCCAATTACATGTTGCAAAGATGCAGTCAGAGCCTATTCTGTCAGGTTTGTCTTTTTTGCAAAGCGATGTTGGCTCTTGATCTCTTTTGGCTAATAATCCAACTTTGAGAGTAAGATTTGGTACAGCAAGATGCAGCAAAGAAAGAAAAGGAGTAGAAAAAAAGTACGTTGTTCAGCTAGCCTCAGCTAGTGGAGGCACAGGCATACTGGGAAAGTTGGATTTGTTCATGAAAGCTTCACTGACTACTTGCTTGACTACTGCAGAGATGCACACATGATGCAAACATGCTCTCCTGTATTCTGAAAGGTGAGCCGCACCTCAGTGGCTCCCACTGTCAGACAGAATAAAACATTTGCCTCCCAGTCAATGCCCACAGGCCCTTTGGTCAACCCACAGTCCTGACACACAACAACTGGTTTAGCAACTGCCTTAAAATATATCTGTAAGGGTATCTGCACAAGGTCAAATATAGCAAAGAATCTGGGTTCAGTCACAGCTCAGTACGTAGCTGTCTAAGTAGAAGACATTTCCATTTGTTATATTTGACTTATGGAAAGCACTGATAAGTTTTTGTATTGAATAATGTCAGACTTAGCACTCTTGGACAACTGCTCTGGATGCACTTTCCTCCCATGCTCCGACCCTTCACCAGGCTACCTCTTTTACCCTCTGTTTAGGGGTTGAATATGAGAGTAAATACATTATAGAGTAGCTGCAGACAAAGAATGAAATATAGGTCTGGATGGGCAAACAGCTTAAGGAAGTAAAACTCAATTTGAGCTGGGAATAGATAGAAAAAGGAAAACATCACTAGGCTCCAAAAAGCACACTTGCACCACAAAAAGCTGAATAATTACATGATCCTCCTATGCAACCGTTATTTGTGTGGCTAGATTACCTTGAAACAACACAGTGTAACACTGAAGTTTTCAAAGAAAAATAGGAGCATGCTATCTTAAGATTATCCTTAACTTTTCTTTTTTCTTTCTCTAAAGGAGGAATCAACTAGCAGGAATTCCCTTCTTTCCTGCACAACCAATACCAGCTCTGTAATACCACAAGAGCCTCATCCACCCAGCTTGCAGTACAGCGAGATGTTCCTCCATCAGACCTGCTTCAGAACACTTCACTACGTGATGAACATTATTGGATATCACAGGCCAATCACTAACAGCTTCCACCATGTTCTTCTCCTGCCAGAAACAGGAGAGGACTAAGTCAACATTAGATAGCCTGGTTTCTATTGCCAGGACAAGCAAACGTAGTTGACATGTTGGAAGGATGGAGAAGGAAAAGTAAATGAAACTTTACAGAACTTTTCCCCCTTTCCCCCAGTATCCCTGAAGCATTGTGTATAAGAGCTAGACATCTAGCTAACATTGCATCTTCAGTCACATAAATCCCAATTACAATGCCTGACAAGCAAGTGAATATATTGTTCTCAAGGATTTTGCTTGTTAGTTTGCCTGAAAACATGCAAAAAAAAAAAAAAAAAAAAAAAAAAAAAAAAAAAAAACACACACACACAGCTCCAGGCCAAATAGACTTCCTGAGCTCTGATCCAGCCTACTTTTGGGAATCATGTAGGAACAGTTTTCCCTCCAGCCGTGGACCTAGGACGCTGGTGCCCTCTACTGGTTGTATTCAAGACCAGAGTACAATTCAATAAGAATACAAGATCATTATTTTTACCATAAATAAATTTGCTATTTTGATCTTGGTTTGATATTGTGAAAAAGCTCAATTTACATTCTTGTAGGGCTGAACTTTATATGCCTCTTTTTTAAATAAAGGTGACATTATGTTGCTGGGGTAGACATACTGTTCCTAGGAAAATGCTGTGCAAGTAGGATTTGGCATGAACCTGGTTCCACCACCTCAACATCTTACTCCCATTAGCAGATGGGAAAACAATACTGCAACAATCTCTGCTGTTGCTGCTCATCTGCAGCCTCAAAATACGCATTTTTCTGTGCTGCTGTTCATTTTAATTTCCAGATTTTTCTTTATAGGAAAAAAAAAACCATTTCCATGAGATAAAGAAAAAAAAGATTTAGTTTTGAGATAAGTGTCACACTCCTGTTTCTGCCTAGGGAGGGCTAGGGCTTATAGTATTTTACTGTAAGCAACTCACTGCTTAATATCAAATGACTAATCTGTTGATGTCTGATGAATCATTGTGAGCTCTGGGGCTCTTTCCCCAATTTTTAAAGTTGTTATGCATCAGGACACAAAATAAACAGAATTGATTTGGCTGCAAACAGAGGAAGAAAACCCATTTCTTGCCAAAATTTAATGCTTTGTCATGAGCCTGTTTTGCCAGCACTTTTGCTCCAGTGAAACTCCCCTATATTCAAGTTAAGGCAGTATGAACATCTCAAAGACAAGGACTGAGGACTCCCTTATGGTTTAGCTAGGTATTTGCTGGTATTAGCCATTCTAGGCACATTGCTAAAAAGAGAGCAAAGAGCAAGCACAAACACTCAGCCCAGCTGCTCTCCCAGTTCAGCTGTTGCTCACACTGACTTTGTTTTGTCCTGCTCCCATAATCTCTCTCCAGGAGAGATGTGCTTAAGGAGGAGTTAGCCTTAAGCACCATGGAAACAAGCCAAATGGTGGCATTTGGCCAGGAATCAGCCCTTGCTTGGCCCACTTGTTATTCATACCAGTACAGCTTAACTGCACAAGCACAGTACAGAACTCCAGGAGGCAGAGTCAAAGTCTGCCTGATCCTTCTTGCCTTGGCTAAATTTGGATACAAGTTAATTTGATGAAGATAGGCACCTAGTTTAGAACTACACCTGAATCACACGCTCAAAGTACCTACTACTTTCTGTGGACTAATCTGAACATTTGCCCATGCTAATCCTCCCAAATATTTGCACTGCTGCCATTTACATTCAGACAAATCCCAAACAGAGCATGCAAGAGTCAGCACTAGCTGGTATCAGAAACTCACTGCAAAGGCTTTCCAATTCAACATTTTTTTCCATTTCTGCAGAAGTGTCAGGAAGTTCACTTTAAAGTGTTGTCAGGAATGTTCATTATGGGTATCTTACCATACAAATTCCATGTTTTTGAGATTAAGTGAATGCTTGTTCAGATTGTATCCAAGGGACAAGGTATGAGCTAACCACACAGGAGAAAAAGCTATGAAGTAGAAACAAGGGCTTTTTTCAATAAAACAGTGAGGCTGTTTTGTCTAACACAGTGGGAAATCCATGAATGTCCTATAATCAGGAGAGTACGTATCAAAGTTTATAAGAAAGACTCCACTGCGCAGGACTTCCAAGCATCTGAGAGAGGTAACGGATGGGTCTGTACCTCCTCCACTTTGTCTGCCTAGTACAGATTGCACAGCTCATATATAACTAGATGATCCTGTTCTGGGGCACCAGGTACAGAAGAAAACTGCAAGCTGAAAAACTTCAATCTAGGAAGCAAACACTGATGCCGCAGCTTGTTTCTCATCCTTAAAAATAGCCCCACAATCTGCTCCAAGGTCAATGGCAAAATAAGCATCAGCCTTGGTAATCAGAGCTAATTCCAGTCATTTATAGAACCAACAACAAGCAGGTATGTACGCAGACCAGCTAATCACATTGTCAAGTTTTCCAGCAAGGCAGACACCCTTCGGTCATGAATTAGCAGCTTAACTGTCTTAACTACAGTTAAATCATTCTCCCCAATTACCCAGTTACTGCTCAGATACCCTTAATGTGCTCAGGGAACAGAGAGGGGAGGAAGACTCCAGCTGTCACAACAGTACCTCCCACAGAGCATTTCTTTTGGTTCTGCTTGCCCATTTTAATCTTAAGAGAAATAGTTTCACAAACATTTCCAATCATAATGAATAGCTTCTTTCATAGCAACTCACAAACACCAAAGGCAACAGTAGTATTTAGTGTTGTTTTAAGCTTTTACCAGTGACTCTTAACTACAATGGGGACAAATCAGGATCACTGAACCACAGCACATTCAGAGCCTTCTGGAAGTCACAGCCTGGTAGTAGAAAGACTTCTAGGATAGAATTAAAGAGCTTTCTTTCTAATCAATGTTATCCAAGAGCTCTTGAACTGAACATTATGTATCAGAAAATTAAAGTCCTTTGCACTATTCTACTCACACCACTCCAGTCAGGAGTGCTGGATGTGCTCTCTAAGCTGCTACAATGGCTTGGCCTGCAGTGTTAATGGTGAGCTTTGCTCCTGCTGCACTGTCCCAATACCTTTTAAGTTGGAGGAAAGATACTGCAATGTACATAGAAGTCAGTATTCAGCCTTTGAAACAGGAACCCAAAAGACTGAGCTTCATAGCAGAGTTAACATTAAAACTGCAACTGTTGAAGTATTTTTTGAACAAAGGAAAAATAGGTCTTTTTTGGCCATATTTTACACACCAATGAAGGGGAAGATCAAGAAGCAGGACTGCCACTGCTTAATATGTAATTTTAAGATTCCTTTTAATTTCTAGGACACAGCTGTCTTTAAGACGTCTGGTTCTATTTGTTTTTAACATCACACAAGTCTTATTTTCTCCTGTAGCACCTTTGCTACATGTCAGTCAAAACAAAGCAACCCAGAGGGAAGCTTTTTCTTCCTCCTTACAAGAGGCATATGCTAAAAATGAAAATCAAGCTTATAAGCATTCATTTTAAGCACTAGTTAAATAGCGTTACATCTGCATTAAGCACATCATCTTATCAAAACACAATTATGCCACCATCTTCACCACAATATTCCCTTCTCAAACATCAGCTACAGAGGCGAGCCCAGAGCAGGGAAGAGAGAGACCAGGGCTAGTGTTATAACACACTCAGAATGAGACAGAAGACAGCATCCAGGCTGCATCTTAGAAGAGCCAGGAGTACTATGACTGCAGAAGAACATGATTTTTCAATCGCTCTAACACAAATTCAGCACAAGGAAGAATAGCAGAGGAACACTCAAATTGCCATTAGTACTTAAAAAGAGAGTCTCATCTGGGATTGTGACATGGATGAGTTTGTCTCATATAAACTAAAATTTAATCCATCTTGTACAAACTCATTAACATAATGCTCTAATGTGCATGCTATTTCTCATCTTAAGTACTTAGCTTTTCCTTACTTTTTTGGTCCAATGGCTAAGTAGCAGTATTTAAGCAGCTATTGCAGTTGCAAAAGCATGACCAAAAAAGCAGACAGAGCATACATCCTATTTCAGAGACTATTTCATTTCCTATTTCATTAAAAAAAAAAAAAAAAAAAAAAAAAAAAAAAAAAGCTATCATATCTGACTCTGTAACAGAAGGAAAGAGTTCAGCCTGTAGGAAGATGTTCCATGGCAAAACATTTAGCTGTGTCAGCCGACCTGGAGTTTAGCTCCTACTCTTAGGTAGATCAAGACCTAGCAGAAAAAGACATGGCATGATTAATACTAGACAGTCCAGAGGATCCAAACTCCTGCTCCTACTCTGACATGACCATACAAACATTTTGGAACTGCTATTACACCAGGAAAAAGGTTCTGCACTTGAAACCTTCATTAATACTTTGAAAGCTTCACCATGACAGCAACTGCAGTTCAGTAAGTCTCACCTAAACCATCATAAAGGAAGCAGGTGCTCATAGTCTTAAATTTAGTACACCATTTCCTTATGAAACAGGCAATCAAGAATCTACCTCTGCCCATTCCAGCTCAATGCCATCGGGTTTAGCCTCAGTATTGAGTCACATACTTTAAAGCTGTCTGCACACAGAACTGACGTCTGCGGGGCACCTTTAAGACTGTCACCCACAAGCCTTGAAGTTCACTGCACTGAGACATTTGATGATAGCAAAGCCTCCACCATAAAACATCTGCTGGAGACAAATAGAAAGTGTTTTTCCAAATATCCTGTAGTCAAATCAGCTCTCTTAATTTGCTGATATTAACATACGTGACCAATCAAGAGACCAAGGTTGGGAAGCATAGGGTAGGTTAAAAGTGGGCATTCTTTCGTTAAAGGGTATTTACTTTGAGGTAAGTGAATCACATCTACAGCTATCTCCCTCTATTCTGCAAGAACAGAAGGGTATGTTCTACTGGGACCATTCACTATCCTGGACTGGCAAAAGGATAGAGGCAGGAGGGAAGGAAATTCATGCACATCACAGAAATTGAAACACTTGGAGCTGAGAGCACCTCATGACACACTTGTATAATCAGGTTTTATATTAGAACAAGAGACTTTTCAGCTGGTACTTAATCTAACTGCAAGACAGTGCTTCTGTTGACTTGCATGTTAATGTGAAGTTTTAAACGTTTTTGCTTGGAGACACAATACCTGTACAGATTATTCTCCCTCTCAGGAGAGGAAGCACAGGGCATATTGTACTCTTACAGCAAGAAAGAGTCAGACAGATTTTTCCTTCCATTCTTCCAAGAGCAAAGTTTCTCTTGAGACTGCAGAGTGCTATACATGTTCAGTGGTGCTGCAGTGGCACAGGATGTCATCTCAGATAACTGTGCTGTAAGACTATTAAATACCAGAAATATGACATCAGCAGCTACCCAGTTCAAGTCCACCTGTTCACAGCCTGACAGCCCCCAGTCTTCATTACAGCTTTTATCCCTTATCCAAGTCTGTCCTCCAGTATTTCTGTCTGGAAGAGCCTTGGGAACATCTTAGCCTCCCTTTTCTTCATCTCCTGAACAAAAGATCTTCCCTATTTACCCTTATAATAAATTCAACTTCTACCTAAACACATGGCTTCTACAGACCAGATCTGCATACAGTGATCACTTATACCTGGATGCTTTTGCTGTGACATGGTAAACGAGTTCCAGAGGACAGCTTCCTTTCATTGCTCCATGGTTTTGCCTCATAGAGGAGCAAGAAACTGATAAAACCAGCCAGTCACTCACGTCTTTGGATGAAAGCGTGGTTCAAACCAGTACAACCTGAAACTCAAGCCATTCCAACCAGCTTAAAAACTCTGTTCCGTTATCTTTTGAAAAGGGTTTTCCTTTTCAACTTGCTGTTACTGGACATATTAACTAAAGTCAGGAGATTCAGAGGAACAGTGTAATAAGACATTTATTAAAAGCGCTGCTGTCAGTTACTACTAAAAGCTATAGTCTAATAAATATCCTTTTTAAAAGGCATCTAATTAAAAAAATGCTAGCTAAAAAGAAAAACATTCCATGGTTACAGACACATGACCTGCAGTGCTCTACGAAATGTTAGACCAGCTGTGTTGATTGGAAGGGAATAGTCCAAGTTCAGGATCCACCATCTTTACTGTAGAGGAAGAACTGCTGGGGGCTCCAAGAGAGACACTTGGAAGTACCTAGAATAGAAACAAAGTCTCCAAGAATACCAGCTTGGCTGACAAATTTAAATATCCTGTTTACATTCTTGTAGAATGTATATCATGGAGCGGAGAAATCTCATTCTTCAACATCACAGAAGAATTATAATCCAATGCATCTGCATACCTATAGGTAAGGCTGGAACTACTCTTCTGGGAGGAAAGCTTTCCTTTCAAGAGGCACCTCCTCTAGCATTAGCTTCTGTTCTTGAAGCTGACCACTATGAGCAGTTTGTCAGCTATAGGTCTCAGCAGCTTGTGCTGCAGGTACTGATAAACCACAGTCTTCCTGTGCCCACAGCCTCCAAGTTACAGGACATTAGCACCCTGGTTACTTACTTTGACAGCTTGTACTTCTCCTTAATCGCTTGCAGTTGACAATGGGGAGCATCAAGGCATGCTTTATGTAGGTCAGTCAGGCAAGGCACTATTTCACTTAGTGAATACCCAGTGAATGCAGCAAGTGTTTCTGGCTGGTCAGAGGAGAAAAGCTAATGTTATTTTATTTTGGGCAACATTCCTCTAGAATAGGCTTCCTGCTTCTGTAGAAAAATGTATCTGGCTATACTAATTCTCACTCCGAATTCCTTTAGTGCTTGAAAGGATTCAGATACATCTCCTGCCATAAGCTTCACTCTGGATCCTTGGTGCTGGGAAACTGTGATGAGAAGCTCCTACTGCTCTAAGCAAAGGGAGCTATATCACATCTATCACCTTGCTTCTTGTTTCTGCTCCCTGCTAAAGCTATTCCTCCAACATACAGCTGACATGGCTATCAAAAAGTTCACTCACAGATTCAAGCTTTCTTCCCTGCAAGAAGCCCCTAATTCTATTTGTGGGGAGAAGTTTTGGGGACCAGGGATAGATGAGGTCTTAGGTACAGACTTAAGCAAGCAAAATAGCAAAGCTCCTCCTATTTCAGACAGCAGGCAGGATATTTCAGATTTAAACATCCAGATAGTGCCACAAGCTCAGAAGCAGCCATTCATCCTAAGACTTCAGCCTTCGAAAGCTGAAAGCTATTCTTTCTACTTCTCAGTCTAGTTCTAGTGACAGAATGAAATGCTTGAGTTTCATTAACACAGTTGCTCTTACCCAGAAACGCCTGTTTACTGTATAGTTTGCTAGACAGTAGGCTGCTGCAGCAGTTTGTGAAGGAAGGTACTTCAGAAATGGATCGGCTTCTAGGAGACTGAGCTCTGCAAGATACTAAACAAAAAAGGAAAATTTTCAAATAAGATAAGTTTATCTAATGGAACCATGTCAACATATGGGGCATTTAAACTAGCTGATGGTCATAGTTTCATGCAAGGAACATGGTGTTACATGTTCAGTGGGTAGAAGTAGTACTCATGAATTTGAAGTAGAGTTCCAGTTTTGTTGATCTCACCACAGAAGTACTTCCAGCCTGTTTAATGGGTGAAAAAAAAGAGACATACAACCACACACAAATGACCACATTCCTGTCAAAGCTTAACTGATCCTGTACCATAATCTTAAGTTGTGATCCTATTACCAGCTCTGATATAGTTTTAGAGATAGAAACCACGATGGTATAGAGTTCTGTAAGGAGAATAAATGTGCTCTTTCTCTCCTTTGAGGATCTTACTCATGTAGGCATATTTCACTGTGATCTGGACCTTATAGGCAGCTCTAAAGGACAATCTGAGCTCTACTGGAATCGAGTCATTATATAATCCTATGACTTTTTCACCTAAGCAGCAGGTCAGATGTTTTGCTATAAGCTATGGTTACCACATTTCTAAGCAGGGATCCCTATGTAGTTATAGGCACATATATTGTGTGGCAACACCTAGTACTACTATTTCCAAGGCAGAGTTACCAAGCACGCAGTGTTGCAAAAGCTGTTTTCTACCATCTATCTGCCTAGGCAGTGCATTATCCCATAACAGACAGGGAGACCAAGCTTAGTATTTCCATAAGAGATTTCCCCAGAAGTCTTAACACAAGTCTACACTGAAGGTAGCACGTTAGAAAGTATCCAGATTTAGGCCTAGCGGAGTCCCAGAAAAGGTACAACATGAGAAAGGAATATTATCACCTGATGGAACATCAGAACATGTCCGCTCGGATAAAAGCAGGAATATCTGCATTTCTGTAAGTTATGATCACTTCCACTCCACCCCCCTTCAGGTTTCAAGGAGGATAATTCATACCCTTGCAAAGTTCTCTGTCCTGATGCAGACTCCATGCCTCTGAATATACTGGAGGAGGAACTGATTGATGGTTGGCACTGTTAAGTCAAACGCCAGCACTTTGAGAAGCAGATGTTCCATTCTCAGCAGCTGCCTCTTCGTGTATGTATCATCAGTTATATATACAAATTCATCTACTTCTGGTGGGTAAATCTCCTCGTATTTCCTGAAAAAGGAGTACCGAAGCCACACTGGTCAGCTTGACAAGTGGTAATAACAAGTTTTCCACCAGATTCAAATTAGGATGGGCACATGATTGTCTAGAGAACCAATTTCAACTCTTCCAGGATATGTAACTATTTAGGATCAGATTTGGGAAGAAAAGTGGATACAGGGACTCCAAGCAGTCAGTTGGGATAGAAATACACTCATATTCCTGTTAAAAACCCTCTTCACTAATAGCAAGCTCTTAAATCCAAAGAGTCCCGTTACACAAAACAATCCTCAGCTCTGTTTGTTATCCTGTGTTTTTAAAGAGTTCAGGTCTAAGTGTAGATTGTCACTTGAATCTACTATAGCCAAGAGCCTGCCATGTATAGTATTTTTTGTTCCCCCTCCTTTTTGGCTTCTGGCTTTATGGTTACAATGCTTTCTTGATGTGAAGGTGGGAAGATTAGACATTTAATTCGGTTAGTGCCAGAGTTGTCATGATGTCTGAAGATTAGCAATTTGACCAAGCTACCTGTTACTGCAGGCTTCAGTCCTTTGAATTAAACTAAGGATAAGTTATGGCCTGCTGAGTTTCCAGGAAATGATGCAAACACTTACGCAGCCAGAAGAATTGCTGCTGTTCCTACAAGCTGCAGCTTCCCTCTGAGCACAGACATGCAGGAAAGGAACCTGTCCAGGAAGTTCACTGCCAAGTACAGTGTCTCTGTCCGAAGTTTGTATTCTTCACCTACTTCCACAAGCCAGTCTACCAAGATGGCACGCATTCCTGTTGTGATATCTGGTTGTTTCCTCATATAGTAGGGCTTGGGCCTGTATCTTACCTGCTCAGAGAAACAGGCGAAGAGTTAAGACATTCATCCCAAGAAATCCACTGACGGCTGAGTTAAGGTTTTTGAACTACTTTTTGGCCTACTGGTATAAGTACAACAATTGATAACTAGTTAGTACTATTAACTAGTAACTAAAGTGCTTACTAGAAGTGCTATTTCTCCAGTGAATGCTAGTAAGAGACAGGAGCAATGTGTTAGTAGCAGAATAGTGAAGGACCTCCTGGACATTGAAGTCTCTGCTATCAAACACATTCCGGTCCCTCTTTCTGAATGGCTTGTAAGTAACTTTAAGCAAACCAGGCTTCCCTTTCCCTACTGGAAGGCTGTTCTTTAGTCTTCTGCATCAGAGTAGCAAAGCAGAGCTCTCCAATAACACAAGAGCCATCAGTGAGATCATATCCACCTGCTTTAGCATTTTTGCAGCATTTGACTCCCATCTGCAAGAACTGTTTCCAGAACTTTGTTCTTAGAGCATCTTTTGATTCTTAACAATGGAGTATTTCTGGGATGCAGAGTAATACCTGAAAGATCTCACCACTGTCTGAAGCCAGATTCACAGGTATTTCTCCACCTTTGTAGCTCAGAGGCAGTCCAGGGCTATCTTGGGGCAGCAGTACAGCTTGCAACCCATCACAGAGTCCACAAATACCTTAGAGTTATAAGCTTGTAACCAGCCACTCACTTCAGCTTCTCGGAGGTACTGATGAATATCCTCCGCATATTCTCCCACAGTCATTACAGTTATTGTATCTTCCACCTGATCCTCTGGTTGGGACTGGAAGGATGTGTCCACTAGCATAGGAGACCCTGGCAGGTTAGAGGAGCCAGCAACACATTTAGGTAATTAGCTTCTTCACCTTCTCTTGCTATTTCTGACACAGCAGATGCATTGTTGATCATAATCAAAGTTATCTTGAAACACTATTTAATCAACATAAGCTGCTCACTAGCATCACAGTTTATAGCTACTTTACAAGAATCTCCATTATACTACTCAGTTAGCGGCTAAGAGAAGTTACCTGTACTCAGATCCAACAGCAGGTGAATATTGGATGTCATTGCACTAGTATCCAGTTCACATAGGCTAGATTCCAGATCTTCAATCACTGGGCAGTTGTAGTTTTCTTTCTGTTCTGGTTCATCTATATATATAGCAAATCCTTGCTTTGACGTGGCATTGACCACACAGCTAGGCAATTCATCTTTTCCAGCTGGAGGGAAGGAGTTTTCAGAGCCAGAGAAGTGTCTGATAATTGTAGTACCCTGAAACAGAGTATACAGTAATGCTGTAAGACAGCAAGTCAGAAGATAGTTAAGTATAGCTTGTTTTAGAAAGGAAGAGGAATTTCTTTCCTTGGCTAATATGGGCACCAAAAACCTGTAAGTTAACTGGATGGAAAAAAAAATGATAGTACACTCATAGCCACAATCTGCGCTTCAGAGGTCCTGCTTGTTGCTCTCTTGCTGCAACAGAGACCTCGTAGGGAAACTGAGGTGTACTGGAAGGAAGGAGCCAGGCGAGCCCGGAGCAGCCTCAGCTCCACCGCTGACAGCAAGGGGGAGCCACGTGAGGGCAGCTCCATCAGCAACAAGCAGCGTCAAGCGTGGGGTTTGCTCTGCACGCAGTTTTAGCGCAAAGCGCCTATTTCAAAGTGTAGCAAGGCAAAGTGACAGCAGGAAGCTTTCAGAGGTGCTACCACCGACTTATGAAAGGCATCTGATACGGAGTTACAAGCCGAAGTTTGCATTTCGGGGCTCAGCCACCGCAACACCCGAGGACCACAGTGCAATCTCAGAAGGGCTTGCGAGGGACAGGACGGACGCGCTGCCGCGAGCTCCAGCCTTCCCAGGGCGCTGGCAGCCGGCCGGGCTCACGGCCCGCCACGCGGCCGGGGCGCCTGCGGAGCCCGGCGAGGCAGCAGCGAGGCAGCAGCGAGGCAGCAGCGAGGCAGCAGCGAGGCAGCAGCTCGCCGCGGCCGCCCGCCCCGGCGGAGCCTCGCCCAAGGCGGCGCCGCACGGCGCGCCCCGCGGGCGGTTACCCGAGGGGCTCCCGGCGCGACGCAGCTACTCCCCGGCCGGCTCCGCCCCGCCGCCCACCCGCGGCGGCACCGGCCCGCCGGGGGCTCACCTGGCCGCCGGGCCGCCGCTGCTGCCCGTTCTCCGCCAGCTCCCCCAGCACGGCCCGCCCGCCGGCGGCGGCGCGGGGCTCCGGCCGCCCCGCACGGCTCTTCTCCGCGGTGCGGCGCATCCTCCCTGCGGGGGACCCCAGACAGCAGCCACCGGGAGCCGGTGGTGGAGGAGGAGCAGCCGTCGCCGCCGGGACCGCTCGCTTGCGCCCGCCGAGCCGCCGCCGAGCGCCGCCCGCCCCGCCGCGGCCGCTGCGCGCTGCCCGCCCCGCGCCGCCGCCGGCCCTATATAGGCCGCGGCCAATGGGCGCCCGCGGCGGCTGTTGGCTGCGGCCAGTTGGACGCCGGGGCCGGCAACCCCCGGCCGCCGCGGCCCTGGCAACCCGCGCGGCGGCGGCGGCGGCGGCGGCGGCGGCGGCGGGTCGCCATGGAGACCCGGGGCCGCCCCCCGGCGCGGCACGGCCCGGCACGGCCCGGCACCCGCGGCTTCGGCCCTCGTAACCGGATCTTGCAGCAAGCGGACATAAAGAGGGTTTTATCCTGGCTGCGTTTGCTGGCGACGCGCGGGGCAGCGGGAGGAGACGGCCGTAAGCTGGCCGCTGCGCCGGAGCCCACCCGGCGGCCGCATCCCCCCGCGCAGCAGGCTGCTTCGGAGCCTCACCGCGGCTGTGTCCCCGCCAAAGGGCGGCTCGCCGCACCGGCCCGCGCCGCGGGGAGCGTGCCGGGGTTTCGCACTAGCTTTTGCTGCATCCAAATTCAGATCTCTCTAGCATTTATGTGCCAGGATGAACTGGGGACCCTCGAGTTTTGGTCGCAGACCAGGAGCGACCTTGCCCCACCTCTGTGTAAGCAATAGCAGGGCCCCCTAAAGCCCCCCACAAAACCGAGCAGAACCGAGGTGCGTGAGTTTTGCCCTGGGATTTTCACTGTGGTCCAAGCCCGGAGATGCAGCTGACAGCAGCAGCAGCCTGCCCCGGGGTGCCATTAACCCCAGTCCGGTCAGAGCAGGGGTGGCCATGCTGGAGAGGTCGTGACCGTCCTGGTCTATGTGGCTAACAGCACTTCTGGTTTTGGGAAGCAGAGCAGGTATCTTTGGTGCTGCTGCATTATTTTAAAGTTGGAGCAAGATAGTTGCTAATGGCCAGGAGCTCTGATGCAAAATTTGTCTGCATCAGGCAGGTCTTATGCCCAACTTAGTTTTTACAGCTCTTATGATCCAGTGTGTGTTAAGACCTAGATTTTTTTTATATATCTTTATGACTACTTCACTTTTTTATTCCCACTCTTTTCTTTCTTTTTGTTTTGTATTCCCTTTTTTCTCAAATGAGTGAAAAATTTAAGTGGCATATCTTAAGCTGAAAAATGCTACCTGTGTGATCCACATACCATTACTTTTCCTTTTCCATGGGAAGAGTTCCATATCCTTGCAGCAGCAAGGTTGGACGCAGGTATTGTAACGGAGCTGTCACCACTGCAGGTGGGAGGGTGGGGGGAGCACAGGTCCTGTGTACAGTGTAGCAGGTTACAGTGTGTCTTTCCTATATCCTGTGTCTTTCTCTGTCTTTCATGTTATCTCGAAGCCCCAAGATAAAAAGTTTTTTCCAGATTTCCACAACAAGTGAGACTTCACTCAGGGATACTTCTTGAAACATTTTCATGCGAAGTTTTAATTTCTGAAAAAAATCGGTTTAGCTTACAGTCTTTGAAATTAGGTGTAGGCTAAAGTGCAACTCTAAACGCTCTTTAGCCCATTGTTTTGATGGGATTATACAAAACTGTAAAAAAATCCTAATTATAAAATGTGAACAATATATAGCAGTCTAAGAATATGGCCGTTAATCAAAAACATTGCTAGATGTGTGGACATTCCACATTTTAATGATTTTTTTTAATTAGCATATTTAAACAAAGGGCTTTTGAGATCTACATACTTTATCCTTGAAAAAAAGTCAGTCTCATGCTTTTTAGCGATAAAGGAAGAGCAAGTGGAATTTTTCCATCAAAGTGAAAATTTTCAGTCACCTCAAATTACAACTTAGCATTATTGTTCTAATTCATGAGTATCAGGGCTCTGATATAAGTCTCTAAGTACATTTTAAGTAGGGGGCACTACTCTTCTGACCTTAAATAGATACTGGTAGATAGTTTCAGAATCTCTTTTGAAAAGAAGTTGTATATTCAAGAGAAGAATGTTAAAACACAAACAGTAAGGGAATAACTTAGGAAATTAATTCCCTCAGAACATGAGTGAGATGACCATTCTTGGGCTCGGATCCCTAAAAGCATTTGCATCCCCAAAGCAGCGTCAGGACAGTCTGGCCTGTCTCTGACAGGGATTGCCTGGCTTCCAGCCACTCAAGGCTGCAGCCACCCTTGTGCTGGCACTAGCATTTGTGTGGCTGTGAGACAAATCAAGGACCTGATCCACCTGAAAATTAGCACAGTAGCATTTTTTTTCCCCCAGGTGAATCCGTTCTCTGATCTGGGTCTCTAGACAGCCACATGATTTGTAGGGCCAGCACAAATGAAATTATGAACTTGCAGTGCCAGCATCAGGATGGTAGTGGCGGTGGTGCCTTTCCTGTCAGCCCGCAGCTCAGATTATGCTGGACTAAGTGTCTGTGTAATCATAACTTCCTCTTTAACCTTAAGAGACTTAAACTCTTAAATGTCTTTGTAGTCCTAGTCTTCCATGCACAAATTATTTTAAGAGCTTTTTAATTTTTCATAATTTTGAAATTTTTATCTCATCCTTAGTCAACTTTGAAAATATCAGTGGTTCTTCTGTCCTCTGGTGGTGCAAGAGCTGTTTTTCATTTTCAGTAAAAGCATCTGGGTATGATACTGAGATAGTGCACATTTCCAGGTAAGGTAAATGCTGTTTGTGAAAAATGCCCGTAGGTTATCAAGTCTTACCTTTGTTCTGCCCAAACTTATTTTCCTAACAGCTCAGTGTCTCTTTATGGTATTTGTCACAAAAAAATGTCAGAATGTAATAGTTACAGATCTAACACATAGCTTGCATTCGTACAAAGATCACAAAAGTCACTTCTAGCCAAACACATGAATGGAATTTATTTACTAAATGTGTCTTGAATCAATGAACATCCTTTATATCCAAATACCCATCATATTCATATGCCATTTAGACATAACTGAAGAAGCTCAGCTATCCAACAGACTATTTTTTATATTTTCATATAAAAGCAGCATATGGATATCTTCAGTAGTCATATAATACATGAATGTAGCTGAAATGCCTCTCAAATAGCTTGTAATGAGGTTATCTAAACTCCAGTTTCTCAGCAACTCTTTGAAACAGCCCAATATGGATTAGCACCTGAGGGACACTGGTGAGCTTTGCCAGCCACTACTTAGTTGTAGCAGCAGATCAAATCAAGCTTTGGATCATTAATCATTTACTTCTGAGCTTCTCAGTGTGTGCGTGAGAAGAAACCAAAGCCTCCCTGCATGGACTCCTTAGGGCTTCTCCCACTAATTACTGTCTTGCTGAAGACTATTACAATTTCTAGAAGATGGAGAAGTCAGACCAATTCCTGCCTAGGCAAGGCTGCTTCCCCCATGGCCCTGTAAAAGCTAGTATTAAAGGGATGGTTAGAACTTGTCTGTGTCCTCTTGTGGATCTTTCCTAGCTCCTTAGCAATTTATCCTTTAGCTGCTGCAGCGTGTGCTTTGAGTGTTGATACTTACAGGTCTGCCACTTGTTTCTTTCAAAAGGAGCGTGTCTTCCATCGTCCCATACCATGGGAGCAGGCTCAGGCTCCTGGTATCCTGAGTGAAGAGCAGCATAAATCTCAGCTTTTACACAGCAAGCTCCTCACAGGGCCTTAGCAAGTGACTGTGCCCAGCCTTCAGTTCTGCCTCAACAGCAGAACTTCTAGAAATGCCAAAGAGGTCTAAGAGCTGGATTTTTTAAAATTTCTCCCTAAATTACTTGAAGGAGGTATAGAAGAAGAAAATAGAGGAATACCTCGAACATTTTGCAAGTTTTTTGTGGGAGAGATAAAGGCTGTCTGTGTAAGTGCAAGTGCTTGGTATTGCATCTGGGAGCAGCAGGCAAGATGAAGCTGTTTTTCCCTTCCTCATTCAATTCAGAGTACTCGAGCCACCATCACCACACACCCCTTTGAGATCTTGGTCATGTTGCCCTTTAGGGAGCATGCTTTCCCTCTGGGGTCTGTAACCACATGATTCACTAGCACTCTAATTACAAGCTAACAGGAGCAAAACTGCCCTTTAAAAGGAAATCACAGCATATTTTGACCCTAAATATTTTTTCTGCATATTCCTTCTTAAAAACCTGAGAAGGACACAGCTGCTTCAACAGCTCCCTGTAGCTCTCTCTGTCCACAAATCAGATCACTGTCAGCTCTCCCCTTCCCTCTTAACTCTTTTAAGTGATCTAGTGCCTTTTTGATCCCTGAGCTTACAGCTCTGCCTAACCAGTCTTTTGGCCTGGACCTTGAAAGTAGCATCTTCACTGGGAGTAGCACAGTCATTTTCTTATGAATACACATAAGTACAAGCTGGGAAGCTCTTTCTCTAAGACCACTGTGACCTTCCAGCTTGCGTCTCTAAGTTTCGTATTGAATTATAGTAATACTCATAAAGGAAACTGAGTCAGGCAGGCCAGACACAGAGTGCTACAACACTGGCCAGGTGACATTTGGCAATCAGCCAGTTCTGTCGGACCAAGGTACCCAGCAATCACACGGCAGCTCCACCTTTGCCGCAGGCTCTTCTGAGGCCAGCCTGTTGCAGCATGACCCGGGAAGTCCCACTATATAGCACATTTAACTCGTGACTGTATGAAACCCTGGAAAATATGCTGAGGGGGACAGCCTTTGAGTTCAGGAAGTTTATGAAAAGGATCATGAAATATGGTTGACAGCAATAGCAGTGCCTGGACTCAGTGACCCCTAAGGTCCCCTCAGGACTTTGAGGTATGGTCTTATAATGGCAAAGCAGTGAAGATCATGACCTCTCTTCTCTTTCAGAGGGCTACAATTCCTAGGGCTGTGGAAAGTTCCCTGACTGCATTTGTGTTGACTATCATAGCAATAAATCCATTTCACACTATTTAAGCATTCATATCCTGAGGTCCAGTGTACTTCTGAACCACCACAATCAGAAGAATGACCAAGGATTAAGGCATAAATCCAGGCTCAGGAGCTGGAGGCTAAGACATACAAACAATGGCAAGATAAAGGCTTGGTTCAGCCACCAACTCTCCCCATAACATTAGCTAGATCGCTTAGGCTCTCCGTATCTATACATTTATGTATTTATATTAAGCACAGGCATTCTCCTGTGAGCGAAAGCCCATAGTGAGCTGTAACCTTGCACAAGCCCTGCAGCTCACCAGGAAAAAGCTCTGTGCATCCAACGTAACAGGTAAAGTCACACGTCTGGTAGGATGACACAGCCTGTGTTGCCCTGCTTTTGTTAGTGAATTAAAGGGGCTAGAAAATGTATGTCGCCATGGAGTTTAGTCATCTATACTGCTCAATTGTTAGTTCAGCCCTGACACAGTCCCCACTGCAGTTTGGGCTCATGTCAGATGTCTTTCTCCCAGACAATTCCTGGGCACAGTTCAAGAGTCAACACAGGCCAGCAATCAGTCCCCACAGGCCCTTCACAGGTGGACTCCTTGTTCTGGTAGGAAAACATAATAGCCTAAGTATTTCTGAGCCAATATATAGGCTTACATAAAAAAAAAAAAAATGTGTCTGAGGACAAAGATTGTGCTTCTTCAGCACCCTCCAGAAACTCAAAAAGAGGCCATAATTGAAAGAGGTTGTCTGGATGCAATAAAATTAATAATACCTGGCATCTGGTTTCATTTTCTCATGTTTCTTCTTTTGCCATTCTGCACCTTTTTCAAATGCCCGTAGCTTTTGCAATGTTATACACTTGTCCAAAAGAAAAAGAAGATCAGATATATCACTCATTCCATTGCTTTTATAGGCAAAAAGAGGGAAAAGATAAAAAGGAAGATACACTGAGTTTAATTTAAAGTTTCAAAACTCTGAGTTGCTTTTCAAAAATAAGGTTTTCTAAAAGTAACTGTGTTCTGAGGCCTAGAAGATGGAAACTTAATTGAAATCTGGAGGAAGAAAGATTTTTTTTTCTATAATCTAGTGTGCTTTTTTTTTTTTTTTTTTTTTGACTAACTCTTACTCTAGATTTATTGATGCCTGTTCTACTGATTATCTAGTGCTTATTGGTACAATGGGGCTGCATATACTG
Source organism: Rhea pennata (assembly GCF_028389875.1). NCBI lineage: Eukaryota > Metazoa > Chordata > Aves > Rheiformes > Rheidae > Rhea > Rhea pennata. The sequence continues at coordinate 190,144,250 of NC_084663.1, forward strand.
GGACTGCCTTTTTCTAAACCTTAGCGTTAAAACCTTTTTCCTGAACAGAGACATAAACTAGTATCTCTTACTCATTATGTGCATGAGATCAGATTACATAACCCCGAACTGAGAGCAGAAATATATTTGGAAGGTGAACTGAGTGATTTTCCTCAAACCAAATTGTGAAGTCTAAAGCCTAGAGCACATCCAACGTTTTCCCCTTGTGGCTATTCAGCAGAATTGCCTGGAGCTGGCCTCAAAGATGTTTCTGCATCAAAGCAGTGTGGACAGGCGGTGAATACAGCCTCAAACATTACCAGCTTTGTTGTTGCTACTCCCCAGCAGTCCAGGATGGCTTCTGCCAGTTTTGCAGTGGTTTAAGTTGCCCAGCACCACTGTAGTTCCTCCCAGTTCATTCTAGGATGAAAATGATTTTTTTGGTATCAAAGCAATCACAGAGTTCCTTTTGCACTGAACTATGCCCCTTAATACATGGCCACATGTGAAGAAAGAACATCAAGCTTAGAATAAAACTTTAAGAACAGCAGTTCTTGTTCTCTTACAGGCTTTTCTGTATTATAAGGCAGCTGATAGCATAATTTAGCTCTGTGCATGTTTTTAATAATGTTCCTGACAGAACATTTATATCTCAAACCTGCTTTTCATTTCAGAACACAGGAAAACACTCGTAACTTTGATAGAACCTTGAAACAGTTTTTCATAATTCAGAAATAGACATTTTTTTGATTGCTCAGATGATTCTCTTTGACAGCTAACTAGCTCCAATACTAAGCCCCACTACCAGAAATTGCTGAAGTGAATGCTTAAAGACCCTTGCTGAATAGAAGAGCTTTTCTTAATCAGGCCCCTAATTTATGGTACCCGTATTCCCAGCATGTGTTACTCAACTGTTTTTGACAGCTGCTGTTAATCTCTGATCAGAAGCTGACAGTTGAAAACTTTCAAAATAAATCCATGTTGCAACTTGATGATCCTGCAGAAGCTGACTCTTTGGCTTTATTTCTTGGTTGCAAGTCACAAACTACTTCTTAGTGTGCAGCATCTGGAAATTACAAGAGCAGTTATTCATGATCTGTTGCCATCAGTTCTACTTGTTCTTATTGGTAATTCAACTAGAGTAGCTCATAAGTATAGAAAGTCTGTGACTTTTTCATGCATGAACAATAATATTTTGATTAAAAAAATAGAGACTAAGAATTATAGCAACAGTTATATTGGAAAATAATTTTTGAATTTTGCTGTTTTGAAAAGTAAGTGTGATGACCAACACCTATACTGTTCTGAAGGCAAAAGCTGTTCACAAAGACCTCAGCTGAGTAGAGTTCTTGATGCCTGTGTGAGTGCTGTATGTTGGATGCTGACAGTATGGTGACTTCCTTGGGACTGTAAAACATGCTAACATTCATGCCTTAATGTTTTGTTAGAGGTAAGCTGAAGGATGTGAGCAGAATGTGTCACTATATTTATCTGAAGTCCTTTTTAATAGTTTTCTTAATGGAATAGCAGTTTGATACAGGATTTCCTTTTTGATTTATAATAGTAACAAACCAAAACTTTCAGATGTGAGATTTGATAATTTATTACAAGCATTTATTTCAAACTAAATAAAAAATCCTTTGAAAATATTTAAAAAAGCAAGACATGTTCTCATTTCTGAGGGGATCATCACAATGACAGCTATTTATCAGAATTAATCATGAAAAATAACAGTTGTTTTTCAATTAGCTCTGCATACAAATTATGCATTGCTCAAGTCTGGCAACAGTTTTACCTAAGCTGAAAGACAGGTTGTCCTCTGAGCTCTATGCCTTACGTTTTAATGGCATGACTCCACAGTACCTTACGTTGGTGAGGGGAAATATGGGTGCTTAGTTAGAAGGTAGATTATTTGAGCCACTTCTAGATGGTTTAGTGTCCTTGGCGCTCTTCTCTTTCCTCTTGACATCAGTGAAAAGGTTCTCCAGACCTATAGGAGCTTCTAGGCATCAGGCCATTCATGTGGATTTCTATAACCTGTGAATCAACCAAGCTGTAGTCCACTGACCACAGATGGAGTGTTGCAGCCTTGCCTTTTTGAAACTTAAGAAAAATACAAATACATAACTGCTTTCAACAATGCCCTAATAATCACAAACTATATACCAGGATTATGAATCTTATGGTCAGAAAAGTGTATTAAATAGAAAACTGAACTAGCCAAACTCTTTGATTACCTAAATAGTTTGCCTGGCTTTTTCTTTGGTTTATGTGTTTTAATTGGAATATTGTCTTTTTTTCCCTACAACGTAATTTTAGCTGGCCCTTGATTATCTGAGTAAATTAGGTCATGAAGCTTGCTGACTGCAATTACACTTTCCCATTGCAATCATCTGAGCTCTGCTATTTCAAGTTATCTACAATGAGTCTGTTCATAATTAAAGCATATTGCCAATAAATGTTTATAGCAGATGTACGGTACAGCATTGCTCATGCAGATACTCAGCAGCTACCATATAATGTTATTGAGTTCACATAGTCCTATAGCTTACTGCATGCTTTGCTAGTGATAAATGATATCACTACTACAGCCAAGAACAGAGATTAAAACTCTAGATACCAATCTGATCATACAGGTCACAGCTTGTCTGTAATCCTTTTTATATTGTAACTGATAGCAGAAAAAGGTCTTTCATCAACCTTGTTTGTTTATGTCTGTGATTCACAGTGATGATGATTTATAGAGCACCTGTAATTGCAAGTGTATACCTCTCATGAAAAGGGCAATGCATGATTGGAAAAGATGACCTTGTGGGTGGGAGAGATAATAACAGTCCTGTGGGAATAAAAGAAATCGTAACAATAAATAACAGGATTACTAAAAGGAGAACAAATCTGTTAATAAGCAGAAGTGAGGAACAATTTAGAAGGGGGAACAGGAGGAAGAAATTTGGAATAACTAAATAAATTTGTTTAAAATTTAGGCAGCTCTGTTCACATAGTCATCTAGGCTCTTTGGCTTGCTGGCATTCATCTCTACTGCATCTTTGGAAGTCAAGAGGCTTAGAGGTCATAAAGATTGAATTTCTAAATAGTGCAATGGAGATAAGAGCTCACAAGTTCTATGACGTATAAAACAGGAATAATGATTTTAATAGGGGAGACCAAAGTCTGCATATAAAAAGGATGTTGAAAATGTAGCAAGGGATGCAGAAAAGAATCAAAAAAAAGTGTATAGGTTTAAAAAAGTGCCTTACACGAAGAGACTTAAGGACTTAAGTATCTCAATATCTTATTAAACAGAAGACTAAAAGATGGCAGAATTGCATCAGAACTCTCATGGGAAGGAGATACCAAGCCTGAAAGGTCCATTTGTTCTAGCAGACACAGAGATATACAAGATCCTATGATAGGGACCTGAAAATAGTCAGATTCCAATTAGACACACAGCAAATGTTTGTAACAATGAGACTGATCATCCATTAGAGCAAACTCCCAATGGGAGCAGGATAGCTTTCAATGTTTATAGTATTTCTTTGCATAAAAACACGTTATCCAAAACATATATATGATCCTGGACTGTCTACTGGAGTAACTGGGGAAATTTTTATGGTTTGCTACCAGAAATGGTGAATGGTCTAACATGATCTAATAGGACCTTTGGCCTCTAAAATCAAAGCAGCTCTTATCTGAAAATTAGTTCCTGCAAAGCTATATACTATTTGGGCTATAGCATACCTGACTACATTGGAAGCAGTTCCTTCCTCAGAAAACACAGTAAGAGAACTCCAAACTCTTTCCTCTCTTTCTAGTCTGGAAAGCGAAGAGATTCATGTCACATTCCTCTGTCATCCAGATGCTGCCTTCTCCCTGTTTTCATCATTTCCTCCTTTCCACTCCAGAAGTCAACCTTGTACTGTTCTCAGGTCACAGTGAACATCCACAGGTTACCTCTAACGCCAGGAAGGCATCGCCTCCTACATCATCCTGAAAGAGATAGACATCTAAAAGATGAAGAAGCTATAGCCACTTCAGAAGAGTCTTTATCTGTAAAACAGGCCAAGCCTGTAAGTATTCATTTGTGAAGTAGAAGAAAATAATTTTTGTTTATCTCTAGTTTTCAGACTATCACTGTGGCACTGGTAAGATAAAGAAAAAAAGCCCTATCTTTCTCCAAATGTAATATACTATCAGAAATAGTATCTGCAGAACTCAGTTTCAATTATTGAATTCAGATTTCCTTTCAGTGCTTAGAGTATGTGTTTAGACTTGTTTTATTTTTGTATTTTCTTAGTACCAAAAAGGTAGAGAGCTTCTGCTCTTTTTCAGCTTTTCAGGGTTTTAGATCTCATCTTTGGATGGCAATGCATGAAACCCTTTTGAAGACCAATAAGAATTTTCCTGGTGGTCCTTTTCCAGTGTATAGTTGTGCATGGGAGACTGCTTAATATCTGACTTTTGCATTAGTTAGTCATGAGGTCCCATTTTTTTAGAGCAAATATGGTGCCCTCTGTAGCCAGATTTACCGAAACAGGACATCAATGACCAGCTTTCCCCTTTGAAAATGTGCTGTTCTGCTGTTCTTACTCCTAGGTCCCTCCCCCGTGCACAATGCCAGCATGATTATTTTCACACTTCACTAGGCAGTCTCCGAATACGTTTCTTCACTCAAGACAATCTGGAGCCAGTTCTGAATTCTGCTGAACATCTTCATTGTGTGTAAACAGCCCCCTGTGGGTGCACTGATGCTTCTCAGCACCTGGCTGAAAGTGTTCAGTGGGACTTCTCGTCTGCTGCATGCCTGTAAAATGAAGTTATACTAAAGTCTTTGAAAGGTTAATTGATATCTAATTACTCAAATGGTTATCTCCACACCTGACTCTCCCCTCATGTTTATTGACATGATCCAAGAAACTCTCCTTTGACTTTGGGAGACTTTAAGCTCTAGTTTATATGTCCATAACATCTATTGAGATGCTTTTTCCATGTGATGCTTTTCCTAAGTTGTTGCTTGCTAAGGGCGTTAATAAAGCACTCCTAATCTGGACAAATTGAAATGTATGAAATAATAGAATTCCTAAGTTGTTGGAAATCATGGCATTTGGAAACATATTTCTATTTTTTTAGTTTCTTGTGAAATAGAATTTGCACAGAAAATTAATCAACAAAAATTCATTTTAGAATGTCCAGTGTAATTTCAAATATTACACTGAATTGTTTCATTAAATACGTGTTGTAACTTACAATGTGCACCATCACAAGCAAGCATGATACATGAAACATATGAATAACTCTATTATTTTAATTTTACTCTAGAATCATGAAGATCAGTTAGTACTTTGTTGTGAGACAAAATACCTTTTCCAGATCTGCTGTGAACTGAAATGCAATAACCTGACTTTTTCTATCTAAATAGCCATGTAAACTGTTTCAATTTATGTACAACTAAGTAAAAAATATATTCATTGGCTCTAAAGAAACATACCATTCCACAGTACAAGTACCCTCTTCAGCAATGCTTACAAGTCCTTTACTGCCTGGCTTCTACCACAGCCCTTCCATATAGTTTGATTTGAAAGCATCTAATTGTTTTCAAGTTTTGAAGTCCCCTCTTGTACTGAGAAGCTGCAAAGATAGGTTCACTATAATGCCTTTTCACTCAGCGTGTACATAAATATGACTTTTGCCAGAAAATCAGTTTGAGGACTTAAAAAATAATGTAATGCTATAATAACAACAATATGAAAAATTAATAATAAATAGGTATATAATGGAGTTCTTTCCAACACGCTTGTGGCCCATCCAATTGAACAGCCTACCTCAGACAAGGGCCAATACTTTACTATGCAGAAAAACACAAAGCTCCTTTCATGTGCACATTGTGAGAATACAGAAATTGCTGCATCCTCTTTATATTCCAGACTTCTGGCCTTGATAGTGACCAGTAGCATATGCATCTGCAAGAAAACTTTCTTGTAGTCCAGATGCAAAGAGTGAAATTATCTTGCTTGCAAATATAGATTCTCTTGGGATAAATTAGAAATTTAGGTTCTCTTTAAGAGAAAGATGCATCTCATTCTGAACTGGAGGCTAAGCCTGATGAGCTGAATCAACCTCAGGAGATACCTTTTTCCTCCTTTGGCTATAGAACGATAGACAATTTTTTGAGAAGTTGAGAGATAAATATAAGAGAAACATGTATCTCCTAATTAACAGTGCAGATAAAGAAGCGTAAGCAGTTTGTTGCCAAACATAACCACAGGGAAAACTATAGCTACTGTAATCAAGAGTTATTTACCCAGTCAATAAAAAACGGCTGAAACAAACAACATAATGGGAATAAGCCCTGAGTAACTACCATGTGCGAGTAGGAAGTTACTGAGGAGCATTCCCACTGGCAGGGGGCTTCTAGTCGGCTCAGAATCCACCTTGGCCCCAAGGAGCTCGGGGCAACGTGGGTGCTGAACTGAAAGTCTCTTCAGTTGTGCTCATTGAGATCAGCACTGAACTTGGATCTCCTACTCTCTGTGCAATGAAATAAAGATGAAAGAGAAGGTAAATTCCACAGATTGTAAAGGTCCAAAGGGAACTGGTACCCAGAAACTTCCCAGTTATTGATTAGAATCAACTTTCAGGCTATTGGGGTGTGAATAATGCTACTCTGTTTTGGATTCTAAAATGAATTCTCAGAGATCGGAGCCTTCATTTAACCGTGACTGAAGACAGAGTTTTCCCATTCACTCCAGCATTTACAGGTCAGAACTATTAATGAGCCACTGAATCTTTTTCACAACCTTGACACCATCTTCCAGAGACTCCCAAACAAAATGGAAATCACTTTTATAAAGCATAATCCCAAAGTGATTTGGCAGGCTTCAAAAAGCAAAAATACAGTCTGTATACCCTGGCTGACATTTCTAAGGATCTTAGAAAGTATAGATTTAGAGCTACCTGCCTTACTCTGACATTTATTGTTAAGTAATTGACCAGTCAATGCCATGTCCAATTTCCCTTGCACTTTAAGGTATACCCCATTAATGCTCACATTTAAGTGTGGTTTTGCTTTTTTACCTCTGTTCATATTCAACTACCAGAACATCTAACATAGCCTCGTGTAATATTCCATAGGCTCAGGACTACATTTCAAGTCTTGACAACACATGGATCAATGAGAAGTGGAGTTATAACAAAGCAATGGCTGCATATTTTAGAAGTACTAGATTCTGTTGATTCAGACACCACTAAAACTCTAGTACATATAAATGATTTCTTGCTTATAGCTGAGCTGGTCTTTCCTTTCTTGATTTCAGAAATAAAAATATTTTAATCTTATAGCTATACTGAGCCTGCTCTCAATAACAGATAACCAGATTTTCTCAGACTCTTGTGTACTCCTTCTTCAAATGAATAGCTCTTTGATCAGGAAGAAGTGGTTGTGTGACTGAGTCAGATTATCAGGCCGAATTAGGATTTTCAGGACTGGTACTGACAGATCATAGCTTTAAATCCTAAAACTTCTTTTTTTTTTTTTTTTTTTTTTTTGAATTTTAATGTAACTATGCTATGTTAACAGGACAGACATCCCATATTTTTGTGTAATTACAGCCAAGAATAACAAGTAGCATAAGTACACATGTGCATTTGAAACAGTTTCCAGCTTTTGAACCTCTAAGTATCTATTTCCGTACTGAAGTCAGCTACTTAGTTATTCCGACTCTCATTTCTGCACAGCTCTTTATGGACACAAAAGCTGAGTTTCCAAGCAGATTCTCTATTGGGCAAGACCCATTATATAACTTGCATACACTCATTAAGTGTGACTCATTGTGCTGATATATCTTCATTCCTCTGTTTTTTACAGGTTTGGCAACCACATTAAGTTACACCAACGCAAATAAGAAGGTGACATCTCGCAAATCTTACTGACTTTGTTACTCATCCGCACAGGTGTAAAGTGAAAACAACCTATGAAAACAAGTAGATTTATAGTTCAAAAAAGAACATAGTAGAGGTAAATGAAAAATATGACCCAGCTATCACATTTCTGTGAAAGATTTTAAGATCTGCAGCTTCATCAAAGTAAGTTTCTCTCTTGACTCACTCTGTCGGCAAGAGGAAAATCCAACTTTAAATTGCTGAGTAAATTCTTCAGGTTTTTCGCTTTTGTAGAATGCAGCTGGAGAGCTCCCAAGTACATGGGGCAGTGTCAGAGCAAAAAGAGTGGCTCCTCTTTGGCATAGAGGTACACTATGCTTCCTTTGACAGAAATTCAAACATTGCATAGTGCTTGCCCTAAAGGTTGTCCCTAGGAGGCCTGGCTGCTCAAGAGTGTCTGCTCAATTGGGCTGGGGAATTAAAAGTAGCCAGAGAGGGCAGTAACCGTATCTTATGCCATTTATACTCATTTATACTCATTATACTCATTTATAAAAACTTTATATTCCACTTTAGGGAAAAAAGGCCCCAGGTCTACTTTACCGCTAGATGCAGTACAGTATTAAATATATACAGGCAGACAAACAGAAAGAAAGCAGCTTTCCTGACAGGACATTATTAACTTCCCCTACAAAATTCTTGTTCAAAACAAAGATAGCAAAGATATGCAAAATTAAAGTCATATAAATGCCAGAAAAACCTTGTATTTTTAATTTTCCCATACTTTCTCTGTGCTTGTCATGACATGTGCAAATTTACACAAAGCTTTAATTACTACTGGGGGAGAACAGAAGAGCTTTAGGTAAACATTCATTTACAGTTTTATCTGGAAGCTCCTAAAGATAATGAGATAAAACTAACAAATTTTCTTCCTCTGCTCCTGGCTTTTCAATAGTACTGTCAACTTATATTGTACCATGTACAGAATAATCTGTAAACAGAAACCACAGTGAAGTAAGATCATAATAGGAAAAATATGATAATGCTATCTTTACGGAAAAAGACTTTTGTTTCTCCATGTCTTTGACAATGGACTTGAAAAAGGTGTATTTTGAAAGGATGTGTTTTCCTTTAGGCATTAAAAGAATTGACCGAATGGGATATGATTCAGCTGAAGTGTTGTATTCACAAGAAAATTCATCCCACTTAGCTGTAATCCAAGAACTTCTGTAACTGCATGATAAATAAATGATGCATTCAAATCCAGGTAATGCATGATGCTTAGAAAATTATTTTTCTTACTATTTATACTCAGACAGTATTAATCACTCCTACCAGTCTGAAATGACTGGTCTCAATTCATCCTTGATGTTACTTAATTATAACTGGTCCCAACTTATTTCTGATGTAACTTAATTTAATCCTTGACATGAAGTAACTGCAAAACTCCAGTCTCTTTCTGATAAACATAAAGGAAAACAGTGTGCACAGGCTATGAGTAAGGAAAATGTATGATATTTTTAGGCAACAAAAATCACACTTTGTAGTAAGGGCCATATTAACTAGTATCCTCAGCATTCAGCTGAACATACTGCCAAAGAGCCTCACTTAGGTGGAACCCTGCTACCTGAAGAGGGGCTGTCAGTGAACTCCATCGTCCCACTCTTATAATAATAATTAAAAAAAGGTTTGGATCTGCTTTATGCTAGTACAGACTAGGATCATGCCAATATCCTTTCTTGTCTTGTGTTTTAATCATAACCCCCCCCCAAAAGAAAAAAAAAAAAAAAAAATCAATAAAGGAATACTGAGCTAAAATAAGTATTTTCTAGGTTTTGCATTTATTTTATCCAGCACAAAATAAAATGTTTTGACTGAGGATCTGTTTTAAAACATTTGGAAAGCAAAGAAAACAACAGCCAACAATTCACAAAACCATTAGTGCCTGTGGTGATGATGCTCAGAATAATATGAGTCCCAAGCTGAAATGGATGAACACTTTCCTGGTCAGATTTTTCCTTGCTGAAGAGGGTGTGAATCCTGCCCCTTTTCTGCGCTCTAAATGCCATAGAGACAACTGCAGACTATTTTCAGTCATCTCAGCTCCAGCAGAGTGGTCAGGGCAGACCTATGCAAGAATGTCTCCAAGTAGAAAAAGTAAGGTGCAGTGAACTTTACTAGTTCAAAGTAAAGGTTTGAGTAGAAAGAGAAATACCTTAATTGAGAAGGGACCTTGGTGTTGTGTGTATCGACCATCAAGGGCTATAAGCTCATGTATGTCAAAAGAGGACAGAACATCTCTAGATGAAAACATCCCAATTTTTTTAGCAAAAGCTGTGCTTTTTGTGCTCACAGTGCTGTCTAGAACAAGCGTGGCCACCTCCTACTTATTCAACTGTTGTCTCATGGACCAAGAACAGTCCTCAGGAGGAGATCACCCCATTGCTGGGGTGTTGGTGAAGGGAAAAGGTCCTCTCGTGTTTGAAATTTCTGTTGTGGGAACAGGCAACCCAGCATGGGCTGCTAATCTGCCATCAGCAGCCCAAAGTTTGCCTTATCCTGCAAAAAGGAAATATGGGATGCTGTTGTCACTGCCTGCTGGTGAACTGCTCTGAAAGCTTCCCTCCACTTCTCCGAGCAAAGTGGTACCTATCTGGTGTCTCTCAATCTTAGGAAGATTCTGATATGTACCTTGCAGGATCTGGATATTTGGGCTACTCATGATCTGGAACCATTTGTCACTGCTTCCCTTGCCTTCCCTTCCATTGCCTGTCCTTCCCTTGCCTTGTCTTGCCTCCAGAATAGAGATGTTGTAGAAGAGAAATGTGTATGAATCATTGGTGACAGAAGTTTTCTCCTACAAATCTTTTCTTGCTGGATTGCCCAGGAGGCCAAAGTAAATTGTCCTGTCATCATGTTCCCTCCATACGTTGGCCCAAAACACCTCTTTAATCCTAAATGCACAGCCTAAAGCACATGGCATTCTCTCAGAAAGACTTTTGTTGACTCAAAGGAAAACAGAAGACATCATCTCTCCCCCTCATGCTTTAATCACTGTTGGAATAAAGATTTTAATTCTTGCTTTCTCCCTCTGATCAATAACAAAGGATAAACCATGGGGTTTATAGATTCAAGGAAAAGCTAAGACACATAGCTAAAGAAGAAAAAGAAATTGCTGCTGCTGGACACTACAGGTAGCAGGACTCGGTGGGGAGGGTACCCCATGGCACATCCCTTTATGCTGTTCTGTTTAATTGAATGCTAACAACTAAAGGGAAGCTGAGAGGAAGAGAAGCAAAAAGATTACAAGAATGTTTCTCTCTGGCATCTTTTGTTTCAGCATTCATCAAGCAGCTTCAGTAGTGAAGAGATGTATATCTACATTTAAAAAGAGGTTTTTGCTCAGTGTAATTCCAAGATACTATTAATGCACCTGGAGATCTGAATAGATTTTATTTCTATTAAGATATAAAATATCCAATCTCCTAACTTGCAATCTTTTCTACTAAAAGACTGCAGTATCTGTGTAATTGCAATAGAGTGGTAACCACCACACACTTCTTCATTATATAACTAGCTGTAGCACTGCTCTTAATAGTTACCAAGAGAGCTTCAAGTCGATATGCAGTCATGCTAATTAGGACTAGTGTACACATCAACTTGTAGAAACTCATACCAAAAACAAATATATGGGGAGCCACTCTCTTTCACTGGTGAGTTTCCCTATGAAGTCTTTTATAAGATGTTGTTTATTGAGAGGCTTCTTCTCTATGTATCTATTGACATTTGTTTATTGAACAATGTAGAATATTTATATGCAGCTTCCAGCCAATACTAGTCTTAGAAATAGAGATTGGATGCATAATCCAAATTATTTCTTTACTAGCTACCTCCAAAGCATAAACTGTGTGTTTGTTCAGCTTTAATTAGCAAATGGTAAAGTGATAGGATATGTTTTCATTTCCAAGAGCACTGGACACTATTTCTTTGAAAGAATTTAATGCATTAATACTTGAATTGTTTGTAAAAGTGATCTACATCAGATATTAATAAGCCAGAAACTAACAGGTTTCTGGCTTAGAATTTACAGGACAAACAAGCAAATTGAAGATGATTGCTATGCGCAATTTAAGCTGTAATGCAGTCTCCTAGTAAGAGTTGATGTCTGCTCAATGAAACGATGACTACTGGGAAAGATACTGCTGGCACACTCAGAAAATTAGAACAAAAGAAAAAGATGGTATCATGTCATATTATTATGCCTTTTTCTAAAGGAGCCAAGCTTCGTAAAACAATATCCAGATAAGCAGGGCTTCAAAAAAGTCTTTGATTTCTATTCATATAGAATCTTTCATTCAGAAGATTCTTTCATCCTGAGCTTTTTCATTAATTGAGTGTGCCAGACAAGCAGTCACAGCCATTTCTGAGGAAGAGCCCACAGCAATTCTGCAGAAAAAAAAAAAAAAAAGGATAAACTGTAAAAGTTAGCTGACCAAGCTAATACACAGGAGTTGTTGCTGACACCGACTTACTCTAAAACCATGGTGTCAATGTAGACAGCTGACTTCTGGTATGGTGAGATGTATGACGAAGAAGGATGGAAACTCAAGTGTTTTGTATGTTGCTCTTGGCAAATGTCAAGTAAGGTGGAGTCTGTTTGTTTTCAAGCAACTGCTGCTACCTGTCACTCAGCCCCAGGGGAGATCCCAAGGCTGCTGCCCTGGGACTGCAGCCCTGCAGCCCTCCATGTTCCCAAAAAATAAATCTATTGATCATGGTTTAGGTTACTTACCCATGATCATGGATAAGGTTTAAGTAATAAATTATGATATGATAATTAGCTAGGTTTTCCTGCAGTTAATGGCAAAATTAGTCCAAGGAACTTCTGAATCATCTTTAGTTTGATGTGGGTATTTCCAGCATAATTGGCCTATCTGATTTAGTTATACCTACTAGGTTGGTTGTCTGAGGTACTAACTTTAGATTAATCAAGAATGAGCATGAACATTTGTTGACTCATCCCTTTTAATAACAAAAGCATTCTTATTACCTCATCTAAGTTTGGAAAGCTTCCCTGCATTAGACAGAAAGAACACCTAACTGTTAGACTGGAGAGGGCTCTTTTCCCCTCCAAAGTCTGTATATGAGCTCTTCCCTAGCCCACATAATGCCATGTTGTGGCTATTGCCAAACTGTTACGAAACCCTACAGTTTACTGTATCTATACCATACTAACTATTTAAATCATACATTATCCTTATTACATGTGGTGTTAGCCTGACAGCTTCTTCACGTTAGCATTTTTTCTTTGTCTATCAGCCTCTGAAAGTTTGGTTCAGGCCTCTACATGTTAATGTTACAGTCAAGCTGTATCATACTACTGCTCTGTTTGAAATTATTCAATACAGAATAAAGTCTAGGATCATTCATAGGTCTTGACATCAGGTGCTATTGTATGGGAAAGAGTAATCAATGCAGAGTGACAGGTGAGCAGAATTATTTCCATTAAGTTTACAAGAGCAAGAATGGTTTTAGGAAGGAGCATCCCCCGCATGTTTATAGGACAATGGAGTACCTGCTATACATACTGCTTTATGTGTGCTTTCTTTCGATCCTGAATCTTCTTGTAGCATTCACACTGCCCCTAGCGCTAAAAGCACTATTGCCAAATCCTGTAGCTCTTAATCAGAACAGAAATGCCTGTTTTAGTACAGCTTACTTCAGTGAACAGTCTCCTATCATTGTAGATGGAAAGCACTGACAGCAGGTTAGAAAATATCCCATCACTGTAGCTATCCATCCACAATATTTGAAAAGCATCTTAGATAAACTTTCTTACACTGCTGCTGGCAATGATCTATAACAAAAGGGTGTCTTTTCATCATGAATTGTAGCCTCTGGTAACTTCACTAACAGGACTTCGTGTAAGGACAATATAGACCTGATATCGCTGTATATTGGTATCTGTACTGTTTAACCTTGAAGATGGTCTAGGGCATGGTAAAACTGATATGCATTTTACAGCTGCTGCACCCTGACACAAAATCATTTAAAACCATGGCAACAAAAAGCTGTGTTACAAATATACAAGTGCTTTGATTGTATGATCGGTCAGCAAAGACCACCTCATAACTGGGGAGACTGGGGATGTGATGGTCAGGGAGAGCCTTGGCTGAAGTGACCATGAGATGGTGTAGTTCACGATCCTAAGAGGAAGGAGCTAGGCAAATAGTATGATCATAACCCTGGACTTCAGGAGAACAAAACTGGCTGTTCATATGTCTGCTTGGAAGAATTCCATGGGAGATCATCCTGGAAAGAAGGGTCCAAGAGAACTGATTGATTTTCAAGGCTCACCTCCTCCAAGCTCAAGAATGCTCTATCCCAATAAATAAGAAGTTGAGTAAAGATAGCAAGAGGCCTGCACTGATGAACAACGTAGCTCAGCTGGGAGAGCGTTAGACTGAAGTTCTAACCGTCCCTGGTTCAAGCATGGGCTTCAGCAAGGGGAGGTCCTTGTTGCTCCTTTTCTGGAGATATTCAAAGCCTGCCTGGATGCAACCTTGTCTAACATGCTCCAGGAGACCCTGCTTGAGCAGGGGTGTTGGATTAGATGATCTCCAGAGGTCCCTTCCAACCTTACTGATTCTATGACTTCTATAAAAAGGAAATGTACAGGAGACGGAGGCAGCAGCAGGTGACCCATGAGGAATATAGAAAAACTATCTGAGTGTGCAAGGATGAGGTTAGGAAAGCCAAAGCCCACCTGGCGCTGAATCTGGCAAAGGACGTGAAAGACAGCAAGAAGGGCTTTTACAGGTAAATCAGCAACAGAAGGCAGACTAGGGTAAATGTAGGCCGGCTGCTAAATGGGGCAGGTGACTTGATAGCTAAGGATATGGAAAGGCCAAGGTACTTAATGCCTTCTTCATCTCAGTCTTTACTGGTAAGACTGGCCTTCAGGACCCCTAGGTCCCTGAGACCAGAGGAGAAATCTAGAGCAAGGAGAATGTACCTCATTGGAGGATAACAAGGTTAAGGAACACTTAAACAAACTGGACATACACAAGTCCATGGGACCTGATAGGATACACCCACGAGTCCTGAAAGAGCTGGATAAGTCTTTGAGAGGCCACTCTCAATTATTCAATTATCTTTGAAAGCTCATGGCGACTGGGAGTGGTTCCTGAGGACCAGAAGAAAGCAAACATCACCCCTATGTGACCAACCAATAACCCTTGTAATGAAAGAAGGATCAGAGGAGATGAATACATGCAAGATGCTTTTCAAACTCAGGAAGATTCAACCTAGTAATCACAACTGTTGCATGACTTTATCTTAAAGGTGTCCCCCCACCCCGGGTGACCTTTGTTTCAGGTAAGTAGCTGAAAATTTGGTGAAGAAAAAGAGTGTTTCCTTCTGAGTTGAATAAAAGGTGTGACTGCCTCTCTGAGATTAGCCAGACCAGCATGGCAGAAGTGAGTATGTGGCTCAGCCCAACATACAGTATTAAACCTGAACAACTAACAAAGGAATTTTTGAAGAGAACAACAGGCTGGAGCTGGCTTCAATCCACGTATTCCTTCCCAGTGACCGGGGACGCCCAGCATCCTGATGGTGAGCATATTATAGAGACTGGTAATAGCAATTGCACTTGTATTGTGATTTCAGTATATTACAGTATCACTCAGCTAAATCAAAAAATCCCATGTAACATCAAGTATCTTCAGATTAAGCTTTTACAATAAATATTGCACTCTCTGTATGTGTGGAATATCTAAAAGACTCTGGTCAGAGAGTATTAGACTCTGACACCCTATCTTCAAGAAGGGCAAGAGGAGGATCCAGGGAACTATAGGCCAGCCAGCCTCACCACAGTCCCTGGGAAGGTGATGGATCAGATAAACCTGGAAGGCATTTGCAGACACATGAAGGACAAGAAAGTGAAAGGTTTATGAAGGGGAAATCATGTTTAACCAACCTGACAGCCTTCTATGGTGAGATGACTGACTTGGTGGATGAAGGGGGAACAGTGTACATTGTTTATCTTGACTTTAGTAAGGCTTTTGACACTGTCTCTTACTCTCATAGACAAACTGATGAAGTATGGGCTAGGTAAGTGAACTGTGAGGTGGACTGAAAACTGGCTGAACTGCCAGGTTCAGAGCTGTGCTGCGGCAGGGAGGCTATTCACTAATGGTGTACCCCAGGGACTCATACTGCTTGACATCTTGATAATGACCTGGATGATGAGGCAGAGTGCATCCTCAGCAAGTTTGCAAATGATGCAAAACTGGAGGGAGTGACTGATATATCACAGCGCTATGCTACCATTCAGAGAGACCTCAGCAGGCTGGAGAATAAGGCAAACGAGAATCTCATGCAGTTCAACAAAAAGAAATGCAGGAAGAAATAATCCCATGCACCAGTACAAGCTGGGGGGCCATTGGCTGGAAAGCAGATTTGCAGAGAATGATGTGGGATCTTGGTGTAAAACAAGTAGACATGCGCTTGCAATACACACTTGCAGCTAAGAAGGCCAATAGCCTCTTGGGCTGCATTGCTAGCTGGTTGAGAGAGGTGATCTTTCCCCTATACTCAGCAGTGGTGAGACCACCTCTGGAGTGTTGTGTCCAGTCCTGGGCTCTGTAGTATGAGACAGACATGGACAAACTGGAGAAAGACAAGGAAAGGTCCACGAAGATGATTAAGGGACTGGAGCATCTGACATATGAGTTGAGGCTCAGAAAGCTGGAACTGTTCAGCCCAGAAAAGGCTCAGGAGGATCTTATTAATGTGTATAAATATCTGATGGGAGAGAGTAAACAAGATGGAGCCAGGCTCTTCTCATTGGTATCCAGTGAAAGGACAAGATGCAATGGGCACAAACTGAAATACAAGAAATGCCATTAAAAAAAGCTTTTTTACTCTAAGGATGATCAAACACTGGAAACAGTTGGTTGGAGAGATTGTGGAGTCTCCATCCTTGGAGATACTCAAAAGCCAACTGAACATGGCCCAAAGCAACCTGCTCTATGTGAACCTGATTTGAGCAAGGATAATCATATATCCAAGACATGTAAATAAACCATGCCAAATCAAACTCTGACAAAAGAGCCGTTAGGAACTTTTTGTGCAGTGACTGTTTCTTGCTGGGTAGATTTACAGAAGGGCAATTCAAATGTGGCCCGTGTGCTGCCATCTTTAAAAAACATGTTTTAAACTGACATCCTCCTACAGGACCTGTTGTGCTCTTCAAAGAGTAAAATTCTTGTGGTTTAAGCAATTCCTGTGCATGCCCATGTTCTTTGCCTTCTTGCAGGACTGTCCCTAGAAAAGCTGATTAGCAAGGCCAGAACACTGGCTGTGGGGCTCTGAGAAAAAGGATAATAATGTAGCAAGGGAATTCAAGAGGATGTGTTCTGAGCCTTGCAGTCTGCTCAGCAGATCCAGAATTAGAAACAAGTAGACTTGAGCCAGATTTTGTTGCTTAGAAGAATGCACTGTTGCATCACGGCAAATATAAAGACTCTGCAGCTTCTTCCGCCCATAACCATTCTGACAGAGTTTGGGTGCAGGTACTCAAGGCCAGCTGTGGCATGGCATGGCTGTAAGCTTGGGTTAGGCTGCTAGGAAAGAGCTGTGTGAAGAAGAGCCGTGTGAGGAAGAGCTGTGGAGAAGCCTTGTCTGGGGCATCCCCAGGGCTCAGGACCTGCTTTTGAGCTCAGGCTAAGCCCTCAGATGTGGGTCCACAGGGGCCCTTGGCCCTTGTGCCTTGCTCCCCCAAGCCCTTAAGCACTGACTTGTCTTCCCTCAGACCTGCCCCATCACTGTGAACTTTTTTGGCCACTCTATCAGCTGTGACAGCAGGGACTGTCAGCTGACCCTAGTTACCATCACCAGACCTCCTGTTGGGGTACTGGAGGCCTGGGCCCTTGTCCATGGGCCTCTGCCCTGCCTGCCTTGCAGCCACCCTCAGTTCTGGGCTCACCTTCGCTTGCAGAGCAGCCCTATTCTTGCTGCTCCCTGGCAGTGTGACTATTCTCAACATTATGGCCTAGTCAGCAGGATACATTGCCATTTTTTAATAACCAGGGGATACTTTTTGTAATTTTTC
Source organism: Rhea pennata (assembly GCF_028389875.1). NCBI lineage: Eukaryota > Metazoa > Chordata > Aves > Rheiformes > Rheidae > Rhea > Rhea pennata. The sequence goes on from NC_084663.1 coordinate 190,162,221, forward strand.
CCGGTATAGCTGAAATTACTTGCATAAAGTCATAGGGTCTTTGGCAGAACTGGAAACAGAAATCTATTCTCCTATTGCTTGATGCAAAGCACAGACTGGCCCTTATTCTCATATTTATATTGACACTCAAATCAGAAACTTCTAGTAGGGCATTTCTTTTGAAGATGTATTTAAAGGATAAAGATTATTTTTTCACTTTAGAGGAGAGCCTAGGACAGTTGTTAGAGGACTAAGTGAATCGTAAAGAGCATTTTATGACTCTCCAGACGATAGTCAAAGGAGGATTCAAATTCTCAAGAAATTATGCGGGAGGGATATAATGGTTACCTTTTTTGCTCTAAATTATCTCTGAATCATAGAATCATAGAATGACTGAGTTTGGAAGGGACCTCTGGAGATCTAGTCCAAACCATCTCTGCTCTGCTGTGCCATACTTTTAACATCAAAAAAGATCAAAAATCAAAATCTATGTGGATATTCCATTTATGTTCATTGCCAAAAGGAGCTTTTTTGACTGATGGAACCAGAGGACTCTGCATATTAGGCTTGAAACCAAATGGAAAGGGCTAAAGACAAAAAAAGAACATCAGACCTTGCCAGATCTTTTTGGCTACAGCCTTTTCCAGAAGGGAAGATTAAAGACAAGGCTATAATTGATAATATGGGGGAAAGCTGCTTTTACTCTAAGTGCAAGAACTGAGGTATAAGAAGTGACATGTTAGGAGGTGATATAAGCCCTCTTACTTTAAGTATTTCAAACTAAACCAAGCAAAGAACTAGGAACTGTCTCACCTTAGATATGTATAATCCTGTTAATACAGAATTCAGTTCAAGAGATTAACTCAATTTGGGTTGAATTTAGCATGTTAATTTCTGTCCAAAATATTTTTATAGTCTCACTGCTTTCATCTCTGGCAGATGAAAACATCTACAGAACTATTTGTTTTTTAAAGGTCTCAAACAACGCAATGGAACTGTACAAGGCACTTAACTACCTAACCTTGAGGCCAGGAAAACAACATCCTACTCTTCAGTATGTACATTTTTACTCATACAGCTTTTGAAAAGGTTGATAAAATTTACAGAGTAGATGAGAACAGTGGGAAAAGTTCTACTTGAATAAATATATATTGAATATTTATGAAATTCAGAGCATTTTAGAAGTTAAAAAATGTTGGAGAGAATTAATATTTTCAACTACAGGTTTTCTATAAATTAGAAAAATGTCAATCATTTGAACAGTCAAAGACAGAACATGGCATAGTGTAATGAAAACTAATTTAGCTTTCAGAGCTACAAATGATAATGAAAACAGAGTGTGTAGAGGTGTGTTATTTTCCTGGACAATGCAAGCCACCATCTGCCGAATACATGTGCTGCTTTATGCACAGAAGTGTACTTTCCAAACTTTTAAGAAGCTCCTGCCCCTGCTCACCCTGCTCATTCCCACCACCATGCAGCAGTTCATCTTCCTATCAGTTGTGCAGACGTGACTGACAAGAACCTACGATAAACTGCATCAATAGTATTAAAAACTTGCCAAAGCAAAGGAAAAGAAGTATGTTTCGTTTGTTAGTTGGTTGAGTTTTAAACCAGTACCATTTAACTCTTAGTGAGTATACCCTCAGCTTCTCTGCACACCACTAGTCTGCAAAAAGCATGAAATTCTGAGCTTTTTAAGAGTGAAATAAGTATGCTTTCATTTAATTTGCAGGAGGAAAAGGGAAAGAATATTTTGGCCCAACAAGTACAGACTTCAAACTGGGTTAATTCCCTAATAGTACATACCAGGACCTATGTACACGAAAATCTAAACAATTATTCTGCATATTCTGTTTTCTTAAATATTTTAATAAATACAAAATATATGAAGCTAAGAAAAATTGTATTGCTTTATATAGTTTATCATCTACTGAGTAAATAAAAGGTATAAAAATTTTCAAATAAGAATATAACTCTTGGAATATGACCTTGTTACATGGTATTTCAATATCATACAGACACTTAATCCACTAAGTTAAAAAAATTTCAGTGCTGGCTATTGGGATTTGTTTGTGTTAAATTACCCTCAGAAGGGCTAATCCTTGTATATAAATCCTTGTATATAAAGGAAAGCTAGTATTTTAAGTAAAATAATTTTAATGTCTAATATTAATAATTAATAGAATAACAATGGAATTTAATTTTAGAATTTAAAAATACCTATTTCATTTCAGGAGAGTTCCATGTTCACTAAATTTAGTGTATGGCTCTCCTTCATCTAAGAGTGGATTTAAAAAACAGCAATTTTATCAAGATTTATTTATACAATGTTATAGCAACCTGTCAACACTTGTATTGAATAAATTACTTAGGGAAGTACACAGGGACAATAAAAAAAGGATTTGTTTAAAGCGTGGGGCTTATATATGCTTCAGCTACATAAATACAGTGACAGCCAAGTTGAAATAACTACAAGGTATCCCTGAGGAAAGGATACGCTCTTTTCACCTAGGAATAAGGAATTAACATAACCATAGAACAATTTATCTTCACAAACTCTCTAGACACGTGGACAAATTCATAGACACATAGGTTCACTGACAGCAAGTCTGTGCATGAAGTTAAGGATGTACCTATGTGTCTGTATGACCATGGTCTCTTTCTGCTTTATGTTATGGCAAATTTAAAAATAATTTTAACCATATAGATAACTAATGTATTACCTAGCACGCTTATCTAAATAATCAAGGCCAAGGCTTCATACTGTGCTCCCTATGTAAGAACTGATGAAAGAGCTTTGAACTTTGAGGTGCCTTCTTCATCCAACTTTTACTGCTTTTGATGATGAGAATTAGTGAACTATTGACCTTTGATCAATATTATGCATTAGCAAAAACTTCGGAGCTTCATTTCAGGTTCTGTTGGCAGCCTTCTTCGATTGATCTGACAAATATAAAATCATTTCTCCAAACTAAAAAGCACAATCATTGGATTTATACAAACAGAGAAAATTCATAAAACCCCTAGACTACTGGTTAGCAAACAGAACAGTCGGAATGGGGCTATAAGGCTAGAATTATTGAATAGAATTTTAATGGTGCATTTTTGCTAATAAAATCATACCCTAAAACTCCACATAATGATCTCAAAAAGATATATCTGTGGTATAAGCTTTTGCAGAAATACCCAAAATAGATTTAAATAAGGCATTTGGAATTCCAGAGGCTGCGTAATCACAGTATCATAAAGCTCAACATGGGCTTATTTTTTCTTCCAAGAAGCAAACTAAACTATTTCTGGTACCAAATAGAGAGGTTGGATCTCAGAATAAGTATCTCTGTAGTATCCTGTAGTCTACATGTAGATATACTCTGAGCAAATCCTGATTTTGCTACAGGATTACTGAATTTCAAGCTGACATCTCTGTGTACTACATATTTAGCCTGTTCTACTTTTAAGAGTTTAGTCTATAAACTAGAGATAAGAAAATATGGAGAGAGCAGCAAAGGTTTTCTCAATGGTACCTCCAAGGACAGCGAGACTGAAATTCATAAATAATTGAACTGTGATAGCTGTGTTAAACTCAGCCCTGCTTTAATGCTGAGGACACAGCAATAGCTTAGAAGAAAGACTATATGCCTGCCTCATCTTAGTAACGCTTAGATCTTCTTTCGTCTCCAGATCAGGTCAGCACCATCCTAAAGGCTCTTAAGACTAGTGTCACTGTTGCAACGGTGGCTAGCAGCAGCGGACAGCCACTCTTGTGAATTGTAATCCCAGCTTCAGCTTTCCTCTTCTCTGCCCTGCCAAGGAAGCAGCCTGCCCAAAATGCAGTCTACATCCATCCTGCTCTCATGAGCCCTTCAGAAGTGTGGAATAGATCCAACTTTCAGATCTTAGTTTTCTTTATGTTACTTTACTTTTCTCTTTAGTTTACTTTAGTATAAGTCTGAAAACGGCTCCAAAGAGTCCTGTGGTTTTCTTGGGCTTCCTCATCTACATCCAGTTGCTGTCTTTATTCTACTATTTAGAACACAAGTCCTTCTAGTATAGGAACTTCCCTTTTGTTCTTTATATCCATGCAGCCCTTAGTACAGGAATGTCAGGGCTGTGGGATTCTATGAAATACTGTCTCACTAATTAATAAATATGTAACTCTGCATACACTTACAGACAGCTTGTAAAGTTAGCAATGAAATCAGTCAAAATATTCCTGTGAGCAACTACCTACTAAAATGGAAGTAAAGAGTTCACAACTATGCTCATGCAGAACTGTCAGTGTGCTTCAGGACTGCTCTTGAGAGTAAATACCAAGAGTAAACCCAAGGGTGTATCCGGTCTAGCTCTTAGAGTATCTTTTGGGGGAACAAGAGAGTAGAAAAAATCTCCAGAGGGTTCAGCTCTTCTAAGACTTTCCAAGAAACTCCCTCAGATGCCCTAAATGATCCACACTATTGACAGCCCCTCCATGCAGATTTTACAGCCAACAGTAGGTATATTCATTGCAATGCTACGTGGCTCTGATGACTGTTTCCCCCATGACATGTCTCATATCATGACATGCCACCCCATAAGCCTCTTCCTAAACTCAGCAGCACAAGTAGTACATCTTCCTCATCTCCTGAGCTGCCTATACCACTATAGCTCATTAGGTTTATGACTAAAACCACTCTCTCTCTCCTCCAAATACAAAGTTCATCCCAGCCCATAAAAAAGAAAGCCCCCCCCCCCCTTTTTTTTAACATACTGATAGCCTTACTAAGGAAAGACCCACAAAAAGCCATGACTGGAGCCAGTGCCTGATTCACATTAACAGAAAGTCAGCTGGAGAAACTAGCATGACTGTAGACATAAACTCTCCCACCTATTTGTGTAGATGAATAAGGAACCAGATTCCAGCTTAAATCTGAAGTTATTTTAAGTATCATTAAAGGGAAATGTAAGTTTATAGTAGACACTACTACAAGCTTGTTTTGATGGAAGTGTGCAGTGTCATACAGCCTTGCACTGTACCATATTCCACTTCTAACACCAGTTAGTCCCTCTCCATCTTCTGCACCACTAGTATGTAAGAATAAAAGAGTACACTTCTATAAAAACAGCCTGACTACAGTAGGCAAAAAATTGCCTATGTTGCCCCAATCTATTTGTATCCCCCATACTTTCCTGATCTCACTGTATGCTTTTTTGTCACACAACTCCTTGTAATTCAGTTTGGCCTTCAGCTGAGTCCAAGCAAAGCTACTTTGCATAAAGTTTGAGGCATCCAAGGTTGCACCTAATTGCAAAGCAGACCTTTTAGCAAATGAGATTTTGGGATATTGGACGTCCCCCAGAAAGCTGTGAGGACCACATGGAACAAACTCACAACACTGCTTACACACAGAATCAGTAAGGTTGGAAGGGACCACTGGAGATCATCTAGTCCAACCTCCCAAAGACTTCCTTGTGCTGGTTCACACTGAGGCTTGAACCCAGGACCTTCTGCACGTAAAGCAGATGTGATAACCACTACAATATGGATTACAGTGGACTTTATCTCATTTCATGCTGTGTGAGCCAGTGGGGCCCAAACTTCCCCATCCTGGACTTTCCTAGACACACCATTATGTAGGCTGACACTTTAGGGAAAGGGAGATTTGTGCCTCACTTGCCACATTTTCAAATGTGTTCTTAACCCCTTTTAGGATAAGATAAGAAGTGTGTGTGGGGGGGGAGGGCAGAGGAGTTATGCATGATGTAAAGTTTGGTATGCTCAATAGAAGGAGCTTGTTGGCCATGCAGAGAGTCTTTGTTAAGTGTTTTGTGACGTAGCTGAAAAAAAAGAAAAGTCTTATTTTCTTCCATCAAAACAAGCTTGTAGCAGCATCTACTATAAACTTACATTTCCCTTTAATGATATTTAAAATAGTTTCAGATTTCAAGCTGGAATCTGTTTCCTTATTCATTGTGTTTACAGACTAGTTTACTATTCAAAGCATGTTCAACAGCTTGTGCATTTTACTTTGCTAAATTTAATTACCTCTGTAATTAAATAAGTGGAGTTTTTCTACTGAAGAAAAAGCTAGAAGATATTAATTTTAGGTATAATTAGATATTAAATTTAGGTATAATTAACAATAATACCATTGTTGAGTCAATGGTAAAGATTCAATTTTTTCATGAATATTGTCTCAAATTTTAAAGAAAGTGAAGTATTTGTAAAAAGTTTTTCTTATTTTATTACAGTATCTTATTTATAAAATTATCAAATAAAAAAATATATATATATATATATTTTAGATATATATCTGTTTTGAAAGATGTAGACACATAATCAGAAAAAAGATAAACAGAGAAACACTATATTTCATCCTCAGTACCTGTAGGGCCAAATTATTCCTCTGCAATTTGGGTATCTAAATGAAGTGGTCAAATTCTTAGATGTATCCATATTCTTATACAGCACATTTCCAAATATGACCAGGTCATTTAGTAGTAACATAGGAGCCAGATTTTTCTGAAAACCTTTTAAATGACGCTAGGTTTTCTCAAAGCAATGTTAATGCTGCCATCTAGCTATATAATAACAGTATATCTTTAGTCCAGTCTTGCAATATACAAACTTTTTCAGTTTTAGTTTGGAATAGATACAGAAATTCCAACTGCATTTTTACTAGTTTAGGAGAATGTAAGCATCATTTATTATTAAAATAGTAAAATATTATTATATTTATAATATTATAAAATAATACTTTTGACAGTTAACTTAAAAGACAGGAACAAGCTGAACATGAACAAGCTATTCTTGTATTTTATTTTACAAATGCAGGATCTTATTTTTTGAATTTTTTTTTACATGCCTTTAATTGAAAAAGGCAACTCATATATGTAAGTTAAAAACACACATTTGTAAACTGAAGTCTAGGTCTTCTCAAACAGGATGAGATTCATTTATAATAGACCAGGAGTTCTACAACTGCTTTGTCTGACAAATGTTATATTTGATTTATGAATTGTTTGGAAACTGTTTATATAGTGCCATATTTGAACGGTACTCTTTGAGTTTATGCCATTGGCCATGTAGAGCCACTTTTGGTTGCACATCATTGCACACTCAAGATCTTGGTCCACCAACCATCCCATTTGACATCTTTTGGGGTAACCAAAGGACTGAGAGATGGAAGACAGGTGCAGGACTTGCCCTGACGGACACATGCAGGACTTGCCTGCCCCATACAGAGGGCCACAGATATCCTCTGCACTTAGGCATGGGAATCAGATGAATTGATTTCCACACTACTTTTCCGTATTTTGTACATTCAGATAAGCTGAATGAGGATTACATCCATCTCAATTCTACTTATAAACCTACCAGGAAAACTAAGGACCTCTCACCTCAATAGAAAAAGTCTACGTAAGCTAGCATACACATCAACCAGAAAAGAAACCTATCCAAACATAGAATTATCTCAAACATAACAGAGAAGGAATCTACATAAGCAGATTTTTCTTAGCTAGTGTTTGGTAAGAATATAGGCAAGACACACAGTGTGACATATAGCCCTGCAATATATCTGCCAATACCATTTTTGGAATAGCATATTTTGAAGTTTAGGTATATGTTGTTGTGTACATGCACACATATGCAAACACTCACACACACAGAGAGCTGAATGAAAGTTACAACTTCTTATTAAATGATAGATACAGATAATGATACAGATAATACAGACAATAAAATGACCAACCCAGTTTATCATAAATGTTGAACCACTTTGGTAATTGAAAAACAACAAAAAAAAAGCAACACTTGGTGTCACTAGGACTACAAATATTTTCTCAGTTTTATGTATTAGTGTTTCATCTTGGTATAAACCAGAAGAAGTCAGAAGGCAAACAAGAAGTTATATTCCATGTTCCCAGAGAAATTAATTTATGGTCAACTGAAATCAAAATGCAAACATCTGTTTCTCCAAAGTATCAGGAGCATTACAAAAATATTTAATTATAGATACAGTGAGAGATATTCTGCTTTCTAAATTTGCATTTTTAATCTCTTGTGTAATCCCCAAAAGTAACAGGATAAATTGCATAATTCAGGATTAGCCATTGCATAAAATTGCACTCTCAAACTCATGAAGTGTAAAACCCTAGACCTGGCAGTCTCTTTTCTAGCAGCATAATATGAACCTTTGGTGCTAACAGGAAAAAAAAATAAAAAGTGAAAGAAAAAAAAAAAAGAAAGAAAAAGAGCTACCGGGCTACCCCAGCACCTGAGCTACTTTCTACAGTTTGATAGTATCTAAAATCATGTGACTCCAGAATTTATTATCTATCTGCAAGAGACAGGAATTCAAAACTCTGAGTCTCACTTCTGCTACTAGCCTGATGTGTGAACTAAATTAAGTTTCTCCACTTATAAAATAGGAAGGAATTTTGCAAAACTTAAATGAAGTTGCAGGGTTCTTTGATTTTTTTTTTTTTTTTTTTTTTTGATTTTTTTTAACAATTAGTTAATTAGAAAAAATACTGTGCTCTCCTGTACTGCTACTATCAGTAGCTACCTCTTTTCTGGTTCTTAAAATTGTGAAGGGTTAATCTGGAAAAATTATACTGAATCCAGCTTGAATTCAGAGTTTGTCTGGATTCAAAGGCAGTATTATGCATGAACATGCACATGGCAGATCATTTCCCTTTGCTTCTTCCCTTCTGCGCTATCATTCAGAAATATTTTAAGACTTTATAAGTCAGCCACAAAGAATCAGAAGTGTTATTATTCACAGTAGGCTTTTACAACAGATCTGAGACAAGATATTGAGGCTGCTATACTTTTTTATGTTGCCATTCGTTCTTCCTGGTTCTGGAAAACATGTAGCTGCTATTTAATGAAGTAGCCACCACTCCAAGTGCCACAAAGGAGCATAATATCATACTCCATTAGCATTTTAATTTATTTTTCCTCTCCATTGAACAAGCAACATCTTACTACTGTAATCAACATGTGAGTAACTACACTTCTGCAATGCCCAGCTTTACTGCAATATATCACAGCAGGGATCTGTTAAGCTATATACTACCCAAAAGCATAGTCTTGCAAGCATTCATCTTTCCTATGAGTATGCTCTTCTGACCATTCCTGTCAATGTATTTTGTGAACCACCACATTAAAAAACTGAACTTCCAGTCAACTTAAGATAATCCATCATCTGTCTACCCATTGCAGCAGACCCTCCCATAGCACAACGATATGTTCCCTTAGACTTGACTTGAGGGCCCTTCTTTAACATCTTTGAAGGCAGGAAACCTACTATCCCCCAAAATGGACAAGGTTTTCTGGGTTCTTGGGTATCCTCATTCACTGTAAGAGTAAGTCAAATTAGGAAGGTAGCATGTAACAATTACACCCATGCAAATGATTCCCCACGGTGAAAAAAATCATGTTCAGACTGGCTGCAGTTTGGCAGTCGAATGTAATTCACAACTGACACCTGTACCTGCCTCTGTATATTCAAAATAGTAGCCACTCTTCCCTCCCAGGGCCATACTTTTAACAAGTAGATTATTCCATCCACCTTTGAGAGCATGGAATTGCAGACTTGATCTTTTCAAGAGCCAGCTGCCCTTTCCAGTTGTTTCATGGCTGACCAACTATCTAGGCTACTAGGTGCATTACCTTCACCTGTAGCTCAAACCTATCAACTTTGAGCATATACAGTGAAGATGGTCCTCACACCTTAACAGACTGTCAATTTATTCTAACAGACCTAATTTTAAAAGATTGGAATATTACCTTCTGACAGATAGCTGTCAGTGTCATTTCTTCACTTTGCTTGAGGACAAATGATCTGCAAATGACTAAGGTGTTTGAATTCATAAAAACATGAGCGTGACAGATAAGGCCTTCTACTCCATGACAAAAGTTTTTACTATTATTGTAAGCTATCTAATAATTTTATATTCTGTGGTTCTCAACAGTGATTTACCGTGCTTCTATCAGTGGTTTGGGGGCTGCTGACTTAAAGCACTATCAGTCCCCAAACCACTAAGCACAATAATGCATGTCTACACAGCATGATTCCATCAGATGTTTAACCAGTTTATAGTTAAAATGGCTCAAAATGGCATTTGGAATAAGTCAATGACACTTATTTGCATACTGGCCAGCAGTTTGAGAGAATTCCTGTATATTTTATTCACAACCTCCTAGTCCCCAGGGACTCACATTTGCTAGCTTTTACAGTTCAGTTTGGGATCACTCAAAGATTCTGAAAGACAAAGACATATTACATATGTATTGTATATTGCCTAGCCCATGCAAAACACATATACGTTATTAAAGCAGAAAAAAAGAAGAGATTTGGGGAAAAGTCATTTTTGTGAAAGTGCAGACAAAAATCGAGCTAGTCCACAGTGGTTGTTTATATTGAAATCTTTAGCTGTAGTTCATCATAAACTGAGTTATCACTTGCAATCAAGAATGAAGATGATGATAGCAAAAGAGATTACTTAGGCCTGCTTCTGGAAGATGTTGAACTACTGAAAATGCTGAGCTCTCTTTACTGACTGATTTAATTGTTCTCTTTAGGAGGCATCCTTTCAAGAGATCCGTATAAACCATTCACAGCTTGTGCTCTTACAGAAATAAAAGCAATCTATCACCTCATCACTTAAATCTACCACCACTGACTTGTATTTCAGCAGTCTTTCAGATGATTTATTTAATCTATTTCTATATTCTACTTAAATCAAGGAACCAAACTGCAGTGGGAAAGCTCTCAGATGAAGACTCGTATGATGTTCCTACTCTTGTTTGGCATCTGCTTATGGCCACTATTTTGTTTTAGGTTTTTCAAGTATTTATTTCACAGAAAAAAAATAGGCTCGAAGGGACACCTGAAGGTCATTTAGTCCAATCCTTGTCTCAAAGCATACACAATTCTGAAGTACATTGAGTTGCTCATGTCCTTGCCAGCTGAGTTCTGAATCTCCCCCAAGGACGGAGGCTAGATAGGCTCCCTGGGCAACCTGTGTCTGTATCTGATTACCTGTACGGTAATGTAGTAAGTAAATAACATGCTGCCTGACTACATTCAAAATTTCTTACAGCTCTTTCACTGGGAAGTTTGAAGTCTTCCTAGTTTCAGGCAGGTGCTGGAAATTTAGCAAGAATATTTCCCCCTTTTTAAAAAAATAATAACAGCAAAAACAATGCAGCTCCTAACTCCCACACATGATAGTTAGGCATGGTCTACTTCAACTTCCGCATGGTCAGAAAGGAGCCTCATCTTGAAAAAAACACCTCAGTAAACATGGTAACTCTCCTAACAAAAGAGGCAAGTCACTTTGTGACCACAATTGAAGTAATAGTCAAAATAAATTTGTTATATGTAACATAAAAGGGGAAGACTTTAAAGCTTTGGAATGGTAGTTTTTAGCCTTTTTTATTTATTCCTGTTTGACTACTGGCTGCAATTACAAAACTAGATGCCTCAGCTACAGCAAGATATCCTGCCGTTTTGCCTGTGCCAGCCATGAAGCCCGTTTTCAGACGCCACGAATGTCAAACGCCAGCGTTTCAGACTGCCAGCTCCGCTCCCAGGCGGCTCTCTAGGAGGAGCAGAGAATCCACAACATCTGCTGCAAACCCCCCTTTTCCCTCATGGGCAATTAAGCCGGGGGAGACAGAGATCACAGCCAACATTAAACCCTTTTTATTGATTAAGCTGTTATTCTTAATAACGGATATTGTAACAGTGCTGTGGACGTCGCCGCTCCCCACACGGGCACCCACCGCTGAACGCCTCTACCCGCCGTTGGGGCTTGCCGAGCCCCCACAGCCGGGCACCGGTCACGCCCAGCGACAAAACACCGCTACAACTGGCGCCGACCGGCCGAAACCGCCCTCGCGCCGCTGCGACGACCGTTTTGCAGCCGTTGGGCCGCCGCCCCGCCCCGCGCACACCCCCAACGGCCGCGCAGTGACGTCACGGCGGCGTAGCCCCGCCCCGTGCCAAGAGGCGGAGCGCGCGCGGCCACCTGACGCGGTGGCGGCGCGGATCGGTGAGCGCGGCTGGGGCGCGGCGGAGTCGGCCCCCGGCCCCGGCCCCGGCCCCGGCGGCCCCGCGGCGAGTCGGCTGGGCGGCCGCCGCGCTCCGTCTGGGCTGTGGCCGGGCGGGGGGCGGCCCCGGGATGGGGAGGGCGGCGGCGGTGGTGACGGGGAAGTGCCGGCGGGCGGCGGGCGCTCGGGTGTCGCCTTCTCTCGTCCAGGGAAAGGCGGCGGCGGCGGCGGCCTGCAGGTGTGGAAAGGTGCTGCTTGTATTTCGCCCTTCTTAAAAGATTCATTTCAGTCCGGTTGGGCCTTGGTAGTTTCTCTCTGTATACGGAAAACTGGCTGGCTGTGTTGCAGACTGACAGGTCCACCGCTAATGGCAGCGTATTAAATAGCTATCTCGCATAACTCTTAAATTTTCCATGATGTTGGCTGAATTTCTGCCCACAGAGCACTAGATTGTGGCAATGTCTCTGAACTTGAGTGCTGCGAAGTGCTAGGCAGCAGAGCTGGATGATGAGGGGAAGGAATTCCCTGCCTTCTTTTTGTTTTTTTCCTTTTTATAGAAGTGCCAAGTGGGTGAGGATTCAAAAGCCTAAAAGCTCTGTGTTGAGAAGGTGTGATGGGGCTACAGAGTGCAGGGTCAGTAAAGAAGTGTGTTTACTGGGACAAAATAGGCTTGAGACAGCAGTAATACCAAGAGGGGGAAAAAATAGGTATGCTGGCTGGGTGAATGTAGCTTCTTGGCCTAAGAAGATGCTATAAATGAACTATTAAAAAATTGAGGTTGTACAGAAGACTTCAGTAAATGTAAAAGAGAAGGAATTACTATGTTAGATCCGATCACTGACTTGGTCTTTCATCTAGAGTTTGTTATTATCTAGCCTTAAGTGCTTAAAAATTACCTGTAAGCCACCACATAATGAACTACTTTTAGATAAACTGATTTAAACAAAAGAAAAAAAAATCTACATTTATCAGCTGGAAACTGCCTTATTAGTTTAAATTCTCTGTAATAGTTGGTTTAATTCAGTATGTTCTCATTATTCTCAAAAGATACTAATATTCTTTTAATTGCTCTTTCCCTGAAGAAATAAGGCTTAAACAATTCTGTCTGCATTGCAGTTCTTCTTCATGCTCTTCATCTTTGAAATCAATGACCAATAGAAAAACAGTTAACATATAGGAAGAAGCCTTGGATTAAGGGGTTTGTTTTGGTTTTTGTTTGCTTGTTTTCCTCCCTTCCTTCCCACCATCCTCCCTCCAAACTTCAAAAACAGGGATTTGGAGACCTCTGTCAGTCAGGATATTTAATGAGCTTTAGGCTTCAAAGTTGCCTTTTGGCAGTGAGTTCCACAATTCAACTGTTTTTAAAATGAAGTGGTCCTTTCTTTTTTTTTTTTTTTTTTTTTTTAGGTGTGTTGCTTCAGAGGATCGATGGCCAAGTAGTTAAGGTATTAGCCTACAATATCAAATTGAACCAGTTTCCCTGTTGCACTGCTGCCTGCCTGGCAAGTCACTTAGCACCACAGAGTACATCTGTACTGATAAATGAAAATGTCTAAGGAATGAGCATGAGCACTGGATTAATCTGTGATTATCTACAGGGCCTGTTAGCTCTCAGCTTGGTTTTAGACTGGCTTTCTCAAAGGCTAGTTACTCCAAATCTTATTTAGTGCTAAGAAGTACAAATCAGTGCAAACCTGTGCATCCAGGCGTGGGTGCAAAGGTTGGTTTGTGGCCTGCTCACTCTCTCTCTTGATTAGCAGTATACACTTTGCCATCCATTCCAGCTTTAAAAATGGAGGAAATAAGATGCTGTATAGCACATAAACAGCTTATGGATAAATATTAAAGCATGCAAGGTACTTAAATACTGTATTAATTAAGATCATACACTGCAAATAGTGATCAAGGAATTTGACTGCATATGAACATATTAAGTTCTTAATGCCTACTATGAGTTCTTTCCTTCATCTCCAAGTGCCTTGCCACCAAAAAACACAATTTGACAGCAACTGTGCTATTCAGGTACCACAAATTCAAAGTGTTTCAAACAGAGTCAGAGATGAGTGATAACATTCCTGCTGTTTAGAATTGCTGAGCCTGCTTGTGTATCCCTGCCACGCGTGGTCATACACTACTACCATGTATACACTGATTATGCTGACATCTCTGTTTTCTCACAAATCTATTTTAGTGTTAGCAAAGCCTGTGCTTTAGCAAGAACAATGCTGTTGACAGTGCTAAAGGCATACAATGAATGATAAATTAATTCACCCTTAAACTGAAATGTAGCTATGACTTTTGTATTTTACTTGATGTTTCTTTTTGTTTTATACTAATAATCACAAGCAAAAGATACTTAAAATCTGGATAGTATCTTGGGTTTACCTCCACAGATCAGATGTGGGGCAAAATAGGCTATGGGACTGAATCATGTTCACAGAAGTGAATTGCTTGCTTAAAACCTTAAGACTCAGTAAGGACTTGTTACAGAATTGGCTTCACAGCCACTAAAGGTGTCAAAATACGGAATTTTGCTCAAAAAGAAATAAACATGATGTTAGGTTAAATTGTGTTCTTTCTCCCTTTCCTGAAAATTTTCTGTGTTTACTTTTTTAATGAAAAAAAGTGATTTTCGTTAGTATACACAAGTGTTGGCACAAGATGATGTCCCTGTGTTTTTTGCTAACAAATGATTTGACCATACATAGTTAGATACTCAGCCTTAATAACCAATGGATATTTTATGAGTGAGAAAGCCAAATACGTTTTGTGACTAGGAGAGCCTATGTCATTCAGTCTTTCACATAGGAATGCATCTCTATCCACAGCCCTACTAGATTTCTTTCCAATTGCTTTCAGTGAATTGTTTGCTGTTCTGTTGATCAGAAGCTTGTTTATTACTTTTAATCTTTGTCCTTGGTAATTATTAAATACACATTTATTCTTATGTGGGTGTTGTTCTTCAGCTTAAATCAAAGATGCTGAGCCTATAGGCAGTGGGTGACTGCAGTCAATCAGAAAAACTTCTTCAGTCCAACGTTGGGGGTATGTATTTTTCTGCTACATAATAGGGAATGAGCTGCAAGCTAAATAAGCTGAGTAGCTTGCAACCTGATCCATGCGGGCTGCCTTCTAAAAGCTCCATGGCTGCTTCCCGTAATATTTCTAGCTGTTTATCTGTCATTGAACTGAAAAGCACTCATCAGTGGTTTTGTACAAAGGATAATTCTGCTACAGTTTAGAAGTTTACCAGATTACATGATACTTCTGTTATGTGGTTAGAGATGCTTTAGTCACCTAAGTGCTATCTGCATTTTGTTCATAAAAGATGTCAAAATAGAGCACAGTACACAGACTTTGCATCTTGGCGCACCTGTTTTTGTGAATTGCACCTTTTAAGTTTGTGGTTTTTGTTGGAGTAGGGGAAGGATACCTTCCTGTTTATAATTTCTTTTTCTTTTGCTTTATTGATAACATAAAACAAGAGAGATTAAATAAACTGAAATGCAGGTACTATTTTAGAATTTTAGCAAAAGTTAGTATCCATAGTTTCTTTCTTCTTTCCTGGCTTCCTTTCTTCAGGTATTCTTTACTTTTCATCCAGTGTTTTTACAGAGTCTAATCTAATCTCTCCAGTTTACTAGCTCAGTAAGCCAAACATTTTTCTTCTTGCTGCAGACAAGCAATTAATTCATCAGAAAATTTCAGTTACCTTTCTTTACATCTCTGTTTTGATGCAGCTTTCTTGAATGTGGCTTAGCGTTGTATGAGGTCTCACCTGTGCTCTGTACAGTGGTTTTAATGGTTCTGTATGTGTAATAGAAGTATCTTTTTCTTTCCTGATTTCCTTTAGATTTTGCTTAACATTTTTATAGCAAAACTTTCTGTAGCTTGTTATCCCTGCGTGATTGACCATGACCTCTATTTTTTTTCCTTTCTTCCTCCCAACTTACAGCAGTTTCTCTTAAAAATGTGTGTTCTTTCCCATTTAAATATTACCACATTTTTCTTATTCTTCAAGTTGATTATTTCAGTATAACAGTGTGAATATTTTTTTGAGTCTCAATGCCATCAGCAGAAAATTTAATTGGAACTTTTTTACATGTTGTATGCTGTAAATATTGCATTTGTCCAAGAATAATTTATATTGTTGCATTTGGACAAGACTGAAGAACAGCACTTAGTTAAAACATGATTGTACACATTACATTTTAAAGTTCTAATAAGCCTATTGGATTCTTTCCTGCTCTTTAATTGTTGAAATATACATGAGGCCAGCTGCTTAATCCATTACAAAACAAAAGTAAAAGCTAGAACATTTTGCTCATATCAGTGCAATAGCCTTTTGTCATCTGGGGAGCAAGGGAGGGAAAACGCCACTTTTGTTTCTGCCTTTATAAACACTATAAAGAAAATCAGTAATTCTCTTAATGCAAGATTTTACTGTTTTCATTTTGTAAAGCACAACTTTAACTGTTCAAAATACTTCTTTACAGTAGTGTATGTTGATACTAGTTAACATCAATATATTAAGATGTGCCTAAATGCATTAAATTCTTTCCCTTAAATTGTATAGTAAAAATGTATTGAGTTGGTAAGCTTAGGCCTTTATTTAAATAGACAGAATGTTAACTAAACTTTTTAATACCTTGGATATTTTTTTGGAAAAAATTATCAAAAGTAATTAAATTTATTTTTTCTGCCTCCACAACTTGCTACTACTGATAAGACTTTAAGATGGAAAGTTTAATATCAGGCATCTCTGTATTCTTCTGATGCTCAACTTTTAAGAAATATGTGTCTGTGATGTAATTAGATTTGATGGTTACAGAGTTAAATTGCATGTGACTTGGAATCTTACATTCTAAATCTAAAGGTTAATAGGAGATAACCATTACAAATCAGACTTTGTACCAAGCAACTGGATATTTTTTTTGCTAATACACACAGTATGAACACCATCAGCAATCAGTGAGAAGACATTTTATTATAAGATAAACTTTGCTTAGTTTCATCTATGAACAATCTTACTGACTGTTATTCCCATTTGCAGTAATGGAGCAAGCACAGGATTCAGTTACACAAGAAGATGCAAATATTAAAGCTATTAATGAAGAGTACAGGAAAGCCTTTATATTTATCAATAAGGGACTGAATACAGATGAACTAGGTCAGAAGGAAGAGGCAAAAAATTACTATAAGCAAGGACTTGACCACCTGCTCCGAGGAATTAGCATTCCATCACAGAGTCCTACATGTGTAGGATCCCAATGGGAGTCTGCCAGGCAGATGCAACAAAAGATGAAGGAGACCCTCCAAAATGTTCACGCTCGACTTCTTGTTCTAGAACAAGACACCCTCACTGTGCAAACAAGTCCTGACGCAACAGGTGCCCCTGCTGAGGTGCCCAAGTTATACCCATCTATTCCTTCTAAAGAAAAGCCAGAAAGACCTCCTGCGCCTGATTCTCTGTTTGCTCCAAGCCAACCACCTGTGGCAAGCAAAAGTGTTGCAGCTGCGAGCAAGGGACAAATTCCAGCTATGAGTCCATCAGCTCCAAAACCTCTTTGTCTGCCAAATGAAGCACCTCCTGCCTACACGCCTCAAGCTACCAACGGCCATTTTACTGTGTCTTATGGCACAGACTCTGGGGAGTTTTCATCTGTAGGTGAGGACTACTACAGAAAGTGTAATCAGCCACCTCCCCTTGAAAGTCTGGGAGTGGATGCAGATGAGCTGATCTTGATTCCTCAAGGAGTACAGATATTCTTTGTGACTCCTGATGGGCAAGTTAGTGCTCCTTCATATCCTGGATATCTACGCATCGTGAAGTTCTTGGATACAGATAGTGAGATGGCCCAGAATCGTCCACCTGCATTTCTTCAGGTAATAAATAAAGCATGATAAAACAACAATATAAATTTCTCCTTTAATTATATTTCATAAATGTCATAAAATTTTAAATGCCTGTCATCTTAAGTTTTTGCTTTTCTGAGCCTAGAGCTATGTGAGAGAATGTGAAAGAGTCTCTTTGTATTGGAGGAATGGTTATTTGCAAATGTACAGTTGTATGACTTTTCTGAGAAATGTCCTCTGGGTGCTCCCCAGGCTTTTGAGTGCTTACTGTTTTGATGAATTCCATTTCCTAAGGGAGTTGGCCTAACACTTCTGTTTGTTATAAAATTATTTTTCCTCAAATAGAGAAGACATGTTGATTGTAACATTTCAGTATAAAATAGTTTTACAAGCTACTTGCTTGTTTGAACTAGTGATCAGATATTACAGTTAGCCTGAAGAACTGATAATTCAGAGTGTTAATCTGCTCTGAAATACAAGTGGAAAAGACATTATTTGTTTTTTTTTTTTCTTGTCCATGCTTGCTTATTTGGGCATATTCTTAACAGATACTGGTTTTGGTCAGTTTCTGACTTTGGATCTCTTCGCTGCTGCTAAGGTTGTTTGGCTCTTGGAGGTCTTATATGTGAAGAGGAAACTTTAAGAAACAGAAAAAACGTTTCTGGTATTGGATTCTGCTCATTTCCCTCTACCTCTGCTGGCATTCCTGAGCAGCAGCTATTCCAATGACAGCCTCTCTTTATTCTGCTATATAAACTTGCCCTGAGATCTACAGGAAGTTACAGGCACTGTGAATCCTGATTTGTTTGGCTGAATGCTTCGTCTGTGTCTATAACTAGACCTTAATTTAGAGGCTACCAGGCTGAATTATAATTCTGTGAGAATTATTTTTTCCCCTATATTAGACTGTCAAAGCTAATCAAGGATGATAGTCTCACAATCATGGATTTTTTTTTGTTTTGTTTTGTTTTTTAGGATGGCATAAGGCTTTTATTTTACTTACTGAACTGTATAGAAAACTAACTTCTCAGTGCTAATGCGTACATTTCTTTTCCTTTTTTGATAATAGGATCCTTTAATTTGTAGAAATAATCTTTCCTTTATGCATTCACCTTTTCCAGGTTTGTGACTGGATGTATCCTCTAATGTGTAATCAGTCTCCTGTTCTGTGCTGCAGTACTGGAGTCTACATGTTTCCTGACACAATGTCACAGGTGCCAGGGTCCTATGTGGGAGTAGTGTTGTCTTCAGAGCTTCCAGCAGCTGACAGGGAGCTTTTTGAGGATCTGTTAAAACAGATGTCTGATCTTCGAATACAGGTAAATTCCAGGGCACTGTCTTTTAAACTAATAATAAAAGGCAGAAATTATAAATATATTTTCCTGATTATATTTACTTGTATAAAACTGCAAAGTTCTATGTCTTGTTTAGTGAGCTCAACAATATGAAATGCTTAAGGCAGACAATGTTAAGCTCACCTAGGAATGAAACTGTATATGCCATAAGATAGGGAGGATAGAAGTTTTAAAATAATGTAAGCACAGAAAAGAAACGGTCATTTTGTATATTTTCACTGTTTTCCTAGAGCAGAACGTAGGTGTGAATGAAAATTTTTTTTCAGGAGAAAGCACATTTTTTCTGTGAGTATGGATGCACATGCACGCACTCTTTATATAGTTTTGATGAGACTCTTCTTGGAAAATTGTGCCCAAGTATGTCTACAGTTTAAAAACGTTAAGCAGCATCAAAGAAGAGCTGTGAAAATACTGAATACCTCAAATATGCCTTATAATGGGTTCTCAGAACAAATTAATCTGATGATGTGCTGTAGCAGAATTTTAAGGAGAGAGAAAATAGAAAAAACATAATTCAAAAAAGGCACAATCCAATCAGATACACTGATGAGAAATAAGATAAAAAAATGTTATTGATGGCTGTAACAGAGCATTGGAGCAACACTTCAGGAGGAATGGTAATCAATAACCATCTAAAAGCTAGTAACAAAATTATCTTTCATGAAAAGATACTATCTTGTTGAATCACTAAGACTTGAATACAGTGACTTGGAAGGATTCAGTTTGCAACATGTCACGTGGGTGGAGTTTGGTTATGTTATAAATCCTGTTGAGTTCAGCAGGGTACTTTACTAGCACAAGAGGCCATTAATTTTTGCTTTAAAAGTACTACACATTTGCGTGATGTTTTGATTTGTTTCAGTGCAGGAGACACTGGGTAAAATTCTGTCCTGCATAAAAGTTCAGGTTATAGTAGTCCCTTATTGTCCTAAAATTCCATGTTTCTGTTAATGTTCCCTGATACAATGTCACAGGTGCCAGGATCCCATGAGAAAGTAGGGTTATCTTCAGAGCTCCCAGCAACTAAGAGAGCACATTTTGAAGATAAGTTAGAACAGATGTCTGGCCACAAAGTCCAGGTAAATTCTGGGACAGTGATTCTAATTTTTTTTTTTTTTTTTAGTGAAAAATATAAATTTATCACCGAAATACAACTTAAAACTGCTGCAATTCCAGACTTGGTTGACAGCAGCAGCATATGTTCCCACCAGTTTCCACAAAGCATGTTTCCTAGTCCTATTTTTTTTTTCTTTTTTTTTCCCCTTAACTTAGAACTTGCTCAGTTACTGCAGGCTTCTAAATTCTGAAAATCAGTAGCAGATTTCTGGAATCTTAAATACTTCATACTGCAAAGTCAAAATTTTCCTCTGGACAAAACATTTCAAAGCCTAGTCTGCTGACCGTTTAACTCTATCTGCATTACATAGTACTCCTGAGGATCTAATTAACAACTATATGTAATATACGTATAGTATAGAGTTGTCTTTCACATTAGAGAACCTATTTCTGCCCCTTAGGAGAGGCTTGCTGAATCTTTTTCTAGACGGTGGCCCAAACTTATACTAAATTGTATCTGGAGCATACTTTGTGTGGTTTTTTCCCTCCTCTTTTGCTTTTTTTTTTTTTTTTTTTTTTTTTTTTTTTTTTTTTTTTTTTTTTGGGGGGGGGTTATAGCTTTGTATAAATTTTTATAGCTTTTTATATTTATATTTATGTTTTTTTATAGCTTTGTATATTAAGTTTATTTCTGTTCCCCTTCTGCAAAATGATCAAATACTAAAAACAAACATGTTGAAAACGAGATTTCACACTGCTGTCAAGTGGTAATTGATGGTGTATTACAAGTCAGTGATACTGAAAAAAAAAAACATACGATACAAAGGTGTACAAAATAACAGTGATATATTGTTAGACTTCTGGGTGGCAAGTTACTAAGGCTTAAGCTAGTCTTTCCTGTTAATTTTTTTGTTGTTTTGTTTTTTCTATTCTGTTCATAGCTCTCATCTAGGAATGCTTTCATACAGACTCTTCTAGAAGAAAAAAAAAGGTCTTTTTATCTCTTATTACTCAGTGTTGTTCTAAATCATTTAAACATTTACTTTTTTGACATTTACACTGTGGAATCCTACCTAAAAACTAAATTTATTACAATTTTTGTGCCTTCTCTAGTAGAAGTTCAATCATTCTTTGTCTACAAACTATGTAAACTCATGGTAAAGTTATTAGAAAAGCTAACCACACTGTGATTGTGGTTGCTAATAACTGATGACTCTCTCTTCCAGAAATTCTAGTCTTTGAGAGGAATTCACACAGAATCTATCCACCCAAGGGGATGTGCAGTATCATGCACAGCTCTGAAATGTTCCTTGGCTTTATCAGTCCACAAAAGCATCAGCATCACATGGAATGAATAATCTCCTTTATTTAGAAATTTGGGAGGGAAGTATGAGGAACAACCAGCCAGAACAGCTGTGTTCTTTTAGTGCACCTGTATTTTCTGACCGAAGATGAAGAAAAGGAACTGCAGTTCCTATACTGAAAAATAAGAGTTGACTTCCCTCTAGGAAGATAAAAATGGTAGATGTACAAGTATCTTATCTTTTCTGCTAGTTCATTATACTGTCAGCTACCCCTACTTTGTTACTTGACCAGACAGCCTTGTTGGGAAACAAATCTTTTTCATTGTAACTGAAGAGAGTTTACAGAAAATGCTTAGTTGTTTGATAAGCTTTTCTTAATATACAGCCTTTCTGTGGAAAAGTGATTGAATCACAAACTTCCATTGAAGTACATTTGCTGGAGGAACATACAGCATTGGCTTTTTTTCCCCATAAACTGTATGACCATCTAAAATAAAACTCTAGTACCTTCTGAAGTAGGTTCTCAGATGTTTACTTTCATTTGTTAGCCTTCAGAAGCCTCTAGTGATACAATTAACTTGCCTCAGACTGTGCGTATCCAACCACAAGCTGAAGGAGAGGAAAAAGAGAAAGAATTGCCAGAATGGAGTGAGAAAGTTGCCCATGGAATCTTGTCAGGTACTGTCATAGTAAGGGGATTACATTAAATACAAACCTTTGTGAGTAATACTTAAATCCATGTATTCTGGTAAAGGCTGAGTGGTCAGAAATGGTTATTCACCATTTCCAATCGTAGTCATCTAAAAGATGCTTTGGTATGTTCTGTTAAAACAGTGCAGAATTTGAATCCCCTGTCAGCAATAGATTTGTTTATAGCTAATGGTCTAGACTCCTAATTCAGGCTTGTAAATTAGGTTAGTGCCCTGTATGACTCAAACCACTGTGATGGAATAATTTTATTCTTGTATGAGCAGTTATGTTAAAGTATGCATTTAGTGTGGTTTATGCAGATAAATACTGGAATGCATAAATGACCACCATCTGATCACAAGAAATATGAAGCTGCTGGAAGGGCTAATAAAAAGAGAGAAGACTGGGTTTTATGTATTCATAATACTAATAGCATTGATATGTGCAGCTTTATTACTATTTACCCTGTTGGGAGATGAATATCCATTAAAAAAATGTGTATCTGTATTAAACTGAGATTTGGATGAAGGCTGGCTTTAATAAACTTAAATAAAGTGAGATTGAAAAAATGTATGTGGTGTAGGAGCAGAAATCATTGCAGGAATTTATGCTGGCCCATTCAGGGAAGTGTGTAATTGCAGATTATAATCAGAAATGTTGCTGAAGTTAGTGCTAGAGAAGCAGACGAAGGAAAACTTTCAGAATTCTAGCCTGTAAAATTCTGCATATATTAAGAAAAATAATTTGTCTTGAAGGTGCATCTTGGGTAAGCTGGGGCCTAATGAAAGGAGCAGAATATACTGGCAAGGCTATCCACAAAGGAGCTTCTAAACTGCGAGAACATATTCAACCGGAAGAAAAACCTCTGGAAGTCAACCCAACTGTAGCAAAGGGGCTTCATGTAGCAAAACAGGCTACTGGAGGAGCTGTGAAAGTCAGCCAATTTTTAGGTAAAATGTTCCATCTCATAATTTAATACATTTTTGCCTTAATGAATAAATAGTCTGTAAAATAAGAGCTAGTTTCTCTAGCCAATGAACTGAAGAAAGGACTGACCTGAAGAAATTCAGAGATTAGTTGTCTGTGCATAGTTATGCCCTGTGTGAGAGAACATGCTTTAGGAATAATTTTATTGTATGCTCTTGAGGGCATGTTTTTCTTAAAGGAATAGTTTCTATAGCAGAGTATTTTTATAGTCTTATCTTTGGCATCTTTTTTCTTCGGTTTTGGATTGTTAATTCAAAATGGTTTCTTCTTAAGTTAATCATGTGTTGTAAAAGCTGTAGAGTCACAAGTTACTAACGTACACAGGGGACCAGTATAAGGGGGTGTGTATGTGTGCACATGCACATAGAGTTTAAGCATGCCTGAAACAAGTCTGTTAGTCTAGCTATAGACTTCCAACAAAACTGGTTGGGTGCTGAAAGGTGCTGAGTACAGAGCAGTTTTCAGTAACTTAATTCTGTTATTTATTTTGTATTAGTGTTAGGATTTAGTGTCTAGTGACTCGTTAGTGTTTGAAATCCAGTTGCGCTGAATATTATAAAACTGCTTTGAAGAATTGGAGTGATGGTAAGAAAGACAACTATCAAAAAGATGAAAGATTGTAAGAAAGATTTGTCCAAAAGACAAGATGAGGAAAACCCCCAGGCTGTTCCCCTTATGTAATTTGGAGACAAAGTAATAGAAACAGTCACTTGAAATGACAGAATGGTTGAAAGGAAACTCTGGAGATCTAGTCCAACAATTTTCCCCCCTCTCCAAGCAGGGTCACCTAGAACACATTGCCCAGGATTGTGTCCAGGTGATTTTGAATATTTCCAAGGGCAGAGACAGCACAACCTCTCTGAGCAGGCTGTTCTAGTGCCCCGTCAATCTCACAGTAAAAAAATTTTTTCGTGCGTTCACATGGAACTTCCTGTTTCAGGCGGTGCCTGTTGCCCCTCGTCCTGTCATTAGGCATCACTGGCAAGAGTCTGGCCCCATCCTCTTTACACCCTCCCTTCAGACATTGAAACATATGGATGAGATCCCTCCTGAGCCTTTTCTTCTCCAGGCTGAACAGATCCAGCTATCTCGGCCTTTTCTCGTAGCTGCTACCTATTCAGTCCCTGAATCATCTTAGTAGCCCTTCACTGGACTCACTGCGGTAGCTCCCTGTCTCTCTTGTACTGAGGATCCCAGAACTGGACACAGCACTCCAGATGTGGCCTCACCAGGGCTGAGTGAGCAGGATCACCTCCCTTGACCTACTGGCAACACTCTTCTTAATGCACCTCAGGATACCGTTGGCTTTCTAGGCCATAAGGGCACATTGCTGCCTCATGGTCAACTTGTCCACCAGAACTCCCAGGTGGTCTTCTGCAGAGCTACTTTCTAGCAGGTCAGCCCTCAGTCTCTATTGGTACAAGGGTTTATTTCATCGCAGGTGCAGGACCCTGCACTTACCTATGTTGAACTTTGTGAAGTTCTTCTCTGGTTAGCTCTCCAGCCTTTCCAGGTCTCGCTGAAAATGGCAGCACAGCGTTCTGATGTATCAGCCACTCCTCCCAGTTTGGGATCATCAGCAAACTTGCTGAGGGGGCACTCTATCTCTTCATCTGACAAATAAGCTGAACAATAGTGGACCCAGTATTGACTCCTGAAGGACGCCACTAGCCACAGGCCTCCAACTAGATTCTGTGCCACTGATCACAATCCTTTGAGCTCTGCCTTTTAGCCAGTTCTCAATCCACCTTGCTGTCCAGTCATCTAACCTGCGCTTCCTGAGCTTGCCTGTGAGGACGTTATGAGAGATAGAGTCGAAAGCCTCAGTGAAGTCAAGTTAGACAACATCCACTGCTCTCCCTCATCTACGCTGGCAGTCATTCCATTTGGAAGGCTATCAGATTGGTTAAGCATAACTTCTTCTGGTGAATCCATGCTGACTGCTCCTGATCACCTTCTTTTCCTCCATCTGCTTAGAGATGGCATTCAGGATGAGCTGCTCCATCACCTTCCCAGGGATGGAGGTTACGCTGACTGGGCTGTAATTTTCTGGGTCCTCCTTCTTGCCCTTTTTGAAGACTGGAGTGACATTAGCTTTCTTCCAGTCCTCAGGCACCTCTCCTGTTCTCAATGACTTTTCAAGGATAATTGGGAGTGGCCTAGCAGTGACATCTGCCAGCCCCCTCCCCCCCCCCCCATCTGCCTCGCTCCCACTCGTGGGTGTATCCCATCAGGGCTGCACACTTGTGGATGTCGGGTTTGTCTAAATGAACCCTAATTCAGTCCTCCTCGGCCCAGGGAAACTCCTTCTTTCTCCAGACTTTCTCTCTTGTCTCCAGGCTCTGGGATTCCTGAGGGCTAGTCTTAGCAGTAAAGGCTGAAGCAAAGGCGGCATTCAGTATCTCTGCTTTCTTTACTACGGCCCTGCCTCATTCAGCAACTGGCCTAGTCTTTCTTTTTTTGCTGATGTATTTAAAGAAGCCTTTCTTGTTGTCCTTGACATCCATTGCCAGTGTAAACTCCAAATGGGCCATAGATGAGAGTATGTGGTAAGTATCTATTTATATTCTGAGGTGCTTTCAGCCACAATACTGACTTTGTTTGTTTGTTAGGGATTGGAGCTGTTCAGAACCTGAAAATAAGGCTGCTTCTATACCCTTTGGCTACTTAAGTGTGGATTAGGGTCTGTCTTCAGAAATCAGCATACTGAAATAGAAGTAACACCTTAGACTTCAGTGAAGATTACTTCTTAATTAAAAGTAAGGATGTTTAAAGAAAGCTGTTCAGTGTTCTTATTTAATAATCTACATACCATTATTTTACAATAGTTGAGGGAGTGTGTTCTATAGCAAGCTGTGTTGGAAAGGAGCTGGCTCCACATGTGAAGAAGCATGGCAGCAAATTAGTTCCAGAATCTCTTAAGAAAGACAAAGATGGTAAATCTACTTTCGATGGTGCTCTGGTGGTAGCAGCAAGTGGAGTTCAAGGTAATAAAAATTCCTTTTTTTTTTTTTTAATTGCATAAGTTATTTTTCAGTGCTATGAACTCAAGCTGTTCATTTTCTACAGGTTTTTCAACAGTGTGGCAAGGTTTAGAAAGTGCAGCCAAGTGCATTGCTAAAAGTGTTTCAACTGAGACTGTAAAAACTGTCAAATACAAGTAAGTTACACTTTTATTAGTTTCATCCTCTACAACATATTGTGTCATTCTATAGGAATACTGGCAAACAAAGCTCATGGAAGTGCAAGAAAGTTAACTAAAATATCTGCTTTGTTGCAGCTACACAGTGCATGACATGCTGTTAAGTGTACATAGAGCTCTTTATGTAAAATATGAATGAATCAATGCTTCTGAAGTTTTCCTGTCTCTCTTCTAGAAGTATTACAGTTTCAGTTTTGGAAAATACCATTCAAATTTGTATCTTTTTGCAATAATATAATAATGCCATTATGAAAAAAGTTACTGTTTGAAACCGCTCATCTGTGATCCTTAATTTGTGTGAACTTAACTAAATTTGAAGAAAAATGAAGGTGTGACTTCAACTATCAGCAGATCAGACCAAAGTGAGAAGATACAAAAGAAATCTGTGTAAGGAGATCCCAAGCATAAATAGCAATAACAGTACGAAATGAGAAGAGGCACTAGTCACAACCTCAAAAACGCAGATGTTACTAGAAAAAGGTAGTGGGGAAAGAGAATAGTAACATTTGGGAGCATGTTACTAAGACAATGGAAGGAACAAAGTTGATGACTGTATAGTGAGAGGATACTAGGGAGAATAAGGGAGGATTATGGAACAATGGCAAAACATATGAAATATACTCCTTAAAGTGCAGTAGTAGTAATGAAATGTGAAAAGTAAGCAAAAGCATACAGCTTAAATGGAGTTGATGATAAACGTAGCAGAAGAGATTTAAAAAGGGATGCTGAAAGTGCATACAGACCACTAGCAGCAGGAAACAAGATGACAAGGTAAACAAGAATAATGGAAGTTAGTGGTTTGACATCCATGGTTCTGTTCTAATGCATTTCAGATGGGAAACTACAGACATGGGACAAGATAGCAAGCTGCTAGTCAGTGCTGCTTTAGTGCTAACATGTTTGCTTTTGATAGGACTGCCAGAAGGCATTGTACTTGTACTCTTTTCACATAAATTCATATTAATGTTTTTGTTTTAGATATAAAAATAGGAAGTATGGAGATCAGCAATCAAGAGCCCCTAAGAGTGAAAAACAATAAGTAAATGAATGTTGTAGTTAACTACAATAGAATGTACAATATTTGATAATTGAAGATTTCTTCCATATTTTGATTCTCTTCTATATAAATATATTAAAATTCTACATACCTCTTTTATAAGCTGGTTTTTGCCGCAGTGACATGAGACTTCTGCCCTCCATATACTTCAATGAACCACTTAATGTAAACAGTGCAAAAGGAGCATCATCACAGTGTCTTTATATAAACATACTCAGCTAAAACTTAGCTGTATTACCTTTCCTGATAGAGTTATAAAGAGTTATAAGGACATGTTCATCATAGTAAATCAGTTAGAACTGGGGGGAAAATGTAGCTGTAGAAGTTCTATTTCTGCAAAAGTATCTTGCTTCTAACTTACTAGGTTTTTACAAAGATATAAATAACTACATATCTGCTCACCTTTTTTCTTAAAAAAAAAAAAAAAAGTTACAAATGATGCAACTGAGATAAGCAAAGCGAAAAAATCAACTATCAAATATTGAAGAAATTATTAGTTTATCTGTATTGGATGAGCCATGATCTATCTTTAAATGAAGTTGCCTATTGTACTGATATTACAGAAAACTGGCTTATTATTCCTGAGGTGAAAATAACTAATCATGTTGGCAAATATTTACTGCTGTTTTGCTGTGAGACTAATTCTGTGATCTGCAAATCAGATTTTGATGATTGAAGGCTGTTACTCTATCAGAGAATTAAAACCAAAACAAAACAAAGAAAAAGTCACTAGTTTTTTCCATTCAGTTTCACTGTTGGTTCCTGCCCTTACCTGTAGTGGTTACTCTACTGAAAGTGAAAAAGATTTTTGTGATGAAATTTGATAGATTTAGGATACTTTGATACTGTTCTTCTCTTTAGCCTTATTTTGAGGGCCTCAAAGAGTTTCTGATCAAAAGACGAGCAGGGCAAAGGTAACTCAGCAAACTGCTGATACTCTAATGCAGCCAGAAATACTTCCTTTTGGCCTCATTTGTCTGATTACAATGCTGTCTGGGGAAATGTTTAGCTGTCTGGAACGGCTGGAGTAACTGCTGTCACTATACGTCTGTCCTCCTTCAGCGTGCTCTCCTTCAGTATTACCTTTCTTCATAAATGAGTAATTTATTTAATGAGGATATGTGACTGCTAACTTCCCCTCACAATCCAGTGGAGAGGTTGTTTGTATCAGTAATTGTCAGTGTATCCTCAAGGTTACTGCTTTGAGGCTTTTGCTGTTTAGTATGATTCCCTCCCTCTGCCCCTTTTATCTCTTCTCCTTTGCTATTGTATTGACTCCAGACTACTTCAGATAGGTCTACGTTGCACAATATGAATTGTTGCAGGGGCCGTGTAACAAATCATTTTTAGCTACCTCTAGCATTTGAGCATAGCTGTTTCAGCAGTTCTCTGCACCCATGAGACCTGGGTTAATTTGCTTGGTCACAGTGGTATACTAACTTGTGAGACTACTTTTGGAACTTTGAACTACAGTGTCTGTCGCTCTTATGCCAGACATAACATCACAGTTTGCCATGTAGACAAAGGGAAGGATCATACAGAATGAGTACTAACTAAGCACTATTATGGCAGTGGTGGTACCAGTGAAAGCACTGTCTAAGGTGACTCTAGTCTCTTTATGTCTAAAAGCGAAGAAGGCAGTTACGACAGTGTCCACTCTTTTTCCTTCTCAATGCTGCTACCTATGGTACAGACTGAGCGATTTGAGCAGCAGCAAAGGTCTGGCCCTGGAAAAACTAAATGGAAGAATACAGGATATGAGGGGGGACCAACCTTGCACAAGAAAAAACACCTTTCTGTATACAGACAAGCCTTTTAGTCCTATGGGAAGGACTAGTGTGGGGGGGGAGAGAAAGAACAGAAGCATATATATTATATCTTTAAAGAAGAAAAGATTATTTCAAAACTGTCTGATAAAGTAGCAGCCCTTACTCAAGTAACTCAAATAACAAATAATAATAAATTTTTAATTTCACTCCTTAGACATTTAAGCTGTGCACTTAAGAAAATAAATACCCAGTGCTAGTTCACAGCTATGTTTAAATTAGTGCTTTTGAAAGAATTCTTATGAAGAGAAAAATGCTAAATACATATATCTACATATATCTATCTTGTCTGTCTTAAGGTATGGAGATGATGCTGGCCACGCTACAGACAACGCTATGAATTCTGCAATCAATGTTGGTGTGACAGCATTTAACATTGATAACATTGGTATCAAAGCTGTTGTGAAAAGGACTGCAAAAGAAACTGGCCATGCTGTGTTGGATGAATATAAAGTATTGGATAAGGAGAAAAAGGATAAAAAATAAGAACAATGAAATATTTCTCAAAGTCTTAGGTTAGAGATGAAACTTCCTATTTAGAAGTAACTATATTACTAAACTGTGATTTAACACAAATCATACTATACTTTTCAAGCAACTGTTAATTAATTTGACCTGAAAATATAAAGTTTGGGGAGGTGTTCTTAAAAGGAAAAATCAAAGTCTTGTCATTCTGTATTGATACAGGGATTTTGACAGCTTGGGGGATACAGGTCTGCAGTTAATAAACTTGCCTCTGTAAGCACTTTTTTCAAAATATAGTAAGAAACAGTAGAATAATATAGAAACATTATTGTGAATATTTTTATAATACTTTATATTTGTAAAGAAGGTAGTGATACTGAACGAATAGGGTTACTAATTCTGTTCTTAGTTTTTGTAAAACCAAACAATTAAGCTTTACTAAAACTAAACATTATTTAATATGCACTACTTATTTAAGTTTTGTGTTTTGCTCTTTTGTTTTCTAGAGGAATTCTTGTCATAGCCACTAAAAAGCTAATCTTATCCAAAGTTTATATTAGAAGAAATGAAAGATGAACCTCAGGTATAGCCATTCCCTTTAAAATTATTTTTTCCATCCAGCATATGAACAAACCAAAGATACTAAGCATTTCCTTTAATAAGGGGGTACTTTCATCCCTAGAAAAATGTATTTTTCAGTTGGCACTATAAGTAATATTCAAAGATTATTTAAAATTGAGATTTTTGTATGGAGAAGCTGAGTGCATTTCTGCATAAACAAAAATATTTTTCTGTAAAAACATTCTGGAGAGGTCATTAGAAATGTCTATGCATTCTGTCCTTTTCAGCCAATCCACAAAGAGTCATAGTATGTATTACTTCTGATGGAAGTCATAATATATATGCCTTCTAACAGAAGACATGAAGTATTTGCTTCAAGAAACAATTTTAAGTCAGCTCCTTTATTCCAATGAATTCATAGTTGCACAAGGTACATCTTTAAAGAGTATGAAGACAAGCATCTTTAATTGGATGTGTATGGAATATGATAGACACTACTGTGTAGCTTTTTCATTCTACTGCAGTGTGAAATAACTTCTACGTAGAACAACTGATAAGAGTCCTTCTTCCTTCTGAGATGCTTTTTCACTGCTGCTTGTGTAAAGTTCATTAGTGAGTTTTAAAGCTGCTATACATTCTAGTCTTGACTGGTCCAACGGCAAATGGAGTACTGTCAATTTACAACTCACCTTCATATCAAATAATGGGAGAAAATAACTGTGAATGATTGTTAGAAAGTGGTATTTGTATATCAGATTGGACAAAAAAAATGTAGTAACAAAAATATCTACTGGAGGAGTAACAGGTAGCACATTTTGTGGTAGTTATTGTAGGTGTTTACTTTAGCATGAGAAGTAAAACAAAGGGGCTAACCACTTGAAGTGTAACTTGGACTGATTTATAGAAATAAAAATAAAATTAAATAAAATTAAAATTGGTTAAACTGTGCTTGGCTTTCTTATCATGTAAAGCTACTGTATGGATCAGTGAGTGGAAAAACTAGGACTTCTGAAGTAATAGAAGAATAAACAGTCTTGGAGTATGTCTACGGTAGAAACCTGATCATCAATTACAGCTTAAAATATTTCACAGTAAAAAGGTCTAGCAAAAGTATGTTACAACAGGTTTTCTTGCTGTAATCTTACTACTAGCAAGTGTGACCAGTTTGAGATTTCATACTAGCAAAAGCATTTTAGATTAGGAATGTATTTTATTTATATCTTCCTTCACTTCTCTATTTTTATTTTTGTATATAGCCAGTAGGCTTCTCCCCAGTTCCTCTTCTGTATAAAACAGCCTTCATCAGCCCTTCCTTTTATACTCCCTGCTAGCCATACTCCCTAAGCCTCATACTTTAGGTTTATTTTCCATTCCCAGCTTTTTGGTTTTGTTTCTCATTTGGACATTGAATAACTCTCCTGATGTAGTAGTAGTTTTACTAATGTTGTTTACAGAGCAAACTGCTGCATTGCTGTTTCCAAATTTGTTTATTCAAAGGCTTTTCTGCTACAGTATTTGACTTAAGTCTTGTATGGAGAAGATTACCTACAATGTCATTTCTGTGCCACTACTTTCCCTGGCATCCCCACCAGTTTGTAGGTTAAAAAAAGGTATTCTTGACCTCAGTTCTAGAACCATGCATTTGAGAGGAGTCATCTAGATTACAAGGGTTTTATTTAATGCTTATTAAAAAAAACCCCTTTGTGATATCCTATTTCTTGATATTCCCTTAAGAACTAAATCTGTATTTTAAAAAAAAAAAAAAAAAAAAAAAAAAAAGCAAAACTACCTTTCACCAAATTATATTGACTAGGTTCAGCTATTTAGAATCACCATAGAATTGTGTAGATTGTAAGGGACTGCTAGGGCTCTCTAATTCAACCTTGCCTACTCGAAGCAAGTGGTCAGGGCTGCATCTAGTCATGTCAAGGATGAAGATTACATAGTTTATCTGGGCAACCTGTGCCAGGGCTTGGCCCAGATGATAAATATTTTTCCCTCGCATTGAGTCAAAATTACTCATTGCTGCTCATCCTTCTACTGTGCATCTTTTGAGAGTCTGGCTTTGTCTTCTCTTCACCCATCTCCAGTTGTGGACAGCAATAAGATCTCCTCAAGCTGCCTTTTCTCTAGGCATAGCTCACCTAGCTCTCTTGGCCTCTTCTCATGTCATGTGTGCCAGCCCCCTACCAGTTTGGCAGCCCTTCATGGGATTTGCTTCAATATGTCTATGTCTGTCTTGTACTGGGGAGCCCAAAGCTGAGCATAACACTCCAGATGTTGTTTCACATGTGCTGAAACAGATTGGCCTCCCTTGACCTGCTGGCTACACTCTTCCTAATGCTGCCCAGGAGGCTGTTGACCATCTCTGCCACAAGGGCTTAAGCCACTCTGCTGGTTTAAGGTCACCAAGACCCCCCCCTCGCTTTCTTTCTGAAAAGATACTTTCCAGTTGTTGGCTCGCAGCCTGCACTCATATGTGGTGTTTTCTCACCCTAAATGGAGAACTTCACGTTTGCTTTGGTTTAATTTAATGAGGTTCGAGTTGGAATGTTTCCCCAGCCTGTCCAGGTCCCTCTGCATAGCAGCCCATGCACTCCAGCATACTGACTAGTCCCCTCAATTTGTTACCATTCACAAACTTGCTGAGAGTGTACTCCATCCTGTCATCCAGGTTGTTAATGTAAGAGTTAAGTTATATTATCCTCAATATCGATATCTGAGTTGTTCAGTTGTACTGCTGATCATCACACTTTAAACCTGATGGCCCAGCCCACCTTACTGCCTGCTTACCCAGTCCCTATCTCACCAGTTTGGCTATGATACTGCAGGAAACTATGTCAAAGGCCCTACTAAATTCAAAATACACAACATCCACTGCTCTCCCCTTATCCACAGAGCTATCAGCTCATCATAGCTTATTTACTGGTGATACTGAAGTAACTAACTTTTAGCTGCATTCTTCTGAAAGAAAAACTAAAACTTTTGTCATAATACTTTGAAAGGAATCTTTAAACATTAAGTCAAAATTAATGTCATGATCTAAACTTGCCTTCAGTAATTGGTATACCTTACTTTTTAAATAACTTCTTATCTGTGTTTGTTGCCTTCACACAGTGTGAAAATAGGCATTTGAGATTCTTAGTTTCTTTATCTCAAGCCGCACTGTGTTGCAACAATTTCCTGATTTTTCTTATGAGTAATAAAAAATTTATCCTAAAAATCATATTAAAAGTCTTAACGGAATTACATTTATAGGTATCCATATATATAATTTTAACCTATTTGTTTGGAATAAAGAACTGGAAGAAAACTCCCATGTGTTGCAGGTGTCACTATGTTACTGCAATAATTAGCAGGAATCTTACTGGTTTGAAAATTTTAACCCACTCACATAACACCTCAGACCACAAGACACTTCTCCCCCACTCCAGCTCCCAAACCATCTGGCGAAGTACGTAGTCAGACCTGCTGTCCTGTGCCAAGCCGACGAATGTGGCCTAGGCGCTTCCTTATATGCACTCTGTGACCTAGTTCCCGAGGACTCACCTAGTTAGGCCACCTAGTAATCCCCGCGTTGAGGCTGGGACCTGAAAGTATCCTGAGAGGAGGTCACAAGCAAGTCTCTTCACGCAGGGAGTACACTGTGCCTGGGATACAGCTTAGTTACAGTGTGCTCTCTCCTCTCAGACTTTTCTGCCCATTTTGAGAACTATTCAATAGGTTGGTTAACTTAATATTGAAACAGTTGCTTCAGAAACTGAAAAAAAATACTTGTTAGCACTATTACTAATTTTTTTTTCTGCTGCAGGGTGTATATTCAATTAGCTATGAAAGCTAACCTAGGTCCAAGTCATTACTAAAGTTACTGGTTTGATGTGGTATGTATTTTCAATGTCTTAAAAATATTCAGTAAATCCTGAGGGCAAAATAAGCAGCTAAATTTAAATGCAGTTACTGTGCAATATTTGTCTAAATTTATGTTTCTGATCAAGTATCTCAGGAAATTTTGCATTCAGTCTGCATCTCAAGTGATATTTCACTGATTAGAATAAAAACATCAATTATAACTTGAGACTGTCAGAAATCACCTCTCCTAAAATATATCAAACAAAGTTAAAATGAATTTTTCTCCTTATAGTCAGGCTTCCACTTCAATGCTGTCCTACCTCAATACACTAGATCCTGCTGGATCGCTAATCCAGAAGGAAGCTGTGGCGGGTTTTGGCTGTTTTCCTCCTGGTTTTCTGCTGGGTTTGCAAACTGAATTGGCTCAGAGAGAAGACTGACAAGTGCCAGAGCTGGCACAAGGCAGGCAGCAGCTGTATGCAACTAAGCATGAGGATCGGGACCTTGCTATTTCAACATCAGTAAA
Source organism: Rhea pennata (assembly GCF_028389875.1). NCBI lineage: Eukaryota > Metazoa > Chordata > Aves > Rheiformes > Rheidae > Rhea > Rhea pennata. The sequence goes on from NC_084663.1 coordinate 190,196,977, forward strand.
CCGGCCCATTTCAATGTAAGAAACTACAGCTGTAGGACTAAAACTCACAAAATTTCAGGGCTGACTTTTTCGATGGCAATGCAGTTCATGCCGCCTTACAAGTAATGGTAAAATCATAACCCCGGCTTTAGGCTCAAGCAGCGGTACCCGTGTCACCCAACCATCTCCAGGGTTACAGTATAAGACTTGTTCTTTGCACAACAGAAGTAAATGACAAAATAACAGAACACCGCCTAGATACTCTTTTAAGACAAGGCCCCGCTGTGCTCTGCCGGCCTCCACACGTGGGTCAAGGCGTGTATTTAAAACCGTGCTACTTTCCGTGCAACAGAAGCGTAAAAAAAATAAAACAAAATAAAATAAAGCACACATTTGTGTGTCCCGCAGGTGACGAAAAGCTTAACGCTCCCCACGCTTCACCCCGCGGGGCCGAACTCCTGCCCGGGGTGGGCCCAAGCGGCCCGGCCGGAGGCAGCGAGGCCGCCGCGCTCCGCTCCGCCCCGCCCCGCCGCGGCCGTTGCTCCGCGCCCCGCCGCGGCCGTTGCCCCGCGCAACGGCCGCGGGCTGCGCCATGGGGGACGGCGGCGCCGAGCGGCTGGCGCCGGCGCTGGGGCGGGAGCGGCGGAAGCAGTGAGTGGCCCGCGGCGGGCGGTGGCTCCGCGGCCGGCCGCGCGGAGGCCTCAGGGTCGCCGCGGGGCCGAGCTGCGCCCTCGGCCCCGGCCCCTGGGGCGAAAGCTGCGCCCGGGAGAGGAGGAGCAGGAGGTGGAGGGGCTCGGGGTGGAACCCGACGGAGGGCCGGGTGGCCGAGGGGGCGGGTGAAAGCCTGGGACCGGCTGGGCGAAGCGTGGGGAGAAGGAAGAGCTGGCCGAGGGCCTGGGGCTGGCGTGAGGAGCCAGGTGAAGTAAGAAGGAATCTAGGCAAGAACTCTCCGACGAGAAACGTGTCTGGTGCTCTACGGGCAGGGAAAATGGGCCTGGGATGGGGAGCCAGTATGGGGATGAGAGCTGGTTTGTGGGAACAGGGCAAGACCGCCTGCACGCCCCTCCGTTCGGGCGTGGAGGAGCACCAGATGGGCGGCGCGGCGCTCCTTGTTCACGCTCCTGCCCACAGCGCGGAGTCGCGTTGAAGCTGCCAAGCTGGATTTCACTCTTCCTCTACGACCGACAAATACCTCTGAAGCGCGTAGGACGGTGCCTCATCCCACAGTAACGAAGGGCAGCAGAGAAGATGCTGCTCGTTACTGCTACCAGTTAGCCCCTCACTTCAGCAGCAAATGTTTCAGTGTTCTGATGATTTGCCTGGATGGCTTACGGTTGAATTCTGCTTTCTCAGTTTGCTTAGGAAATTTTCACTTTTCACTGTATTAAAGAACATTATTGCCTTTTGAATATTAAGTGAAAAGTTAGGAAATTCCAGAAGCTCCTGTGCTGCCTTAATTCAGGCACTTAATATTTGCATTTTAGTAACAACTTTAAAACATACTAATTTTCCCCTGGACAGTGTTTCATTCAGTATCCAGACTGGAGATTCTCTGCAAATATTCATGCAGTTGTGGACATTATAAGAATGTTTATTCATTCATGGGAAGGGAGAAGACAGTATTAACAGAGTGAAAATACTTGGGCAGCTTCTGCACTCAAAATGGCTCAAAAAGGAGCTAGGACCTTTTTGTACCTGTGTATAATCAAATGTGCTTATAGTGACTCTCATGAGCAGTAGTCTAACAGTGTAACCAAGATACTCTCTTTTTCTTCAGAAGAGCATTCTTGGTACAGGTATAGAATGCAAAGATGCAGTTAAATTCCACTGATGCAGTTAAATTCCATTAACTACTTAAACATCAGCTCTTAGAGTTTATGTGCTTTCCACTGATATCTTAGAATCATAGAATTGTGGGATCAGTAAGGTGGGAAGGGACCTTACCTTACCTCATCTAGTCTAACCTCCCTGCACCTTAGGTTTTTGCTAGTGTCTCTGAGAATCTTCTGCAAGACTGGGGTCAAAGTCGAAGTCCCATTATGAAGTTATGACTTGTTTGCTGGTCAAAGGAAAATATATTTTAAATAAAACCCCTCTATTTTGATGGCATGACAGAGAAAGAAAGAGTAAAAAACTTGCTGCTCCAGGCAGATTCTTCAGTGATTTTCCATGTCAATGCTGTGTGTACTAATAGGCAATAATGATACTGTCAAATATTTGACTTCATTCATCCAACCTAACTGTCAATAACCAGAGCTGTTAGAAATCTACATCTGAACCAGTCACTTTTATAGTCAAGGAGTACAAAGAGGCCCTTTTAAGGAGTGAGTCATCTGACCTACTTTAGATACCTCTTTTGGAATGAGATGAATCACCCCTGAAGAAGTGCCTGATTCTCTCCATTGCTGTATGGAAAGCTGAGGCTAGTTAGCTTGGAGATAGATGTCTGCATTCCTAGGGATAAATCTCAGCCTTGTCATCTTTTTACTGGCTTCTCTCTGATTTTTAATCTGTTTAGGCAGTTTGTTAACAGCCCACCTACCACTCTCATTCAACACTCATGAAGAAGAGACTTCAACTTATAAGAGAAAACTTAAAAAACCTTCAGTAAGGGGTCTGTACCTAAGTACCTGCTGATTCTTAATGATTATTGATTTAATACCATGAAATCTTTCAAAAATGTTAATGGAAGTTGGTAGCGTAAATCTGACTTGAATTACTATAGTCAGGATTCAGTTACAGGTTTTGTTTGAGAAATCTCACACCAAGTGTTTCTCAGAGAGAAATGACATATAATACTGCAATATACTTCTTAATAGACAAAGAGACAAAGCCATACATTTAAGTATGTCAAATGCTTAGTAATGTTGATAGAATTGCCTGTTAGTTCAGCTTGTGAAGTTTCAGCTTCTGTGACTTTCATGATGAGGAAATTGTAGAATTTTCTTACCATGCTGGTCACTGCAAATGTTTCAAGGTTTAAGCTTTCAATGCTGTATGTTCTCTTCCTTGTGATACTTTTTTGCACTATGTGTGGTATTGTTTCTGCTTTGTTCATTGATGATGAAGGCATCTGTATATGTTCTCTTCTACAGGAATCAGTAAAGGTCTGCCATGTTGTAGAGCTGATGTCCTGCAATTGAAGATTTGCCTTAAGCTTCTCCTGTAATGTTTCACTGTTTCTCTCTCCACTATAGAAAATAGCTTCAGGGCAATCTTTTTTCCTGATACGTGCACCAAGTATCCAGATCTGGTTAGCAAAATGTATAGGAAAATGGCTTTCATTCTGAGTTGCTGTCATACTGAAGTAAAATAACAACTGTAAACTCTCTAAAATAAAAACTCAGCAATTTTCTTCTTCGGTAATTTCAATCACAGCTTTTTTATCTCAGTTGCAGCTTTTTTCTCCTTTTCTTCAGAAGAGCTTTCCTGTTACAGATGTAGAATGCAAAGATGCAGTTAAGTTCCACTGATTACTTAAACACCAGCTCTCAGAGTTTATGTGCTTTCCACTGTAAGTTGTCCATTGACATAAGAAAGACTCAGAGGCCTTTAATATGTCTAGTGAATATGAGATTGTAGGTAAAAATCACTCCACAGTCTCTCAAAGTACAGATGAAGTCTCTGTTTGGGCAGGCAACTATGCATAGCTGCATTAAATTCATAGTAACGGACATGTGGCCTGAACCATCACTTCCAAACACAATTAGAAATAACTCTGGCAATGCAAAATATTCCAGTATGATGAAAATCTGGAGTTTTTACAAAGTCAGTCAAAATGGCTTATTTCCATCTCTCTCCTCTGTGTAGGGACTGTAATTTACTACATACACAGTGATTAAAATAATGAGGTTTCAAGCTAGCTACTTTCTAGGTGCTGTTGGAATAGTAATATTTAATAATATTTTTAAAAAAATTGATTTCAATCTCCAAATGAAATTTTCTGTCAGTGTAGCAAATACAGTCTGACACATGGAAATTCAAGTTTATCATTTTTGTATAATTCTTCCTCAAGAAGGAGCATAATTGGAAGTTGGCTAGCAGTTTTGCTAATGATGCAGAAGGAAGAATGGAATATATCTTAAGGTGTAAGAATTGTGTATTGTTTTGAAATAACAGAAATTAAAACAAAACCTTGGATTTAACCCATTCTTGCAGTGTTGCCCTTCTGCATCTATGCAAGCAGCTAGTTAGGATTTGTTTTATGAGAACTTAATTTGATTTCAATACATCTTAGCTATAGTTCTGAACAGCTTTAACTGTATCTAATTTTCAGTGTTATTACCTTCCTGAAATATTATTTTAAAACTCACCATTATCATAATTTCCTCTTTTCCAAGCCCTATGAGTTTTTTTGAAATCTGCTGTAAGGAAACCTCATATGTTTGTATTGCAGTGGTATCAGCAAAATTCTAAGACTGTCTTTCTTCTTCCTAGCCATCTGCCTCTTCTATTTGGAGTGGAGCAAGTCAGCAGCAGAAATTAGATTTCCTCTGTTTTTCCTGCATCTTGTGCTTCCAACTCCTCTGTTTTTCTCAACTGTCGTTTGCTGGGACTTACCCACAGACTTGCTGTCTTGTCAACAAGTTACTAGTTCTTTAATTATTTTATTTCTTTGATTTAAAGTTGGTAGGGAAAAATGAGCAATGGAGCAAAGAGGGAATTGTAGGTCCTCCAGCTCCACCTCCCATTGAAGGTTTCTGTCTCATTCTGACTGGAGACTTACTTGAATTACCTTTAATTATCCTTCTGCTTATTGGCACCATGTCTTTTGTTTACATTTCATAGCCATTTCAGCCCTTCCTATTTCAGGCGTATCTCTTCTGATTTGTATCATCAGTTGATCTGCTTCTGCTTCTGTAGCTTTTAATTGAAAAAGGATGTTCCAAACTATGGAAAAGAAATTTCAATAACTGAGTGTGAGCATGAGGAGAGCAACAGATGATATCGTTTCTCAGTGATCAGCCCTGTTGGCAGAGGCTGATAAAACCAACAGTAACTATTTTTTGAAGAGCATTTATCATTCAGAAAATTTTCTGAAAGGGAAGATCCATGTTGACATAGCTCTCCTGTTAAAAACAAACAAACAAAAAAAAAAAAAAACCCCAAAAACAAAACAAAACAAAAAAAACCCAAACAAGAAATAGGGCAGCACGGGGACATAATGGCTTTCCATCTTGCATGACTTAATGCACAAAAACTAAGATTTTTAAAACAGTCTGACTGTTTGGACTGTTTGGAGTCTTGGCCTTCCAAATTTAACTTCATGGGACAAAAGCACAAAGCACAAATTGTTCTTGTGTACCATTGTGTTTTGCTTTCAGCTCTGCTGGCATGGGCTGAAGCCCTGAGATCTTGTAGGCAGGATTGCTTCTTCATAGAAACCTCCAAGAAGAACTAGACTGTGTCATAAGTATTGTCAATAATTTAATTAGTAGTACTTTCCTCTTCAAGTAATTGTAAGCTGTTCGAGATTGTAGTCATTGTAGTAAGCCACACTACCATTTTCCTACTTGCAAGAATAAGAGTCACTCAGCAGCTCATCTGATGTGTTGCAGTGGGTCATGCTCTCATGAGAGTCTTTCTCTACTAGCTTCTGCTTCTGGTGAGGCCTCGCAAGGGAGCAAGAGAGTCCAATTTCCAGGTCAACTTACCTGTGAGTTATCTGATTGCCCACCAGTATCCAAAAGTAATCAAAGGGCAAAAAAAAATTATTTCCCTGCAAGATTAAGCTTAAATTATTGAAAAGACAGTGACTTTAGCTTTTGTGTGTGTGGTTTTCTTTTTTTGTTTGGAACCCTCATCTTACTTTAATCTCTGGCTTTCTTTTCTGATAGTTATAATACATAGTATGCTTTGATTTTGTAGTGGGTCATGAATATGATGCAATTTAGAAAATTCCATTAATCATTGAGCAGTATGTCAAAATTAAAAAAGAATTCAGAATTTCAAATAGCGCCTTTCTCAGGCATCTTCTTTTGGATGAAGAAACAAGGCCAGTATGTTCTCTGAGTTTGTTTAACACTAATGATCTCTAGACAATTATTAAATTTTAAGAAATACCTGTGTTGTTTTGTTATGAAAATGATTCTGTTCACAAAATTTCAGAAATACTTCTATTTTTCTGATGACTGATAGCAATTCTACAGAAAATATATTTAAAAAAGTGTGAGCTAGATGATGTAATTACATAGGAAAGAGCAACGGATACCTCCTCTGAAAGTACCTTCAGTTTAGTCTTTTGATTATAAGATTAATACTATAGTCAATTAATTGACTTCTCTAAATATCGTAGGCAAATACTTGAAATTTCAATATCTGAATTGAGAAACACGGTGACAGAACTGGAAAAAAGACTTAACAGTATTGAAGATGAAGGTGAGTGAATTGTAACAGAGTCTTGCTAATTGAATAGGAGAAACAGCCAGTTAATTCTTTGCGGTAGACCTTACAGAAATACAAACTTCTATGTAGAAATTGAAGTTTTGTAATTTAAAGCATGACTTTAATAAGTGTGTTATTGAAAATATGAAATTAAGGAATACTTAATGCAGCATGTTAGCTTTTTTGTTGTTAATTATTAATGCTACTATAGATAACATGAATTTATGCAGTGAGTTGGTTAAAATTCTGACCACAATAAGCCCAGTGGAAAGAATTCCCATGATTTTCAAGCTGCTTTGTGTACAAATTAATACCTCCTAGTTATGAGGATGGCTATCTGGAGACTTTCTTAGTCTCCAGAAGAAAGTGGGAACAGTTTGAAAAAATAGTAGTTTCTGTTTGCAACAGCATGAAATAATCTGGGGAACAGGGTAACCTTGTGTTTGTTTTTAAGGTAATGAATGGAAAACTAGATACGAGACACAAGTAGAATTGAATAGACAGCTGGAAAGACAAATTATTAAACTTCAAGAAAAGTTGGAGGTTATTCGTGGAAATCCAACAGGTAGAAATGGGTATTCTTAAGTGTTATATGTATAGAATTAGTGATTATATGTTGAAATGATATAAAGTGGTTTACATATTTTGTTTGTTTATAGATAAATTGTCCTCTGTTCGTACCTTTGATCAAATGCCTGTGGTGAGTACAGTGGCATTTAGTTGCACAAGTATGAAAATCACAGTGTAATTAAAGAATTCATATAATAGTTTCACCTAAAAATATCAGTGATCCTGTCTCGAAACCAAAATAATCAATCCTGCTTACTTTTTCATTGTTTGAGATTGCAGTTCTTTATAAATTTATAAAGCATATGTAAAATCAATAAATCGGAGGTACATATGAACTGAACACTGGGAAGGATCATCTTATATTGTGAAAGTTTAGGCTGAATGAAGGTTGTGTGATTGAACACATAGTGAGTCATATGAGATGGAGTAGCTGAACTATTTCTGTGAACAAATGGAAAAATATAAGACCTTTAGGTATATATTAACATTTATAATTAGTTGCAGTTACATTTTGCATAATAGGAAAGCTCCTCATTGTACAGTACATATACCATTTTTCCAACACGGAACAAGGTACCTGATTTCTTTTTTTAAATGTTATTTAGTTTACTAATATTTTATCACCTATGTTTCAACAAAGTATGTTATATTTTCCATGATCTTGAGAAAAAAATGCCAAGAAAACACCAGCAATATTTTGGCCAATAAGGAACTGGAAGTAGGAAATGAAGTGAAATAATTTTTAATTTCAGGACTGTTTTTCCCTTAGTCTTTCATCTGCTGAAATCTTTTACTTTGAGAGCTTTTAGAGATAGGGGAGATGATAGACATAAATGTAGTAGCATCTTGCAATGTAAGCAGAAATACTGAAAGCACTGAGACAGAACTGTAAAGTTTTTTATTTGAACATCTTGTCCTCACAGAAGTGTCTCTGTCTTATTTTTTGGTGCTTCAGGTTCTGAAGATGGATGGGAGTTCACTGAGCTTATAGGAGGCTGTGTGCCGTTTAGCAGGAGCAATCATCTATTGTGAGCAGGATGTGAATAATTTTTACCTGCTCTTTCTGTTCTGATCCTTGGCCTTCAGATATAAAATGTTCCTGCCAATTTTAGTACTGTCCTAGACTCCTTGGGGTTTTCTAGTTTGGCTGAATTATTTTCCAAAACAGCTAATTAAAAAACAAAAAATAGAACAAAATCTTTCCCATCGTATTTGCCTCTTTCATCATGTTCATTTGGAAATACAGCTGGAGTTATATTTGAAGAAAAGTCCTGAAGACAGTAGAAAACTATAAATTGGTCTAGAAAACTTGAGTAGGGTCAGCCTCAAACAAGGTTATTTCTGTAAAGTTATAAAGCACGGGTGTCAACTGGCATATATGCTTTTACAGTATTAAAACACGTTTATTTCCATCTAATGGCCAACACTGTCTTAACCAATCCAATTACACTTTTGCCGAGCACTCAAAGCGTCAGTGAGACAATCTGTGACCTTTACAAGTAGCTGTGCTGTGCTGCCCCAATCCAGTACGTTTCTAATCTCTACTAAATAACCTGTTCTGTGCTCACCTGTGAGCTATTCTAAGGGGTTTGATCACTATTCCCATGAAGGAAATAGTGACAGCACAACTGAAAGCTTCATACTGCCAGAAGGTGTCTAGGAAGCATCTTGAAGAGTCCCAGTTCACTGGCCCCTAGGGAAGTCTGGAGCCTCTGGACCATGCCATAGATTTTTATCCTGCAGTTTTAAGTCCTTTCTTCATCTTTCAATATTCTATATTAGAGGCAATATATTTTTCCATTTCCTAGCCAGCAAAAAAGAGAAAGAAAGAAAGAAAGGAAAAAAAAGAAAGAAGGAAGGAAAAGAGAAGAAAAAGAGAGGAAAAGAAAAAGGAAAAGGAGAAGAAAAAGAAAAAGAAAGAGAAAGAAAATCCTTCTGATTTGTTTTGATTATTTTGGAGATGGAAAGAGGGGAAGATAGTAGATGTATTTTGAGGGCTTTACTGTTTTTTTGACTGAAGCTGTCAGAAAAGTAGGTGCACATTTACAGACACTCTTGGAGAATGCAGAGTTCTCTTTTTCTTTTAATTTTGGCAGATAAAATATTGGTCAAAAATATACAGATCAATCTGAGGTGTTTATTTTTCCATACCTTTTTTCTGTTCAGGGGAGAAGGGAGGAATATGTAGCTTCTTCAAAGATGAGAATAAAGAACAGATGTGGTGAGTGGGTATACAAAAGCAAAGAGCTTTGCAGCCAATCATCAATCCTCATTTACTCTGAATTGAAAAGCAGAGAGTGAATATAAATCTCTCTATATAAATGGTGTGTGTATATAAAACCAAAATTACATTATGATGTTCAGAATTTTCAACTTACTATTGCATATGAAGTTCTGTGAAGAGACAGCAAGTTGATTCTTCCAGCAAAATGACATAATTTCTAGAATATTGTAACACTAGGAAGTAGATTTCATTTTGAGGAGCATATTTAGAAAATACAGTATTATTTTTGACTCTTTTTACCCTGTTTTCCTAAGGAAATGAAAGTTATGCAATCTCTTTATCTGTTTGGTAGGGATCTCTAATAATTTTTAACTTAATGAGCAATTTCAGCCATATTTGTCAGAGGCAATAGTTCAAAGATAGTAAGGAGATTTATCTCACTTAGATAGTCATTTGGAGTCTTATCATAGTCGATAGATTGAGAAAAGCATGACGAAAGTGTAATTCATCCCATTTAGAGATAGGTAGGATAAAAGATTTCCTCAATACCCAGTACTACAGAGAAAATAAAAAAAGATTAGTCATCAGGGACCCTGGCAATGAGAAAGCTATAAAAACCTGAATGAAACAGAAGAATACAAATGTAAATTCTGAAATGATGAACAAGGAAGCACAGAGGATTTTCTGTAACTGTAAATTACAATAATTGTTGCAGATGGTTAGCACCATTTCCCCTTCAGAATGAGAATCGTACTGATGAATGATTCCCTGCTATAAAAAATCCCTAAACCAATTAAATACAGTTATCATTCTAAAGTCCTTATACTGTCTGGAGATATTCTTTTTTTTTGTTGTTTCCAAAAATGATGATTGTATCACATGACAGTAAATGTAGAATTAATAACTTGAACACACAAATTTTTACAGCCAGAGTTTAGAAAATCATTTTTGTGTATTGAGGGTGAATTAAAGTATTCTAAATAGTGACAAGCACAAGGGAGTTCCAACTGTGAAAACTGTTTAGTCAGTAATTTCTTTTATATCCCAATGAATAATACAAATATCATATACTTCAGGAATAACTACAGAAGAAATGCCTTTTCTCTAAAGCTGAACATGATATGAATATTATTTACCCCTATTAAACACTCTGCATTTGTTTACATTTTTTTCATTAAATGAGTTTTGGAGAAATATATGCTTGCTGATGAGCATTATTCCCCCCTGTAAGCCAAAAGAAAATTGTCTCTTTTTTCTCTCACCATTTCTGAAAGAAAGAATCCCTAGATAGAGGCTTTAGTATGCAAATGCTGAAAAGCATACTGCAAAATCAGTTCAGAAGAGCACACTCCTGATAGCATTGCCTTAGCAACGCTCTAGTTAAGATTAGCCAAGGAATGAAGGTTTCTGTGATAAATCACCATATTCAGGAATGCCCAGCATTATAACGTGGGAAATTCTGACATTAAAGGCCAGATATTTGCTGTGCAAGGCTGTCTTTGTGAGATGACAGTGACCACTGAACTGAGACCTCCACAGAACAACCTGAGAATTTTTGCCATCAGTTTTAAACTATAAGTAGAGTATATGGCAATGTCACATTGAAGAAGGTGTTGGCAGCATAACAGAAAGAACATCTTGGGTTTAAGAAAACACACAACTAGGAATTTGTATTTCAGTAGGTGTTGCTAAGTGCCTCTAGGGAGCATCAGCACTGTATAATGGCATAGGAAATGCTGACAATTCCAGCAAGTCACCGTTAAATGAACCTTGTTACTCTTGTTGGATTAAGTAACCAATAGCTCTACGTGACGGATGAATCTGATAACCTAACTTTCTGTGAAGATCCTAAGGATTTTGGAGGAAGCTTTGTAGTCTCATCTGATGGCCCTAAGTTGTATCCTACCTCCTCACAGATTTCCCATTCCTGTTCTTTCCATTTGGCCTTGAACAAGTATTTTGGATGACTCCTTGACTTGTTTTCTTTTACTTTCCTTGTCATGCTGGTATTGTTCCTCCTGGTGGTGTTGCACGGACCAGCAGACTTTTTACTCAGACTTCTTGGGGTATTTCTGGAGACAAAAAATTCACCTTGCATTTCAAAGAAAACACAATCAGGTAAAAATCTTGCAATGAACTGGCCTTAGCTGGCTGTTCTCCAGCTCTGTGGCTGGTCAAAATTCTAAGAATTCCTTAGCAATTGACTGGGACTGCTGGATATCTGTGTTTCCCAGGGAACATGCATAAGCAAGCAATCAAGTTTTCCAGGCCCAGCAGGAGAGCTCCTAAGCAAAACATTTCAGAGTCAACAATATTTTGTCCTGTCAATCTGAACTACAACAACAGAGGCCTTAAATTTCACTTCCTCTTTCCCAAGGCCACAGCAACCACTGTGAGCCATATGGTGGGGCCCACTGGCATAACGATTTGGGTGGTGGTATGCCACACCTGATTATGGAGAAGGAGCCTGAACTTTGCAACAAGTCTCCAGACTCATTTCTTTACCATGGCCAGTGCTAAAATCTGATCCAAACAGGACACATCGTAGCATCCTGTAGTTCAACTCTCAGTCTGTTTTTGAATATAAAGATCATGCTAACCACAAGGGGGCACTTGGCATTTAAACAAGTACAGTGCTCTTTCTTTATCTGTTATATCTGTTAATATATAGTTAGTAAGTTTATCAATATCAACTAAAACCAATTTTGCTTGCCATAAAAGTACAGACATAGAACTGCTTTTTTGCTCTTTGTGAATTTAAAATGATATGCTAAAAGATTTGGGTAAATCAGCTGATAAACATCAGCTGCTGGTCTTGGAGAGAGAAGAGTTTATTTTCTAAACAAAACTGCATTTGATTTAAAATGTCAAGTAGAGTGGATTGCAAAGGCTTCTTGTTTCTTTTTACACAACTGGCAGATGTATTGCTTCTGTTGGCTGACTCATGGAGAAAAATTGAAGGAGATTAGGAGTGAATTGCCATAGGATCAATAGTCTGCGTGAGAAGGCTCTGATGGAAGCAAGTTTGAGCATCTTGATGATGTCGTGGATTTGTCACCTTGTCAATTGGGGAATGATTGATAGAAATTGTCACCTCTGCTGACACTGGTAGAAGGGCAAGGAAGAATCCAGAATGAAAATCGGTTATGTGGGTGGCTTTAAAATTCAGCTGCAGTATCATTCTGCATAATTTTGTTTTCTGGCAAGTGTTAAGCCAAATGTGTAACTTAAGTTGAATGAAAAGTTGTTTGAACAAAAGAACTAGAGAGTAATTAGAGGAGTTCCCTTTGTGAAACTGTGGGCTTTGGTCGCTGCTGGATACTGGACATAATGTATCATTGCTCTGAGAGTGGATCTTGCTAAGCCTTGCAAAATTCCCTTACATAAAGAAAGTATTCATTTAAAATCTCAGTGTGTCTTTTAGCTCACCAGCTTCCTCAGAGTGGCCTGACATGGGCAACTTAATGAAAATTAAGAATCTTAAATTCAGGTTAAATCCCTTAGTCAGCTTACGCCTCCTTTCCAGGAATACATTGTTCAGCTATTCAAGGCTTAATAGAAGAATCTATAGTAAATCTAACTTAAGCAATATTTCAATATTCAGTTAAACCAATTCCAGTAATAAAGTCACCTGACTCTTTAAAATTCCTGTCAGAATTTGTTGTACTGGTTCATCCTGGCAACTCCTTCTTCCTGGGCAGTACTAAATAACAGGTAGTCCCTTCTGGCTTTTTTACATCTCTTCCTGGTCCTTACTTTTGAGGCTTTTCTATACACTTAGATCTCTGCTACAAATCTATGTTACTGTTTGCATTAAGATTTCATTTCTGTGAGCTTTTGCTTTGTTGTGAATTTAGGGTGTTATGCACTAAGCTGATGATACGACCATAAGCATCATGAATTGAATCTGCCTTAATGAATTTATTCTGCTTGTTTCTCATAAGATTCAGTAAACATGAATTCAGCCCTTAATGATTTGACTGAGTTCATGTGCCGTTGTTTTGATTAGTGTTGCTGTACAGCAGCTAAAGACTTTAGATATATCAGGTCTCAGCTAGTTCTTCAATTCCTATGTTGACAGGAGGAGTGAGGGGTAACTTATGACCAGTTCTGGCTAAAATTGGTCTTCAGAACCTTTTTAAAGTTTTGCTAGTTAAAATTTTTGCTAGTTAAAAATCTGTTGTTGAAATAGTGTTTTATAGCACTGGGGACTTGGAAAGGCCTGTTAGTTGAGTAGGAGTAGCTATGTGGCTAGATTCACATCAGAAGTTCAGCATGTCCCTGCTAAGCACTGCAACATTTAAATGTGAGGTTCGTGGTCCCAGGCATAGAAGTCAGAAGGCTGAACTGGGTGCCTAAGTTTCCTATGTATTAACTGAGAAAGGGGCATCAAGCTTGGAATTCCCAAAAGAGTGCAAAGAGAGGGAATGCCAACGGGAAGTCAGTAAGAAATGCCTGAGTTGTGTTTGAAATCCTGTCTTCTAAACAGGAATAGACATCATCTTGCAGCCATGAGTTAGACCTTTTTGTAATTTTTGTAATTGCTATTCAGAGTTGAAACCCTTCCTTCATATAGGATAAAATCAAAGAGAACAAACAAAAATCACCCAGGCACTGTAGTAATAAGGACATTTTCCCTGCGGAAGAGGAGATAATGTCTTGGGTTCCAAGGTCTGCTCATGCTTTTTATATTCAAGTCTTTAGAAGACATATGTAAAAAGGCCTTAAACTACTTCCAGCTTAGGAAGTACTTTCATTGTTGGACTTGTAGAAAACAGTTTATTCCCACTTGTTTCCTCTCCATCCCTGTAAATTTTGCATTCCTGACTGCTTAGTGGCCTGGCTTCAAGAATTGTCTCACTGCTACTAACTGTAATGGTGAAGGCACTCTCAGGATATGAGATGCTGTGAATTCAAACTCTTAAGGTTATAGAGGACTAAAATGTAAGTCTTCTAATTTCTGTGTGAGCTTAATTTTTAGGCTATTATATGGGTAGAGCATGCTTACCAGGTTGTATCCCATGAGGAACATGACCAATGGGAAGCTTTGCTTTGAAACTCCGTAAAGGTTTTCAACAGCAAACTAAGCAGTTTAGGATTGCGTATAGCAAGTACAGTAGCAACAGTCCAGATACCTCCCTAAGTTTTATGACAAGACCAGATGTGAAGAATGTCAGGCATTGCATAGATTCTGTTATTAAAAATAGGATGTTAAATTCTCTCTGAAGTGCAATTTAGACTGATAAGTTCCTTTTTCATTTTGAGCTTCATTTTCCAATCTGTAAACTGGGAATAATTCCACTTTCTAATTCACAAGAGTATTGTGAGGGTAAATACACTGCAAATTATGAGGCATACAGACACTGTAGAAATGCTAACTATATACTTTAGTCACATGGTAACCATATACTTTCATCACATTATTAATTTATTTCTATCTGCTTGCTCATCAAAAGCAATGGTACAGTGAATAGTACATTTTTTTTAATTGCATTTGGGTATCGTCATTCCTCTAGAGTTGAATCGGTCCCCCAGCATCTGCACTGAACCAGCTGCATTGGCAGCAAAAAATGGACAACACTTCTGAAATGATGCAGTGAAAAAAGATCTAAAAGCAATTTGCTCTTTAGAAGAAGGAACTCAAAAGAATTAGACCAATAGCATCAGTAAGGGGATATCCAATTGCCTGTCACAACTAACAGCTGCAATGCCAAGTCTTGCTGTCTTACATAACACTGGTGGACTATCTAGTGGGAGAATAAGTAGTGGGGCCTGGGTTTGCACAGAGCGAGTCACGAGAGTAGCATGAATTTCCATTTTTACTGTGTTTAAATTTACTGTGGTGATATAAAATACGTTATAGGCAGGTCACATGGTTATAATCTTTAAGGTGCAGTCAGGTCAAGAAGGCGAAAAAGATGAGTATCCTAGCTTGACAGTGCTGAGGCCTTCTCTGTCTGTCTTTTAACTCTCTACAGACACTGATGTCCTAATGAAACAGCACATGATTCTAGTGGAATTTAGCCAAATTGTCTCTTTAATCTGCAGTTTACTTTTTCTCCTTGAATCAGCCAACTCTGACTATATTGAATGTAAGAGCATTCTGTATTAGGGCAAATGTTTCAACTGCATCCAAGGTATTTCTGCTTTAATTAGGAGGAAAAAAAAACAACAAAAACCCCAATGCTTTCCATGTCTCCAGTGCGTCTATTATAACAGATTAAAGTTAATAACAGTTCAGTCATGGTGAAGCATTCTTGAAAGATATAGCTCTTCTATCACTTTTTTTTTTTTTTTAAAAAAAAAGCAATGGTTATTTTCTCTTGGCACATGTTTTGAAAGCACTTCCTCTTTTGCCATGCTACTGCAAAATCCTGACTTTAATGAAAATCATTCCTAGGGGAATCTCAATAACAGACTTTAATTTTTTTAGTGAAGAATAAGGTTTGGAGCTGAATAAGGGAAAAAAAAAAAGATGTACTGAAGACTATCGGAGAAAATAAAAGAATGATCTGCAGATAATAGAAAGGAGAAAACTAGAAATTTCAAACAGAAGAGGCAGGTGTATGTATTTGGTGGCTGTTAGAAACCATTGGTAGGACTATTACTTCTCAGATTCAGCAAATGGAAGGGCTTGATAGTGTCCAAGGTCAAGGATATAAGTTGTTGATTTGAAGTGAAAAGGCTCTTTATAAGAATGACATAATCTTTCATGTAATGACAAATGACATTTTCAAGTTCACTCTGGAACAGACAAGGATGACTGTGCCAGGCTGGAGAGATGCCCAGACAGGTGGAAACTGATCTGACCAAGGAACTAAAGGAACAATTATAACAATAACATGAAGATCAAGAGTTGGCTTAAGATTTTTATTAAGGACTTTTTGACAAATATTGACAAATATTTGTAAACATCTTTCTGAGAAATAGACTATATGGCCTCCTGGAGCAGGGGTTTGCATGATAAGTAGAGGAAAAACTACACACACATACACACACACAAAGGAATACTTGGACAGATCCATATTATCTTCCTTCCTCTGTCTCATATGTACGTGTTAAATAAGGACATAACAAAGCATTAAGGATAGTAAAAGGAAATAACTGTTACTGCTAAGACAATGGTCAGGTAGTCAGTACAGAAAGTGAAAGAATTCAGCCTATTCTGGGTAGGAGAATGCTTGAGTTAGAAATAAAAAGAAAAAGAAGAATCTGAAACAGATGCTTATTTCACACAAGGGGACTAGGCAGACAAATGGAAGGACCTGACTAGCTTGAAATCTAATGTAGTGATAATAGGAACATGATGTGATAAGAGGTATTAAAGGTAGATGTTTTGCAGGAAAGTCCAAAACAGACATAAATGTGCTATGGTGCAGATGTGATTGATAGTCTTCTACATTCTTGAACTTAGTTCTTACTTCATCATCTGTTTGGATTAAATCTTCTAGAGAAGGGATAGGAAATAGATTCTTATTGAAATAATATTAAGAAATAATATTGAAATACACATTGAAACAATATGAATGAGTTAAATATTAAGAAACTAGTATTTACTTGTCTGTATATAGATGTCTATTTGTAAGCTAATGTTTAGTTTCTATTACAGGCAGTGGAGGTCTAGTCAATACAGTCAGCTGAGCCTATAGGTTCATGTCTAGATTTATCCAAGTAGACATCTGTGCTGGGATAGCTGTGTAAACAAAGGAACTTGCAGCTATTTCAGTGCAGAGTAGCCCGCTGCCAGTCCAGAAGGGCATGTGCCTTCTACAATTCTGGTGTCATACCTGTCATCAACACATGGCTGTTCTTGGATACCCTACGGCATCTCAGATGGCAGTCCCAGTCATCTGGGTGTAAGCAACTGAACTGAGTTCTTCATAGTTGCTTAGCTGAATAATTCTGAGTTTCATTGATTGTACTGACTGTGACTATAGTGGGAGCTCAGTTCTTACATGGACAACCAAATTTAGATATCCTCACCTCAAACTGAACCCTATCCATATAGTTAAATATAGATAGGAATATAATATTTGGATGGATATTAATTTGGATATAATATTATTAGATGACAGTTTCCAGCAGTTGTATCATACGTGATATTTCCAAATAAAGCCTAGAAAAAAAATGCTGTTAATAATGAAGATCTCAATGGATACTGTGTTTGAAACATTTTATCACAAAATCATGAATGAAAAGGAGGGAATATTCCTTTAGGCTTAGGAAATCTAGAAGAACATTGTAGAAAAGCCAGTCAAAAACTTATATAACATGATGATGAATTAATTTGCTGTAATTTAAACGTATATATTGCCTAAGTTTTCAGTGAGGAGAGAAACAACGAAATGTAGCATAAATGAAGAAATAGCTAATGTCAATAAGTGCTTGGAAGAGGACATGACTGTAACCAAATACTGAGGAAAACTCAAGGAGTTACATATGCACAAATTGAGGGAAATGGGTAATCTCTACCTTAGGATTCTGAAAGAACTGGCTTGGTATGTCATTGATACGATAGCAAGTGGTTTTAATAAAGCTGTGCATGGTGACATTGTGTACAGCTGGAGAAAAGCAAATCTTTTGTGTAGATTTAAGAGGGAGAAAGAGAGGCATAATTGGGGCAAAACCAAACTGAAATACAGATTTCTTAAAGGTGGTTCCTGCTGGGAAAACTTGTTGACTTCCTTTTATGGGACATCTATTTGAAGGATAGATACAGTAATTTTGTTCGCTGTGATCTCTCATAAAGAATCTGGTACAGTGTCACATGGGAAGCGACTGATTGATCTGAAGAAAATGAAAATCAGTAGATTTGTTAAAGGGGTAAGGAGCTGGCAAATGGAACATGGTAGCGGAGACTGGTGAGGGAGAGTACAAGCAACTGTCTTCCAGAATCAAGTTTACAACTCATCTCACTATTTTATTCTTATCTTTGACACATGTAGTAGAAAATGAATAAGATATTTTCTCCTGATACTAATTATGTAATATGATAGGGATCTGCATGCTGTGTAAAAGTAGAATGACACTGAGGACTACATCATTAAAAATGAGATTCAAATTTAATAATATAAACCAAAGATTTGAGGCAATAGTAAACAAATTCTGTTAAAAACTGGAAGCTGATCACCTGGACACAGCTGCAGAGGAGAATATGGAGGTGCTGTTTGATCTATATTGACTGTGAGGCATCATTGACTGTGAGCTATCACCAGCTATGAAAAAGGAAAACACAATCCTAAAATTTTTCTATACAGATAAAGAAGTATTACTACCTTTCTTCAAGGCAGTGAGATGGCTTCTGGAGTACTGTCTATGGGTCTACTCTCCCATCATTAAGGGTGAGCTCCAACCTATGTACAAGGCTACTATGATGAGCAGAGAAAGGGACAGCCTGTTACGTGAGATTCGCTCAGCTTATTTTTTCTAGCAAAATGAATACTGGAAAAAAAATGTTCCAGTTTTTCATATATACATCCTGGTGGCAAACACCAGGGAGGAAGAAGAGCAATTGTTTTAAAGATAATGCAAGAAGACATAGGTATAAACTGACTGTTAATAGTTTGAGGCAAGGAATTAAAAAGTTGCCAACTCTTAGAGCATCCCAGTAAGAATGTATACCGTGGATGGAATGGATCAATTCATGAAAATGGATCAATTCTCAATTACGAGAAGCAGTTGCCTGTGATAAAAACTGAGGTCACGCCTGGGTATACATTCACAGCGTGTTCTCACTCCATAGCAAGCAAAGAACTGGCCAGTGCCAGTAACCAAAATGGACTCCAGCACTGTTATTCCAGCTCATCCCAACTGTAGACAAAGTAAATGGCTATACAACTAAGAGATATTTTCCCCAAAACATACTGTTTTCTAGCCAGGTTGTTGTAAGTTACCTCTGAAATGCCATGTGACCCTTCAGGCAGTCCATCAGCTCTCCTGGCAAGCAGTTTCAAAATGGATCTCCAGGTGGGATCTGAAATCCTCCCATGAAAAAAGTAGCCATGGGAGTGACCTTTGTTTGGAGGTAGGGAGCAATTTAGGATGGTCACCACAAGGTGATTTGGCATACCTAACAGGGAGCAGCAGGACAGAAAACTAAATCTATGTCATCTTAACACGGTGGAAATCTGTAGTGCAGAACTGATAATAGTAGCACATGGTTAATCACTTTTGTCTCTGATGTGCCAGCAGGAATCATGTAAACAAAAAGTGAATGTTAAGCAAATAGAATAGCAAAGGTTGTAATTCCTGAAGAATAAGGACTGTGGTGGTAATTTCTGACTGTCTTTATACAGAATGGAAATACTTGTAAAATATTGCTTTGTTTACTGTAACCACAGAGTTCCTTAAAGCAGGTTCTTAAGCAACTAGAAGAAGAGAAGAAAAGTCTCCAGAATCAGCTAAAAGACTATGAACTTAGACTGGAACAAGAGGCAAAGGTTCGTATCACTGTATGCTTCTAATCTGTAAAAGCCATTATATTGTCTGACAAACAGTTTAAAACAGTGGAACACATAATAGGTATCCCAGAATCACAGAGTAGCTGGGGTTGGAAGGGACATCAGAAGATTGTCTGGTCCAACCCCCTTGCTCAGTCAGGGTCCAGGCTAGACCAGGCTGCTCAGGACCATGTCCAGTCACGTTTTGAACATCTGTAGGGATGGAGACTCCATAACCTCTCTGGCTGTTCAGACACCCTCATTTATGCTCAGATGGATCTTCCTGTATTTCAGTTTGTGACTGTTGCCTCTCATTCTATTACTGTGCACCACTGAGGAGAGTTTGGCCCCATCCTCTTTAGTCTTGCCTTTCAGATATTTATGCACATTGATAAGATTCCTCTGAGTCGCCTTTTCTCCAGGTTGAACAGGCCTAGCTCTCTCAACCTCTTCTCTTATAAGACATGCTGCAGTTCCTTAATCTTTGTGGCCCTTCACTGGACTTTCTCCAGTAAATCCTTGTCTTTCTTGTACTGGGGAGCCCAGAACTGGACACACTACTCCAGCCCAGGAGGCTGTTGGCCTCCTTTGCCACAAGGGCACATTGCTCGCTCATGTTGTGACCCAGGACCATCAGGTCCTTTTCTGCCAAGCTGCTTCTAGCAGGTCAGCACCCAGCATGTTCTGGTGCATGGGGTTGTTCCTCCCCAAGTGCAGGACTTAGCCTTTCCTGCCAAGGACTGTGAGCTTGCTGAAAGTGCATCACTGAAAATGTTCTGGCCTTTGTTTGCTTCTTCCTTTACAATTCAGCTTTTTAAATATTTTAATTAATTGTAGCATGTATTCCTTATTTTAAATGTAGGCTTACCACAAAGCCAATGATGAGCGGCGCATGTACCTCTCAGAGATCTTACAGGTAAGAAAAAACTTTGTAGCTTAATAGCTTTTAAAAATCATTTATGCTCTCTTAGTAGAGCAACAGCAGCTATTAATGCCATGAGGCAACAGTCTGTTATCACTGTATCCATCTACCATATCAGCTGATTATTTACTTTTCAGAGCTAATAATTGAAGGATTACTTTATTTGGCTTGTAGTTTGTTTATTTTTAAATAATTTTTCTTTCTTGCATCAATTGGAATTTCATTGCTTCCAAGGAGGGATAATCCTAGTGCCCTTCACTGAGAAAGCTGAAGCAATTGTCTGATAATTGCTTGCCCATCCAGTAGTCATGAGAATACCAGGCTGCTGTTTAATGTCTGTTCGGATGAACAGAACAAAATTGTAAACAGCGGTGACACTCATGTTAAGTTTTATTTCCTCTTTTTCATGTTCTCTCTTTTTTTTTTCTTTTAAAGAAAAGTTAGCCTACCAACTCAGAATGACAAACAGTATTTACTTCAATTAAATTTACAACAGAGGGAATGGATGAGGTACCTTATTTTTATGAAATCAGGTATTAGATTTTATTGCTACAAATTAAGTAATACATAAAAATGGTTAAAATGAATTGCGAGGAACCTTTAAAGATTTTTAGTACTTCTTATTCTGAAAGACCTCTTAATTCCTGAATAATGTAAAAGTAATAGCTTAGTGTGATACTCAAGAACTATGCAGTGGAATGACTGTCACTGAATCCCTGGCATAGCTAACTGGGGTGAAAGGTTGTAATTAGCAATGTTTCCATGTGTTTGCACAGCAGGCGTGTGATTCTCTTACATGGTTCATTGCTGCTTTGGGGAATCTGAAAGAACTACTTAAGCTAGTTTTCCAACATTAGACCAAGTAAAAGCTCAGGAAATGCCAATGATAACTGTTAATTTCTTCATATTAGCAGTGACACTGAGAAATGCAGGAAGAAGAAAATGATTTTATTACTGAACATGCTAGCAAGAGGAGTGCCCCCTGCATTCTTAAATTATGTTCAGCTATACTTAAACATTTATAAAATACTGTTTGAAGTAAGGAATATGCATTAGGGAAGGCATTAAGAACTAGGATTTTGCCATCCGCACTGAAGACAGTGCTTACATTTTCAGTAATTAATCCCATTATTTCAAAATAATTTTAAGGCAAAATAATCATCTTCAGATTCATTTTGCCTAGCTTTAGTTCTCTGTATGGTGAACATCCAGTCTAAAGTCATTGTAAAAGTATTCTCTGTAATCTGTGGAGAGACAGAAGCACGTTTAAAGCACAAACTAAGACACTTGTTTTAGATTAAAATGAAATTAATTTCCTCCAGAGTTATCTGTTTCTTTTCCTGAGCTGTAACAGACTGTAGATGATTAATTTAGATCAGATGTTTACCTTTTACGTGACTCATCCAAACACGGTAGTCAACCTCATCGTGGTTGATTCTCGGTTGCAAAAGAATCATTGACCTGTCTGGTCCCTTCAGGGCCTGTTTTACTATGCTACTACTAGAGTTGATTGTTGCCTTTATGCTATTTTAAAATCTGCATATGCGTGCCTTCAATTTAACAGATCATTTTAACAATGGAGGCATAAATAAGTTTATGATCAGCCCAGATTTTTTTTTTTGGCTGTATTAAAATTTCACTGTCCTAGAGCCTGTGCTGTCAAGTTGGCAGCGGTTGAGTTAGAGAGAGATATACCCATAAGCTAACATTTTCCATACATTCCAAAGTAAATATTACCACAGGATATTGTTATCCTGTGACAATATATTCCAATGATACCCTGTCTTAATTAAAAAATGGATGTGCTGTCTTTTCTGGATATTTTTTTCCGTATTATATTTGTGCTTTTCCGTAGCTCTTAATAAACAAATACAATGGAAGCTTTTTACTCATAAATGTTTAAAATTCTCAGATTCTAAAAGCTTTTCTGATTTTTTTTCCCATTTTCTTTTGGATCTCTCCTGCTGCCTTCAGCAGAAGCAGAGGAGAAGACTGCTTCTAAGCAGCCATTTTTTAAATTATATTTTTAAATTATCATGGGCTTTTCTGTTTTTACTTAGTTATTATACTAACTATGTTTTCACTTAGTTACTATTACCCTTAGTTATTACTAAGGGTAATAACTGCTTTTTTAGATATTTGGTATGTCCAGTACTGTAGTCATGACTTCCAGAATATGTAGAGATTTCCATGCTGTGGTATTTTTTTAAAGTAGTTCCTAGTCTTAGTTAGTGACTTAATCATTCAAAAGTACAACTAAGTTATTATAATTTAATTACTTTTGTTTCTCATATGGGAAAGTATATTAGAAGCATATTGCTTCTTCATTAAAGATATGGAGTTCTAGGCAGTTGGACCAAAAATATGCTGATTTGGAATTACGTATTTTCTGATTATCCATTTTAGTAAATAATAGTATGCTTGTACAGCAAGAAATTTTTGAATGTATTTCAGTCCCCAAATCAACAAGATATCAGTATAATACGCACCTAAAGTACTCTGCTGCAATAAGGCCATAGCTGGTCTAAATTAGTTTGAAAATATTTTAATTCCTTAACTGTGACTGTGGTTAGGAATTAACTTGTTTTGTAAAAATGTGACTATTACAGACCTCAGCTGCACTTAAATTTGTTGAAAGGCAAAAACTAGATGCAGTGACAGGGAAGAGAGAAAACCAAATACTGAGGTAAGTTTCTTTTATATTCCCTCTGTTTTCTGGTTTCTTGTTTTTTGCTTTGAATACTCTAACTTCCTGCTCATATTAAATATCACGAAACATAATCCTGCTGACAGAATAGTAATGTTTAACATAGTTTTGGTACTGCCTTACAGTCAAATTTATTTAATATTAAGTATGTTGCAGGACTGACGATGAAGTACTCAAACATTTAAGTGGCCTTTTTGGAATCTGACAATATTTCTGATGTTCTTCCCTTTCGATCTCTTTTAAAAAATGATCAGGTTTTTCTGTATTACTGCAGAGTTTGAGCAACAATTATGCCCTCTAGTCTATTAAGAGTAACTAAATTAAGTGCTTAGCCTGGACCTGTTCAGTCAGCAAAGGTTGCAAAGCTTTTTGTGGTTAAGAATGTATATAATTTTAGATGGCAATGTGTAAAGGCTTAATTGTTTAACAGCTTTCTGGTCAAAGTATGCCAGGTCTTAGTTATGTGGGTTCAAAAATTTAAATGTCAACAGAGCCCAGCTGAAGCTATATAGAAATAAAATATATTTCTGGTTGTAGTTCTTGTGAGAAAGCTTTAAACTGAAAGTGATTTGTTTTTTAACTGAACTGGAAACATGAACAACATAAAGTACTAAGAATATAGGGAATCAGCTCAGAAGTATGTTGAACCCGGTATCCTGCCTTCAGTCACCATAAGCAGATTTCCTTCAAAGTTGTGTGAAAACAGGGTAGGCAGATAAAATACTGCTTGTGGTACTTTCCCAAATATTTTCTATTTGGAGACTCCCTGCGGTTTCTATGTCACAATAATTATTCTTAGACAAAGCCAAACACTTACTGTATTATTAAAACAAGCATACGCAATACATATTGACAGCATTAAAAACAGTGAGTAAATTACAAACATGAAATTGTGTAGACGTACTTACTTACCTGCTTTATCCCTTCGTTCTATATGTGCAGAATATTCTGCATCTGTAGAGTAATAGGATTTCTTAAATTTCAACACTGGAGCTTCGTGCTCCAGGAGAGTATATTGGTACAATATGAGCTAATATCTGCAACTGAAGTTTCTCAGCATTGAACAAGCACCGTATGGGTCTGAGATTCCCCATATACCACAAGTATGGTAGTTCTGGTCCTGTGAATGTTTAACATAGCTCCCTGTGGAGGAGGACGAGAAGTTGGGACTAGGAAAATTCACTCTGTGGAGAGAGTAAATACCATCAGCCAGATACTGAGATTTGCTGAGAAATAGCACTGTGCTATGATTATCTGTTGGGATTTTTTGTTGCTGTGTTATTTTTATTAATTTATTTTAGCAGATCATTGCTTATTCTTAAATTACATGAGAGTAAGTATCTGTAATTCTCTTTATAGTAAAAAAGAAAGGAAAATAAAATTGCTTGTACTTACTAGTCTCAGAAGACACATATTATAACAAAATATCCCTTTTGCCCACTCCCCCTCAGAAGAGTTTTTTTCTTTTAACATTGAAAGCACTAAGGACTACATAGTTTGGAAGGCCCTGGCTTTTAAAACCCATGACTTATAACTTTAAGTTCAAACTTTGGTCTTAGTTGGCAACACAGACATAAAGATGGGGGATTTGGCATAGTTAGTATTTTCAGGAAATGCTAAGTATAAGGATACCGTTGTCAGTCACAAAGTTAACACAGCCATTGTTATGTTACTCCTTTTTAATTATATATTGATTTACTGCCTGAAAGATATTCATTCAAACTGATGCTAATGAGAAATAATTTCATTAAAGTAAGTGAAGACCTGCCTAATCGAAATTAAACCTGTCCTTGAGAATAACTTCAAAATTTTCTGCCTAGAGTTCTTACCTCACTTCTGTTGGCCTTTCAGAAACCACCTGCCTTCACTGGATCTCAAACCCTACTAAGAAACAGTATTCAATGGTTGTTTTAATGTTAGATTTTTATGACAGGTGCAGGTATGGAAAAAACAATCTGTGTTTTAAAGCAACACTGTTACACTTCTGAATGGTAATTGTAAACACTAATTTTTGATGCATTCTGTTTACTGGACAGTCAAACATAGAAGCCAAGTTCAGTAGAGGTCCTTTGATGGTATTTCACAGTAAAACAAGAAAACAGGAAAGCTGGCATTTGTGGAAAAACATTTATGTCTTGATTCCTCATATCTATTATACAATCTGAGCAACCACTTTACTGTCATTCTGAGCCCCTTACTGTTAACCCAGGCATATAGCAGGGTCTGTTAACTCCATTTTAATACTGCACTAGCAGCAACTATCTGGCTTTGGGTTTGCAGCTGTCTTAAGTCCAGCTGGTTATGACTGGAAGGAGCTTATGCTGCCTACCAAGTGCCACACAGACATACCTTGTCTGCTTGGATCAACTCTACCATGGCTCTTTGGTTAATCAGTGGAGTTTGAATAATCAATTGATAGGAATTTGAATAATCAGTTGATTACTGAGAAAATGTGGGCCTTTGATTCTGGTCTTCAAAGCTCTAAGTGGAATCATCTTCATATCCCTGTGGGGCCAGTTCTCCCTTCAAGACCATGCTGCTTTTAAGAGGTGAGAAAAAGGAATAATTAGTCTCAAGAACAGGACTAGCAAGCCCTGGAGACTGCTTTGTTGGCTGTTTGCCCAGAAATTTGAAACTTTCCCAGATCATGTCATCACGATTTCTACTACATAACAAAATATTTCTCTTGCTATCCTCATGAATATAAAGAGGTGATCCTGTGATATATTTTCCTTCAGAACTCTTATTATTTGGGAGAAATACTGAAACCCTGTATATAGCTGTTAGAGTACGTGAAGTGCTATCTGTCCACTGTAGTGATGAACAGAGAGAGAAAAAAAGATTCTTTGCATAAAAGTAGAGATGTATCCTGCTTCATCATGAGAATGGCCCAGTTTGTGGAATCACCATTTTCCCTGTGGAAATCTGTTTGTGTTCCCACCAATTTCACTTAGAAGATCAAGATGAAAACAGTTCCTGTTGTCTTCATGTAAGTGCTGTAGGTATGATAGGACTACCATCACAGATGTCTACTGCCAGCATTTCCTGTGTAAGATCGTGGACTGAAAATCACGGGTCTCCAGAGTGATGTACCTGCAGAAGACTGTAGCTACATCTTCAAGAAGTGTTTTTCTATTTCTTGATAGGGATTATGTAACTAATGAAAATAGTTCCTTAGTCAGTTGTCTTTCTTTGTGCAGGTGTTTAACATTCAGTTCATGTTCTTTATATGCTATCATTTAGATAACAGGAAGTAGTCAGGTATAATAAAATGAGGACTGAGTTTGTACACAGAGTAATTAAATGCTCTACTGGCCCTCAAAACCAGGAAAAAACTTATTTTCTCTCCTTCAGGTTTATTAATTAAACATAATAATCAGTTGTGTCAATATAAAAAGCATGAAAATTTCTGTCAGTCAAGGTTTCTGTAGGAAATGTGACACTTCATGACTATCTTCACCCATTTTATTTCAGAGGAAGGTGCCGCGTTCCAGGAAACCAGAAGGTGACTGATCCCAAAAAAGGAGCAATTAAAAAGACTGTAGGAGTGAAGCAGCTTCCAAAACTAAAGGGCTGATTTAATCTTCTTGCCAAGAACTTCCAATTACTTTTATTCTTGTTTTTTTTATATTTAACTGGAAATTTCTGAATTGAAAATGAACATATTTGTGCCATATTATGATAACAAACTCATACTGGCATGTCTTCTTGGCAGCCTTAGAGTGTTATGCTTTGCTTAAAGAAATTATTCTTCTAGTTGCCATCTTTGTTCTAGTATCTCTAGCCCTTCCCATTCTGGTTCTCATCTGTGATTATAGGCATCAGGATATGGGAGGCTTGGAGAACATTTAATTTCTTTATGTACCAGGTCGATCTTTAAACTCTTTGCTGCACAGCAACCATTGAAAACAATCTCTAACATCTTTGATCTCTCAACTGAGAGGAAGAAGGAAGAGTGATATAACCTGAAATGTAATCTCACTATCCAAAACAGGAAATCTCAGAAAATTCCATCCAGGAGGCACTCCCATTCAGTATAGCAACAAAGTGAGTCTGATGTCATCAAACAGTCTGATGTTGGGACGGCTGAACGTTCTTTCATCTAGCACTTAAGAAAGTGTTATTTTAAAAAGCCAACAACATAGTTTACTAACCAGTCTGATTTCTTACCTGATGTCGTACAGTCCCTTTACACTATCCACCTAAACTATAAAATTGTGTTATGTTCCATGAGCTTTCTTACACCATCACAGAAGGCAAGCCAGCTCCAGATTGAGCTTTTTAAAAAGCTGGCTTGCCGCAGAACCTGTGTTGACCACCTTTTTCTGTGGTGGTCTTAGAAACAGATGCTATTTCCAGCTACTTTAGGCATTAGGTATAGGGAGAAATTAAAGAAAGAGTGAAAAAATTTATATTGAGGATTCTTCAAAGCATATCTTGTGAAGCAGTTTGTTTTAAACACTACACATACATTACGTTTCCTGGTATAAGTGTGCTACTATTTGAAGTTTGAACTCTTAGATGGACATTTTTGTCCACAGTCAGGGTTCCATGAAAATCTCTTAAGTATTTTTCAGTGGGACTGATCCATGTACTTTCAGAGTGCAAAGTCATCTCTTCAAGGAACAGAACTATTTTGTATTTTCATTCTCAAGCATGTAATCATTTTTGCAGTTTCATTAGCTATAGCATATTAGTCATTAAACTTTAGTAAGATTTTTTTTTATGGCAACAGAAACAATGTTTTGGTAATGAAGCTTCAAACTTCTGGGTTACAACTTAAAAGCTTTTGGCAGAGCAAATGGGATTGATTGGCTGTCCTTCATTATTTTTAAGAGCATCTCTAGCTCTTTGCAGTATCGAATAAAGCTTTTTCTCTCTTTAAGAGCAATACTAATAGTTTCTTATTACTGGCAGCATTAAAGTGAGGCTGTAATTAAACTACTACAAAATGATCAGTGATGTCATTATAAAATCCAAAGAAAGAAGACCTGCAGTATTGTACAGCATATTCATTGTAGAAACCCAATTTTTTTTCTCTCACATAGTATGAGATTATAACAGATATTTTTAATGTTACCATGATGCACCTGGTATCATTCTTTGATAAGCAGGCTGGGCTGCCTGGCTATTTTTTTGCCCATAGTCACCACTGAAAGCATAGTACAGTTGATTAGGTTAGCACTCTTCTGTTCTTGTTTTTCACATGGAAAGTTTCCAGATTTTGATTGTGTTGGCATTTGTCGTTGTGGAGAAGGGGAGAGAAAAAATCATTCTAATGGTTTCATTGGCATGAGAGGCAAGGGACATCTGCAGTAGTGAAGATTATCCAGTTCTTGGATTCATGCAGCAGAATGTTCTTACTCCTGTTTCTGAATCAAATGTAGTAGTCAATGCATTCCACTCCAGTCCCTCTAACACCTTGGAAGAACTGGAGACTTTGCATGAACATGGCAGAACAGCATTTATTTACAGCAGGAGACTTGAACACCTCTGTCATGAGTAGTGTCATTGAGGTAACAGTTTTGAAACTTAAAAAGAGACATTTTTCAATTTGATACTCTAATGATCTGGGGAGAATTTGGTTCCTGTTTCAGCTTGCCAGGGCAAGCTCAGAATTTGAAACTCAGTTGTATGGTAATTACTTAAGCCTTAAAACTTGTGCTTCATCATTCTAGTTATGTATCCAGCTGTAGTGTTTGCTTTGCAAATGGTCATAGCTCTATGCACGTACTATTTAAATTACTTTGCATTTCATTTTTTCTGTGTTTCTGACCATAAGGGCATCCCAAATGACTAAATTTGATGGCTCAAATTTCTTTGTAACAGCAAAAAGTAGTTTCTGGTTTAAAAACCATTATTTCTTTTGACCTGAATGAAACTTTTGCATTGTTAATTTTTTTCTAATAATTTTCTCAAACCATGTTTGAGTTTGTGTTGTGTTTTGTTTTCTGGGGGGATAGACAGGTGTTTTGAAATCCATGGATTATTAGGGTGAGGGAGGTTTCTCACTACTATTCCACTGTGCTATGAAATGGTTTTTGTTTGTTCATTTGAAGCAATGAACAATTACGTGTTTGTACATAAAATCTTCTATATGGGGATTTCAACCCATTTAGGAGAATTAATCTGTCAGTGTACAGTATGTACTATTACTCTCATTTTAGACATGGAAGACTGAATTACAGAGCTCAGCTTTTTAAACTAGGGATGGGACTGTAGTGAAGTCTGTCTTTTCCCTTGATTTAATGATCGGGTAACCTTTTGTAGCATTGCTAACTGTTAAAAGGTAAATTCTGTCTCTGTGCAGAAGATTCTAAAGAGTGGGCAATCTAAAGATACAAAAGGGAGACTGAATTGCTGATTGTTATGATCAGTAAGTGAACAGAGCTAAAGATAACAGGAAGATAGGATCAGAGTCGGAAGTTGGAATCTGGTTGACTTCTGCTTGCAGTACA
Organism: Rhea pennata; assembly: GCF_028389875.1. NCBI lineage: Eukaryota > Metazoa > Chordata > Aves > Rheiformes > Rheidae > Rhea > Rhea pennata. The sequence continues at coordinate 190,226,660 of NC_084663.1, forward strand.
GGGTGGAGCCGGGATTCCAGGCCTACTCATTACAGCATAACTCTCCATAGCTGGTGGACCAAAAAATTGGATCTCCTGATTCTTGGAATCTGAGCCCATGCTTCCTTTATGTGATTAATCATGCAAGTCCACTGATTCCAGAGGAGTCATGAATTTGATGTAACTGTGGCTTTTGAAGTATTTACTCCTATTGTTACTGGAAAAAAAGAATTAGAAAACTCCAAAGCTGGTAAGCAAGCATTTATTATTTCCCAAACTACCATTCATTTTTTAAGTCTCATTATTTAAGAGAGTATTGAGTCATGATTGTTTTTAATAAATCTGTATTGCAGCACTGTAATTTCTCTTTGACAGAATAAAATTAAAGTGTTTACTGGATTGATGTTGACTGTGTGGTAGATTATTATGTAATTAGGCAGCACAACCGCAGACTCTAGAGAACTTGGGTGATAGGTTTCCTTGTATTCAGAATATTATTAATGATAAGCAAAATATTTCATTGCTTAAACACTGTGTTTAAAGATGAATTCTCCATATAAATAACTGACTAGGTGACATAGTTCGTGGCTTTACTGAGTCCTCAGACATTCCACCTCCACCAGTAAAGATGAGATGTATAATTTACTCTTAACGCATTTCCAGTAGTGTAAGCTGCTTCACAGACATTTTTAGAAATAGTAAACAGAGCACTATAAACAGAGCAGCCAATAAATAAATAAATTAACCCTTACACTTTTTTCTGCTAAACAGTTGCTGCTGTTGCTGCCAGACTGGTGTCAATCAGTAATTTGAACCAACCCTGTTTGGAAGCAGAAGTAAACTGCATGAATAAAAGTTACAGCTAATTGGGACAGTTTACACAGGGGTCTCACAGTAGTGACAGACATCCGCAGACAAAGGCAGCAGTAGGTTGTACGGGTCAGTTTAACCCACTCTTCCAAAGATACAGATGCTGGATCTAGTTCTGTGGATTACATCACTGTAAAACCAGTTGCTGTGCAAATCTTGACAAATAAAACAACGTCTGCCCTGAGCAGAGAAGGGTCCCTTGTAAGGTGCGGCTGGGAGCACCCCTTGCCCACCCCACCGCACTCCGCAGCAGGCGCTTCTTCCTGCAGCTGTCTGATCTCTCCTCTCAACTAGCAAGTGTCCTGTGGGGAATCTGCTAAGGAATGATGTGGTTTAACCGAGCAACACAGGCTGGGGAGCAGAGAAATCAGACACAGCTGAAGGGTTATTTTGGGAGAAGGATGAAGCAATATGGATGTGCCCCTTTGGCTCACTCTGTGCCGATTAGGAATGGGATACAGATAATGCCTTGAAAAAGGCGCAGAAGTGGAAAAGAAGGAAATTTAAGCATGGAAATTGTCAGTCTCAGATTAGATGTATTTTTAAGTCACACATCTTAGTCCGAACTAATTACCATAAACTCTCAAGTGTAGTCAATGGAAAGAAATATGTATTTTCAGGGGTGTTTCCACTCTAAGAAACATTTAAAATGAGTCAGATGATTTATCTATTGGGTTTCTCTCCACTGACTAGAAAGAGTCTTGAGGATGGCAAATTCAGAATAAGCTACCTAATACATAGGTAGGCTGAATTCTATGCTAGACAAAATCTTTATTTTTCTTGGTCTGATTAGGCAGGGTGGTACCCACCATCAGTAGAGAGCCGGAGCCAAGAAGAAATATTGATCTGCACTCAACTCTCCCTTGAGTAGATCTATGCCTCATGCCATAGCCCAGCACACAACAGAGGACCTGCTCTTTAAGCACTATGTTTACAAGGCGTACTGATACATTCCCATGTTGCAGCAGCACTTACAAGGACAAATAACCATATTTTTTTGTTCCCTTTAAGTAGATTTGGTAAGTTTTGTGTTCTTTTGAAAGCAAATCAAGTGCTAATATTATTCTAAACCTAAAGACCTCTCTAAAGCTATGGAATTCCAATATAAAGGTGGGAGAATACAGCCTATAGATCAATTTGCTACACAGCTTAGAAATCTGATGTAATCATATGATAGGAATCAGTAACCTAAAGATCAATATATTTTGTGTGGTCTTGTCTCTTAAAGAGCTGAGCTAGGAATTTACTGATAACAAGTCAAATTATTGCCTGGGCAAATACATTCTTGGAGGATTAAAATAATTCACAAGTACTGCCAGGTCTGCAATTGCTGACAGTATAATTTCATTAGTATAATATCGTTTTAGGGCAAGGAAAGTTTATCCAAATGCACTTTAAATGTTGGGATGACTTCATCTGCCTTGCCTTAGACTATCATCAGAAGTTATTTACTTCTTTCTCTGGCCAAGCCCTTGGTCTCATTTTGATACCTGAACAAAGACAACAAATGCTGCTCCTGTTCTGTCTCCTACATCCTGGCTCAAAGGAGTGTTTGTGCAAGAACCTGGTGTCTGCTTTGCTCATTGTTGTCTCGTCTAATATTTTTTAATTTTTACAAATACGTCTTCAGTGGCAAATGTTTCTGAGTGTCCCTCACAGACATGTAAGACTGGGTGAGTAATGGGAATTCCTAACAATCCAAATCAACAAAATGCTTGCCAGAGAGAGAATTGGTATGACAAGTACCTCTCTCCAACCCAGTCAAAATTAGAAGACCAAACATTTGCTATTACAAAAGATTATTTGAATTTCATGGCTAGGCTTTGATGCTCGAACTCATTTAATTGCTAGGAATGGAAATGAAAAGAAGACACATTTTCCAAAAAGATATTAGACACCATTTTTCTTCATTAGTCTTAGTTATCATTATAGAGACTTTTCCAACAAAACTGAGCTTACAAATGTAGTTAGTTAGGGGCAATCATTTGAATACCTAGTTTCTATATTTCAGTACTCTTTTTACCATATTTGTGAAACTGGAACCATTTTTACTCAGCTTTAAGCAGTCTTCAGTCATAGCTAACAAAAGTTGACAACAGGAACTATCTCATTCTTCACTGCAGTGTCACTGATTTGGGTGATACTCGAGAGCTTGAGGCCCGTAGACTGGAAAAAAATGCTGTTGTCGGATGGAGGCAAATCACAGGTATAGCACTGGCAGGCTACGCAGAGGAATGAACTCTCAGAAGGGGCTGGATCATCCAGTGCATGGTAAGTTCACCAGCACAACCATTTTCCAACAGTTGCTTCCATTTTGGCTTTGCTTTTAGATGTCCAAATGGTGGGACTTCCCTTCTCAGGCAAAGGATCAGTCTCCCAAGCATTACCAGAAGGCAATGCTGACAGTCCCCATTTCTGTTTCACCCTACATGGGTTTCAACTTCCAACATGTGATGCTTTTGCTGTAAGGTTTAGAGGAAGCATCTGATTGCAAATTGCTGGGCTCTGCAAAATCTGCTTTTAGGCCATTTAAACTGTGCATCACTGCAGCGATGGACACTTTCAAAGAGTTAAACCTAAGCATGCCAGCTGTCCACACTGGAGCAGTGTATCCAGGCCCTGGGGGCACCGCCAGCCCTCCCTGTACCTGCCCACCTCCAGTGCATCCCTGACCCTGCCCAGCCCCAGGCCTCTATCTCAGCCCAGCCTAGGGCTGTCAGTCCTATCCCCATCCCCATCCCCATCCCCATGCCCTTGGCAGCCTCCAGTTCCCAGGGCTGGGGCTGCCCTGCCTGCCCTTGGTGCCCTGATCCCTCGTAGGTGCTGGGACAGGCCCTGAGAAGCCACTATCCCTGCAGCGCCTGGCAGTGTCACATCCAGAGCCACCTTTGGAGAGGCCAGGGACACTCCACAGCTCCTGGAAACCCAGAGACCAGAAATCCTTGGGTAGCAGAGGTCACTGGCCGCTGCCAGCCCTGTCAGGTTTGCTCTTGTTGATAACAATGACATAAATAACAACTCACTAAAATGCAGAAGTGATTTACTTTAAGCACTTTAGCACCTGCTGTTACTCATTAAGGGATTATCATGCCCCAGATTGTTACTAGCAGTCCAGTGTTTACCCTGTTAGCATATGGCAGTTTGTGCAAGTTACCTTGTAACACTGAGTTCATGGGCTTATTCTGGCCTCATCCTGGCTCCCAAGACCTTCATGCTAAGATTTCACATATAAATTAAAGCCCACAGGCCCTGGAGGGTGAATGATTAGTATAAAATTCAACAATTACAGCTACATTCATGCTATTAATGTTTAATGTCAGCATTTGTCAGTATATCCTGATTTAAAACAGTAGATATGGCATCTCACACTATCACCCAGGGCTGGATTTCAGGGATGGAGCCCTGGCAGATATTCAAGAAACCTTGCTATAGCGTGGTATAACTCTCTGTCTCAGTCCTCCTCCTTGTCTCTTCTTCCTACTTAATTGCTGTAATTGCTCGTTCTCCTGTTCGCCAGTACCCTGAGCAGATACTGTCTCACCTTAGCATTTTACAGTTTTATGGTATTGCAAACTTATTCCTTAGTCTCATTTTATTTAGCTTGGTCATCTTCAAGACACAGAAGAGCTCAGATGATTTTTTTTTTCGGCCCAGTAATTTGCTGGCACCATCCATATCTTAATGCCAGCACCAGCCCCAGAGGTGCCTGCTGTGCCTTTCTCAAACTTTGTGTTACTATCAACATCCTCTGCTCTCCCCACTCTCCCCATCAAAACCGTCACTGAAGATTACCTGAATTTTACTGCTTAATACAGCTATGTGGCCACTTATCTGGGCTTAAGAAAGTATTATTTAGGAACAGAGCCAATGTCACTTCCCAAAGAGGAAAGAAAGAATGGATAAAAGATACAGGAAATGGAAAAGAGAAGGTGCTAGCAATGGAGAGGCCCTCCTTCTTTCCCAGCCAAAGCTGTTTGTGAGGAAAAGCTCCAAAAACATGGGAGTGAGGGAGTGAGCTAAAGTAGAGAAGGAAACAATGTAAATAGAAGTCAAAATCATACTTAAAAAGCATCCATCACTTTGGGCCCAGTCTACATAACTACATCCTATGTGATTCTTCTGCAAAGTTATCTAAGTAATAGATTTATGGAATGAAAACTGATCCATAAAAGCTTTGGCATGAGATATTTTGGAGAGAAAGTTTAACATTTTTATAAAACATCATAGAATAAAACTTCATATAAAATTCAATTTAAAACAAGTATTGGTACAAAGCAGGGGAAGAGGCAGAAGGATACTCTGCAAAAAGTCTGAAAGGTTTACTTAAATACTTTTGGAGGACCATTTTAAATCTAAATGTATGCTCAGAGACAAGGAAGATACTTCTGCTATACATCTGCAGATGAAAAGAGGCTTGCTGAGGACCTAATTTATTGTGAAGAAAAATGCTTAAGTTTAGTGGACTGGCTGAATTTTCATATAGAGCAAGAATAAAGAAAGAGAAAGAGAAGTAAATCGTTTGGGTAATATATTGGCCTTTCTTTTTCCATGTGGAGTGTAGGCTTAGTTGAGATACTTGTCCAATATATCTGTGCAGAAGGTGTCTAACAGAAGAATGTCTGTCCGACAGAACTCCCAGGAGAATTTTTCAGGGACATTGTAAAAAGAAGGTGAGTGAGTCAGAAAATAATAAAGGATCCATAGTTAACATTTAGATCAAAAGCTAGATTTTTTCAAAGGACTTTATTGCTTCAAAAAGGGCCTAAATCATACAGGGCTTGAAAGTTAGGTTCCAGAAAGGGAATGCTAAATCTGTCACTGATTTTCTCTGTACATCGAATGGGGAAAGTTAGAAACCAAAGGATGAAATTTGCAGCACTCAGATGTTGACTGGGGAGAAGCCTGAGCCAGCCAGCTGGTAGTCCAGTTACGGGGATGGTGACCAAAAAGGGTGAAGTACTCCTTTCAAATGTGTTTTATCTTATTCGAATCAAGTAGGTAAGCTATTTCTGGGAATAGCTTCAGTTTCGATTATTGACCACTTGATGACGAAACTCACTTTAACCAGAAAATTTTTTGCTCTACTCCATTTCAAATCTCTCAAAAGTCCTGGAACATTTCAGCCTTTTGACAGTTTCTTGTTAATAGAGTTTTCTACAGTACAAAAATAAATGCATCACTTGTACCATAGCATCTATGTTGCAACATTCACAATTCCCCAGTCATCCAGAATTTTGTGTTTTTTTCCTGTTTAACAAACAGAAAAGCTATGTTAGAGTGTTTTTTTTCACATGCCTTCTTTATGTTATGAAATATGCATGTGCACTGGAAGGCTAGAAGTAATCATAACCAAGTGACACGGAAAAGTCTCTCCCTCACTGAGGAGCTGAAGAGGGTTTGTGTAACCTTTTCACTCTCTCGCTGGGGAATCAACGGTTCTAGTATGTGCAGTCCCTGCGAGGACCATTTCTAGGTTAGTGCCTCCTCGCTGTTCTTGCCCATGAAGCATTAGATAAATATAACATGTCAATCTCCCTCTTCTGCTTTTCAAATAACCTTTAACAACTTTAAAAGTCTGAAGTAGAGATTTTGACAATTTTTTTTTTAAAAAAGACAGTGGTATTAAAAGCATTTTGTCTGTGATCTGACTAGACAACCTGGTGACTCTCCAGAAGGTTAACTCTAGGTTTATTCAGTGTGTGCAGAAATACTGGTAGATTTTTCTCTCCAAGTATGGAACTGTTATCAGATAAGTCCTTTCTTTCTCTGCACATCTCGTCCTGCAAATTTAAGCTAAGACTGTGGTGAAAGCAGTAAAGGTGTCAATATCATAGTTGAATGCTAAAGTTATTTTGAGGCACAACTCTTAATTTGGTACTGTAATCACAAAACTAAAAAATGCAGCTGTTTTTTGAGGAAAGCTGCTTGATATTTCTATAAGAAATGTGAGAAAATCAAAGTCAGCCTTGAGGGTCTGTGTCATGTCTAGGACTGCAGCTTTTCTAGAATAAGACACTACTTACTATGGAAAAAAAATGGAAACACAGTAAAAAAAGTTGATGCTTATAGTTCTAAAAATATATATTTTACTTATAACAAAAAACATTTAAAAATGCCACTGGGAAATACTTCACACCAAAGGTTTTCAATGATTTATATGACTACAATTTCTCATCAGCTATTCTATTTATGAGTCTTGCTTCTATCTTCAAACTTTCCATGTAGAAGTCAACAATTCACTTGTTGAAAGTAATGTTTGCAGTCCTGAGTACAGCAGTGTAATAGAGAAATTGTTTTCTGTGAGTACCTATTGCCATCACAGTTAACCATGTTCCCACTGCAGCAGCACTCAGCAGGGAGTGCATATCCCTTATGGCTGCCTGCTTGGAGGAGATTTGCACTGTAGGAGCAAACTTGAGCATAATACATGAAAATATGTATTTGAATATATATATATATATATATATATAATATGAAAGTATTGCCAAAATCAGCAATATTTTAAATTTTGTTCTCAGATGACCTCTACTGAACTGAAAGACTATTTTCTTTTGTTTTGTAATGTGAGGATTTTCTTTGGTTTTGCTGTATTATGCCCTTAACTATCAGGTACATTCTTCAGGCCAGTCAGTAGAAATTGCAGTAAATCTGTGCAGCTCTGTGAGCATGTGGTGCCATCTCATTTGGCTTGCATCCCGTTCATCTGAATTGAGCTCTTGGGAAAATGTTTTTGCAAGGAGAAGTGCTTCAGTCAAAAATAGATTGTTGCTTTGAAATTTGCCTTCTAAAGACCACTTAGTAATCAAATTAGCCCTTTGATTGGGAGGAAACCTACTTAGCTCTTGGTTAGCGTGTGTACTAATGATTGTAGTGGAGTGTGTTTTGCATAGCTGGGCAGAAAGCTCCCAGGTAATGACCATGACCCCTTTCCTTTAGAATAAGGCATTTCATCGGGTGGATATCAAACAGTCTTTGCTTTGGCCTGCAGTATCTCCTGAGGTGGCATTAGTAGAGGTCATTATCTAGCCCAGATGTCCATAATTTGGATGTGAATTGTGCCGACAAGGCTCCATAGTGCTATTGAGGGACTTCCCTTTGGGCTTCATTTTACTAAGATGATTCTGAGTAGAGGATGATATTATAATTAGGACACTAGGTTGGGTTGAAGGCGATGATGATGGTATGGTGACTCAATTTCTCACTTGCTGGTGGGATAACAACTGTTTCATGTAGGTGTTGGAAGGACAGTAATTCTGGGATGTTGTAGAGGTGTCTCCATCTCTGAGTGACAGTCATCACTGGTAAAAACCTGCAAATGAGCCAGTGCCTTCTATTGCAGAAAAATGAAACAAGATAACTGAATGAATGGTGAAAATTGTACATACTTGCATTTTCGTACACCTAAAAATGGGATTATCTGAGTAATTGGCTGGCCAGCCAGCAAGATTTAATTGCAAGATTTTATCAATGAGCAGTTTCCTGTGAGCTAGTCAGGTCAAGAACTGCTTCTGCAGCGCAGTAGAGCCCTGAGCCTGTTTCTTTATCACAGAAATTTCCAACAGTCTAAACCAAACGAGTTTCATAGAGTGAATAAAATGCTGGCAAGTTAATCAATATTCATCATTATCCCTTCCTGAAGAATAAAACTCATTTCTTATTGGCAGAAAGACCTTTAGCTGGATTAAATAGGCCACTCCACCTTTGCAATGAAAAGGACAGCTCAGTGTGAAAATATTTGCTCTCTTTTCAGCATGCAACAAGCATAAGTTTGAATAAATAGCTCTAAAATCTGTTACATTAAACTTCAGGAATTCCTTTTTTACTAGCATGAGGACTGGACAAAATATGAAATGGGTATGGATATTTTATTATGACTGAATCACTGCCAGAAGAGCTTTGGATGAGAGAGACAAGCCTGAGTGAAACTGTTGACTGTACTGGGAATATTTTCAGTTCCCTCTTCATCACCAGCTTCTTTGCTCTGCCTGTCTCCATAACTTTTGCAGGAAAAAGAAGAGGCTTTTTGCTTCAGATTTCAGTCTATAGCACTCTCGGGTCATTCATTAGTGTTCACGGATGCCTCTTGTGAAAGATTTTCTTCTTGGTGTGCAAAGCGAGACGAGCACAAAATATTAAAAGACAGAAAATATTTGTGTGTTAAAACTATAGGGAGCAAATGGGAAGCGATAATGATAATATGTAAAGAAACTTCACTTTTTAAGTGGCTCCTCATTTGATGGCATCCTTTAAAGTAAATGTTTATGTTTTCGAGCTTAGCAGAATCGTAATTCAGTTTAAATCCTGCAGGCTTCTCAGTCTAAGCACGGAGATCCACCCACAAGAAACAGCTTGCAGGCTCAGACCTTTCCCAGGAAGAGTTAGCTGACTTCTGTCAATCAGCGTGCCTCTGTATACTCTCCCTACTCTTTCCTAAAATAGCAATAGCAGGTTGAAAAGTATGTGATCTCTACATGATTTATTCTCATGGGGGGTAGGGAAGAAGCAGAAATAATAAAATGTATTCATAAGCCTGTTTGGGCACCATTATGTGTATCTCTTGATTCTCGTGTGTATTAGCCATTCATACATGGTGTACGGTTGCAGAGTTCATAGGAAGTGCCTTTCAAATGGATTTTGACATTCAAAGGTCACGTAGCACCAACATTTATTGAGAGAGCATGATCAAAGAAAAACTGATATGCAAAAATGAGGCACAGGAGGAGAACTTAAGAGAATGGCAAGCTATGTTAGCTTACCATTTTGCCAGTCAATATGTTTTGAAGATCTGCAGGTAAGGCTTTTCTTGTCATACACTGTGAAATAGATTTCTAAAAGTGACATATAAAGATAAGGCTCTTGCTGAAAAATGGCTGCAGCACCTGTCTGTTGGAGATCAAATAGTCAAGGTAGCTTGAAAAGTGGAGGTAACAACAAAAGATTTATGTGATACAGATCTGCCTTTGCTGCCTTTTGCTTCTTTCTTTAAAGAACAGAGAAGTGAACTAACCTTACCTATAATCCATGTTGTCCTCCATCTCTTTTATTCTCTTTTTAATTTGATTTTTTTTTCAACAATTAGATAAACTAGTATTTTGGGGACAACATGATTATGAAGCAAGAAGAACCAACTGAGTCGTAAAGGGCTCCTATTCAATTTAAAATTCACTGAATTCTGCTAGAAGAGGAGACTGTATATGCACAAAATGCTGTCATTTGCACAGCATGAAGGAAATGAAATCTTTTCTTTCTGAGTTCTTTTTGTTACAGCAAAAACCCTCGGGAAGGTATGTAAACATCTTCCTAAATTTGTTTTGTTACATAGGAACTGAAAGGTGAAATAAACTTTTCCTCATCCCAGAACAAAAATAGACCAACAGTACAAAGGAGAGACTAAGCACTAAACTTCTCAAGAAATCCATTTATGATTAACCCCTAAGTGTGAGTACTCAGCTCACACTGATATATGCCTATAAATCACTGTTTGGCATCTACTTTTCCACCACATCATCTAACTCATCTGAGAATCTTCCTGTGACAAATATTGCTAAAATGAATCTTTAAGCAGTATTCTTTTAAAGCCTCACATTGAGGCAGATGGGAAGAAAAGCTATGGAACTGTAACAATTGTACACAGTTTTTCTCTTCCAACTTTTGGAAGGATAAAAAGGGAGGCTCATCTTCTTTCAAGGCATTTTCAAACTTCCAGTAATGAACTGGCAAGAAGTATCGCCTTGGGAGCAAAACACCATAATTGGCCACTACAGAGTTTATTATAGTACTTCCATGTAAACCAGTAGTGGTGTTTTGAAACTGTACTACACTTTGGCAGAGGAAGGGGACTATGTACCTTAAATAACTTCAAATATTTAAAATGTCTAGAAAAAATATATCGCAGTATATGGAAGAATATAATTTCTCATTTCACTACAGAGCATGTAAAGTGAAGGATAAATAATTTTCAAACTCATAAATGGTAGGGCTGTTGTTATTTTTGCTAAGTTTCCAAATGCTGCTTGTACAGTCTTGTATTTAACAGAGAGTAATGAAAAGAGTGAATAGTAAACACTACAGATGAATATTAGGTAATATTAGCGTCTCCTTTGTAAAAGACATAAGAGGAAGCAATATATTTAAGTTGATTTAACTGTTAAAAGTTAGATCATGGTGAGTAGGGAGAAAAAGCAGTAAAATATACAGAAGTGAAGTGACAGGAAGCAACTAGCACTTCTCCTAGATGGTAAAACCTAACTTTTTTTTAAGCAGTGGAGTTATTCTGCCCTCTGACATATTCACTTTTGATATTTTAAGATTCTCTTAAATAAGATTCTCTTTAACTAAATGAGTTAAAGAAAATGTTGCCAATAACTATTTAATCAAAATGTAACTTCTGTGAGAATGAACAATTTTGCCTACAAAATCCTCCGCTGTCATACAAAGGCATGGCATATGGATAAAACCTACCTGTGTGCCTTGAGAAGAGCCAGTGCTGCTTTTACTAAAAGAAACCAAGATGTTGATTGTTGTTGTTAACACTGTTAATGCATTTAAGCAACTGCTGCAATGCAGCTTGCTTTCAAGTAAGCCAAGTGTATGTAACACACACAAGAAGAGGATCCTGGTAAGTGCATTACCTGTCCCTTGTCAGGAGTAATTTTTCTTAGTCTTACTCCAAGCTGGTTTGTTGATCTGGGCTGTTTGTGTGATGATAGATGTAATTATAAAGGCACCAAGGATATGAAGATCTATCACAGATGCTCTTTGAGGCCGAGTCCCTGGGCACACTGCTAAGAATACCCAGAGGTTCTCACCACTGGTCTTACAGCTGGGCATCGTCGTAGGCAGTGCTTTTCAGAAATGGAGGTCAGATCTGTGGCTGAGGATTATCTGTCACCTTCTCCAACAAGCTGGAGTACACACTAGCATACAGCTCTGAAATTTAATAGAAATGACCATATAAAAGCCACTGAGGGAGACTTTTCACTCACCACAGCTGCCAGAGGAGTTATATGTCAGGAAGCCAGGCAACATGAGACAGCAGCAAGTCTCTAGCAATATCGTAGTCTAAGAAACATCAATACTTTACAATGCTACTTCATGAGATTCAAAACAGATTTGAGTTCAGTGACATTTTGTTTTTCATTCACAAACAAGCAGAGACAGATAATCAGGTTTAAAGATGCTTTGAGCCCTGATCAGGGCTGCCATTTGTCCTGAGGATACTGCTATGGACCGCGGCAGAGCTGGCTTACACACAGCACATGGCTGTCTTTTTTTCCTTTGCACAGGTGGCTATCTTCATTTTTTTGTAGCTCAGGCAGCCAGCAAGCCAGCCTGCAGCCTGCACTCAGTGGGAACATACACTGAAGAATAAACCAGCCATGGTTAAAAAGAGCACTGGTTACCCTTTCCTTGGCGATGGATGAGTGCAGGTTGTTCTGATCGAGGAGTTTTTCACGCCAGAATCCCATTTCCCTCAATGACTGTCTTGGAAAGAAGTCCTAAGGCCTTCACTCCTGCACAAAAGGCGTCACTCTTAGCTGCCTTTCAAAATGAGCATCAAAGCGTGCGTGAATACACGACAAAACCTTCTCGGTTCTCCATATTTGTATGTTGAGTCTTGCTAAGCCACAGGTTTTCACAAGTGAAGGCACCCAGTGACTGCAACATGACACAGGTATCAGGAATATGTCAAAATCCGACCGTGAGGATTTGTTTCTTCTTTTTTAGAAAGATCATAACCTAATGGACACCAGGCTCACTCCTGGGAGATGGGGGCTCTATTTCACACAGATGGAAGGCCTGCTGATTGCTCAAAGGGTAATATCTAACTAAATCTAGTCATTTGCAACTGTTGCTAAATTTCTGCAGGAAAGCAAGCCAGGAAGGAGAAAAACTGCTTGGGATGTACATCTTGGAAGAGAGGAACAAAGGAAAAAAATAAAAAGGAAAAAAGCCCTACATGAGAATGTACAGGAAAAATGGAGAGGTCCTGGATCAGGAATTACACCAATGTGTTGCCACAGCTTCCAGCTGCAGGCTGTAGTGACCTGTGCTACAAACACTGAACAAGGAGGATAACTACTCACTATTTTGCTATGCCATAGACTTTTCTTGACTAAATCCTGTTATGTTAAATCATGATTAAAATGTTGCTTTGGTCACCTCTAGTAAAGTTTGATTTTTTTTTCAGTGTTCCCACATTGAACAAATTGTCCAGTGTATCAGCCTATAAGGGAGGTGATCAGTCCTCAAGGTAGGAGGATAGTCTTAAGATTCCCTATCAAGTTATGGAAGAGGGAGAGTTGCTTTTAGAAGCTGATTTGAGTCAAGTTGGATTTTTCACTAAGTTTCCCTTTCTCCTTTCACTCTAGAGGAAACTCAGTTGAATGTTTAATAGTTCTAAATCCGCAAGACTATGTTGAACGAAAGAATATGTGAAAGGCAAAAGATACATGGAATGTAAAGACTACATAGATATATGGGATGTAAGAATATTGGATTTGTAAGGATAACTCATTAATGGCTATTCATCAAAAGGCTAGGACAAGAGAGAGAGAAGTAGTAGTAAAACACCTAGATACAAAAACCCTAAGGAACAGGGGATAACAGAGGCAATGCTGAAGACCAGAGCACTCAGGTCACTGATTGACGAGCCTCTGAAAGGACCACTTAAAGTCTTGAGGAGGTTCAACTAGGATTTTGCATCTGGTAAGAAAGGGGAAAACAGGATTACCGGGGATCTCATGGGAAACAGCAAAATTATGGGGTATCTGAGGGTGCTTGTGGGAGCAGGTAAAGCTTAGTGTGGGATGCTTTAAAGGAACTGTGGAAAAGTTTGAAACTAATTATGGGATGCTTAAGGGAGGGATCAAAGCTGAGGAAAGGAATGGATTGGGGAGGAAGAAGCATGGGAAATTTGAGATGGGGGGGGATAAAAAGGGATGGTCATGTGTAAACAAACCATTGGTCTGGCAAAGTTCTGCACTTGATCATGGCAGCCTGTCCTGTCTTCTTACTAAACTCTATTCCTAACTATTTTCCTGGCTGAGCGTGTTCTTTATTCTCTCTCTCTCTCTGTGTGTGTGTGTGTGTGTGTGTGTGTGTGTGTGTTTGTAAACACACGTGTGATGCAAGCAATCTACAAGCCAGAATATGAGGTCTGGGAGCCAGCTCCTGAAGTAATAAACAAATGATAACAAAATCACACAGTCTGTAACCTGAGGCTAAAAAAAGCACAAAAAATGTGAGCATTAGTGAAAAATTACAAGATCCTTTAAATCCATTTCTTCTGGGACTGCCAGCATTCTTGTCATTTGAAAACGCCTCACTAGTGTCTCTCAAGGACCTTCATCTTCCCTTTGTTCTCCCCAGGGAATCTCTCACTAAGCTTTAAAGGGTCTTACATCTTTTCCCAGTTAACACTTAAAGCACTGTAAAATACAGTTTGAAATACATGCTTATTATATAGAGTTTATCAAGAGTAAAATTTTGCAATTTGCTAAATCAAATTCTTAAGCATTATCATATAAATGTGCTATCTTTAAATGTCTAACTATCTGGATAGGGTAAAATATTGCCTTCTTTATTCTACTCAGTTTATTTATGACATTACCAACTTAAATACAAACTGAGAGCCAGATTAAAAAATGTATTGAGGTTTCTAACTCTCTTTAAAATAATGGCAGCTAGGTGCCTGAGTTTCTTGAGTGTAAATGATTATTCAGACAACATTCTTTAGCTGAGGTTTATCTAAGTTAAGGAGCTCAGGACTTGTCTCTTGACATCTTTTAATGTACTGAGTGAGAGTTAAGTGTGTGGGTTTTCATCACCTTGATTACCCTTGCCACCAGCAGGAGAAACTGTGCTGCAAGTAATAATAGCAATAATAAGACTAGTTCTTTTTTTTTTTTTTTTTTTTTTTTCCAATCACAGCACTGTCAGTTTGCAGAGGAGTGAAATTCATAAATTCATGCCGGTGACAAGATTACAGACTGTTTAGACTACCATCATTTGTGATCCATGGAGAACTTGTAAGCAATATATTTTACTGGTAATACTAGCATAACCGGAATAAAAATATCTAGTAACATCTAGTTTTCCTGAACTGGTTTTAGCTACCCGTGCCTACAGGCAATAAATAAAGCTATCTCTAACTATTACAAAGTAGAATAGACATCAGACTCATAAATAAGAATGTCTGATCTCAGTATGAAAATGCCTGAACTGATAAACCAGAAGTTTCAGAAAATAATTGAAAAAGATTTCTTCACTCCTACATTTCCTCCTAAAATAAAATAACTTTACATAGCTGCCATGGTGAAAGCAAAATGATATATTTGAAGCTAAACGCAAGAAAATGTATCTGAATTACCGACTTTTTATTAGCTGAAAATATCTGTCGCAGGGGGAGCAGCGAGGGTTATTTGCCTCATATACTCCAGGCTAAAGGCTGATACTAGACTCACTGGTCTCATTCGCAGAGTATTAGTCAATGATAAGAAGAATGCAGCCCTGAAGGTTTGCAGTGCTTCAAAGAGCCATGTGAGTGAAAATCTGTTTTCATTGCTTTTATTTTTGCTTTATTTTTTCATCTATGAAAAATTTAGTTAAATACGTATTTAATGTAATTTGTCTTTGGGGATTTAAAAGAACCACAGGAACTTCATGAAGTTCAACAAAAGCAAATGCAAATTCCTGTATGTAGGATGGAAAATCCAGCGATGAGCCCCTGTGGCAAAGGCAGCCAACTAGCCTCCTGGGCTGCACTGAGAAGAGTGGAGCCAGCATGTCCTGGGAAGTGATACTTCTCCTTTATTTGGCATTTGTGAGAACACCCTGGAGTACTGCGGCCAGTTTTGGGCTCCCCAGTACGAGAAGGACACGGACGTACTGGAGCACGACCAGTGAAGGGCTAGTAAAATGATTAAGAGATTGGAGCATCTGAAATACGAGGAGAGGCTGAAAGGGGAATCTGTTCAGCCCTAAGAAGAGAAGACTGAGGGCCTTCACGAACATTATTGCTGTTTGCAGCCACCTGATTCGATAATACAGAGAAGAGACAGCCAGACTCTTCTCAGAGGTACACAGCGATAGGATGAGAGACAAGAAACATGACTTGGAGAATGGGAAATTCCAATTAGATATAAAGAAAAGATTGTGCACTACTGACTTGTTCAAATCCCAGAACAGGTTGCCCAGAGAGGCTGTGGGCTCTCCATCCCTGCAGGTAGTCAAAACATGACTGACTAAAACCCTGAGAAATCTAATCTAGTCGGGCATGCTTTGAGCAGGAGTTTGGATTAGCTGATTTCCAGAGGTTCCTTCCAACCTAAATTATTCTATGCCTTTATGACTCTAATCTTTTGACAGAAATGGCTATATTAATTGCCGGTATCTCTATGAAGATATGCATGTCTACTGGAGAACATAGGGCTTCAGAGCAACTTTTATATGTACAAAGATCTCTCTAAAAACATGCCAAAACACTGTGCCTTAATTTTAATGTTCACTCTATGTATCTGAAATCTGTATTATCAGATATTATCACACCTTGTGATGAGTACTAGCTGCTATAGTGGAAATACTCAAATCAGTATATTTTAGCTGTAAAATCATATTCATGATAGTTTTTATAATGTGTGACTTACAACACCATTAACAGCAGTAAAAGGAAACTTGCTTACTAATATTGAAGAAAAAAATGGAATATTTTGACTTAAACAGTATCTATCTTTTATTGCTATGCAACATCTTTCTAATGGATTTAATATGCTTGTCAGAATCCTGAGATATGTTTGGTATTCATCCTGTAACACCCACATTATTTGTCATCACTGTGGATAATTTAAGAAGGAATTGTTATGCACACTTAAAGGACCAAAGGGTATCAAAAGCACCATAACAGTCTTGCTCCTTCTCTGCTTATACCAAATCAATTAGAAATGGCTGAATGCAATAAAAATGTTCACTTTTCTTCTGTGCCAGAAATTCAAAGAAGCAGCCTGAAACCAAAATTGCTGTCACTAGCGGGGCTTTTACAGTGAAATCCATTTGCTTTACAGAACAGATTCACAATCAACTCTTTACTGAAATCAGAATTGTAGTGTGTTAATTGCCATTTTAATAAAATAATTTGGCACTTGGTTAAGGTATTCCAGCACATGCTGAACTTTTAACATACCAAAGCGACCTAGATGCTTTCAGAGAAATTAACAGCAAAGTTAAAAGCCAGGCAGGTGGATACCTACTGGGTTGATGGCCAAGGAGCCACCAAATTCAGGAGCAAGGAAAGCTTTCTTTGCGTTACATGAATATTAGGTGAGTGTATGATTGGGACTCATTTCACATGAAATTAGCTACCTAGATGTTAGCGTGCAGTTAGCCAAGGGGAAGTGAAGTCCTTAATTATTTTGGCCTAGATTAGGCTGGCCACTAGGATATGTTAGGATATGTAAAGTTTGGCTCCCCCCCAACTGCACTTGTTGCACCAACCTGCTTTCATGTTTATGGTCAATAGAGAAAAATGGCATGATTCAGCTGATCTACTTAGACATCCACCTTTGAATGAAAAGAACTTCACTTCAGAGGTGCTTATTGCTCTTCATAGGTATCTGTGCTGTATATATTTAATTCTGGATATTTGAAAGCCACCTCAACTTTGATGGCAGGGAAAGTGAGATGAATCCTATCCTATAGGATTCTTTTTTTCTCCGATCCTTTTTCCAATGTGTTTTTGTGTAAAGCTCGAGTAGGTCTCTTTAAGGGGGGATTTCTAGAAATCATTTTGGGGGCTTTTTGAAGGAAATCTAGTAGTCTACCCAGCTGGATTTCATCTTGAAGAACTAAACCCACCAAAAAATGATATTAATAGTCAATGTGCTAAAGTATAACGAAGTTCAGAATTCCTTGCCTTGATCATTATTTTGTATTCTTTGCTTTGGCCAATTCATTGCATGTTAGTAATCTACTTACTGACTTACTGTCATATAATATTCTTTCAATTTTACCAACTATTGTCCAATTTCTTCAATTCAGAATTCTTACAATTCTGGATGTAACTTTTCAGCTACCTTAAATCAAGATGTTACTATTTGATTACAAAAGCTTGACAGTGAAGGTGGACTATTTAGGCTTTTTTCTCCCTCTTCCTTTAACCGCTAGACTTTCACACACCAGTTATGTGTGAAGATGCTGCTGTTTTCAGGAGGTAATTAAACTATGCATAAAGAGACTCAAAAGATTTTCTTCCCTTTACAAATGTTTAAGTGACACAGTCACATTGGGGTGTTTTATTCTTGGAAGTAGAAAACAGTATCAAGAAAAAGTGGTTTATTTCTCTAAATTCTGAAATAGTCTTATTATTATTTTCTGGTTAAAATAATTAGGAGGAATTCTGCTATTGTAGCATGAAGTCAGCTGTTAATTATTTACATTATCTCCTTTATTTTTTTCTTTTTTCTACATAACGAAAAAATCCTTCCTATCCAGTATGAAGTCAGTGTTCCAGCTGAGTTTGAGTCTTCTAGAGGGAAAGGTACTTTTTGTCTTTGCTGTTTTTCAGTCAGGCCCTGCTGATTTCCTGCTGCCCAGTCAAAACAGAATGAATTTGTTTCCTGTGGTTATTGTGCATTTTCAAAGTGGGAAGCTTGTTATAAAAAGAAGCTAATTTAATTAACTTATACAAATGTATATAATGAAGAAAATCACATAAAAATTTTAAATGACTGACAAATACTTGGTCAAATTTCATCTTATCCCAGTGAAAGGCTTACCTGTTTTGTCTGAGAATATCTTGTGAACTGCCTAGGAGCAACTAGACTTAATTTTTAAGTATATATATATATATATACCTTTTTTATATATATGCACAAGGCAGCATTACTTTACCCATTGGAAGCTAATGTGGGAGTGTTATGTATGCAGCATGCTTATAAATCTATCATGTTCCAGGGAATTTGGTTCCAATATTAGTAAGTAAATCTACATCTTATTACATTTTGATGGGTTTTTAGTCCTTTATTGTTGCAACATTGTTGACCATAGTCAGAGATATCAAGATTTATTTCCATGTCTCCTACAAGCAGTCCTATCAGAAAACAGCACTAGCAGAGTGTCCTCAAAATGCTGCTTCTGAATGGGCTGCCAGAAAGGGGCTGAGAAAGAAGAAGGAACATATTCTCTATCTATTATCTTATACATTACTCAGCGGGAGCCATTTTATTTAAATAGAAAGTTTGTTACTCTGTTTATCTTCTATTAGCTTTTGTCTTCAGAGAAGATACCTGCATACATGTCATCCTTTGCAAAACTTTTTACATACGTGTCATCCTTTTGCAAAGCTTTTTAAAGTTATGTGAAGAAAACGATATGCAGAATTACTGTTGTGCTGAAAGATTTAATAAAAAATTAAGATTTTTGCAGTTTTATGGCCAATTCAGACAACTAAACTGTTACACTAAAATTTTAACTTATTTAACTTGTTTTATACAATCAAAGCAGCTGGAATTCACAAATGCTTTCACAATGTTATTCAAATTATTTTTCTGTCCCTATTAGACAGTCAGCTCCAAAGCATCTGTTGCAGAGTCAAACATGTTTAGGGTATTAGTCAACAGCAATAGGCCAAATTCAACCTGACAAAGCTCACCTGGATTGCTGTATGTGGATCAGTAAGTTTTTACTATCTAATACTTAATTATGTATCTTACAGAAAAACCTACTCTTTATTCTTTTTTTAAAGATTATCCTTTTCAATGTTGAAATTTTTATTATATGTACTGAGACCGCACAAGCATTATTCTGAGTTAGCAAAAACAAAGCTAGCTTTTGTTAAGGAAAATTTACAATGAAAAAATGTATGTTAATGATTAAGAAATGTAGCGTTTATGGTAACCCACATTATAATCTGCCTTCTATCCAAAACTGATACCAATTACTCAAGGAGCTGTATCTTGAGTCACCTAATTTAACCCATTGTCTTTTTTTTTTTGCAGTTCTGGATTAATCTGAAATATAGACATTTTGCTAATGTCCAATCTGGTCACAAGGTTGGAAACTGAATAAAATCATACACAACTTACATCTTTATTACCTATTCGTTCTTGAACCATTCTTGGCTTTTGGACTGCAAAGTCCCCTGAAGTGGTTGAATAACCAGATAAAAAAACCTTTGTCTCCTTTTTGTCTACAGTGAAGGTCTAACTGAACAAGCAACTCTTTTTTATTATTATTTTTAAGTTATTCAAGCTTTGGTCATTTATCTAAAGATTTAATCTAAAACTACAATTTTCATATAGTTTACAGCAGCATGACAGTTCACAAGGTGCTACTTAATGTGTAATACTTTTTGCCTTAAAACTGCAATTTATAGACTATTTGAACAAAAGAACAACTTTATTTTTTATTTTTTTTTTTTTTTTTAGATCTCTCCTGGAACAAATCAATTAACTCCTGAACATTTTTCTAGTATCTAGTATATTAAAAAAGTTTCTAAAATAGATCATTTGATATATTGCTCTAGTACTTCCTAGATAGTTCTGGAGTAACTAGAGCAAAACTTCTCTTTATAAAACAAATCATTTTTATTCTCTGGTGGGGCCCTGATCTGCTTGAATAGTCAATATGATAATAAGAGATTCTATTAAGAAAAAGATCCTCACTAATTTTTGACCTGTGAATTAAATTCACTCCATAAGGACTTGATAAACAATACTTTTACTCAGTTGCCAAAATAGTGCCAATTTTTAATAAGATTACCTTTCTATTATGGTAGGAAGCATCAATATACAAAAAAGCTCCCGAGCCTGAAGGATAGTTTGTTTTGCTTAATTTTTTCTTTATACAGCTGTGGAATACAATATCAAAGACTGGTGTCAGTTGTGTTCCTGCACCCTCAATATGCAGTTAAAAGGATCTCGGTACTCTTTTATGTGATCTGAACTCTGCAAGATCCTTGACCACGTTGTTTCTTTCCTGAAAGGTCACAACAGTTTTTCGTTAGTCATTTTTCTCCTCCCTGAGTATGTGGAGGAGAGCAAGAAATTCTATTGACAGCAAACTCCTGTTCAGCTGCCTTTTAAGCACCAAGGCATCCCAGCCTAACATCTTTTCTCTTTGGCTTGCAATACCCTCATTATGTACCCTTAATACCCTGTTTCTTTGCATGCCCAGAAGCATCAGTCTAGACAAGGCAAAGTACCTCAGCATGTCTCCTACCTAAAGCCTACAGAGGTCGAGAAACTAAGTATGATTTACCTAACCTAAGTTTGTTTTACCTAACTTTGTAGCCTATTTTGAAGTGCTTAGTTCCCCACTTGTATTTTATGGGAAGCTTGGCCATCTGTGACAGGGCTCTGATGCCTAAGAGCTGTAGGGCACACATTTTTAGACCTCTAGCACCTTTATTACATCTCTTCATGGGTCATTGGAGAGCACATTCCTATGCTTATGAAAGAAATGTCAAGGGAGAATCTAACACCAATCTCAGTTTCTACTCCTCACACCTATTTGTTTGAATATATTAATTTTTTAGCTTCTCAAAAATGAGATGAAATATTACACAGTTACAATATATAACACAATTTATGAAATTAAAACCTAGAATCTATGTGCTATTTAGGAAACAACAAATAATGTGACTGATGTTAAAAGAAAGATGCAAAGAATAAGAATTAATTGAGAGCATGCCATTGCACTTCAATTGTTTGAAATATTTCTTGTTAAAATAGACTGTGATAACACGAGATGCAAACGACTTTTAAATTCATTTATTTTTAGTACTAGAGAGAGAGACTCTAAAACAAAAGGAATTTTGTATGACAGTTAAATGAGGAAAAGCAATCAGATAGTCATTTTTCACAGGTGACTTGTTTGTATTTTTTCAGTGAGCTATTAGGCCGAAGTTAATGTCTAGGGAACTGTGTATTCATTATCTTTTCTCAAAAAGTACTTCAAAACTACCAAAAATATTAGTGCCTCCATTCTGGATCTTTGTTCCTTGATCATCAACACTGACTGAAACATTTGGGTCCCTGCAAAACAAGGTGCGGTTCTAGGGATTCACTCCAGAAACCATGCTCCAAAGACTGCATAGATGAGCTTGCACTAGCTTTGACTCCTGCATTTCGTTCTTCCTAGCAAGCACTCCTAGCAAGCTTTGCAGCCTCAAGCAACCTCGTGTGTCCCTCAATAAGGTAAAACATGCCTTCTGTTTCATATTATGAAAATACTGCTCTGATGGGCTGAAACATGACCCTCACATTTTTTTCAGAAACTTTGTGCTATAAAATACCATAATCACGTGTACAAGCAAGGACACAATGTAGGTTATTGAGGAAACACAGGACTATATAGTATGAATGCAGAAATTCCCAAATAATGTGGATGTAAGCCATTCTGCACCTCTGCAGTGAATGCGTTTACCAGTGTTGATACAGCCAAAGGAACTAACCCTTACCAATTATTTAGACAACTGATGGCAAAATTCACAACTATGTTAGCAGCAACAAACTACAGAAAGCACAACTCCCCCACCCCACTCTCCTGCATATACATACACACACTTGGATCCCATCTATATTTCATACAAGTTTTTTTGTACTTAACTGAGGTATCCAGACACCTTAATGTGTATAATCTCAAGAAAATATTCCAGGCAAGTCTAAACAGCTGACTTCAGCATACACTTCTGTATATGCACTACTTTACTAACACACGTAATCAACTTCATTGGGTCTCAGTGATTAAACATATACTTGGGTGTTTTTTGCATTGGGTTCCAAATATATTCAGGGTTCAAGTGAGTAAGACAACTCCGTACAGAACTTCCCCATCATGACCTTTAAACAAAAATAGCTGAAGTTCAGTGACTTCAATGACCATTAGGTCAGGTCTTGGGCACATTATGTTTACTTATGACAGAATGGATGCCCTTTTGATCTAGGGAAACAGTGTCCAGTCACAAACTACATAAACTACATATCCATCCTCAGCTTTCGTTCATATCCAAAAGGTCTGTTGCTCCTGCAGCCCTTGAAATGATTAAGAATTTTGCAGCTGTTAGCAATGCACTGAGTCAGGATGATATTTACTTTAATATAAATGTGTAAAGCTAAGAGGAACAGTTAAACACAGCTTTTCAGTTCTGCAAACTTGGCTATGCTTTAGTGAGGCTGAGTTCATTCATGAGAGCTGTTCTCAGAATTTTGAGCAGCAGATGTAATCTCTCCTGTGTGATTACATTTTTTATTCATTTCCTAGCACTTAATACTACTAGGCATGCACAGTATTTTGTGTTATTTCTAAACAAAATAAAATTCCATGATTCTTAAATTTTCATTAAAGGAAGAGATTTAAGTGAGTGTTTAAGTTTAATCAATTTCTATGGGGCTTATGTACACACTTCAATTAGCATATATGCAAATGCTTTGCTGGATCCTAATCCTGATTTGATAAAATTGCATTATCGGTTCTGTATTACTCAGTCTAGGTGTCTCAAGTTCAGCTCCCATTTCAGATGTCCTTTTCTTTTCATCCCTCAAATATTTGCTTTCTATTTGTCTTTTGGTGATTTGAATCTGATTCTTCATTTACTTCTAAAGAAAATAAACTTTTTCATGGTATAGATTCCCCATCTAAGCAGTCTTTCCATCACTAAATAAAGGCAAAACATCAACATGGACTTCTGTATTTACTGATGGAAATGCTCCAAGTCTAAAGTGAATTGATTTGAATTTTTTATTATTACTGTGAGCAGCAGCAATACTAATTTTCAGTCAGATGACTTTTTGCAGCTACAATCAAGACAAATCATAAAACAGAAATGATCTCCTCCCCTCTCTTTCAAAACAATCATGGAAAAGAAACAACCAGAAAGGTTCTTCAGAGAACAGTTCACAGCAAACTGTAACACTGTCTGCAAAGAAACTCCTCCAATCTTTGCAACTTCATAATCAACAACTGTAACAATGATCATTTGGGAGGGTTGGAGGGGACTTTCTTCTTTCACTTCCAGCTTAGCTGTTATTTGGCTCATATGGGTGAAATGAGACAATTCTCAGAGCCTGTCATCATTGTTCTTCATTTTAACGCATGATGACCTACATCTGCATAGAAAGTCTCAGAGACTCTTTGAGCCTGTCATCAAGAATATGTAGGAATCCTACACTGATGTATTCCACCTGGATGGTAGAAGCAAGGCAGAAAATTACACTATCCCTGATGACCAGACAGGTGCAGCAGGGGGATGGCCAAGCTGAAGGACTAAAGCTTTATGAGGCTCTAGGTAGAAGCCAAGTTGAGTAAATGCTGTCTGTCATTTATTAAAGTAGACCTACCATCATGATCCTGTAACTAGTCTTTTAACTAAGAACTGTGTCACCAGAAGGGTAAAGAGTTTGCCTTTTGTTGGTTGTGGCAGGACATACCTATGTTCCCTCTGTTAAAGGTAAGCATTTTATCTCCATAGGGTACTCCAAGTACTTACAAGTCTGTATGGGAAAAGATAAAAGGTGCGGCTATACTCTTTTTTTCCTATTTGTCACAAAGTACAAATTTCTACAGTCTACTGATCTGATTGACAACTAATATTTGTCACCAACTGATAGTACAGCAGAACTACTAACTTTGCCTTAATACTTCATATGTAACCTAATAACTGCAAAATTAACAACTTCTTAATTACTACCTAAACTAGAACTAAGAAGAAATGGTGGATTTTATAACCAGTGGCTCATTATATTCTCCCCTAGCCTGTAAAGATTATTTATGCTATGTATCATTTAAATTACAGTCACACTAAAAGAGCCTCATTTTACTTTGTCTTCACTGCATTGCACTGAATCATAAAATAAATGGTAGTCTTTTCTTCAACAAGCTTAAGATAGGAAGGATATGTTCGTAAGTGTTGCACGTATCACACCATGGCAAACGTTTCCAAATGTACACCTGAGAAGCCAATGGGCTATACCTCTCAAAGGGCAGGTTTGTTATATACCCAACAGGCTCAACCCTGGCTCTCTGAGCAGTAGATTTGATTGCTGGGGATAAGCTAAGTTCCTATTAGGGATGCTGTTGTGTGCTTCTAGTTTTTTTAAAAACAAGGCAGTTTAATTTCCTATAGGTTAGTTCATTTTAGTGTCCAAGAACAAAAAGGTAAGACATAAGAAACTCAAAAAAAGAGCAGATAGAGAAGCTGGATATACAATATAAGAGGGTCTGTACAAACAGTACCTAGGTACCTCTCGTTTAATTTTGCAGTTTGTCTAATGTGTGTACATGAATGTATGTATATATACTTTTCCTGTTTGTCTCTGATTATGACCTATTCTCCCCAAAGTATTTCATCTTATATATTGCTTGTAGGCAGCACTTTGTCTTTCATCTTTGCAGTTATATAACCATTCTCTTCCTTAGTTTTCAACATAGCAGCTTGTTTCTCAGTTTCCTCCTCTCAGCTTTCATATGGCAATCATCCCTTTCTCTGCTATATAGATATAAGGTCCCTTATTTTTTAGAATTTACACTTGTCTAGCTTTTATTAATCTTAAGAATATACCTGCTCAGTTTTTGTTCTGCTGGGCTCAACACACAGGAAAATGTGCTGGGAGCTTTCCCTATGTTTCTAAGGGAAAGTAGCAAGTAATTAAAAGTATATACTCTTTTGCTAAAAATAATTAGCAGCTAAATTATTTATTTAGGATATCATAATGTCAATTTGCTCTACTTACAGTTTGGAAGAAGCAGCTTATTGTTGTAAGTTGGCACATGACAAATGGCATATGAACAGTAATTAGTGCACTTTAAAACCTATAATCACAAGAATTTTAATTTTATCTTGCATATAACTGTGAAAGCACATGATAGCAGATATATATGAGAGTGGAGGTTCCCACTGATCACAGCAAAGACTTATTTTGTACTTGAATATTGTCATCAAACACAGTCAGAATCCTGTAATATGCAGCATAATTTTTAAGGTCTATCTTCACCTTGTTTCTCCTTTTTTCTTCATCCACCTTTGTTGTTTTGTCCTTTCTCATCCAGAAGCTTTGTCTCCTCTCTACTTTGAGAATGAAAGAGTATGAACAACACAAACTCTGCAGGGAGTTCAGGAAAATCTCTATTACAACATGATACCTCCTGCAGTTTTCATGTCTTCTTACACAGACAGAGCCACGGAAAAGACATTGAATCTAGGGCAATTCTTCTGGCTTCGCACTTCACAGGATGAGACAATGGGGAAACAAAGGACTCGCTAGGGATGTCCAGCAACAATGAAGCTATACCTGGTTAATGAGGAAGAAGCATTTTTATCCCAGATGCTCAAGTGTTCACCTTACTATGGATTTCAGTCAACTTATACCAGTATTATTTTATTTCATAAGCCTGCCAAAAGCATTTATTTTACTGTTTTTATGGGTATGTTTTTCAAAACTATTTACACTCCTGAAAAGTAATTACTATTCTGATTTTTTTTTCCTTTCTTTCTTTCCAAACCAGCTTAGCACTCTCCTTCTTTTTCTTTCTTTCCTTTTGTCAATAGAAAGGGAAGAAAACATAAAAAGTAAAGCTTGTGGATATCTCTTGGGTTGAGATACCCACTGCTTGCTGGACTATTTCTGTATCCAGCATCAACAAGAATTAGGTAAAATGTGCAATTCCTGGAAACTAGAGTCTACGAATTACATCTCTGAGTACCTTAACTAGCAGACAGTAGGGTTATATTCCTGCATGATATCCATCTGATTTACAAGTTCTGTAAACATAACGTGATCTCAACAGGTCAGAGAACAGTGTTAGGTTATTTTTGTAGTCCCACTTTGGTTTTGAATATGAAGTAGTATAAGCAGACATTTACCTGCTGTCTTAGGGGCACATGATGCAGTGCAGCTGTAGCTGCCCAAGTAACTTCTAGTATCAACAGCAGGTTTTGCATTAATGGACGTGCCTGATGGAGTCTGCACTCGCCAAAGTAGAGTTTTTTTTTTTTTTCTGAACTGGTTCAGCTTTGTTTCCTAAAGCCTCAGGAAATCCATGAGGCTTAACTCAAAATTAGTCCCTTTACAGTATGGAATAAGTACTAGAACCTCAGGACTTAAGTTTTGTGGTCTGAATTTTTCACCTGTTTTCGGCAGAGCTAACCCCATCCACTCTCCCCCCAGAGGCTCTGTTGAGAATTGAGGGATGATCACCATCAGCCTGCACCCCAGGGAGATCAAGCCACCTATCAGCTGCCTCCTGATCACTGCTGTACCCATTGGTCAATTGTAGCCAAACTGGACAAAAGAAAAGAGAGCTCAATATGTTAAATGCCTTAAAACTTTATGAAACTAGACAGCTGGGTAGAAGAGAGGAGAGAAGAGAAGTATTTGTGACTGTGCTGAGGAAAAGGTTGATAAACTCATTCTTCATCAAAGAATTAACATTGACAAGAAGTGCTACAAACTGGACTCCACTCATTCTGCTGCTCCAGGAACAAATCATTTCAGCATCTCCCTCAAGTGCAAGAGAGCTCTTTGCATCTGATGAAGTATTATGTTTAATCACTTTTAAATTATTGGTGACTTTCACTTAGTGAATTGATTGTCATAGTATTTCACAATGAATTTAACATTTTCTCAATCAAAATTTCTGAATTTATCAATCTAGTCTTCTGCATTTTTCTCTTTTGTTGATTTGAGAGAGTGCTTTATTCAGAAAAAAATCAAGTTTCTTTACTAAGAATGCTAATTGAAGTAATTCCTGGCTGATATATTTATTTTGCTTTTTGAGACATATTTTTCCTGAACCTTTTGTTTCTGAAACTGCATTAGTAGCTCAGCTAGCATGGGAAACAGGTAGGAAAGCTGTAATT
The DNA here is from genome assembly GCF_028389875.1 of Rhea pennata. Taxonomy (NCBI): domain Eukaryota; kingdom Metazoa; phylum Chordata; class Aves; order Rheiformes; family Rheidae; genus Rhea; species Rhea pennata. The sequence continues at coordinate 190,254,360 of NC_084663.1, forward strand.
CCTCAGCAGCTGCCATTCACCAGTTTCTGTATAAACTTACATAACCCTCAAATCTAGGATGCAGAAACTGGAAGTAATACTTGTAACATATGTAAGATGTTTCATATAGCAAACTAAAACCCCTAAAGGCTATTATATATATATTTAAGCACTTAGAAATAAACAAAAGTATTTTTCTGAATGATCAGCTGACAAATTTTACATTGCTTCAGTTTTCAGTAAAAAGGCTTTAAGATTGTTGCAAGACAGCAGTGGAGAGCTATGCTAACTTAAAGAATGAAGGTAGAACAGAGGAAATAAATATTAGGTTAAAAGAATCATATTTAAGCTATCCAAAGCTAATATACACATAGAGTATTGAGGGTGCATGGATATTTTTCCTGCTATGTGCAAGAAATAATAATATAAATTAAGTTCCTTGCCATCTTAAAGTGATTGAGGCTCATGTTTTCTGCCTGGTTCTGTACTTTCAAAGTGGGCCAAGTAATTAGCTTTTATAAAATAAACCATCTGCATGAATATAATCAAACATTATCTCAGCTGTATTTGATATTAAACCAGAAAAAAAACGTGGTTAAGTAGCATTTATCAAGCAAAAGAAGCCAAAATCTGCAGATATTCCATCTATAACATCCTGGTTAGTTGCTAAGCTTTTGAAGGGGTCTTGAATAGATTTTAAAGGTGGTGCTGCATAACTGATGTTGACATGGTAACATGCATAGTAAGGAAAAAAATCAGCTTTATTAAGAGTTTCATTTTAACTCCCTCTCCTTTCCCTGTGCCTGCTCACTTTCTCAGGTAAATGCATCCTAAGAGACTCTGATTGCAACTCATAATTATTTGGCATAATCAGAATTTGTTCTAGTCTTTTATTTTGTAGACAGTGGAATGGTAGCATGTCTACGAGATGAATCCCTAACAGTATTTTACAATGATCATGTTAAATTTAGTGCTGTGCCGAGAGAGATTATGTATGTTTCTTGGTTAATGGGATGCTTGCTATATGAGAGCTAAATCTGGCAGTATTGTGCTAGAGGAAGCAGACAGGAAAAAAAGAAGATTGCTCAGTATAGCTACACTAACGAACGTATAGGCTGTTAAGAGTCAATGCCCAGAGCCCCAGGCTCTGAAGACTCCCGTTAAGCAGACAAGACCAAAAGGGCTGAAGTTGGAGAACACAGACTGGAAGAAGAACAGCAGTGAAAAAGGATCCTGTAAGATAGACACAACAGCAAGTTTGCAAGAACAAAACTGAGACATAGTAAACACTCCTGTGACATTCGGTTAAGGCTGAGGCTTCATCGATGACCACAACAAAATCATAGGGCTCCAAGTAAAATAAATACACCTTTAGATTGTTTTAAAATAATTCTCTCAAAAGGTTTTGTTCCGTCTGCAAAGTATTTTGCTTTTAATAAGGATGTCATATCTTTATATACTGCTTCATTATCTTTTTCTCCAGTGAGAAAGCACTACAGATTGGAGTGTGTTGTGGGATGTGTCTGGCACTTTGTATTGATAGGAGGGAGGAAGGGAATTGCAGAGCTGGAATATCATCTCAGGAACATGATAGTCACAGACCAGGAGAGCAGTCAGAGTGCTACACTTCATAAATGCATGAGATAAGACAGGGCTAAAAAGGAGTGAGAGACAGGATCTAGTTACAGTCTTTGTTTCTCTATGTGGCACTTGAGACAGGTGTGCTGGATACAGAAACCTAAAGGTACTCAAACTTATTCAAATTTGTTAGGTAAGTCATGGATGATAAATGGAGTACTTTAGTTCTGAGGCTGATTGAAGGATAGAACTGCTCAGAGTGACTGAAAAATAAATTAGGGTGAAGCTTTCTCTGCAACTGTGACACTGGTCACTCTTCAACTCCCAAAATAACTTGCCACTTAGAAAAGTGAGATGTTATCATCACATTCGACAGCAGTGTTATTAGAGTGAGAAATTAGCATTTTAAGTTTTTTACCATGCTTTATAAGAGAGTTTTGCTTTACAGTGGAAATACTGATGTCACTCTGAAAGACCTCTGACAAAGGAATTTAACCAAAGAATTAGAAATATTTGAAAAACAACCTGACATACAAAAGAACATAAAATACTTTATAATTTTATGATAATTGTGTAATAAGATTGAAGCTAGCTTCCATGAAAGCTTCTGGGTCCATGCCAGCTCCACACATCAGCTTAACCTCTGATTTCTTTACCAGTGGCATTCCAAGACAGCAAAAATTCCAGTCACATTTTAAACTCAGAATTTGGTTTTCTATTGTTCAGATAATTCTAAATATAAACATCTTGACAAAATTAAACTTAGGAAACAAAAAAATAATTGTTTGAAGGTAGTCCCCTCTAGGTCTAGTAGACTGCCCAGAAACGAAGAAGGAAAAGAAATTTTAATGTCAATACCTATTGCAATATCATCACTTTAATAATTAAGCTTAATAAATTGTTTCTCCACATGGACTTGCTTTACTGAAGCTTCACAAACTTACACCATGCATGATTTAAGGTTCTTTATTTTAAAGCTATAAAGAGATGTAATTCTGTAACGTCTTTGTAAAACCATGCAAAATAGCTTTTCATAAATTTTCAAGGGTTTTGTTACACTAAACTTTCTTATACTAAAGCAAAATTAATTACTTCTTCAAAACAGAGGACCCTTTTTCATTTTCATGGTAAATTATGTTTCACTTTGTTACCAACTAAGAGTACATGGATTAAGTTCCTTAATACTATTTTCCTTCCTACCAACAATGACTTGAATGTCATCTTAAGATTTGTGTTTGAATTCTTTCTGTTCTTTCAGAATAATAATGGAAATAGCCATTTTTCCATCCAAAATCATGTTTAAAGCTATATATAAATGTATGTCATGTTGATTACACCTAAACTTTCCATGTAATCATATGAACAGGCAGAAAGACAGCTAACTGGTGATGAAAAACTGACAGCTATGCTGTTCTCTTCTAGGGCTCATTAATTTCCCACACAAACTTATTTACTTTATAGCTAAGATGACCCTATTTCTTATCAAAGGATTGAGCTGACATCCTCAGAGTTTTATCAACTTCAGAAAACATTTATCTTCCCCAGAGCAGAACTTTTGCCTTACCTTTTCTGAGGACTAATGCTAAATAGCATCTCCTAAAGTTAGAAGTTTTAGAAGAACTGGTTTAAGAGTTTTCAAGGTCATTAATGCACCTTGGGGCAAGTCCAGCTTGGTGAAGTAGAGCTGCAGGTATCTAGAACTATCTGAAAGTGCAAGGTATTAGGTAGATTTCAATTTTGTACTTAAGTATCTTAAGCCTGAGTCCTGTTTAGGCATTTAAGTCCTTTGGAGGAAGGGGAGAAGGCTGTCAGTTATGATTACTTGCCTTCTCCATTTGCTAGCTGTTTAGTTTACATAGGATATCTCAGAGAGAGTCTCTAGCTCATTTCTTTTCCTCTCTGCATACTGTTTTGATTATCTGTGCAGTACTGAGACAACCAGCGATGGCTGTGGGAATATTTTGTACTTTGATCTTTTTCTTGAACTATCTTGCCAAAAGAGTCAGAACTTGGAGTATCATTGCTAATGAAAACATTCCACTCTGCAACAGATATAACTATTGCTTACTATATATTTACTTCCATTTTGCTTTAGCAATAGTTATTTAGGATCAATAGCTGTGACCATTTTGTTCATCTTTCATCCCGATGAAACTTACAGCACAACTTTAGGTGGCTAACCATACCTGAATTAGCATCAACAGAGACTTGAGTAAAAAGTGCTTCTCTAGATCACAGTAAATGAGACAAGATTTTGCCATTTAGGAGAGGGAGAAACTTCTTCTACAAAGGATAAATTTGTGACACCTCCACCAGTCACTAATATCCTTCCACAACATCTCTTTAAAAGACCTGAGATTTCCCCGTGTTGTTATCTTTCTGCTGCCCTCACACATCCTTTTGTGATTTGGGACACTCTTGCTCATTACTTTCCTGATGAGCTAGGGTCTGTATCTCCCTCCCCTTGCAAAATCTTGTCTCATCTACTGTGATCTTCTAAACCTCCTCTGACTGACAAGACCCCCATGGCAGAAAAGCTATATGGAGATTTACTCCAGAAGTGGCACTCGTTAGCACAGAATTTCATTCTCCAAATCCTTTTGGGAAGCAGACCCTTTTTAAAAACAAATTTGTAAAACATGTGTCCCACCCCTAGCCTCACTAAATTATTTTTAACACACTAGTAAATGAATCTACCACATATGCTGAAGTAGTTCAAAAAACTATGTACAATCTGTGCATTTATAGTCATAAAACATTTAAGCTTCCCTTCATAATGAAATAGGCAGTTGGTTCCCAAATCCTCAGCTTAGAGCATGCCAATACTATTGAGACTTGAGCTGACGTTATTGTGAATATACATATTCAAAATTATTTAAAATGCTTCTGCCAAAGGTAAGCAATTAGCAAAGAATATCAATTTAATTAGTCTGAACAAAGGACCACTCAGACTTCAGAACTGCTCTAATTCGGCTTCTTGACAACCTGGAAAGGAGAAAGATTACAGTAGCGGTTCACTCAGATATACATATTGCTTCAATACATGATGATGGAGAATATTTTGGAGACGGATGGAGTTATTTGACAGGTAGGATTCAGCCTGCCAACTGCATAGTTGATTTCTAATTGTTAAATCCAAATGACAGGGTTTTAGGTTGAGATTGTTAACTAATACCAAATCAAATGGGACAAGCAATTCTTTAAGCATGCACTTACAATATTTGAAAGAAAAGAAAATTGGAGACATTAAGTCTGACAAACCATGCTGGAGGTCTTATGTTGACATAATTAAAATATTCATAGAGTATCAAAAAGTGAAAGACTACAGTTTTCCAACACAAAAAGTTATTTTTCATCCAACTCAGGTCCCCTTTATAGCGGTCCATCATCCCAGTGGACAGATATATAAAAGAAAACTTTACAAATGCTCATCCAGTGTCAGCATGTAATTATATCTGTTGTATGCAAACAGAATTCAGTCCTGACAAATATGTTTTTGAAAGGATGAATTTATTGAAAAAATCAGTTATAGACAGAATAAAAGAGATTAAAAAGAGTCTTAAAATGTGAATGATTATTCAAGGGAGGTAATTTTTTCTCCTGGAATCAAAAATCTAGTTGTGCAGTTAGGACAGTTAGTCTTTGGTTAAAAACATCCTCATTAAAAATGCTGAGGAAGAGAAAATATAGTAAAAACTTTATTATAGTTCTCATTATTTTAAGTCTGGACAAGTAAAATACAGACAACTGACATATGAGAAATCATCAGTGAGAAATTTTACAGCCAGAAATACTAAGGATAAAGAGGAATTTAAAAAGAAGTACTGGGAATAAAATAAATCCTAGCAAAGTTGCAAGTCTGGTCTTAGAAGCAGAAAGTTGAAATTGTCAGTAACAATGGAGAAAAGAAAGAAATATTCATGGAATACTTCTGCATAATGCAGTCACAACCTAATTATGAATGCTCTATTTGTTTTTCCAAAATAATATGTAAATAATTAAAAAGTACACAAGTAATTTAACATAATCTAAAAAGAATTTATTACTGGGCTGAGCAACTAATGTTGCTATTTAAGAAACCAAAGCATATTGAGAAAATATTAAAAATTTTGATAAAGTCATTATTATGCTAGTATTTGGACAACATAAAGAATATGACCATGACTATATCATTCTAGGTGTTCTGGAATCAGTAGCAGGTAAAATAATTTAAGTGCTGCTATTGATATAATCAATACAGAAGATGATTAGTACCAGTGAGCATTTCAAATTTAGCAGCTTTCTGGATGAGATTGCCAAATATGATTGATAAAGGTGACTGCATCGACATATGCTCCTGTAAAGCAATAGACACACAACAGTACATCAATCTAATTAAGTGATTAGTGTTATTTAAAATCAGTGCAACACATAATAATTAATTAAAAACAGGCTGATAGATCTCCAGAAGTAATTGTAAACAGCTAATCATTATCCCTTGGGTAATTCTTGAAGAATCCATAGACTTCTGCTCTTTTTCATTTGCTAGTTTTTCCCAAAGTATTTTCGATGTCTGTTTAGGACTATGCTGGCCCACCCCAACGCCTTTTGTGGTGCCCTTTGCAAACCCAGCTGGTTGGTGCAGCTTCAGTTGCTCCAACCCCTGCTGAGAGCTGGCACAGGCTGCTGGCGGAAACAGGCATACGTGACAACGCTCGCACCAGTCCCCTGGGCCTGGTTTGGCACCCTGAGAGCTGAGTGCTTCTCTGGCACAAAGTTGAACGAGCTCTAAATGCACCCTCAGCGCTCTTGCCTTGGGGTCAAGCCCTTACATTCTGGAAAATGCTGTCCTCTGCTCCTACAGAAGTTTATCAGGGATCTGAAGGAGTATTTAACAGCATTAATGGTAAAATTTGCAGATGGCATAAAATGCATACAGCACTAGCTAATACAAAGACAAGGCAGGTTTTCTATTGGGAAATTGACATCCTTTAGTAAGCCAGGGCTATTTGAACATGCTTTTTCGAGACAGCTGAATGCAGGGTCATTCAGCAGGAACAGAGAATGTAGGTCACGTTTAGAAGATTGGAGACAGTGTCCTGGAAAGCAGCGACTCTGAAAAGGATTTACGGCTCATAGGAGTTAGCCAACTAAAGAGAAGCTCCCAGAATGATCACGTAAAGCAGATGATGAAACCTTTAGCATCGGTGACGTAACTGCATCCAATTCTACTGCACACATTTCTAAAAGGTGCTTAAAAATTAGAAATGTTCTGAAAAGCTCTACTGGGATACTGTTAGATCTGAAAAACCTGATTTACAGTGACAGAGATGTAAAGCCCAAGTTACTTAGGTCATCCAAAGGAAGGTTAAGTGAATATACCATGGTTTAAAAAGCATGTATTATTGTGGAGGGCTCTGGAAACAGATAAAGTTCCAAAATCTGTGCAAGAAAGAAAGACAAATTCATATTAGAAAAAACAACAGAGTTCTTTTAACAGGAAGGCTATATATCTATTGAAACAATTTATACAAACTTTGTTCCTGTTTAGAATTGCATTGTTAAATTTAGGCTATGGACAAACATAAAAAAGGTAAAGGGCAAGGTTCTTCCAAAGTGCTTTAAAAAGATGGCAAATGTGCCTGAAGAAGGCAAACTTTCCATGCTACATGGAGTTGTACCTTCATGTTAAACACAGTGCTGCAAATGAAAAAAAAAAAAAAAAAAAAAAACACGTTTTAAAAGAATCTTGCCTATTAAGCTTATGCTTTATTACTGATTTATATTCTATTGTTTCCTTTTTACCTTTGTTTGCTTTGTGCTTGTCTTTTTATTTTAAAGTGTAACCTAGTAAGAGTGAGGATCCTATCTTGAACATCTGCAAAGTATTTTGCACACTTAGGCTAGACGTAAATAATACATGTCAGAGAAATGTAAACACCAATGGGAGAAATAAATTATGTACGTGAACACAAGGCACTATAGCCAGAAGTAATGAGCTCAAACATAAGAATTTTTCCATTAACCTGATTGTCAGAAAAAAACCTCCACGTAATTGGAGGAACTTGACTTCCAAGTGAAGTCTCCTTTGGGAAGTAGTAGAAGCTCCATTACCTGAAACATTTAAAATGAACTGGACTAAACAGCACCGAAGAATGTTAAAGAACAATCCTACTTTGTCAGAGAATGGGCCTAGAGACCATGGTAGTCTTTCCTAGCAGTGATCTTTGAGACCTCTTGTTTTTTCATATCAAAGAATAGTAATTTAAGACCATAATGAACATGTAATTTCATTGCTGACCTACCTCAGAAGCAGTTTAAAAAAGTAGATTTTTAATGCAAGGTATCAGAATTTTTTAAAATTATTTTCCATTCTCCAACCAATTAAAATAATAATTGCCACTATCACCATATCTATTATATCTAAATACAGATCAGAGATTTTAAAAAACAATAGACTAAAAAGGAACATAACTCGCGAAGCACTCAATGTGGTAGTGTTCAATTTTTAGGAACTTCTATCTGAAAAATTCAGTCCTTAGTTCGACATTGAATATATGGAGAGAATTAAATGCCTTAGAATGAGATCCCCCCCAAAATAGGCAAGAACAGTTAAAACATTTCTGAGGACAGAGATGTGCACTAAATTCTGAATCTTTCTGATACTCAAGTATTTTAATGCTGCTACTTCTTCAAGCAGAGATTCTCCTGAAGGTCTTAGGTGGTCATTTTTGCTTTCAAAACCTATGGAAACAGGAAGTTTAGCTAGAAGACTTCTGCCTCTGCTTCATGCAATAGTTTTGTGATTAAAGAACATCTTCAAGATGCTGAAGACAAAGCAACAATTAATTTTTCTCTTTCAGGGAATCTTCTGCCTCCTAAGGGCCTGTCTGTGGACTATCCTAGGGGTATAGGGAAGAAGCGGAGTGCTCCATCTTTTGAGCCTCTCTGTTTTTGTAGAATGAAGGCTTCATTTGTCCAAAGGGACAGATTAAGCAGGAGCCTTTTCATTGGGAGAAGGCACCTGGGCTTAACTCCCTGCTCCACTGCTTGTTTTTGGATTTATGGATGTAAAATATATGAATGGTCTGCAATATAGGAAAACAAAGCTATCTTTTGTCTTCTCTACTGAGTGCCATAACCACTAGGTTACAGACCAATTCCCTCTCTCTGATCTAATGCATTTTTAATTCTTTTAGAGTACAGAACAGTTTCAGCAGAAGGGACAGAAAGTGTTTGCTTTGTTTCCTTCCACGTCCCTCTGGACTGTGCACTAGGATGTTTACCTGTCAAGTAAAAGACAGGAGTTAAAATCCTTGTTGCACAGAGGAAAGGAAACCAGGTCCTCCACCTTGGGAATGGTTTCATCAGTGAGATTTGGGTATTAAAGAGGAGAATTGCCCAGTGTTTGAGGAGAAAATAGCAGCCACCCTGAGTTTTTGTGTGGAAGTTGACTCAGCAAACGCGCTCTGCGGCCTGAGGGGCTCAAGCATGAGTGGAGCTACTTAGTCTGATGAAGTCTGAGACGCTCTAGGGCAAATGCGATTTCTGGGAAATTTAAGCAGAAAACCCGCAGTGTCTATGGAGGTTAGTCACCTCCAAGGTCAGGCAGTGACCGAGGGCCACGGGGATGCCCGACGACCTGAGTAGCTAAATTCACGTCAGAGCCGCCCTCAGCACACAAGCCCTACCACGGGGCGCCAGCGGGCTCCCAGTGCTCTAGGATCAGGCCAGCCCGTGCGAACACCCAGCGACACGTTTGGTCAGCAAATGCTTTTGACAGGCGCTCTCGGGCGTCGGGCCGAGGCCTGTCTGCGGCAGGCAGCGCGCCACCGGCCTGAGCCCGCTTCCCCGGGCGGAGAGGGAGGCGGCGAAGGTGGCGGGCCGGCTGCGACCAGAACCGCCTCACGGGGGGCCCGTTAGGCATAAGCGGCCGCCCCGGCGAGGGCGCTGCCCCCGGCTGCCCTGCGGCTCCCGCGGCGGTGGCGGGCGCTGCCGCAGGCGGCTCGGGCTCTGCCCCGCAGCGCGGAGGGCCGGGCGGCGCGCAGGCGGCGAGGGGGAGCAGAGGGAGAGGGGGCGGCGGCGGCGGCGCCGCCCTCTGGAGGGAGAGCCCGCGAGAGGCTGGTGTGAAGAGCCGCATCTCAATGAGGGCCGGGCTAATGCAAATCACTGCAATCGGCAGCAGCAGAAGAAAGGCGAAGCAGCTGCAGCGCGGGCTCCCCAGCAGCGCTCTCCAGCCGGGGGAGGCGTAACAAAGGCATCCGAGCCGCTTTCTGCGGCAACTATTGCCATTAAAGCCGGGTGGTCGCCGGGGGGGAGGGGGGAAGCCGCCGCCGCCGCCGCGTTTCAGCCGCTTCGCATTTCGAGCCGCCGCCTTCCCTGCGCGCCCAGCGGGCACATCCGAGGGAGAAGGTGCTCGCGAGGCTCCGGAGAGCAGGTAAGCGCCGGGGTGCGGCCGCCGCTCCGCTCCGCGGCGGCGGCGCGCGGGGCCGTTGGCGGCCGTTGGGGCGCGGCCGTTGGGTGCCCGCCGCGCTGCGCCGTGCTGCACCTGTGCCCATTGTGTGGGGCGGCGGCCCCGGCCCCGGCCCGGCGCCTCAGGGGAGGGGCAGCTCCGCGGCGGGCTGCGAGCGCCGCGGGCGCCGGCACCCGCCGCCCCCTCGGCAGTAGCAGGGGGCTGTCGGCGGGCGGCTGCCTGCGGCTGGGTGTCTGCCCGCTTGCTCCTGCGTGAGCCCTGGCTCTGCCTCGGGGCTGCCAGGTGCCGAGGCAGCGCGCTTCTGTCACCACGCGGCTGGCGTCGCGCTGCCGGGCTGTGGCGGAGCCGAGCGCCGGGTATCATCGCGGAAGAGGTTCCAGCAGCCTCGGTGCATTTCAAACACGTTTCTCCTGCCCGGCAGAATAAACCCTCGTTTTTCGCCGCTGTCCTGCCTTTTGGCCTCCCCCAGTGACTTGGTAGTCAGCCTGTTCCGTAGTCTGTGAATGGTGGTAAATTGGGTCTCTTGTCATGTCGCGGCAGGTATTTTTGCTCAGCGTGGATGATTGTTTTATGTAATCGCTCACCCACACCTGCATTATAAATAACCCTTTAACAGGTGCATAGGATGTGAATTACTGAGCATGGTGGTTTCCGTGGGGGAAAACCAGGGGTGTGTCATTTTATTTATAAATTCTTACACACATACATATACACACACACACACATATAGAGAAACATCTGATGAGATCAAATTATTTAGAATTTCTTTGTCTGCTCTGACCTTGTGGTTTGAACACGCTGTTCGGTAAAAGGCAGGGCTGTGTTGTTCAAGGGGAGCTCTATTTCTGTTTTAAAGAGCTTCATTGGGAATTATAGCCGTTATTGATTAAAGCGTAAGCGAGTGGAAGAAAGGGCAGTGACTGACACTGTTCCCCTTCCCGTGCCCCATAATCCAAAATTATTTGAGCTGAAAGACTATAAAAAGCGTGTCTTCATAAAAACTTGTATTTTCTTCTTATTTTTTTTCCCTTGTGTTTGAGTTGGTTTGAGCAAATGAAACAGCAGATCTAGAGAAAAATCCATTTTTATTGACACGGGCGTTGCTTCTGAGGTAAAGGATTTGCATTGTGAGTTCTCCTGGGATGGTTTAAACCCGAATAAATGGTTCTTATTGGAACTAAAAATGAAACAAAACACTTGCTAATAAATATTTTGTACAGAAACATTGGTGGTATGATAGTTGTTCTAAGAATGGCCATTAAGTAATATTCTCTATTTAACCCATAGAGAAATGTCACTGAAATGCCAAAGCAAATTTCCTTGTTTTACTAGTCAGCGATGTGGTGCGAGTGCGCTGATGTAGAAGGATGTAGATTAGAATCTACTTTCTCCTATATATGAGGCAGTAAATGTTAATTAGGTAGTTTTAAAGCTGGGTCTTTACAAATATAAATTTTGCATATATACATAAGCACATGATCCTATAGGCCTACATAACAGAATAAGCTGGGAGCTGTAACCAAACCAGGGTAAGTAACTTCCACCAAGGCCCTGCTCTTGCAGTGGTTTGCTTTAGATGCTTGCTTTAGATGCTTGCTTTAGCTAAGCACTTCAACAGCTCTAAGAAGTTGAGCACATCCCCTTCAGTTTTGCAGCATCGGGGTGCAACTCATCAGGGTCCAACTGTATAATCATTGTTTTAATACAAACTTGTATAAACTAAGGAGTATCTGTAAGTCTCACCCCCCCCCCCCCCCCCGTATTTCCTCCTATTGCTTAATAGTTGGTCTGTTTTTTTTTTTTTTTTTAATGGTCACCTAATTACTAGGGATTGAAAAAAGCTTGTGCTTGCCATTTTTTTTCTTTTCATTGGAAATCAATGAGAAAGACCACTTCTAAATTAGGTCTGTGTATTAGTGCTATAAATAAACTTACTGTGCTTTGCTATTCTGCAGATAACTGCAAAGGTAGGTGTCCCTTAAACTAGAAGAAATATGTTTTGAACCTAATGATCTTTTTTTTTTTTTTTTTTTGAATCTTTTTTTTCATTTTATTTATGAAGATTAACATCCCACTTGTAGTAATTAATCTTGTGTTGGTCACAAAAAGGAAAGCAAGTATATACCTCCTTAGTTGCATTTTGGAAAATATGAGCTTCCTTTTGTGTGAGCTGTATTGAACGCTGGATCATTTTGGTCAGAACTGGCCATACTGAAGTGTCTTTGCTGCTGTCAAACCTGGAAGACGTAAATTGCTAATCTGCCTGCTGACACTGAATTCATCACTCCTTCAGTGACAGTTTTCCTGCTGAAAGAATCTATCAGCATTGATCAATTGAATATTGGGCCTGGGATATTAATAATATATTTGGTAATTTTATAAAGCATTAAAGTAGCTTGCTCACTGAATAATACTAATTTCATGACTTCCTCAAATCTTTTTTTTTATTTGTCTTATTTATTCCATGATATTTGAGCACTTCTGTTGGTTTAGAGTATGTGAAGTATTTGCACAAGGGCAACTGCAATAGCTTATTTCAAAGCTTAGGCTGTAGGGAAACCAATGATTGGAATAAGCAAGGGCTTTTTAATAGTGGAATTGACCCCTTAAGTCAGCTTACTGGTAGTGATAGTCCTGATTCTCTTCACCAACCTGCTACATCTTTCTTCTAGGACTTCTTCATTGCTTACTGATTGGCAACAAGTATTGTCTTCTGAGATGGTAACTTCTGAGATCACAGTAGGAGCAGTTTAGTTGGGGCAAACAGTTTAGACTGCAAACTGGTTATGTCACTTTTAATAGGATTCAAATATCACCTGAATGTAAGATGAGAAAAAGCAGAAAGCTGACTTGTTTGCTCTTTTTTTCCAGTAGTTCAACTTTGCCACTTCAGTTTCAGGGGTCTTACTGAATTTAAATGAACATTCTTTTATGTTTGCATGTTGCTAAGCAGTTGGTTTCATGAGTGGTATGTCTATGATGTATAAAACCCTCATGTCTTACAAACTAGATTTTTACAGCATGACAAGAGAGCTATAAAGTGAACATGTGAATGTAGTATGGTTTTGTTCAAGCTTTTCTTCTGAACTTGGAAAGGAGTCTTCTTGTGTGCCCTGTATACAATAAAATGTCTCAAAATGAGCTCTCTTGGAATGTCTCAAAATGAGCTCTCTTGGAATGTGTAAGTTCTTAATCTTTTTCTCTTTTCTTGTGCATCCCTTAGGTTGAACTTCAAGATGTCCTTTGGGAGAGATATGGAGCTGGAGCATTTTGACGAGCGTGATAAAGCGCAGCGGTATGGCAGAGGGTCCCGGGTAAATGGTTTGCCTAGCCCTACCCACAGTGCCCACTGCAGCTTTTATCGTACCCGTACTCTACAGACCCTCAGTTCTGAGAAAAAAGCTAAGAAAGTTCGCTTCTATCGTAATGGAGACCGGTATTTCAAAGGGATTGTGTATGCCATCTCCCCTGACCGGTTTAGATCCTTTGAGGCTCTGCTGGCTGATCTGACCCGAACTCTATCTGACAATGTGAATCTGCCCCAGGGGGTGAGAACAATCTACACAATTGATGGCTCCAAGAAGATCTCCTCCTTGGACCAGCTAGTAGAAGGTCAGCAATGATATTTGGAGGCGTAAAGTTGTATTTGAATCAGTGTTTGTTAAATTTCGTTAAGTATTCCACAAGTGAGTAATAGTATTGTTCTTATTATTGATAGAGAAAAGAATTTCCAATGGTATAGCTTGAATTGCAAATACCTTATTGTGCTGTGAAATATTTTTATCTTGCCTTACTTCTCTCTTTTTGAAAGTGTCTGACTGTTCCCTTTCTGTTAACCTAGTAGTGATAAGCCTAGGTCTTGAAGACCTCCTCTGCTGCTTATTCTGAACTTGCATGTTTAAAATGCCAACGAAAGTCTAGTCAGTTATACTTGACAAGATCTATGATGCCCATTTTCATAGGTTTCATTAGCAGATATCTTCACTTCTACATGAAAGACAGTTCTAATGAATTTGCCTCTCTCCCCTTTGAAAAGCTGTTCTCAAGCGAAGAGCTCAAACTCTTCCATACGAGTAATTATGCCTTAGCTAAAGTACTCTGCACTCATGCAGTGGAATAAATGTAGGCAACCTTTTAGAGTGATGTTGTATCTTTGGCTCTGCTGGGGTAGATGGTTTGAATAGATTCAACCTTTTTCTCTCCTGTGGAGTTTTTCCTTTTCCTCTTCCTCTGTCCAGTGACATCCTTGCATTACTCTTAAATAAGGCACCTGTACCTGTAGCATAAAGCATTATCAGTTACTCCAGCATAAAGTGCCCCTGGCTTGTAGCTGGCTTCGCATTCTGTCTGTAGGCAACATCTCTTAGTAGAAAATGTCAGAACATGTAAGGCCTGAAAGCATTAATTGTACATAGCTGTAAGTGCGTTTGTTTTTGTCTGTGAAGTTCAAGGGCATAGATTTGGCTCTGTAGAAAGGAAGTAAAGCTTAAACAACTTTGTTTTTGATGTCTCTCCTCTCTTACCCCTGGCCCCAATGTGCCATGGGCAACCCTGTAAACTAGAGCATGGGCCTGTTAATGCTTATGGGAGTAATCTGATAGTGTCATCTCTCTGTGGCTGTAGCCACAGGAGAGCCCATTTAGATTTGTAACAGATTGTATTTCCTCATGATTTTCATTTTTAGCACTAGGTGAAAGAATTTTCAGTACCATTATATTATGAGAGAGGATGAGAAGCAGGGTAAGTTGGGGAAGAGAAGAAGTTGTTAATGCTGAATAAGGCTCTTGAAAGAGAAATGGATCTTAATGTAGCAGGTATTCAGCCACCAGTGAGTTGTCTCCTGTAGAGGAGAGCTTTTTTTAAAGAGAAGTTTTGAAAAGAGGGTGTTCTTGATGATCCTCCCTGCATTAAAAAGCAGAATAGAGAACAACATGAAGATGCTCAAAGAGAAAGTTGGAGTGGTGGGATTGCCTATGCAATAAGGGTTTTCGGGGTTAAGACTGTAGTTTTGATGAAACAAAGAAAACTAATATTAAGATCCATATCTTGAATTCCAGGGCTGACTTAGAACTGTATTTTTCAGGGCAGTATTTAATTAGTGGAGAAAATCAATTTCTGTACGGATAGACCAATATTAATCAACATCTATTTAAAAACAGCATTTGTATACTTTCTTCTCATTAGCTGTATAAATAATTGTACTTATTTGATTGGTATGCTCACCAAGAAGCATGTATCATTGATATTAATGTTGATTTGCACAGTCTCTTGCTGCAGCCAAAACCAGATGCTGGGGGGGGGGGGAGGGGGAGGATCTTGAATGCAGAGGATGAAATCAATTCTAGTTAAGCCTTGTTTATTTTGGCCTCCTAGAGGATAACAATATTGTGGTTATGAATCAGTCATTTAACATGAATGATAGTACCAGGGGATAAGGTTAATTTTAAAAGAAGGGCTTTGAGATTTCTTTTATTTTTGTGAGCCTTTCTTCCTTATTTAATGAACGTACCTGCTTTTCCTGGGTACACTTCAAGTTGGTAGTGATGGTTTTTATGTAAGCTCTTTCCACTCTTTACTGTATAAATTGAATAATGCTTGCATAGTCTTGTACAGCATTAATAAGCAGAGCTACAAGCTATGTGTTTAAATAGCTGGAAAATCACAATTTTTGCCTCTCATCAAATGACACTTTTGCTCGAACTGTTGGAGTATGAAATATTGCTTTGTTCATGATGCAACTATTCCCTTGCTGTATGAGTTAACTTCATGAGACTGCTGTGAATTTGGATAGTAGTTTTTTTCATAGGCACTGAGTTAGTGATTCTATTGTCAGGTAAATGTGATGAGGCCTTTATTTAATGATACTTATTTCCTCTTATGTCTATGACAAAGTTACTGTACTCTTCCCTTCCTACACTGGGGAGTAAAGAGAGAAAAGCAACTAGTTCTTGGGGAAAACTAGCCACTGCTTTTCATCTAAGAGCTAAATACATAATTTGCATGAAAGTAGTACCAGCAGAAAAGAAGTTGTAAAGGAGTTGCTTTTCATCGGTAGTATTTAGTTCTAAATACTACATTTCTTCACTGTGAGAGTGACAGAGCACTGGCACAGGTTGCCCAGAGAGGTTGTGGAGTCTCCTTCTCTGGAGATGTTCAAGGCCCACCTGGATGCAGCCCTGTCTACCATGCTCTAGGTGACCCTGCTTGAGCAGGGAGGTTGGACTAGGTGATCTCCAGAGGTCCCTTCCAACTTTACTGATTCTATGATTGTGCGGCTGGTTATATTGAGGTCTGTGAGCACATCTTTTTATTTGAAACTAATGGCATCTCTGTATGTTTTTGAAGACTTGGGACATGTGGGATTTCTTGGCCTTTGATAATACTGTTACAGAATGTTTCATGCACTCAGTAACTTCCTTTCTCCTTTCACCGTAACTGAGGAAAGAATATAATGGATTCAGATTACCTTCTTTGTCAGACCGGATGTTCAGAACCCTTTTTGCCATTAGAGAATGGCTTCCAAATGTGAAATGCCTTTTTCCTTTGGTATAGCATGTATTCAAAGCCTCTGGGAACAATGAAGAGGAAGCTGCTCTTAAGACTAACTTGTCTAGTTATAAAGAAGGTCTTAGAAAAGAACTAATTTGATTTGCTTTTCCAAAGATTAGTATAACATCTTTAAACCAAAGAGAAAGGTGGTCTGATGGTTCTTATCCTAAGAACATTTAGCACTGTGACAAGAACAATAATAAATTGGAGTAAACGGGATAACTCTAAAATAAAGGTATTGTTTACAGTTGTTATTCTTGGGGTCCTACTTCATGGAACAATGACCGCAGAATCAATTGATGGCCATAGCTGCATCCATTTCTCATTAATTTTTATTATAATATTACCTCAGTCTTGGGAATGAACCAGAATCAATTGTTTTAGGTTTCCACAATTCTTACCACAAAAGATGAACCCTGCTGCAGAGAACTTGCAGTCAAAGACAAAGCAAAAAACCCCAGACCACAAGATGGGCAAAGGAGTACTAGGAAACAGTATTGTCACATGTCAATGTGACATGCCACTGGGTGCACTGCCAAACTGTTATGAAGATTTGCATGCGTACGTATGCACACACACACAAACACACACCTACACATACACATAGTGTAGGCTTAGTGGTAAAAATAGTTTTGAGGAATGATTTGAAGAAGAAAGATGAATGTCTCTGGGGGGATTATCTCAAAGCTGTAATCCTAATTGAAGGAGCTACCTGAAAGAGCACAAATGTACTAGTTTGAAAATCTGGTAATGGCTATAACTGCTAGTAACAGTGTGGGGACAATCTCACTCAAAGGAGGTGATGGACCCCATGAAGTTAGACTGAAGAGTCTTCCAAGTGGAGGTAATGCAGTTTGTATTTGATGCAGCAGGAAAGCTGCCTGCCAGTGGAGAATTCAGGAGCAGGGTCTCCTGGCTAACTTGGTGGGCTATGGCAGAGTTCCCATCGTTTGTGTGTGGGGGGTCTTGCTATTCTCACTGTCACCTTATTCCTCTTCTCTCTGCTTTCCCCTCTCCTTCCTGTTCTTGCTGCTGCCACCTCTGCTGCCTGCTCCAGCAGTGATGGTGGTGAGGCCAACCTTATCAGCCCATGGGAACTGATTGACCTGATCTCTGATGTGCTCTATGGCAAGACTTAGAAGAGCATTAGCTAACCTCAGCAGTTAGGAACTGATGGGCTAGAAAGATACATCAGAATGTATATTATATCAGCATATATAATGCACTATCAAAATAATAACAGTAAAGTGTCTGTTTAAGTACTAGTAGAGCTGGATCTGTATGGACATTTGTTCATAGGACTGAATTTACACTGGAGATTAAGCATGGACTTTATCCAGGTCTATGAAAGTTAATGAAGCTTGGACTAGATCCTGTGACAGAAGTGCCTGCAATCCTTATATTGTTTAATAAACAAACAGCTGAATAATCCTGTTCATAAAATGGTAGAGGATTGTTAAACTTTTTGGCACTTTTTGTTTATTTGATGATTTGTTGAATTTGAAAAGACTTTCTCATTAGCCACATGTATGCATGCAGTCTGTCTTTCTAAACAATTTTTATTTTTTTTTTAGAAGATCTCATGATTTTTGGATTTTTTTTTTTTTTTTTTTTTTTTTTTTTTGTAATTCTAGGTAGTTTTCAGTGATAATCCTTATGCAAATGCAAGGCCTATATTGCTTGTACCAAGAGTGAACATTTTTTTTGCTTGTGGGGTGCATTTTTCTTGCTTGTGTTTGGAAGAGGGGGAAACTTTTTTTCCTTTCAATCAGAGCAGAAAGAATGATGTGCCTTCTATAAATCAAAGTACAAAACAGCCCTTGTAAAAAATGACATCTGATTTATTCCTGTTTCTGGAAGCTTCTTGGCACATCTGATTGCTAGATGAAAATAGGTAGGGTAGGTTTATTTCCTGAAGATACTTCATCTCTTTTGCACTGTTGCATTGTTTCAGACACTCTAGAAAGACAAGTTTATCTAGGTTATTGCTCTATTAAGTAACACATTTGGGAACTGCCAGGTAATAGCTTATTTGGTTCAGGTTCATCTTCCTTTTGCAGTCTGCTCTGCGTGGTGAGGGATTGTCAGAATTGTGTCCTTTTTCTCCCAGGGCGTTGTTCCTCTGTCTTTTGCTCGTATGACATCGAAGGGGTGGCAGTGAAGAAGGATGTATATATCTGTTGCCCTGGATGATAGGGGTGTCAGTCCTTTCCTGTTCTCTTAAGTCTGCTTTTTGTTCTATTCTTTGGGAAGATGGACTGCAATGAATGACTGCTGCGCTAACCATCTTCAGCAGGAGGCACAACGTTTGCTTACTGCTGTTCTTCCATCTCAGCTGTGTTTGTAGTTTAACCTTTTTTTTCCTAGTAGATGCTTAAAATAGCGTTGGTTCCACATTTGAAGACAGTTAAGTGGCAGTCATGCTGTCTGACAATAAATGGTTATTCCTTCCTTGCTTGCAGGTTTTCTACCAGCTCATGGAACCTTCTCTATGGAGCCATTAGGTTAGGCTGCCTTCAGCCCAGAAAGCCAATCAGAATAATTTCTTTCAAGAGATAGTGACTAGGACATTCTAGTAATGAAAATACTAGCAAGCTGAAGAAAACAAATAAAAAAAAATGTTAATACACTGGAGAGAGTGAGTCAAACATTCAAGTCAGGAAAGTTACAGTATTTACAGGCACCCACTCTGCATACAGATTTTTTTTTTTTGATTATATTTTTAACATGAGACATGTTATGACATTCTGTCATGACTTAGGAGAACTATCCTCTGATGTTAAATGGCTCCTGTGGTTCAGCTGCATTAAATTTTGACGGAAGTATACCTGCAGGTGGTAGGCTTTATTTTATCTTTTATTTTTAGCACAAAGCAGTCCTACAGGATTGGCTTTCTGATTAGCCTTTGAATACTAAGATATATTTTGTCTGTTACACTCTAGATTTTCTTAAGCATTCATACAACTTAAAGTTAAGCTCTCATACAACTTAAATTGTGAGATTACCATTTCAAAAACAGAAAACAAGCATTGTGTATCTTTTTTCTGAACGGATAAAGTTAGATACGTTTAAAATATTCTGTTGCTGGGAGAAGGTGAGGAGGAATGGGGGCTGTCAGGAAAGAGGTACTTTCTAGTGTTTAATAATACTTTTTTCCTAGGTATGTTGCAGATGCTCCAAAACGGTTGGATGTCCTCTCCCTTTTTTTAAAAAATTTTAGTGGTTATTGATACTGTAATCAAGAGTCAAGATTTGATTAGTGACAGATGACTGCACTGTGAAATGCTCACTCCCTTTTCTTGGGAGACTGCAGTCTAATAGATTTTTTAAGTAGGCTGTTTCTACTGTAGTTCTGCTTAAGGTCCCTTCTCCATGCATGTTTGTGGGTTTTTTTTGTGTTCTACAAATCTAATGTTTGAAGATTGTTCTTTCTTCTACAGGTTAACTTTTCCTCCTGTCAATTAGTCAATGCCTGTGTTTGAGGGCTGTATTATGTGCCTGATTTAGAGTTGCTGGTGCTCAGGTTCTGACACCTCTCAGAGGTGTGTTTCTCTGTTGGTCTGGAGCTGGGAAAAATAACTTGTAGCTGCTGTTGGCTGTCAGCAAATTACTGCTTCTGTCTCCTCTCAGGCACAAATTGTTGTGGTGAGGCTATTGTCCATGAGACTGGTAAAGATTACAAAAGATTACAAAAACAGATTACAAAAAAATCATGTTAGAGCTGCACTTAGAATCATAGGATCATAGACTGATAGTTTTAGTCTCGTTCTGATTGCAGTGAGCCTGTTTGATGCTAGACCCTGATTCAGGAGCATCCTTGTTTAAGTCTGAGACTAAAGGACTACAGACCTCTCTGCCTCCTCATCAGAACAGCTGGGGGAGACTCTTCAGGAAACAGTAGTTAAGCAGAAGGTGGATCTATTGGATTAGTTATTCCCCCCTGCAACATTGAGGCAATTTGGTGCTGTCCTTGAAGTAGTTATGCCTACTGTAGAACTTTTTTGCAGCCCTCTTCCCTTTCTTAAGGTAACTATGAAAAAAGAAGTGAGGATGAAAATCAAGGTTAATGCTTTTTGTTCTTTCTATTGAGATTTCCTTCTCACACAAGCACGACTGAAGCTAAAGGATTAGATCAGACATGGAAATTTCTGGTTGCTGTCAGTGTGAGGCTTGGGTGTTAAGGTGAAGAAAACTGGATTTACACTTAGATGTTTCTAGTATTAGGAGTACTTAAACTTTGATTATTGTCCCTGTCCCCTTGACACCCTCCTTCCAGGTACTTACGCACGTTGATAAGATCCCCCTTCAGTCTTTTCTTCCCCAGGCTAAACAGGCCCAGCCCTCACAACCTTTCTTCGTAGGACAGGTGCTCCAGCCCTCTGAGTATCTTTGTAGCCCTACGCTGGACTCTCTCCAGTGGCTCCATGTCTCTCTTGTCCTGGGGAGCCCAGAACTGGACACAGGACTCGAGATGAGGCCTCCCCAGGGCTGAGGAGAGGGGCAGGATCACCTCCCTCCACCTGCTGGCAACATTCTCCTAATGCAGCCCAGGAGACCATTGGCCTTCTTGGCCACAAGGGCACATTGCTGGCTCATGCTCAACCTGTCATCCACCAGCACTCTCAGGTCCTTCTCTGCAGAGCTGCTCTCCACAAGGTCAGCCCCAAGCATGTCCTGGTGCTTGGGGTTATTCTTCCCTAGGTGCAGGACTCTGCACTTGCCCATGTTGAACCTCAGGAGGTTCCTCTCCTCCCAACTCTCCAGCCTGTCCAGGTCTCTCTGAATGGTAGCACAGCCCTCAGGTGTGTCAGCCCCTCCTGCCAGCTTGGTATCATCAGCAAATTTGCTGAGGAGGTATTCTGTCCCCTCATCCAGGTCACTGATGAGGAAGTTGAAGAGGATGGGACCCATCTAGACACAGGGCTCCGAGTAGACTCCACGCCACTGATGATGACCCTCTGAGCTCCGCCTTTCAGCCAGTTCTCAATCCACCTCACTGTCCACTCATCTAACCCACACTTCCTGAGCTTGCCTAGGAGGCTGTTATGGGAGACAGTGTCGGAAGCCTTGCTGAAGTCAAGGTATACAATGTGCACTGCTCTCCCCTCATTTACACAGCCAGTCATTCCATCCTAGAAGGCTATCAGATTGGTTAAGCAGGATTTCCCCTTGGTGAATCCATGCTGGCTACTCCTGATCACCTTCTTTTCCTCCATATGTCTGCAGATGACATCCAGAATGAGCTGTTCCATCACCTTTCCAGGGATGGAGGTGAGGCTGACTGGCCTGTAGTTGCCTGGGTCCTCCTCCTTGCCCTTCTCGAAGACTGGAGTGATATTGGCTTTCTTCCAGTCCTCAGGCACCTCTCCAGTTCTCCATGACTTTTCAAAGGTGATGGAGAGCGACCTGGCAACAACATCCGCCAGCTCCCTCAGTACCCATGGGTGCATCCCATCTGGGCCCATGGATCTGTGGATGTCTAGCCTGCCCAGAAGGTCTCTAATGCTATCCTCCTCAACCAAAGGAAAGTCTTTCCTTCTCCAGACTTTCTCCCTTACATCCAGGCTGCAGGATTCCTGGGGGCTGCCCTTAGCAATGAAGACTGAAGCCAGGAAGGTATTCAGTAATTCTGCCTTCTTTGTATCCCTGGTCACCAGGGCCCCTGCCCCATTCAGTAGCAGGCCCACATTTTCCCTGGTCCTCCTCTTGCTGCTGCTGTGTTTGAAGAAGCCCTTCCTGTTGTCCTTGACATCCCTTGCCAGACTCAATCCCATCTGGGCTTTAGCCTTCCTTGCTGCGTCTGTACATGCTCTGACTGCATTCCTATAGTTCTCCCAAGTAGCCTGTCCCCTCTTCCACATTCTGTGTACTTTCTTCTTCTGTCTGAATTTGGCCAGGAGCTCGTTGCTCACCCATGCAGGTCTCCTGCTCATGTTGCTGCGCTTCTTACTCGTAGGGATGCAATTTAGTTTATGTTCTTACAAGTCTGGGCCTTAGGAACATCTATGTCAATTACAGTCTCAGGCTAACTTCCCTAAAGCAGAATGGGAGCTTAAAGAGGAAGTGTTAAGTCTTGAGCAAGTGTTAAGTCTTAAGTTGTGACGTGATAAAGGGGGGAGAGGGTCTGTATTTCTGTTTTGCTATATGAAGTGCTCCTAATAAAGATATTTAATCCTAGAAGGCCTTGGATATTCTTTTACATCCTAGGAATTCTGTAGCTATTTCTGATGCCCCTCAAGGGAGGAAAAAATACATCTTGGTACAAATATTTTATTGGGGTAGTATGCAGTACTTTTGGAAATGAAGAGGGGGAAGACAGCTGGATGTTCAAATAATCCCATAGCTTTAGTGATAGTAGAGGTCTGTGTCATGGTCATTTACACAAAATTAATCTAGTAACCAAGATTTGACACATGCTATTACACATCCACTAAGAACCCAACTGACCTTTAAATATAGATGGTACTAAAAATTACGTGAGATATTTTCCTTTCATGAAAGGAAATAGAGTAGGTGTAAATCTTCTGTGTACAAAGGATGCAACCATTTGTTATGCATTTTTAAGTAACTAAGTTGGTAATGAAATATAAACTGAAATTCAGAAGTATGGACCTTTGAGAAATGAGCATTTTGGGGACATAAGATTATTTTATTCAAACAACTGGAAAATTCCTCTGGTAACATGGGATCCCCAAGTATTCTTTTCACCCAAAAGAGGTTACCAGTGTTTTTTAAATGTTACAACTCAAATGGAGACAAGAATAAGTTTTCTTGAAAGTTAAGAGACTAAAATCTCGTGAATATAGGATTTTTTGACTTCTGCAAAATATTTTATAAAATGGGTATTTATTATATTGAGTGCGGGTCTGTTCATATTAGAAGAAAAAAACTACAAAGATACTAAAAGCATTATTATTGTTTCTTTTTAAAAATCTGTTGCCATTATAAATGGGATATTGGGGAGGGAGGGTGCATTCATGCTGTTCTGACCTTGTAATAGTTTAAGTGCTAAATATACTGTCTAGGGACATGGATAAAAAGAAGAGAATATGTCTTGTTTGGTCACTCTTGGATCATTACCACTGCTAAGCCTTTTTGTTTCTCTCCTTCTCCATGTATATATTTTATGTAGTATATATAATATGGATATATATATATATATCCATATATCCATATATATATATATATATCTCCATATATATATATATATATATATATAAACCTTGTCTTTTAGATTATCATAGATTTAGTGTAGTAGCTTTGCCTCTTACATTCCTTTCTCAGCACTAAAGATATTATTGCAAAGTACGTGGTAACTTGAACTCACATGATTATTACCAAGCTTTGGAATGTTTCACTTGTCTCCTGCTTTGCATTTTGGGTTCTGCTTTAAAAGAATGCTTAAAAAAAATCAATGGAAGTCTTTTTATGACTCCTGCTTGATCTTATGCTCTGATTGCGTTATCTTTTCTACTCAGTGGTCCATCTTCACATGTTGCTCTGACTTTATACTATCCTGGAATTTTTTCCCTGGCTTTCTGGTAATCTCTATGTTAGGAGTTATCACCTCATCATGGATGGAGCTTTGGAGCATCATGCTAGCTGCCAGTGCAAGGCTTGAACCCCCTTTGCATTCTGGGACCTTATGTCCCTATGGTTACTCCCCACCCAGAGTGCTAATTTTGGTAACATGTCTGCCAGCATTCCCTGTATTCTTGTGGGGCCCTTAAGTATTAAAAATAATGAGAAATATTAAAAATAGTAAGAAAGGAAATCTTTGTATTGATCCCTCTTTCTTACTGAATTCTCTTTCTTAGGGTAAGGATAATTAGCAAAGCCTATCTTTTAGTGTGTGAGGTGATCTTTTTTTCTCTCCTTTTTGCATGCATACACAGGAAGTAGAGTGTTTTGTTTTTCTTCTGTTTGGGTGTTTTAATACCTTGGGCTAAATGTGAACCTAAATGTCTTTATGCTGTTAGCATACACTGAACTACTGAACCCAGAAAAATTAAAACATCTCATATTTTTTATGGTATTGTTCAGGATGGGATTTTGTATTGTTTGTAATCCATCTTAACTGCAGGCTGCCAAAAGGCATTGTCTTGCTAGATTTAGTGTCTGTGTGTGTGTCCCCTGCCTGCCACAGGGTGAGGAGGATCTGCCAGCTGTTTCAGTATTCATTTTGTCTTCATTAGTGCATTTATATTCTGCCAGATCAACAGTCTCACCCACTGGTAGTGCAGTGCCCCACACAGGCATGAGGGAGAGGATGGGAGAGATGGGTGCCCCTCTTACAGTAACCTGCTATTGGATTGAATTAAGATGCCAGTTCACTTTCTACCTTAACTTCAACACTGAAGGCAGATGTGCTGGTATTTTCTGACTCTGTTAGTTCCCCAGAAATACATGGGTGTGTTAATTCTGAACATTTTTTTCATTGTAGGTAGTGCTCTGGTAGAAATATGAGCTATAATCAGCCTCTCTCTCTCTCTCCCCCCCCCTCGCTTTTTTTTTTTTTTTAACTATAGTAAATTTACTGGGAAGGAATTCTGCAATTCTGCTTTACCTTTCTTCTTCCTCTATGTAATATATTAAATCAGTAGAATAATACAGTGAGGCTTCTTGTCTATACATATCCTGTTTTATATTACTTGAAGCTTTAAATTAACTAAATATTAGTACATTTACTATGATATATTCATCTACCTCTTACAGACAGTTATTTGTAACCTATTACTTTTGATAATGTTTCATACTGTTTCCTCTGAAGTATTTGGAGCCTGCTGTTTTGTTAGGAATGGGCCATTTAAGCATGAATGCTAGAGGACTGCTGTGATAATGCACTGGGGCTGGAAAGATGATTAGCTACATATGCCACTTATTGACAGTAGCAGTCCCCACTTCAGACAGTGTTTTTTGAAAAGAGAAACGATGCTTTTAGTGATTTGTAACAGTGTTTTCTTTAACTGTTGATGAGTGATCCTTAATGTGTGTATGTAAATATATATATGTATATATATATATGTATATTTTTTAGTCTGTAGCATCTGAGAAGGGAGGAAATCAGTAGTTTATGCACTGTAGATCAACAATGTTAAGAATAATGTTTAATAATTGTTCATGATTTCATTTGATATTTTTCCTTGGGTTTTTATTTATCTTTTATTATTATTCTCCAACCTATTTTGATTTTCCTGTCTGTCACTTTTGTTTCTGCAGGGGAAAGCTATGTATGTGGTTCAATAGAACCCTTCAAGAAGCTGGAGTACACGAAGAATGTAAACCCAAACTGGTCAGTGAATGTTAAGACAACTTCTACTTCCCGTTCAGTGCCGTCCCTTGCCACTGCCAAAGGAGGTACTCCAGATGCAAAAGAGAATAAGGATTTCATTAGGCCTAAGCTAGTCACTATCATCAGGAGTGGAGTGAAACCACGTAAAGCAGTCCGGATTCTGCTTAACAAGAAGACAGCACATTCGTTTGAACAGGTTCTGACTGATATAACAGATGCCATCAAGCTGGATTCAGGGGTGGTTAAACGCCTGTACACACTAGATGGAAAACAGGTAAGAGTTTTCATCCAAATCATTCTCAGCATGAAGAAAATAGAATTTTTAAAAAGAGAAAAAGTAGTAAATTAGTAGAACTATATATATTTTTTTCTATAAAATGTAGAACCAGGCCTTCCACACCTTAAAATGTACTTAAGATCTGTGATCAATTCAAGAATGTATCATGAAGTATTGCTTGGTTTCAATGATGGTCTTGCCTTTTATGGTAGTTAATAGGTCTAAATCTGTCAGTTAAAAGTGTGATGAGGTTTTGACTATGCATGCCAGAAACCTAAAATGAAGGACATTAAAAGAAGACTGAGCTCATTCTGTTAACTTGTTTCAGCTCTTTCTTGCAGCAGTTTTGAGTCATTGTACTTACCTTTCCATAACCTCTATGAACAAACAGTGAGGACACATTCCACTGTGCTAAATTCAGGCCTACTGCTGTCCAGAATGATGAAAGTGATTCTTACTGCAGCTAAAATGGACTATGAAGAAGGTGACAAGATTAGGAAAGAATGAGTGAGAATTTTCCCTTTCACAGGACAACAGGTAGGGTTTTCTGTGGTGCCTGCATTTACTGAGGAATCTCTTCTAGGTGACTTATTTCTTCTAGGAAACATCTTCAAGCAGTGTCTGTTTTTTTGCTGACTAGTCAGATTGGGGCATACTCGGAATTCCAGGGGCATCTTGTTGAACTTGAACAGAGGGAGAAGAACAAATATTACAGAGTAACCCTTCTTCTTTCTTGTCTTTCACTTCAGTTGTAATTTATCTGCAAGTGTATATTAATTATAGCAAAACCAGAGGAGCAGTTAACCTGGTGAAGGACAAGACTAATTTCAGCATGACCTGAACTGATTTAGAGTAATGATGACTCTAGAGAAATAAGGCAGATATTAGAGTTTACAAATGTAACCTTTTACAGTGAAGAAATGATACAAATAAAAAATATATGTGGAGAAATGAACAAAGAGTTTCCCAGAAAATCTAGAAGTTACTAGAGACTTAAGGAAATATTTTTACAGTAATGTAACCATATTTTGCAGCTTACAAGTCTGTATTATTTGTAGTCATTGAGCCTATACAGCTAGATGTGCAGCCGTAGCAGCGTAGGCTGCAAAGTGTGGTTGGTATAGTCAAATACGTCGTCAGCTAGATTCATCTGTGCATCTAACATGTCGGCAGTTACTTGACATAATATGCAGGCATAGTTCTGGAAACAGCTACAGCAATATCCTCTGATCTGAGATGTGTCTAGTTAATGGACAAGCTGCTTATTCAGAGCACTGGTTCAAAACAGGGCCAAGTCTGGATTGACCGAAAGCCCCTTCCATCTGGCATTTTATGATCAGTGACCTCTGATACCAGTTACAGACTTGAAGTTCAATTTTTGATGACTGCATATATGTTTTAAATGGTTCTATTTCTGTGGTCTCACTGGGGACTCTGACTTGGAGCAAGGACGGTCTGTGCATGGAGTTCATTTTGCCTGCAGTCCTTCAAGGGTAAAGTATGTGTCTGAGGAAACTTTAAAACTTCTGTTCTTTTTATGTTACTTTATGCTTCAGGGAGCAGTAAGACTAGTAAACTTAAAGAAGAAACTGGCATTTTAAAACTGCAGAGATAAAAGTTTCTCTGCTGTGAACTTCACAGGAGATCTTGGGTGAATATTCCAAGTCTTAGAGTCTCTGTTGTAGGCTCTCTCAAAAATAGTATGACAGTGTATATCTGTTTTGTACTGGGAGGTTCTTTGAGCTATGTAAATAAACCTGTTGTGGTTTAGTTATCCTTCCAAACTGAATTTCTTCATATCTGTATGGTCTGTTCTCGCCTTACTTACTGCTTACTCCTCGATGTGATCATCTCTTATTTCCCAATTCTCTCTGGTGTTTGTGCTTGTACTGTCAAAATACATTTATGCTGGTCTCAGATTCTAATTGCTGGAAATAAATGGTACTATCCTACGACTGGGAGGGAGAGGATGACTAGGTTGTTTCTGGCACTAATATTATCACAGATCAGTTGAATCCTTTGTCAAGCCATGAGATAAGAGGTGAGTTTAAATTGGTAGTGTGCTGGGGCTTTTGTCAAATACCTCATAGCTTGAAAGCTTTGTGTCTAAAGACTGTCCCAGGAGACTAGACGTTCCAACACTTCTTCCCTTTCTGTCTAGTTGGTTGAAATTGCATAGCCAACTGCCTAACTGGATTGGTAACGACAGGGTTTGGGGGAAGATGCACGTTTCCAACTAGCTGTAATAGAGACTTTGTTCACTGAATGTATAAAACAGCTTTGTTGGCAGAAAGGGAAATCAATGATCTTGTCCTCAGCAGGAGCAACCTGTTGCCCACCCCTACGTGGGGAAGTCATTGATTTCCTGTTCTGTGAGGCAATTGCTGTTCCATTTCCTCTGCCAAAAGCCTGAGCCCCCATATGGTGCTGGGGGCATGATGATGGATTTCTTTATTGCTAAACTCAAGCTGTGAATGATTACTGGGAGGAAATCCATGGTAAATCCAAATTTTTTCCAGTAGTGTTTATATTTGGGAACTTCTACTGTGGCTCTTGTTGAAGCTTGGAAGGTTCTGGAAAAACCTGTGTTCAGTGGTTAAATCTAACAAATCTGTGATTAAATCTTTTACCACTAACTTAAAAAGCAATAAAATCTTAAAGCTCTGAGCCAAGGAAAGTAATTTACTGTAAGGATAAGAGAGTAAAGCTCTCCTAGGATTATTATTTGGGAATGTAACTTGGAAGAAAAGCTTTTCTGTGCAGCATTCTCATGTGAGTTATTTTATGAGGCCAACACGGGAGTTGTCAGTCTATGCCAAAAACTAACAGGAATTCAATATACTGTAGTGCAGGAGGCCAAGGGGGTGTGGGCATGCAGACAGTTGTTGAGTACTATCATCTGATGCCTCTGGCTAATCAAAAGAAAGCAGTAGGAGTTGGTGTCTTAGCTGGGCAGCTGTATTAGGTGAAAGCAGTCCCATGTTGACACTAGGCACTGAGTTTAAATGCTGATTCTCCAACAGACTGTTCAGTTACAATGTTTTGATTTACATAGCTAAAAATGCTACTAAATGTTTTGCTGAATTAAAAAGAATTTAAGTGGTATGGCCTGTAATATCTGATAACAACGTAAAGAGCTTGCCTTGATGATGTAGTAGTGCTTGGAGAATCAGTACTTGAGAAAAGATACGATTGCCAAACTTGTTGGGGAGAAAGATTTTCCATGCTGTCCAGTTGTTTTTCCACCCTGGAGGGAGAATTTAGTAAATCTTGGTGCACTTGATGCTTTGTTGGTGTTTCTGAGAACTCTGAGGAGCTTGATCAGATATATTGCAGTAGCTCTTCCCTTTTTTTTTTTTTTTTTTTTTTTGATGGTAGAGTAGCAGAAGAAAGAAAAACTAAAATTGGCCTTGTCTCACTGGGTCAGCAGCAGTTCAGTGACTGTAGCTTGACATTTTCCCATGTTAGGTAGGTGTTACTGTGGGTTTTATGCATTTAATCTAGTTTTGTTAAAATATACTTATCACAAATAGTAGGATTATTTGTGTTTCCTTATTATTCAGGTCAAGATCTGTATTTTGACCTCAGCGTTTCAGAAAACTTTAGGATTTAATTTCAATAGCACAGATAGGGGCCCAAGATATAACTTTATTTAATCTGATCCTATAGCATATTGGGGCCTTACTTCAGTATATCCTCTCAGTTCAAATACTAATGATTCTTTAAAGCAGGATAGGCTTCATCTTGTGTCTAGAATAGTTTTAATTTTTTAGTTTTTATTTTAAAAATATTGGGTTTTTTATTACTACAGTAATGTGATGTTTGTGTTTTAGAGGAATAGATAGAATCAATTCCTATAACGGTACTGGTAACTGTGGAAGTGATGGTGGATTCTCAAAGAGACTTTTGAACTCAGGCTGTGATAATCCTGTTCCAAAGCCCTTTAGGTAGTTTGAAAAGTCTTTTTCTCTTAATCTGCAATATTATTAAAATTAAAATCTACTCAGGGAGAGGTCTTGAAGTTTTTTCCTTGCCACCTTTGCAGTGTAAGGAAAGCAAAAATAAACTGAGTATGTGTAATGGCTGCCTGTAGGAATTCAGATCATGAAGATGTTCTCTTAATGTCTCTTTCTTTAAATGCCATGTGTAACAATATTACTCATTTTCAGATTAAAAAGCTATTTAAGTGGATGAAAAGACATTTTCACTGTTGACATTTAATATTCTCAGGTACTTTTGCAGACAGGAAGCTGAACTGTCTTGCTTTATTGTAGCTGCATCACGTTCAATTTGGTTCTCTTAGCAGTTGTCACTTTTAGTTTGTGTGTTAAAGTAAGGTTTAATGAAGGAGGAATGTGGACACACAATGCAAGCATCAAGGATACAAGCTGCCCTTGCAGTTAGAGCCAGGTCTGCCCACTCTGTCGTGAGCTCTGTTCTCTGGTTTCTGTATACTGATGTACTTCTAGAATTCCCCCCCCCCCCCCATCCTCCCATTCCCTTCTGGAAGAACAAATGTCTGCACTGTAATAGGACTAACTTATTTGAACAGGTGGTTTGTTTAGTGTAAATAGATGCAGTCATGCAAATTGCCTTTCAATAAAATCCATGTATTTAACTTGAGGTAGATTAGTGGTTAGTGGCAGAGATACCAGAATAAAAGTCACCATGTGAATTTTTCCTTTTTTCAATTTTAGTTGTTAAACTAATTTTATTTGAAATATAAAATACAGTGACTGTTACTTAAGGATATTCTTTTTTAGAAGTGTGTTCCTGTATGTGTGTGTGAACATGAGATGTAGGGTGGAGTTGGTAGAAATCCCTCAATTACTTTGTTTTAAGCCACTGAAATAACTACACAAAAAATAGTGATTGCAGGGAGAGGACTCATCACAGTGCTAGAGTATGAAGCTTCTCCAATGAGTATAAACATGTTTGCTTTTTACTGGAGCCCTACTGTAAGGGTATCTTACAAATCAAATTCCATTTCCTGTTGACTTCTCTCTGTGAAGTACTTTGTATCTTAGTTTTCAATTTGGAATTAATACTGTTGCTTTAAGAAAGTATTCTGTCAAGAAGAAGAAAGCAACTGTTTGCATCTACACCTAAACTGAGTGTGTCTTTTTTGTTTGGTTTGTTTTTTTTCCTAAACAAGTGAAAAATATTTGGTAATATCTGTGTTCTAAAGTAAATTCGTGGCCAAATTTACCCTTTTTTAGGATGGACTAGAGATCTCAAATCTATCTCTCTAGACCTGGATTACCTTTGATATGGAAAAGTCTACATAAAGCAAGGTAGGTATTAATCATGAAAAGACATTCTCTATTTAGTCTTTGTGTAGTATGTCGCACAACAGTCCAGACAGGATGAATGTTAAACAAAATAAAAATCTGTGTGCAGCAAGTGACTTGCTTTGTGTGTGCTGTGGAATCAGCATTCATAATCACTACCATTCTTAATACAGAACAGACATTTGATTTTCAGAGTCACTAGTTGCGCTTGTTCTTTTGATTTGCTCTTCAATTTTAGTCACAATCCAATTGAGATGCATGCAGTTTAAAATTACTCCTAGATTGAAAAATGTGGACAATAAATGCTATTGTATCTTGTGTATAATTTCTCTTAAGTATGGTAACTTTTAACTTCTCTGCTATGCTGGAGGCAGCACAGCTCCTTGCCAGCCACAGGCTTGGGTTGGTGTTGATTGATGGAGAACTGTTCTGAGTTCTCTGTGAGATGTAGTTGTGCTAACTAATTGGAAACAAATATTAAAGAAGATGGCTTCTGCAGATCACTCAGGTATTTTAAGAGGAAAGCAATGGCTGGGGAAGTTTATGCTTCTGTTTCTGAAGTGGTATTTTAATACTGTGCTATCATGGGCTGTTCCTGGTGGGACCTGAAACCTAGTGTGCTTATACTATACGAACTGTTTCTCTGCAAGAGTCTTACAATCTGAATGCTAGAGAATCATACACTTCAGAAAATACTTACACAGCCTAGTTTTAGACAATGTTTAGAGTCCGAATGAGAGACAGGGATGGATTAACATATTACATAGCTGTGAAAGGTGCTTCCCAAGAGCAATTCAGAGCATCTCTCCAACTTGCAAGGCAACTGACTTTACCCTCCATCCTGCCTCTGCTATATTTGATCAACAACTTCTTTCTTTTCCTCTGGAAGATGCATCATTTCTGGCTTTGGCTTTTTGAAACTGACTTGTAGGAGGGATGAAGATGAGAGGTTTCTCCTAAGCATGAGGGCCCTCAATATTGGGGAAGAAGCCCGATGATGTTTCTTGGGAAAAAAAAAAATGAAAAGCAAAACAAAACAAAAATTGATGACTAGAAATTGTCCATCTCAGCTGGTCATGATAGGTTAGGAGGGTCTCAAAAGATGCATCTGATTCCCACTGAGAAAAGTGGACTTCCTTTGCAAAGTGGATTGTACTGTATATTTAACAAGAGAAGAAGAAAAATCTGGTTCAAAATCCATAAAAGACATACTAGGATTCTAGCCTGTTTGCTGACAGTTGAAATTGTCCTGGTGTGAGAGGAGAGCAACGATAGGTCCTTGAGCCCTTGTGACTATGGGTAGGCTGGTTTGATGTCACATTTTGACATTGACTAACAATTTTAATTGTTAACCAAATAAGAAAGCCTTCTGTAAAGGAGTGAACAGAAGCTCGTTCCTAATTGAAAACAGTGTGTGCGTTCATTTTTCTAGTTTTGGTTCCTATTAAACTGAGACCAACAACTGTGTTGCTCCATCTTTAAAAACCCTCTCACAATAGGAGTTTCCAGGGTTGCTAATTGGCATCCCCTGTGAACTGGAGATATACTTTGAAAATTAAGAATAGAAAATTTCATCTTCTTTGACCTTTAAATTCTCTTCTGCATAGCATGAAAGCCAAACTGTTGTTAATTGAATAAGACTGAAAGCTTGCACATCTGCTTCAGTGTGCCTTAAATATCACAGAAGTTAATGTTACTGTCCTATAAGGATATCCAGCTACTCACTGGAGGGTTCCTGTATAGCCAATAGTCATTTTTTTAAGGACGAGTCATTTCTGACTCCTCAAAGATTGAATATCATATTCCATAAGTGTGACAGATGGTACCTCAGCAGAAAGGAGGCTGTCTGATAATTCAGAGTTTATAGTATTATTGGAGTAAGTGTCCTTTTGCTTCATATCTGAACTTTATTTTTTAGACACACAATATAGCTGAATATGAGCTTCTCATAAAATGAAGTTCTGATTTGTGTATCATTGACTAGTGGGAGGATCAGTAAACCAAAACGAAACCATCCCAAACTCTAGGATTTTTTGTTTGTTTGTTTTTTGGATGAGGAGGGGCTAGGAGGGTTGTTTGTTTTGTTTTTAAACCCCAAGACTTTTAAAAGCACTGAGAATTTCTCTGATGGCACTGTATAGCTATGCTGTGCTGGAAAAAAGAGCAAGTTTATTGATAATTATTGAAAAGACGAGTAACACAGTCTTAGGAGCAGAGACATTCTGTCAGTAGCTCAAATCTCTTTTGTTATGCTCTAAAGTAGTAGTCTTCCTAAACTTTGTTGGTTCCTCTTCCTCATCCCATTAGGATAATTTCCTGTCTTTGACTGAAGAAGTTAAAGTTAATAGTTTGAGAACTTTGCAGTGTATATTTTCAGGCTGACGTGTTCACTGAAATAATTTGCTGCTTAATCTTTGCAGCTGTGATTGTTTGTAACTTTTTTGACTGGAATAAGTGTGTTTTTTCCCCATCTGAAGTGATATGATATAGTAAGGCAGTCCAAAGTCGTAATCGATCTTGGATTCATTGGGTTATTTCTATTCCTTCTAAAATTTAGTTAGTACAAGAGGTTTAAGAAATTTGGTCATTTTACAGAATTTTAAGAAACAAAGGAAAAGTATGTTCCTTTAGATTTTCTGTAGCACATGTTTGTCTTAAAATGAATTATACAGCTCTTAAACTGCATGCAGTACTGATTTTTCTTTTTTTTTTCTTACAACTTACATTATTGATTGGTAATCTAAGTTACTTTATAGTATTATCCTATGGCTTCTTGGGTCTAGCATTTTTGCACAAACACTTGAAATCTTTTCAGTCTCTCCTTGACAAGGTTGAATTACTAAAACTTAAGGCTGAGAACTTTTTGATCAAACTCAAGTTTGAACAGCCACCTGAGACTTAGTACAAATATGTTCTTGATTATTTCCTTTTTTCTACTTACTGTTTGTTTCAACACCTTTTTGCAAAGCTCTGTGTAGAAGAAAATTCTTCCATGAATGATAGCTTGGTGAATGATTAAGAGGACAAACTACATAAATATTCTATGACTAGCTTGATTTTTTTTTCCTGTGAAACCAAATCCCTTTGTTTTTCTCTCTCTTTTTCCACTTATAGAAATGGAGATCTCTAAAGCACCAGCAAATGTAATTGATACTGGCTAAATGGTTAAAAAATTATTGATGGTGGAGGCAATGGCAGTGACAAACTGTCCAACTTCCTGCCTTATTTTGATATTTAAGCTTTTATGAAATCTGTTTCTTTTCTCGAAATGCAGTCAACTAAGAAGCACCTTAAGGTCTTTTCAGTATTTTCCAGCTTCTGAAGCCATGCACTTCATTGTCTCTTATGGTCATTGGAAAAAAGCACAAACAAAATCTCTGAGGATATTCTCTTGAACTGGCTTTCATGGTTCTTTTTCTGTAATAAGTGAGTCTAGGGCTACGACACTCACCTCTTGGGTACTTGTCAAGTTAAGATGAATCCAGGTCTCTAGCTTCACTTCTGTGAATTTCAGTAGAAGCAGGATTGATCAGAGGATGTTTAGGGACTACAGTATTAAGCACTTAAGTCAGCAATGTTCCATACTGATGCTTGGCTGTGTTCTCCCCCTCACTCCCCACACCTTTAAGCTTGAAACTCCTTTGTTCAATCTTGTAGGAAGTATTGACTTAATCTCTTCTGAATCTAAGTCCCCAATATTGTGTGCCAATTCATGAGGGCAGAATGCCCAGGCTCAATCAGATTTAAGAACTAATACAATTACCAGTAGGTTAGAATATTTCCATTGTACTGAAGGCAGACAGTAGAGCCCTGAAAAGGGCTTAGGTTTGTTTATAAATTGAGCTGGCTTCTTGGAGACTGTTTTCCTGATGTTACTGACTAATGGTATTGACAAGGGCTGCACAGTGTGTAGCACATTGACTTAAATTTTTGTGAAGTTCTTTCCATTACTTTTTTCCTGTAAACTATTAAAGCAGGTCAGAACACCTTCTGCAAGGAGGTGTTTTGGCTGAATGAGACTGGGCTTCTGAGGAAGGACTTAGACTGCCTCAATAGATTTGAGCTCCTGAAGTCACAGAAGAAGAAAGAAGTATTCAGAGACTTGGGGTATGCAAGACAGGACTTTACAGATAGATGAAAGTGAGCCCAGATGAGTGTGAAATTATCAGAGATAGATAAATTTAACTTTAGAACTCATGACAGAAGACTGTAGTAAGCTTCTAGTTGAACCAGGAAAGCAATATAGGATTGTGGAGTCAGAGCTGAAAGTTACTGAAAATAACATCCATGTTTAGTTAATAGTTAAGGCTGATCTCCCCTTCTGAATTAGTTCTGATGGATTTGACTTTCTATTAAGTGTTGGATCTTAAACTTCTTTTATGTGAAATTCCTCTGAGCTTTAATAGGTTAAAACTATAAGAGACATCTACTCATCAAGCAAATAGAGAACAAAATCTCAGTTTGAACTGTTTTTAATTATCTTTTTGGTTTGGTTTAAGCAATGATTTTCTGAAAGCTGCCAGACAGTAGGGGGAAGATTGGGAGCATCTTGTATAATAGCCAGTGTAGAATGCCTTTGATTAAAAATGAGGGAAAACATTTATCGCCTGAAGTACACTGCTGGCTTTTTAAGTAGAAGAATGTGGTTGAAAATATCTTCACCTACTTTCCCTTGCAGCCAGGTTATGTGCATGTTTTGCATTAATTTGAATTGCAAACTGTAGCTGCTGCTGTACAGAATGCATCAAAAAGTTAAACCTTTGACACTTTATTCTAGTTGCCCCTGAAATATCCTGCTGTCTCATGTTGCCTTTCTTGGTTTCTTATCTGCCTCCTAATCGTCTATCTGCTCCTCATGGATTTCTAGAGGACTTCTCCACCTTCTCTAATTACTCATTTCCACATTTCTTATATATTTCAATACTATCTTTTTTGTCTGTATGTGTATTATAGTTGCAGTTCATGTTGATTTAAATCTAGCAGATTCTCACAAATGTCACTTTTTATGGAGTTCTGTGTGTGAATAGTTTCCTGATCACAGCATCTGGATTTTGTAGTGCAGCTCTTCTGTTCTGTTTGTTGATCTTATGTTTTTGTAACGAACCTGAAGATTGCTTAACCTTCTTCTGCTGTCTCTTTGTATATGAAATTCTTGTTTGCGTCTTACGCCCAGACAAAATCTGAGTTAAAGGTAATACAGGATACAGAATGTTTAAGTTGAACGTTTACGTACTCCTTGGAGAGACTCCTTGAGAAGGAGGCAGAGGGTAATGTGTGTGTGTGTTGTGGAAAATAGCCCTGGCATGCTAGAAATCGGTAATGACAAACCCTGTGGAAGAATAGTTTATGCATGAGAATAAGCACATGTTTGCTGATCCCAATTATGTCTTAAAAAAAAATCTTAGGGAATAAAAATAAAGAGATTAAAAATACAGAAGCTCTTGAAAAGGTCCATAGATGACATGACTAATGAAATGGCTGATTCTGATAAAAGTACTGTATCTGACACCCTATTGTAGAGTTTTATTTCATTAGCGTGAGCTGGTGAGTTTTCTGTGAGCTTCTTACTGTAGCTACATTAGCATGAACAAAGTTGTTGCCCCTATGGGAGTATGATCGTCGTAGTAAAGTTTCCCTGCAAGCTGTTGGGTTTGGGGTGAATGCTCTTGGAATAAACAAAGGCGCTCTCTGTTTCCTGGTATCTGAGTAGTTCTTGTTGCCATCTGAAATGCTAATATACTTTTATTCTTTTTTTTCTTGCTACTTAAAAACATCTTCTGTGCTCTGGTGCATTCAATATTCAATTCCTGGAAAAAAAACGTATATAGGGTTTAGGGGGAAAATATGGTTATTTAGACATTTCAGTTTCTAAACCAGAACACGTCTGTTCTGGGGCAGATTGAAGAACACTGCAAATACTCTGGAGAATCTGTTTAAATAGAGTTTGATTGTGATGAATTGGGAACACGGACTGCAATCAGTGTGAAATCTAGTAAGATAAATATCAAGCAGGTAATGCTGGAAAGAATAATCAAATGGCTCATCAGAAATGGAGAAACAGAAACCAGAAGAGAGTACAGTAAGCATGATATATAAAGCTTTTTAACAAAAGAAGTATTGAACACTTCATCACTATGAAATGGTGGAAAAACACATATAGGAGAATGGGATGTAAGGAAGAAGCTCCTAGTGGTTGTGTAGTCGATTAGGATCTTTGAAAGCAGTTAGTAACATTGTTTTTTTGCATCAGGCATGGACAAATTGAAATTTGTGCATCTTACTTACAAATATCCAAAGACAATGAGAATAACCTTAGAACTGACTGTTCTCAGTATAGTGAGCAAGGGTGACGGAGAGAGACATAGCATCTAAATGCATGAAAGAGGAAGACTAAGGCTATTCCAGCTGTCAGAGAACCAGGAACATTGATATTGAATTTTACCTTTTTTCGCTTTAATTTGGCAGCAAATAAAGTTTCATTCAATACCTTTAGTTAGGGACATGCCAAACAACTTGTCTGGTAAAGTCACCTTGGGGCTCCATTTTTATAATGCAAGAATTAAAAGGAAAGAGTCATATAGAAATATTTCAGTAGTTAGATTAACTACTAGTTAGATTAACATTTCCAGCTGAAATATTTGTCAAAATGAATACATCGTCCCAAGAACTTTAATTTTTGATAGAAAACTATTCAGTTGAATTTTTTGAATCTGACAAGTTCATTAAGTTTTGAGCAAGAAATATTGTGCTGAAGCTGAACATTAATATTTAGTATTTTTTTAATTAAACTTAAGAGCAAAGGAGCAAGTAGCTAAAGATGTATTGAAGTAATTGTAGGAGAATAATATCTCATACATATTCAGGCAGGAAGAATACCTACTCAAAAAATGCTTTCAGCCATAATTATATTGTTGCTTTATTTAGCGCTTGTTTAAGCAGAGATGTTTAACTGTAGGGTCCTGGTGTCTAGAGCACTGCATTTTATACTTCAATGGTTGTTTCTGGAGGGAGGAGAGGAAAGAGGTGAAGAGAGGGAAATAAGGAAACTTTCTTTTTTGAGAAAAGTCTTCAATGACACTTTAAGAAGACTAGCCTTCAAATGCAGTATCTCTGTCAAAATGAAGCCTTCCATCTGCTGGTGGGGGAAGACTGTCCTAGAAAAGAGAACTAAGCTCTGGTTTCTCCTGTGCTAAATCCAAGTGAATGCTAGTTATCTTTCCCAGCGTACACTAGGACCTGCTGTCATAAATGTCACAGAGGGAAGAGCAGCGGAACAACTGAATGTGGTGCTGTACTGTGCAGGAAGTAGTACAGTATGACTTTGTGCTGTTATCAAAGTTAGCGTTTCTGTTCTTGCTCTTGGTTTTGTGGCTTTTCAAATTTATTTTTGGCAGCCTGTCATCATTTAACAAGAGGCAGCCTCACAGCTTCAAAGTATCTCCCCCAAAAGAACATAGTTAGAATGTGTTTGGTTTTGTGTCCCAAATCAATAAGTAGTCTGAGAGATTATCATCATAATTCCTTAAATATAGGAATGGTTCCTGTTTTGCAACAAGGCTTACTGAAAACCTGTACCAACTTTGCTAAAATTTTATCTGCATTATTTGAGATTACTCCCTGAAAATGTATCCTTGAATTTGGTACAAAAAGCTCCTTCAAGCAGATTAGAAAGTGCCAAGTCATTTTCAGCTTGTAAAACTGAAAACTGGAGCTCTGAAACAGTTTCCTGAGGTGCAATAAGTTTGTCTGCTGCATTAGAAAGAAAGACACTACTTCTACCCTCAGTTCTAAGGAAGGTTAGGCAGAAAGCACCATGTAACAGTTGAATGGGAGGCTTACATGAAGTAAGGCTGAGGCATTTTGTCTTTAGCAAGGTGCATGTTTCCCCTTTTAATTACTACTTAATTAAGCTGGTGTCAATCACTTTGAAACAGAGACTTAGAGAAGGATAAGTTGATTATTTAACAGTGGACATAGAGATCAGCGTGAGATTGGATAATCTGACCCCTGTGAAGGAGGATATGGATGGAAGTGGAGTATGTATGGATGGAGTATAAACTGGTTATAGATGATGCTAGTGGAGTGGAATGGTGGGGCT
Source organism: Rhea pennata (assembly GCF_028389875.1). Classification (NCBI taxonomy): domain Eukaryota; kingdom Metazoa; phylum Chordata; class Aves; order Rheiformes; family Rheidae; genus Rhea; species Rhea pennata. The sequence continues at coordinate 190,293,876 of NC_084663.1, forward strand.
TAGAAAGCAGTGCAGAGCTACTGAAGAGGCACCAGAAGATCACTTCCTGGAGTCTCCTTGTAGGAGCCTGTTACATGTGGGTCAGGAAGAATGCCTGACTTACAGCCCCATGAAACTCTTATGGGAACCCTGGGAGCAGAGGGGATATTGATAGGCACTGCTGAGGGAAAAGCATGTCTCATGGCAAGTAATGCACCTCAGAGAAGAAAGAGCGAATACTAGACACATTTCCAAATGGAGGAAGTAATTCCAGTGTAAGAAATTTAGAATCTTTTGCCATCCACACAAATTGTGTTGTATCTGAGTATATTATACAAGTTTAGTAGGTACCCTCTGCTTCAGATTTCTCTAAAAGTTGACCTCCACTCTGTGGAACATGTGCACAAGTAACCAGGGCAATTCTGAGCACATGATTAATCTTTGTCCTTGCAGGTTCTGAGGGTGTATCTTGCCTAGTAAAGGTCTGGGTGAGTTTGACTGAAAGGTAGGATGCATGCTCAGAATCTGGCTATCATGTTCTTCCAAGTTGTGAAATTGTTAATAGTTTGGTGAGGTTGAAGTTGTAAATCTTACTCCAGCAAACCTAAATAAACTTTGACTGTAGGCATATTTCAAGAATTAATTTGGCAAAGCCTTAGTTGAAACTAATGACTTTTTAAATAAAAATTTTATCAGACAAAGGACTTAATCTAATTAAAACTAACTTTGTTTTGTTTTGAGACTGAAGCAATAGCTGGGATTTTTTTTTCCATTTAGTTAGATGTGGTTTATGTGGGTGTTTTTTCTTTTAATCATTCTTTATGCTTCTTATTCCTTAAATTTCTTTTCTCAGAAAAGTTTAACTGTTATGAATAATAGTATTCTGAGTCAACTAGCTAATGCTAACAGGTTTAAAGTCTTGTGACAGAGGCTATGATAGAATAACAAACTAAATTAACTTATCTAGTGGTGGTGCTCTCATTCATAAAATATTCAACCCTCTGAAGATTCTCTTCAAACTTTTTACTTCATTCACTTGCCTCTGCATTACTTAACACTGCAAAACAGCTGGGCTTACTCTACTTTTCCTGGTTGAATCTTATAGTAAGTGAACAGGGGGGAGGGATGAAAGAAGGATTGGGTTGGGAGTTTTTTGTTGCCCTTCCCCCAGTAAATGTAATATAATTTCCTGAACAGGAATATAAGCAATGCATTTTTGGAAGGAGATTTTTTAATGACTCTACATAATTCAGGTTTGATTCCTCTAGAGTCAGTTGCATAAATCTGTTCAGTAGTTTGCCCACCTGGGAATGACAGGTTAGAGTTTTGTGTGCATGTGTGTGTATACACCTGCACTTCTAACTATCACAGTGCTTCCTTCAAGGAGATACAAGAAAAGTAGAACAATTTAAATACTTACTTCCTCCCCACCCCGCCCTGGTCATTGCTATTTGTGAGCATGAACTTGGTGTTCTGCTATTCCAGTTAGTTTATTTTATTGAGAGGGTTTCCTCTCCCTGCTTTTTAGTATGGCTTGGACTTTCCTTGGTTTTGTGAGGTCTGATTCTTTTAGGAACTAGTACTGAGCATAACTCTTCTGGACCAGCCCTTATTAATTTCCTTATAGAGGAGCCAGCTATCATAGTTTTCATATATGTGGTAGCATATACAGCTGTCTTGGGAGAGGAAAAAGTGTCATTAGAAGGTTCAGGGTAATTTTTCCCTGACCTTGCTTCATTTTATTTGTGTGTGTGTGTGTGTGTGCGCGTGCATATATATATAAATGCACACACACATATATCTATATACAAACAATCTGCCACTTTCTTTAAATTATTTGTTAAAATCTCTTCAGGCTATGGGAAAAAAAGTCACCAATGGAGTCATTATTTTAATGATGCTGCTGGTCTTTTAATCTGTTGAAATATATTGCGTCTGTATAAAAATATGGAAGTAGATATCCTTGGGAAATGCTTGCTATTGCTTGTATTTCAGAATGACAGAGGATCCTTAATCCAGTGGATGTTTCAGGGTTAGCAGTGACGGAGCCATCCAAGTAAACAGTAAACTGAATATTTTTGGTTTAACATGAATCATTCCAGGTACCCTGTTGCAAAAGGTAATAATTTGATAACAAATTGTAATCTTTTCTCTTGTGGCTGGGTACCTCTGGGATAAGCATTCTTCATTACTTACGTGAATTCAGGACTTATAACTCAATTTTGAATGTACCTTTCAAGTATAATACATTGGTAGAATTTTATTGACTGCCTTATACTTTCTGAGATCACAAGAAGTTCAGGAGGACTTGTGAACTAACCATGTCTTCAGCAGGAGAGAACTAGGAGCACTTGGTGAAGAGTGTATCTCCACATGTCCTTTTGAAAATTGGAAAATGTGTAAACAAGTCTTTCAATGAAATGACCCAGCAAGCACATGTTAAAAAAAAAAAAAAATCTTACAGTCTGGCATACAGTCTTTAAGGAGACAAAAGGGAACGATACCCATGTATTTTAGCTGTGTCCTAAGATGATGATGTCTCTAATTTTTCTAATGTATCTGAATAGAATCATCATAGAATCATAGAATTGGTAAGGTTGGAAGGGACCTCTGGAGATCATCTAGTCCAACCCTCGAGCCAAATTCTTGAAGCACAAAAACGCTTCTGAGATAGCTGGGTAACTTTTTCTTAGATTTCTATGAAATTAATTTCGGTTTACGTTCACAGATCCTGTGCTGTTCATTGTCCTGCTAAAAGAACTCAAATTCTTCTCATATTGTTTTATGTTCTTAGGTTTCTCTAAGGCTAATTTAAATGTTTTTGCAACTTTGTTAGATCTGCATAGTAGAGAGAACCTTACAGATAATAGTATTTGATACACTAAACCTTTGAGCCAGAGGTTAAAACTTAAGCATACATACTTCGTAAACTCTCCAGAGAATCTGTGTGCAGTAGCATTTGTCAGGACTGTAAGGTGAGTCTTTGGCTGAAAATAAGCTGTTGGTGCATAATACACATACATACACTGAAAACTTCTTAAAAGCATCTTATGGTCAGAAATTACTTCAACATTGCATTAAAACTAATGAAATCCATGGAGAATTTTTGTTTACATAGCAGGTAAGGCATTAAACAGACGGAACTAGGGAGATTGTTCATTTGGGATGCACATATATCTCTTTTCATTCACAGTAACTTACTGATGTGCAGCATTTCTTTTGAGCAGCTGCTTTCCTTTAATTCTCTGTTTCACATGCCTGAAAATCTTGGTAACAATCCCCAGCTTTCAGTGAGAATACCAGTGTTCCCAGCACATTGAATAACTTGGGATGAGTACAATTTTATGACTGATTTCTTTGATTTGCAGAAAGCCTGAAGAGGAGACCAGGAATTCTACGCTTGCGTATTCTTTTAAATGTATTGATGTGTTCAGTTTCAGTCTAGTCTCCCAAGAAAAAATTATATGGATTATTTTCTCTCAATCTCTTCCTAATACATTTAGAACCTATTAGTTTGCTTAAGTCAAACTTTAAAGATCAGTTGTGGTTTTGAAACAGTTTCCATGACTTCATGGACTTTTGTGACTGGATAAAAGAGCCTCAGATTGACACCCGCAATACTGCGGGCAGAGGGAATTCTTTTTTGTTTGTTATATTTGGCAGAAGCCAGCTGGCTGTATAGCACAGAAGTCCTGACTAGCCAGTCAGTAAACAAATAGTTCCTAGCTAAGCACAGCTCTGCTCGCTCATGCCCTGTGGAAGTCTCATGGCAAACTGGAAGAAAGCTACAGGTAAGGTGACATGGAAAGAATACGTACTGTACCCATCAGAAGGGAACCTGCCATCAGGAATTGTCTCACCAAACAGATGTGCTCAGGCTTTTTTCATCTGTCTTTCTCCTGAGTCTGTTTTACCGAATAGTTTTGTTGCTTGCCTAGGGAGCTGAACATAATGTTTTTCTCTTTTTGAAGAAAACACTTGTTTTTAGTTTGGTTTCTTTTCCTGGCAAATGCAGCATGTGATTCCCTTCCTCCTTCACTGTTAATTGTTAAAAACATATTCCTCCTGTGCTCTCAGCATGTGCGTACACACACGTGTGCGCACACACAAACACACAAAAGTGGTTAAAATGCATTCAGGGGATGATTGTCTCTGGCATTTCTCTCTGAAGTTTAATTACTAAAGAAGATAGAATACTTTTCTACTAGTAAATACTGGTTTAAAAATGAATAAAATTGCATAAATATTCCTTAAGTCTGATAAGCTACAGCTGGTTTGTCTCTTCAATATGTGAACATTTATTTTATCCAGCTTGCAAATGTTCTGGGCACATTCCTAAACAGTTATTCTATGCCCTTTTTCTTCAGTTCTCCTCTTCCCTAAAAGAGAAATTACAGTCTGGAATGGGAAATGCTCCTCTTCAACTGCAATATAAATCTTCAGATATATTTGCCAGCTTGAACAAAAAGAAGAAAGGGGCTGCTCTCTGCTGATGCAATAAACCAGTTTTCTATAACTCAATTTTACTATGACTCAGTGTTGTCTTTTTTATGATGGGAATTCTGTAGGAAGTAATACAGAATATACCCTCCCTATTTAGTGTTGTCTTTACAGCTGCTTTGTTTCAGAGTTTTTATAAATTAGTTGTTCCTGTTTCCTTGGCAACTCAGTTGTCTGCATTGGTTGCCAAGGAACAGTTTCTGCGGCACAAAGGACAGGGACACTGCTATGGAGTGATTTCATCCTCAGTGCTAATAGACAGTGGAAAGCTTGATAATCTTTAAAGTATGGCCTCCATATTGACTGTTAGCAGGGACATTTTCTCAGTTATCACAAACCACCTTTTATACCCAGTTACAGCTACAGGGTTTTTGTAGAAAGGTGTAATAGTTGTGTATACGTAATGCACTAAGAAATGCGTGTTTCTGGGACAATTTAACCCACTTTGATTTTGTGAATAATTTGTCATTCTTTGGTTCAAAAGTGAATTGTTTTTACAATCTAAGGTGGGAAAGCCCTGATTCAGTGATTTGTAGAAAGCAAGAAATATCATTCTACATATCATAGCAGAGGCAATATTAAATGTAAGCATATATTAGAAACAAATTTGGACATTTGGACAAATGGATCTTTAGGGTCTTTAGAACTCTGAAGTATTTTCTTATTTGACCTCTAGAATAATTGCAATCTGGATTCCCATCTGATCTTTCTTTCAGGAAGCACAAACTGACAGCTGTCATCAATTCATCAGTTTTCTAAAATGAGTGCAGATAGAAGGAACATATTGTGAGTCATAATTATGATTTAGAGCAAAGGTTTTTTTGAGGCTGCCTTGCAGCCGTCAGTCTTATGGCTTTGAAATTCTGAATTCGTGGTCTTAAAGTGGTTAAGGAATTCATTTGTAATTTATTACTTATTTTGTGTATTATTTTGTATCTTCAAAGAAGAATGTTAATTTGCTTTTTTTTTCAGTAAGTGGGTAATCAGGTCTTCAAATAGTACAAGAATATTTTTATTAATAATAAACAAAATGTATTTAGCATGTAGGCATGCTAATAGGTCTACTTCTGTGTGGATGAAAGGATGAGGGAGTTTGACTCTTTCTTACTTTCTTAGAAGCTGATATAAAAGCAGAAATAGTTTGGTTCTGCCTTGTCCCTTTGTAGTGTGTGTAGTTCAGTTCTAGTCCACTCCTCTTGTTTAGTCTTTAGTGAAGTGCCATTGTTATATAGTATTATACAAGTGCTATTCATTAGTGTTTTTGGAGTCAATTAGTGTTTTGAATATCCACAGGGACGATGAAGTGAGTATTGTGTAAAACATATAGTAGTTTTCTACATGCAGAAACACAGGTACTCCTGTGAAACAGAGAAGTTACCACACAGTACTCTACTCATAAGTGTATAAGAAAAGATACCAAGAATAGTTCCCTCCTCCTTTGCTTAAAATAACAGGAGGAATTTACAATCATAATGCAGCTTTCAGATTACAAGGGGATGAGTGATTAGAAATTTGTTACCGTCCCTCATTCTCTGACTTCGGAGAAAAGCTTCATTGCCTGCAGCTATACTACTCTCATAGACACTGAATAGAGCATAGCCTATTAAAATAAGTTTGGCCAGAAAGTACTGCTACTACTTTCTCGGTTTGGGACTTGTTAAACCCTGTATCACCCAGTACTAGGTCTGCTCATGTAAAGTGCCATGTTTGCAGACTAACTTGCAGGAGTTCTTTTTGACTTAGCTTAGCTTAAAAATGCTTTGGACTTTGAAAACTGGAGTTGGGTCTCAAGCTAGTCAGTGCCTCAGCACAGTCTTTCCAGCTTGATGGGTTACTGAATGAAGTATGGTTTTACTTCCGGCTGTTGTTATCATCTTTACTAAATTTATTGTTGTTTCCCCCTCCAGTATAAATGAAGTACACAAACATTTGTCATGTTGTTGTAATAAAATAATATGTTATTTCTTAGCATATTTATAAGGAAAGCTACAGTGAAATCAACACGGGTAAACCTATTGGAATTCAGACTAAGCAGTAGCTTGACTTCAGAACACTGTTTGGTAAGCTAGGTACCAGAATTCAAATGTTGTATTGCAGTTGTTGCAAAAGGTAGTTAGTTTGCTTAAAAGTAATACATGGGGTGTGGATATTTCATGGCATAAATACAGAAAGCCCCAAACCTCTCTTTGCCCCTAATTGGCTGTAGTCTGAAAGCCTCACACAGAGAAGGCAGGATGCCCTGGGAAATAAAGGAGCAAGTTATCTATCTTTTAATGAATGACATAAATAGCAGCCTATCCTTTGTATTTGATCTCTCTTTCAGATACTATATTCCATGATTCAAGCCCCACAATGTTCTTTAAAAACCATTTGGGGATTATTAAATGGGGAACATTGAATTCTCTTTCTGTATAATGCACTTACAATAACTTCAGTTGCCCAAATAGCTTTACAAGTCACTTGAGGCATGATTTACTTAAAAAAATTATATGAATCAATTAGATACTAAAACACACTTAAAGTGAAAGTTATAGCACAGACTGGTGAAATTCAGGCAACCTGATTAAGTATTTGACCTAATGTTGTCCTTTTGAACCAGATACAGGGCAGCACATAGACGTGGTATAGATACTCTGTGAAATGTAACAGTGTTCTAATCTCTGATAATAGATAGGTTGATTTTAGAGCCTATGGTTGCTGTTTGAATATTTATTGAATAAAACTTTATTATAAATATTATTTAGAAGGAAGAAAACATTAAAATAGTAGTGGGCACTACTCCCAGTGGGATTACTTCTATTTAAATGAGATTAATCATCTAAATTCTATGAAACCTACAGAAATTGGAGATTTTTCTCCTCCTGTTACGTAACAGACTTTAAAATCCAGATTTGATACTGAATATCCTACAAATATTTTATGTAAAATATGTGTCCTATATTTCATCTCTTTTGTCTACTCTGCCAAAAACAAATGAATTGCCAAATATGTACATGAACATGAACTTTTAAAAGGGCCTTTTAAAAGGCTCTTTTGCTATCTCTGTAATAGCTAGAACGGATGTGTTCTGGAAGAAGACTTGAACGAGGAGCCGTTTTATTGCACAGTTTAGTGCAGTTTTGATAAGGTGGTTCTATAACTTGGTTACATTGCCTGATACCCTAGTGCCGTTAGGGTTTGATTCCCAGCCAGTCTATGGCTCTGAAGTTGTCAGCACAAAAGCTGTCTTAGCCCTGTAATATATATTCTTCCTAGTTTTTGGTTCTATCAAAATTCTGCCTTGATGGGTCATTAGGTGGAGGAGTCCTTGTTTGTGTTTAGTAGTGAGTTTGTAGTAGTTCACACTCATTAAAAAGGAGCTGAAGGGTGGTATCTGCCTCCTAACATAGAGGACAAACGCATCCAATCTGATCTAAAAATTACTCCCTCTATATAGTGGCTGCAAATTATATGAGAAGAAGAAGACAGACTAAATTTAAGTATGACTTTCACAAAGCATCTTCTAATTCACAAGGCTAAAGCTTAAAACATGTTGGAACTGGACTGTGAGAGAAAATTCTGTAAGCATACCGATACCTCCTTAAGAGAGGAGTTCGGCTGACCAAGTATTTAACTTCCTAGAAATCTCTTTGAATAAATTTCCTTGTAAGAGGAATTTAGATAATATAACAGAATTGAGACCTTTTCTGGAACATCACCAAAAATCTACAGGTGATTATACTTTCCATTTAGTAAGCTGTTATTCATTGCTGCATAAATAGAGATCTAAATAACATACCATTAGGTGAAAGTTACTCTCATGCTATATTGTTGTTGATTTAATAAAAACATATCAGCTATGTGATATGGCCCTGCGTTAGGAGAAGTCATGAATGGAATAGTGGGTTCACATGTAAGTACACAAAATTGCATCGCAAAGAAGAGGTCCTGTTTTGTTCAGCTCCTGCTACAGTCTGACAAAGGGTACCTTTACTCAAGGTTCTTTAATAATGGTTTTCAGGGCTCTTTCAGCTTTTGGGGAGACTTTTGTCCTTAGCTTTTTTTTTTTTTTTCTTTGCCTGTCACATCAAAATTTAGGTAAGCTTTTGCAGCACAATGCATGGCTTTTGCATTTCTGTATGAGCGGCTGGAAGGCTCATGAGCCCATCTTTCTTCTCCCACAGCTTCCATGAGAATCTGTTCTGTTTGCCACTTAGTCATTCAGTACTCAACAAAGGTTTGTTGGATTTTTTAGCTAGTCTATGTAAAAGACAATTGTAAAGTCCCTTAAGCCCAGTCTGACCAGTGAAAGCATATAGGTAAGTGCTGGCTTTGCCACTGCTTATGTCACATGATAATGTTTATGTTCCTTTACCTGTTACTAATTTACCCGTCATCTTAAATGACTTCTAAAAATTTGGTAGTATTAGACTGGCCTTTAATTTTGAGTAACAGAGATAATTCAAAATAAATCAAGATGCCCTTTGTAAGATAAGGATCAAGAGGAGACTTTTTTTTCCTTATTAACCTTCTGCAGTTTTTGCCTTTCGGACTTTTCTTTGCTATATATGTTGTGAGACCTTAATGACTTTGGCCCATTATTCATATAAGCTACATCTAATATTGGAGACACTTGAAATATGCACACCAAGAGAGTATACTTTCCATGATTCAAAGTTCATATGGAAGATTTAAATCTAGTTCAATTAAACTCCTTGGGTTTATTCTGCATGTGTATGGGGGAGAGCTCCAGTGTAGGGTATCATAGTGATATTGCTTTGTTTGGTAACACAACTGGAACTTCATATGATCCAGAAACCTATCTCTTGTCTGACAGAAGAACAGATGATACCAATTTTCTTACCCTCTTTGGAAGAAAGCAAAAGAGGTGGCAAAAGTAATCACTTCAGAAATGCCTGCTTCCTGTTGAATGAACACCAACTTGAGTATATATTTTCACTGCAGTGCCAAAAGATAGAGCCTGTCCATTTATTTGAAACTAAAATTTCAATTTCAGTGAATCGAGGAATGTTTTGAGCCAGCTGAACATTCATTGGCAAGATACCTGTCACTGCCTCTAGTGTTCTTAAGATTAGTTGTCCTTGGAAGGCTTCCATGCATAGGTTTAGTGAGTTGAGCTATGTGACTTACATGTATGCCTTTTAGGCTTTGTTTGGATTTTTTTTTTTTTGATTAGTTTCTTATTTGGCTGATATTAGTAAGAGGACCATTTTAAGCTGGTGCATTTTGTATTTAAATTACCCAGAATTTCTGTGTTAAGTCCATCAGTTGTTTTAGGTAGAAGAGATCTCTAATCCAGCCTTGATTTGCTTGGGTTTCCACAGCAAACCATAATGCTTCTCTTGATTGCTGTATAATATTCTGAGAATTCTTCTCCTGTGAGTCATTACTTGGCAGGTACATGGTGAACTGCAGGATCTAGCAAAAACTGACAGCTCTTGAGCATCCTGCTGATCTTGGCCACATTGCAGAACAGTGGTGGTCTGTTGGACTTACAACTTTGGAGTCTTGTATGATGTCTTAGACAAGCTTTTAATCTTGGTTTTGGACTAATTGTCAGCAAAAATATTTTGATTGAATAAAGTGTCTATGCAATGTATTAACATAACACGTCTATTGTTATAACAGTCTGAGGATATAATTCCAGAACCGGAAGCTATTTATTAGTATGGCTGTTTTCTCAGGGCTCAAACTAGTAACTATTATCAGTCTCTTTTTAACCCCAAAGACTTGACAATGAAAGACAAAACAGTCATGACCAGGCTACAAGTCAATATTACTTTAAAAAACAAAAAACAAAAAAACAAAAAAACCCTTCTTTTTCCACCCCACTTCGCACCCTCTCTCTCCCCCCCCTTCCCCCCTCCCCCCCCCAAGATGCTCTTCTAGACTTTCAGCTGGGAATTTTTAACATTTCCCTGGTACTTCACACTGTATGCTAAAATCTAAATTGAGTAAGTATTGTCTAATTGCCTGAATCCAGAAGCAGGTTCTTTAGGGAAATAACCAAATGTTTTATGATTCCTAATAAACTTGTGCACTGGCAGCATTACTTTCTCTTTTGGGTTAGGTTCTCTCATTTTCAAGCCAGGATTATGATATGGAAAACAAAGCATCCTGCATGTGCAGTGCAAAGATTAAAACCATATGTAATATTGCAGTGCCTTGAAATAATTCTAAGTAAGAACATGTGAGGCTGTAGCAGTTTAGAATGTGCGTAAGAAAACAGAGTAGACTTTTTTCCCTCACATTCTTGTAGATTTACCCCTTAAGAAAATTTCAGCTCATAAAACAATTCACACTGTTTCACAAGGCTTCTTTTTCCCTTAGCCCAAATTACTATTTTCTTTTAACTTTATTTCTGAAATTTTTCATTTCTAATTTTTAACTTTCACTAAGCCCTATTTCCAGGACTTCTCTAAAGATTTGTTCTAGAGCAAGAAAGTTAATGTCCTATCAGAAACAAACTAAGGGAAATTCCAGAGATCTTTAATAAAGCTTTTTGAAACTATAATTTTAGGATATACTAGAAGCAAATTCCAAACAGGCAGTGCAGCTTGCAAACAAATTTGGTGACAAATGCAGGAGACAGGAAAAGTAGTATGTATTAAAAGAATGGACATAGATTTGGGAGCTTTTTGATGTGATATTTTAGGGTGTAGTTTCTGGAGAAACTTCTGCAAGTATGGGATCTGCAAGACTCAAAGGAAATCGTCAAACAGTTGTTTCAGTGAGTCACATAAGGCTCCTGGTCACAAAAGCAAGTATGGAAAGCCAGTAAGAAAATGAACTGCTCATGGAGTTTCAGTTCCATTCCTGATTCTGGTTCGAACATTCTGAAGGAATGATGGTATATCCTTCACTCAATTTTTGTAATAAGGGCAGATGCTGTCTCCAATCCTCTGTTTAATGTGCTGAGCATAATGAGTAATTTCTAGTCTTAGCAGCAACCTGATACAGAAATAGGAAGTTTTTCAAAAGATTAACCATAGGACTGAGCAGCAGAAGCTACTTAATACAAAGGGATCTAGGTTAGAAGCTTGACTTGTCAAATAAGATTGACTCTTTCACCAGGAAAAACTGCCTCAGCATTTAAGAGAGGACATAGGCTGGAAAAACATGAAGTGATTCACTGTTGTAAGACAAAGTATGTTAAAATTCATAATTCATCTGTAACCATGACCATGCAATGAACCAAAACATAATTTAAATGTCTGCTGAGAGGCTTCCTGGAGAAACTTTTCCAGGAATTATTTGGGACAGGTCACTATCTGGAAATCAGAACAAAGGTGCTGGGGTGTGTCAGCCTTTATTCATGGTTTGCTCTCTTCTGTGTTCCAATCTGTAAACATATAATACTCCATACTGAGGGAAAAATATGAGTTTGCATTTTCTGAGAATCAGTATTGTGTACTTAGTCTGATAGTCCTGTGTATATCCTAAATTTTTAGTCCCATTTACTTCCAGGAGACAAACTCAAGTTTAAAAGCATAGTACTGGGATTTCTCCATTTAGTTTTTAATGTATGAATTCTGGAGCAGACAAAGATACTAAATTCATTAGACTGTTTACATCCTGAACAGTGGAGACAGTTTCCTAACATAAATGCTAGAAGGGATGTCCAGGGGTAGTGTTCTGCTTGACCCTGCTCTTCATGAACATGCAAGTGGTGGTGGCAAGTGAGCTCACAGGTGGCTGTTTGGGCTACAGTGATCATGCAGCGATTGAGTTGAGAGTGTGCAGGGAGCTGGAGCAGGACAGGTAACAAAAGAGGCACACAGGGACCAAATTGGGAAGACTAAGACTAAGTTGAAGCTAAATTAATGCAGGACATGAAGGGTAACAAGAATGGATACTACAGTTAAGATATTTGCAAGAGAAAATTTGAGGAGGCTAGTGAGTTTTTCAAGGATGGAAGAAGACAGCGTAGTGGCAAGCGATGCAGGAAAAGCTGAGGTAGCCTGTTGGGGTGGTTGTTGTTGTTTAACATCAGTCTTCCTAGAGAAAACTCACTGACCTCTACTTTTAGCAACGTGGTTTGTGAGAGAGAGGAACAGCCAGCATTTTGGAAGCAAGAGAGTAGGGATCGCTTCTTTGAGTAGCTGGACGTACTCAAATTGATACGCCTGCAAGAGTTTAATTCCAGCTAAAGGAGCTGCTCACAGTGATTGTGAGGCTGCTCTGTATTGTCTGTAAAGAATCATGATGGGTGAAGGTCCCCATTCACTGAAAAAGCGCTAAGGTTATGCTCATTTTGTTTATTATTTTATATTATTCTATTTTATTTTTAAGGTAAGAGAGAGTGTATAGGGAGTATAGATTGGTCAGTACCTCAGTCCCTGGAAAGATTGTGGAGCATGTTCTGGAGTCTGTTTTGAAGCGTGTGAAGAACATAAGGACTGCTCAACACATTTACCAAGAGCAAATAGTGCTTGACTGATGTGATTGCTTTTCACAGTGATACATGATTGGCTACATGGATGAAGTAGGAGCAGTACTTTGGCTTTAGTAAGGCTTTTAACAGCATTTCCCACAGCAGTCTTATTTGGAAGCTGAGAAAGTGTGGTCTGGCTGGAGTGTAACATGGATTGAAAATGGGCACAACTTTTGATGTCGGAGGGTAGTGTGTAATGGTTCAATGTCCAGCTAGTGACTAGTAGGAGCAGGGGTCAGTACGAACACCAGTATTGTTCATCACCTTCATCAGAAATGCGGTCTGAAGGCATTGGGTACAACCACAGTAGACTAAAGTGGTGGGGGGTGGCTGATGTGGCTGGTGATAGAGCTTCAGTTCAGAGGGACCTTGGCAAAGTTAAGGCTTAGCTGAACAAAAGTCATGCACTTCAGTAAGCAGAAGTGCAAAGTGCTACTCCTGGGGCAGAATAACCACGTAGAGACTGGGAAGAGACTGGCTGAGTAGCAGCCCTGGTGTTGAGTTGCAGTGGACAGCAGGCTGGATGTGAACCAGCAATGCACTTACTGCAGTGAGACAGAGTTTATGGGGCTTCATTAGGAGGTGTGCTTAGTAGATCAGTGGAAATTATTATCCCTTTACTTGGTGCTAGTGAGTTTGCTCCTGGCGTTCAGTGTCTGCTTGTGGATCTTCCAGTTGGAGAGGATTGGGGAGAAAGTGGAGAGGACCGGTGGTGGGCTATCAAGATGGCTGAGGGCCTAAAGCACACAGTGCTATGAAGAGGGCTTGTTGGAGTTGGGTTTGTTTAATCCTGCAAAGAGGAGTCTAAGGGGTAATGTAATAACTGCCTGTAGCTACTTGAAGATTCAAGATCTGTGCATGTATGTTAAAACTTTTAGGATTGTGGATCAAATAAAAATACCAGACCCACCATGATGTAGCACTGACGTTCCATGATGCATAGATTCTTAATTTTCTTTTAAAGCTATAACAAAACTTTAGTCTTGCATCCTTTCTGAAAACTATATCTTAAAAAGAAAAAAAACAACAATCCTCTCCCCTTCAAAATCCTGGTAGCCTAGCTATTTCATATTCAATGCAAATTAAAGTCTATAGATAGATTGTATGAGTTTCTGGTATTCATTATTCAAGTCAAATGTGTGTAAAGCTAGACATTTTTTAGGATGACCTGTCACTATAATACATTCACATACCTAAATATATCTTGTAAAGATGACTGAATGTCTAAGCTTATTTAAACTATTTATATAAATCTGACCTTTTGTACTGGTGCCTGTTTTTAGCGTATTGTAGAAATATTTTCGTTTTTACTTCTATTTAAAACTGTGTATCACAGAATTTGTAGAGGTTCTACAAAATACTGGTTATAGACCACATACATGGAATGTAGTCTGTCTTCCCCCCTCCCCACCCCCCCCCCCCCGCTTTTTTTAACCCCCTTTATGACTTTATCTAGCTACCTTCAGTCCTCTACCAAACCATTTCAAACGAGTCTAGTTGGAGGCCTGTGGCTAGTGGAGTCCCCCAGGGCTCAGTACTGGGTCCCATCCTCTTCAACTTCCTCATCAGTGACCTGGGTGAGGGGACAGAGTGCCTCCTCAGCAAGTTTGCTGGTGATACCAAGCTGGGAGGAGGGGCTGACACACCTGAGGGCTGTGCTGCCATTCAGGGAGACCTGGACAGGCTGGAGAGCTGGGCAGAGAGGAACCTCCTGAGGTTCAACAAGGGCAAGTGCAGGGTCCTGCACCTAGGGAAGAATAACCCTAGGCACCAGTAGAAGGTGGGGGCTGACCTTGTGGAGAGCAGCTCTGCAGAGAAGGACCTGGGAGTGCTGGTGGATGACAGGTTGAGCATGAGCCAGCAATGTGCCCTTGTGGCCAAGAAGGCCAATGGTGTCCTGGGGTGCATTAGGAAGTGTTGCCAGCAGGTGGAGGGAGGTGATCCAGCCCTGCTGAGGCCTCATCTCGAGTCCTGTGTCCAGTTCTGGGCTTCCCAGGACAACAGAGACATGGAGCCACTGGAGAGAGTCCAGCGTAGGGCTACAAAGATGCTCAGAGGGCTGCAGCATCTGCCCTATGAGGAACAGCTGCGAGAGCTGGGCCTGTTTAGCCTGGGGAAGAGAAGCCTGAGGGGGGATCTTATCAATGTGTACAAGTACCTGAAGGGAGGCTGTCAAGGGGATGGGGACAAACTCTTTTCAGTTGTCCCGTGTGACAGGAGAAGAGGCAATGGGCAGAAATTGAAGCACAGGAAGTTCTGCCTGAATGTGAGGGGGAATTTCTTCGCTGTGAGAGTGACGGAGCACTGGCACAGGTTGCCCAGAGAGGTTGTGGAGTGTCCTTCTCTGGAGATCTTCAAGGCCCGCCTGGATGCAACCCTGTCTACCACACTCTAGGTGACCCTGCTGAGCAGGGGTGTTGGACTAGATGATCTCCAGAGGTCCCTTCCAACCTTACCGATTCTATGATTTTGTGAAATCGCTTGCAGTATGTTTGGGAGTTTGCAAGATTCGGTACGTTTTTCAGGGAGACTTAGAGTCTTCAGTTTTGTCTAAAAACAGCATCCCTAAATGAAGAGTCTTCATGAGCACTTCTCTGTCTAACACATCCTTGGCAGCATTGCACTAGGATGATGATGTATTTTTGCCGGTTTCCTGCCTAGCTCTTTGTTGGTTACTGCCAGTGACGGTTGCAAGTTCTGGAGCAGTGATGATTTAATGATAGATTTGCCGACTTATGTTATCACATCTCTTTCTTCATGCTATCCTTATCACCCTTCAGTATAGTCTTATTTTACTGCTTATCTTCAGTTAAGGTACCTATCTGTCTGTGATCAACTATGGGAGCGATTAGAAATGTAGTAGAGATTTGTCTAGTTTTGAAATTCAGGATTGTTTTTAAGATGCTTATGTTCACCATCATAGAGAGACAGGGCTTTTTATTACCAGCTCTAGCAAGTGTGGTATATTTAGCATATTCAGTACAGATAGTCTCAATAACTTTGCTGTTGACACAAAACAGCATCCTGGAAAGCGTTTTCCTGTTTGGCTTAGAGAGGCCTTTAGCAGTGCTGCCAAAAGATGCAATTGTGTCTCCTGTTGCCTCTGCTATTCCAACCCCTAGGACTCAGAGCTGGCTGACCAGGATCCAAAGTGTACCAGCTGCAGTACAAAGTAGGAGGTGGGGAGAAAGCATTGTGCTAGCAGTGGAAGGGTGGGATGTAACTAGCCGCATGACAGCAGCACTAATGTGGGTTGGCTGCAATTGATGGTAAAACCACATCCTGGCAAATAGCTGCTGAATATATTTGGATTATGTTCATTTTAGAACCTTGTAACTTGGCCAAATTCAAGAGGATTTTTACAAGAACTTTGAAAGTCGTGACCTTGAGTGTAGCTTTCCAGGTAAATCACAAGTCTGTGTTCTAGATCGTAAAATTACAAGAACTTTTAATGGAAATGAGAGTTCGGAGACTTTTACTATGAGGAATTCTGTTCATGTCTGAACTGTTGTTAAGAAGGCTTCCTGCATAAGGGTAATGTGAGACTGATACATGACATGGAAAGTTTAACTCCTAATGCATCAAGCTTGGCCAGATTTTGGAGAGGAACGTTTTCATTTTTAGAATTGGGTTAATATCATCCTTCCCTGTAAAAAGAAGGGGAAGGGAAGGACAGGATTCTGGTCAGATAAGATATTAGTTGATCTTGTAGCCTTGAAGGTGAAACTGTTCTACTACTGAATTTACACTCATGTATGAAAAGTAAGCAGACTTTGCCTGCTGGGGAAGAGACATGCCTGCAGCTTCATTCCTTCCAAGTGCAAGCTCTGAGGGGGAAATTCCCATGTGATGGGTAATGCTCAGTGTGCAGTGAAGTCATGTGGTTTTTGCTCTTTATATAAAAAGCCTTTCATTTTTCCTTCCATCAGTCTTAAAAAATGCTCAGCTTATTAATCTACTTGCTATTTTGTGCCTCAGGGAGAGAACTTCAGTTTAGAGATACTGGTTACACAATGAAAACAAATATGGGCTAATGCAGCCACCTCTGTTTGTTAACTGACTTCCCCTTTCAGCTTCTAAAATTAGGTGATATGCTAGATAAAAAATTATAATGTGGTAGGAGATAACATTCTTTTTAAAAGATGACCCTTCAGGAGCAGGGAAGATCCTTGAAGGGGGGCAGAGTTGTGTTCTCATCTCTAGCTAGAGATATTTAGTGATGAACAGGGATGAGCTGTGTTTCATGATTTCTCAGAAATCCCGTGTGGAAAGTTCTTCAACTAGTATGCATATAATGATACTTAAAACTCTGGGAGCTTGCAGGCCATTAGAGTAATTCTTTTTGCTTATTCAGGAAAGCAAGCGCCTGCCTTTGGCCAGAGAGCTGGCTGACAGCAAGATCAGTGTGATATGCTTCAAATCACATGTAACTGTAGGCACAGGAAGTCAAGTTTTCACATGAACAGTTGCTTTCATTATTTATTTTTTATCCCATTTGATCACCGCTGTCTATTACTGCAATCTCTTGGGATTTTAAGTTCATATTAAATATATGGAGTTCTTATTAAATATGTAGAACTTACAGAGTTCATATTTAGATCAGTTTTCTGCTGATAACATAGGAGATGATTGAAAAATGCATCATGCATTGCCTTCAGGGATGAAAACTTCTTGGTCTAGCATAAAAGGTATGGGAGTTAATTATAGATACTTTAAGCACTGCAGTCTTTTTTTCCCCCAAGGTATCCACTAGCATCATTTTTATTTAAATGCCTTTGCTTTTGCAGGTGTAAAAATGATTTTTTTATTTTCTTGTTTTGTTTTAAGCTTAAGATGTTCTAAGGCACCACACTTCTTGGCTCTGCTCGGGATGCTTGCTTTGTTAGGACTAATGGTTGGAGGGAGTTTTTTTTTTTTTTTAATAAAATAAAAAGCACATACAGCTTCACTTTTAAGGTTTTGTGAAAATAACAAGTATTTCAAGTACTTTCTATTTTCAAAGTAGGAAGAAAAAAGAATAAGCTAGTTTCCTGTGGTTGATAAACATAGCGTCTAATGAAGCAAACATCAAAGTTTTTTTCTGTGAATATCCATAACCTGTCTTTGCTGTCTAGACTTTCCACACAATAAAGGTGAGCTTCTGTGAAACCTCTTTTCCTTTAGAGTCATTTTTATATTTTCTTTCTGTTAATAGCAAGTTTCACATGAAGAACAGATATATTAAATAACTCTGAGACATGTGCTTCTCTGTCAAATTTGAGTGAAGCCAATGACTTAAGTGTGCAGTGTGTTTGTATAAGGCCTTATAAGATTGTTTGGGATTTTTTTTTCTTTCCATTTTTATCCACTTACCTGAAAAATTCCAGATTCAAGTGCCTATGTCCTTTAATATGAGGACATATTTAGGTATAGCTTTGTACTCCAATAGTCCGAAATGATACATTAGAATCTGCTTTTTGACCTACCAAAATGCCATATGTTTTAGTGTTCTGGTAGTGCTTTCTTTACAAAAGTAGTCATGGACGTACTACCATTATTTTTAAAAAGAAGAGAGAAAATTCTGTGCTGCTGAGAAGATTTTCCTGTGATTTTGGTGTTATGAAATCCCTGAATTTCCTTTCTATTTTCTTATTCATTATTACTTTTGAAAAGGTTTTACTCTTTCTAAATTATTTGTGATCCCAAACTTGGTATTTTGGTGTTGTCTTTGAAGATTAAACTAGAAAGGTAAAAATCTCCTGCGTGAATTAGCAGAACCAGTAGACTGGAATACCTGGAGCACCACTAGGACTTTAGTCAGCCAATGGTAAAATGCAATACAGAAGACTGCATATGATACAGATACAGATACTACATATGATACAAAGAGTTCGTTCAGGATTTGGTCTCTAGCCTTTAGCTTTACCATTTCTCAACATACTCATTTTTTTAACACAATTTTTCTAAGAAGTTCAGAGGATATGCTGTATTATGGCTCAAATTTTGAGATAGTAGCTGTTGTGTTTTTTGCCCTTTAAAACTTTTGCGTCTTCCTTCTAGAGTGTGTTGAACTGAGAAATTGTATTTTAATGTGGACTGTCTGTGCTCCAAAACTGCAGTATGGATGGGGGCATAATCAACAGCACATGACATTTGCTGTTGTTTGCTGGGTTCTTGTGTTTTCTAGACAAAGATGATTCCCATGTGATTTCAGGTGATAATACTGTTTACAAAAAGAAATGAATCAAATGATAGTCAACAGTTACTTATATTTATAGCAGAGATAAATAAGCCTTCGGGTGATTTTTGTGTACTGTAACTTCTTTGATGATTTGTCCTGATATGCAGTGGTGAAAAATCACTTCTGTTTAAGCAAAAATTCTTAGAATAAACTGAAGTGGAGCAGCTGTGACAGGCCAGCCCAAACAGTGGCAGTTCTCTCTTCATGTGGCTTCCCTCTGTAGCAGCTGGTAGAAGGTTGCTACATCTGTTCATCCCATTAGCAGCTGCTTGTCTGGGTCAGAAGCTTTTTAATACAGAGCTCCAGTGGTTGCAGCCATTGTGGAGATTTACCTGAACTAGCAGACCATAAGGATATATACTTTTTCTTGATTTTCATATACATGATATTCAGACATAAGGAAGAAAAAAATAATACAAAAACTCGATCTCGTGCTTCTGTTTCTTAAATAAGATGCCATTCATACTAATGTGGAGTGATTTTTTTATTTCCACTTACAGGATTTCTGTAGCACTGAGGCATAGCCTTTAGCAAACCACTCTGGATGTCATAATGTGGCTAAGTGTTGTAGGATCACTGATTTGTACTCTGAAACCTCAGCTGTACCTAAAATGTCTACAAAATGGAGAAGAAAATGTATGCCTCTGTTAGAGTTAAGTGACACTGATCTTTATGCAGCTGTAAAAAAGAGCTAGAGGCATTGGGGATGTGTGTATTGTCTGACTTAGATATTTAACTGACATGCTTTGGTTATAGCTGAACACTAACTACAGGAGATGAACTCCTGACGTCAGGAGTAAGAGAGAAAGGACTGTTCAGAGCAAAAATTTAACTTAGGTGCACTTGATCTTTCTGACTTTTGAAATAAATTTTACACTCTTGAGAAATAAATCAGAGATGGGGAAATTAAGAGGCCAAAGAGTGGTGTTTAATCCTTTATCTAAATTCTGTTGCCAGTATCTCTAAGTCAAGGTCTGACATGTATCAGAGGTCCAAGGAGAATTAAAACAGGAGCTAAGGGAGCCCAGACATGAATGAGGAGGGAAGGAGGCTGTGCAGACCCATGAGTTGATCTCTTGGAATGAGATTCAATTGCCTCACTTTAAGTGTTTGCAATTTAGTCACAGAATCACAGAATCAGTAAGGTTGGAAGGGACCTCTGGAGATCATCTAGTCCAAACCCCCTGTTCAAGCAGGGTCACCTAGAGCATGGTAGACAGGGTTGCATCCAAGCAGGCTTTGAATATCTCCAGAGAAGGAGACTCCACAACCTCTCTGGGCAACCTGTGCCAGGGCTCTGCCACTCTCACAGGGAAGAAATTTCTCCTCACATTCTGGTGGAACTTCCCGTGGTTCAGTTTTTGCCCGTTGCCTCTTGTCCTTTCCCATGGGACAACTGGAAAGAGTTTAGCCTCATCTGCTTTTAAGCCCCATTTAAGCTAATTCTCCAGACTGTTTAATAGCCATGGGAAAAAATAGGCATTTCTTAGGCATGACTCAGATCTTTTTTAAGATGTGATGAATTGGACCTGCAAAAAGCAATGTTTCTTTGTGAATGAAGTCTGAGGTAAGCAGAGCATGTATGAATGTCTGCACTGGTAAAGTTACAGCTGGGGAAGAACTTCGCCCCAATGTCAGAGAGCCCACATGATACCGGATGCTGGTAAAAGGCAAAAAAAGTCTGACTCTCCACTACCTGGGAAATCCACCCTCAAAACTGTGGAGTGATAGAACTAGGTATGGTGCCGTAGAACTAGGGTACCTTACATTAAAAAAAGGATTTTTAAAATCTCACTTAGAGACCAGGGAGTTATATAACAACTATTTCAGTACACCCACAACAGTAGAATGGTGACAGTTACACAGTGAGAAGAGCAAACCAAGGATGCTGTTTGCTGAGGAATTTTAAAGAAAATGGGCTGTTTGGAGGTGTTTAATTGCAGTGTTGACAACGCTAATTTTTTCTATCCTTAAGTATGTGGTAGTCACCGTCTATCTTAAAAACGTAGCTTCAGAACTCTTATAATTTTGTTTAAGGATCTTAGGTTATTAGATATTGTGTTTGTGAAGAAATGCTGGAAATGTGGTTCACAGCACTTTATTTCCATAGTGTTTTTAACATTTAAGATTTTCATTTTGATTACTTAGGAAAACATCTGAATATTTTAATCTTTATGTCGTGTAGAGTACCTTTTTGACATTGTTTTAGCTGGAACACTCAAAAAATTAACATAAGAGAATGCAGATTAGGGATGGCTGCGCTTTTGTTAATTCAAAAAAGCTGGAAACATTTTCTTTTATTGTTTAATGGAAAAAAACAGTAGTTAGTTGGGGATGAGGTGCCAGTTATTTCAAAATTTCAATTTTTATTCACTGTGCCTTTTTCTCTCAAAAGATTAATCAGCAGCAAGAGAATTAGATTTTCTGGTAGTTTTTCTGGCCTTTGAGCATTGTTTGTTAACATGCAGTTAAAAGCTATTTATTAAAACGAAGGATGTGTTAATATAATTATTTTCGCTGTTGTGCATCTCATGATAGGAAAATACAGACAAGACAGATGGATCAAAATAACAGTCCCTATTAATTGCTTCAGTTTCGTAAAGACTTGGGGAATGGTCCTAACAGAAATGTTTTCTTTAAATTATCCTGTTGATAATTTATATATAATGATATCCTGCTGATTATCCTGCTTCATGAAAGAGCTGGAAGTGTGGAGGGGAAGTCTACTAACAACTAAATTATGCTCTGTTTTTGAATTGTAAGTATCAAAGAAGCTTCTCTAGTCACCTAACTTTTCTTTACGATGAAACGTTTCTGGAAGCTTTCCTTAGAAAAGTTCTACATTGTCCATTAAGCCTTGGATATTCAGGAGAATAATGTGCCATTGAACTAATAATTCTTACATTATCAGAGAACGATGCCCATAGGCCACAGAATTCTTTTCTTTGTCCTCTGAACCTCTAGCGAATGTTTTAAAAAAGAGAGTTTTTCTGTTCCTGATTTCTGCTTTTCAGTCTTGCAGCACCATTGAGCATAATAGTTTTGGTCCTAGAAGAGAAATTGTAATAGAGATTTAAATTGTAATCTATTAACTCCTGAATTCAACATATAATCCTAGCATCCTGTCCATGGTACCTGTGCTTGAGATAGGGATCCTTCTACTGAGATGCTGGTAAAAGTATGGGGAGAAGTACGGAGGTGCAGTTGAAATAAGACAGACTTTTTCCCTATTTCCCCAAACCAAACTCAGTTCTATTTTGAGATAACAGCTGCTGCAGTTGTCCATCAGGTGGTGAACGGTAAGCTTTGAGTGAGAGCTGAAGAAACAATACTAATGGAAAGAAAACAGCTTACCTGAGCCAGCTCTGAGGCTAGATCTTTCCATCTTTCCCCAGTTGGGTTTGCACCTGGGGAGGCATTCCTCTCCTGGATGTAGGGAATTTCCATCCATCTGCATACCTGGGGACTTGTAGCCTCTTCCTTCCGCCTCAGAAGACCAGTAAAGAGAAGGTGCAGTGGCAGTGTATATGGAACTGACCAGCAGGGAAGAAGGAAGACAGATAAGAGGTCACCTGTTAAGAGGTGATGGTTAGCTCAAATCCATCATTTTGGATTCATGATTGCTTTTCATATGTGCATCACTTTATTTCATCGGCCATTTTATTACCTGACCATTTTCATAAGGTCCTTGAATAGTTCTCTGTAATTTGTCATTTTATTTATTGCCTTGAATAACTTCCTGTCGTTAATGAATGTCACTTCACTGCTTCCCGCTTTTCAGACCAGGAAGTCTAGTGTTTTGTGTATTTCATCACAGATATTTCCATAACTCCACTGGTGATTGCAAGAGTTGATCATTTACCCCCATTCATGTTTCCAGTCTTCTAACTCATTATTTACCTATGCAAGAATGACTTCTGCTTTCATAGGTGCTTAGTTTCCTTAAAAACCTTTGATGAAGGACTTTGAAAACATTTTGGAATTTAAAGTAGAGGAACTGGCTCAGCCTTTTACACTTGCTTGTGGATAGGACTCCAGTAGGTTTTAAATCAGGACTTCCCTTTACAGAAGCCGCACTGACCCTTGCCAAACAGATCATATTTATCCTGATGTCTTGTAATTCTGTTCTTGATTACAGTTTCTGTTCGTTCTGTAAAGCACAGCTCTCAGGCTTACAGGCCTGTGGGTCCCTGGGTCTCACCTGCGTTCTCTTAAATATCTGTCATGTTTGCTACCATACAGTCCACAACTACTCAAATATTCTTAATTGAGAGGTTGCAGACCATTGTGCTGTTAATTCACTGATTTCATGCTTGAATTCCTTTAGAATTCCTGGGTTGAGTACCGTCTGGTCCTGGTGGTTTGTTGATGCTTATTTTGTGGATCTGTTCTCTATCTGCTTATACAGTCATAACAATTTCAAACAGATCCTTGGAGTCCCCCGCAAGGAAGGATTCTGATCTGGGAATTGGAGGAAATAGAGTTGCAGTGGTGTAGCAAGCATGTGGCAGAGTTCAATATGAGACCTTACAGGAGGGAAGAGTGATTTTATTTCAGTGTAAAGATGGCTTCATTCCTTTCGTTTCACTCTCTCTCGTGTATGTACTTATAAGTGCCAAGATGCAAATATCGAGGTAGTCAGTCTAGCGTCCAGGCACCAAGATGTGTGGTATCCAAGCTGTTAGCCCAGGATTCTTTGCAGAGAACGAGGAGGACGAGGAGGACAAGGGACTCCTGCTATTGAGTTCTCATCATATCTTCTGGATTCTTAGGCTGGCAGACATGCTGATTTTGCATGTGCCTTTATACCCTCAAGGAGCTGACAATGACAGACTCTACATCCTGTCCCACCTCTGCGTCATTAAGAATTACTCAGTCTCTTGTCTTAAATTCTTGTTTTCCTGATTGGGCTGTCCTGAGATGCTACATGTATATGTGCTGCAGTCTTGCTGACTTGCTGATCTAAGTGCTATCAACACCTGCCATTTTTATATTCCCTCTTCTGCATTTTTTCTGGTGGTTCTGTGCTCAAACATTCCCGTTTATTCTCTATTCCTACCAATCTTAATATTTCCATTGCAGTTCTTTATAGAAGCTCCCCCAGCTTCTCATTCTGTCGCCATCACTGCAATGAATCTGTTTAGTTTATTCTCTGTAATGCCTTTATCTTCTGAGTGCTCCATTCCTACTCTGATCATGAATTGTCCCCCAGACTCTGGCTGTCTTCCTGTTCCTGATGTGCTTGAAGAAAGGCTTATCATTAGTTTTTGCCAGCTATTCATCAGATTATTTTTTTGGCCTGCCTTGCTGTGTTTTTATATTTAATTTGCCAGAGTTTAAGATCCTTTCTACTTTTTCTATTAGGGCATGGCATCAGCTTTGTGCAAGTTAGAGTCACTGCTACCACTGCTGTTTAACCATTCTGTTTTCCTTTTTTCCTTTCTCAGGTTTTTCTTAATAGAAACATGTACCTGACTTCTGCTTCCAGTCTTTAGTCTGTTAATAATCTTCACAGTGCCTATAAAGATTTAAATTCTTTAGCTGACCATCTTGGATTCTCTTTAACAAATTCCCTTACTTCTCATATTGCACTTTCTGAAGTTGAGGGCAACTCTACATTTACTTTTCATCTTTGCTGCTCCTGCAGGAAAGTTAAAGCATGCAGAATTAGTTCAGAATCTTACAGCTGAAGAGCCACTCTATGTTTAGGACCAAGTCAAGGGTTGCATCTTCTTTTGTGGGTTTCATATCAAGCAATGAATCACTGATTTCATTCAAAAGATGGTCTCTGGATTGCATGATGTATGTAGTCTGCACTGATGGGAAGTGAGCTGAAGTCTCCATTACTCTTTGACTCTGTTTGCCCTCTTCTTGATATCTTTCATCATATCACGTTAAGTATTGCTGTTCTGGTCAGGTGGTAATAAGGACCCAATACCTTCCTATTTTAGGCTTGGATCCAGTCCATAAGAAGAAGTGCTGAAAAAGTACAGTTTATTTAGGGAAGAAAAGAGAGGTAAGAGGAAAAAGATGTTCCTCTGTATGTTAAAGATGCTTTACCTAATCCACAGTGCAGTGCTGAAAGCCTCTAATGGTAAAAGGAAGAAAAAGAGGAAGTGGTGCTGAAGATTTCTTTAGGTTTCTCAAGCAAAATATTTCTCATTCTTGCATTTTCCCAAGAGTAGGACATAGTATTAAGGGGAACTTCCACTACTCAGACAACTGTCAAAAAATAGGATAGTAACATGCATGGTCAAAAAAATTTTTGGAAGGTGTGATGACTGACCTCTTAATGAAGAATGCTCATGGTGAAAGTCTTTTATAGCTGCTTCTGACTAATAGAAAGGAATGGATTGAGGAGGAAGGGGAATTGGATGAAAGTGACTGTTAGGCAATGGTCTAAAAAGCGTACTTAAAAAAATCAAAGAATTGGTAGAAGACTGAAGACAAAAGCTCAAGAGACTTAGTGGTTTCTTAAAGAAATGCTTTAAGGGCACAAATACGAGCTGTTTCCTTGGGATGAAAAGATAGCCAAAACTGCCACTGCCTAATTACAAGTTCTTTAGTAGTGTGAAACTGAAGGAGCCATGCAAAAAGTGGATACGTCCTCACCTTTTGAACATGTGGTATAAAAGAATAGTACTCACGTACAGCAATGTTATTAGAGGGGCCAGGTACAAAACAATATGCAACTGGCAAAGACATAACATGAAGCTATTCTTTAAATGTTTTAGTAGCAAGAGAAATCACTAAGGAAAAAACGAGTCTTTTAGGAAGAGAGGCTAGAAAAGCTGCAGAGGTTGACGCTGAAGAGGTTGTTAGTGCTGTTTTTACTTGAGAATTTACTTAGGTTTAACTGTATTCAGACAGCACAGGGATGAAGATGCCAGAACTCAGCCCAAGCATATAGAGAGCAAAAGTTTTGTGTACTTTCTTAAATAAAAATTCTATATTTGATAGATTGTTTGGGTAATTGACTAAAATCATTTAGTGTTCTTAGTGATTGTACTTGAGAACACAGAGTCATAGAATCGGTATTTTTGGAAGGGACCTCTGGAGATCATCTAGTACAACACCCCTGCTCAAGCAGGGTCACGTAGAGCGTGGTAGACAAGGTTGCATCCAGGCGGGCCTTGAAGATCTCCAGAGAAGGAGACTCCACAACCTCTCTGGGCAACCTGTGCCAGTGCTCCGTCACTCTCACAGGCAAGAAATTTCTCCTCACGTTCAGGTGGAACTTCCTGTGCTTCAATTTCTGCCCATTGCCTCTTGTCCTGTCACACGGGACAACTGAAAAGAGTTTGCCCCTGTCCCCTTGAAACTCTCCCTTCAGGTACTTGTACACATTGATCAGATCCCTCCTCAGCCTTCTCTTCCCCAGGCTGAAGAGGCCCAGTTCTCGCAGCTGTTCCTCACAGGGCAGATGCTCCAGCCCTCTGAGCATCTTTGTAGCCCTACGCTAGACTCTCTCCAGTAGCTCCATGTCTCTGTTGTCCTGGGGAGCCCAGAACTGGACACAGGACTTGAGATGAGGCCTCAGCAGGGCTGAGGAGAGGGGCAGGATCACCTCCCTTGATCTGCTGGCAACACTCTTCCTAATGCACCCCAGGAGACCATTGGCCTTCTTGGCCACAAGGGCACATTGCTGGCTCATGCTCAACTTGTCATCCACCAGCACGCCCAGGTCCTTCTCTGTAGAGCCGCTCTCCAGCAGCTCAGCCCCCAGCTTGTACTGGTGCCTACGGTTATTTTTCCCTAGGTGCAGGACCCTGCACTTGCCCTTGTTGAACCTCAGGAGGTTCCTCTCCTCCCAACTCTCCAGCCTGTCCAGGTCTCTCTGAATGGCAGCACAGCCCTCAGGTGTGTCAGCCCCTCCTGCCAGCTTGGTATCATCAGCAAACTTGCTGAGGAGGCACTCTGTCCCCTCATCCAGGTCACTGATGAACAAGTTGAAGAGGATGGAATCCAGTACTGAGCCGTGGGGGACTCCACTGGCCACAGGCCTCCAGCTAGACACCATGCCACTGATGACAACCCTCTGAGCTCTGCCTTTCAGCCAGTTCTCCATCCACCTCACTGTCCACTCATCTAACCCATGCTTCCTGAGCTTCTCTAGGAGGCTGTTATGGGAGACAGTGTCGGAAGCCTTGCTGAAGTCAAGGTACACAATGTGCACTGCTCTCCCCTCATTTACACAGCCAGTCATTCCATCCTAGAAGGCTATCGGATTGGTTAAGCAGGATTTCCCCTTGGTGAATCCATGCTGGCTACTCCTGGTCACCTTATTTTCCTCCATATGTCTGCAGATGACATCCAGAATGAGCTTTTCCATCACCCTTCCAGGGATGGACGTGAGGCTGACCGACCTATAGTTGTTTGTTTCTCCTCCTTGCCCTTCTTGAAGACTGGAGTGACATTGCCTTTCTTCCAGTCCTCAGGCACCTCTCCAGTTCTCCATGACTTTTCAAAGGTGATGGAGAGTGGCCTGGCAACAACATCCGCCAGCTCCCTCAGTACCCATGGGTGCATCCCATCTGGGCCCATGGATCTGTGGATGTCTAGCCTGCCCAGAAGGTCTCTAATCCTATCCTCCTCAACCAAAGGAAAGTCTTCCCTTCTCCAGACTTTCTCCCTCACATCCAGGCTGCAGGATTCCTGGGGGCTGCCCTTAGCAATGAAGACTGAAGCCAGGAAGGCATTCAGTAATTTGACCTTCTTTGTATCCCTGGTCACCAGGGCCCCTGCCCCATTCAGTAGCAGGCTCACATTTTCCCGAGTCCTCCTCTTGCTGCTGCTGTGTTTGAAGAAGCCCTTCCTGTTGTCCTTGACATCCCTTGCCAGACTCAATTCCAACTGGGCCTTAGTCTTCCTCACCGCATCTCTACATGCATTAAACGGTTGAAATTCTGGCAAACAGAAGGACAAAGTTAGTGGGTATTTCAAAGGGGAGGGTGGAGCAGAACTACAGACCAGGCAGATTACTTTTAATTCCTGGAAAAATACTGGAACAAACAGTTTGTAAGCATTTGAAAGAAAATGAGGTAGTAAGCAACAGTCACCTTAGATTTATCAAAGACAAGTCATGTTGAATCAGTTTGTCTTCCTTCTGTGACAAGGCAACATGCCTGGTGGAAATGAGAGAAGTAGATTTGATACATCTTGACTGTAGGAAGGCTTTTGACACTCTTCTCACACTCTTACGAACAAGATGGAAAAATACCATGTAGCTGAAACTTGGACGAATTAGACATAGCACCAAGTTCAGCGTATGATTTACGCATTTGTTTTGAGCTGCAGTGAAATCATTAGTTTTGCAGTAGCCTGTCCGAAGTCTGATACTAATTAATACTAATGCTGTGAACAACAGATCTTGTAATTAAGATCACTTCTATAAATAATACCAGAGATGGAATCTAGATTACGAAACAGAACTAGAATTCATTTTTTTAAAAACAGAGAACTGAATCTCATGCTAAGGTGTTCTTCCTTTTTTTTTAATACAAAATGCTACACTTAGGATAATCAAATACAAAATGGAATGACTTGTTAGATAAGCAGTTCTGAATGTAATAATAATATAATAATATTTCTGAAAATAATTTTGAGCTTGCAGTTGTTTCAAGCTGAACATGAGTTATGAATGACATCTTGTTAGAAAACATTGCCATTGGCTGTATAAGCAAAATGCTTGTATGTAATACTAGTCTGACTCAGAAGTGTCACGGTAAGGAGCAGAATCTCTTGTATCCTGCATGGGTCCTCAGACTTCAAAAGATGTTGGACATCTTTTTGGACAGTTGGAGATGAGCCAGATGGGAGAGCTCCAAGAATAGTCAGAGATCTAGAAAACTTCCGTGATAGATGGACACTGCCCATGGCTGTGGTAGTCTGTGTCTGCAGTCCGTGCTCTTTGTGTTCAAAATGCTAATGTTGACTGTGGCTTCCTGTACAACTTGTGTGTAATCACTTTTTTGAATTTTTTTTCCCTCTTTGCACGTGGGTAATCTTCAGAAAACTGTGTTTTGAAGCAAAGAAAAGAAAACCTCCATATTCAGAAAAGACTTAATATTGACATTGCAAAATCTAGGATTCAGAAATTGAGAAATGCTAATTCTTGTCTGCATAAGTCTGTTCAGCTTCCTTGCATGAACACAAGCTGCCTTTTTAATTATGCAATTGCATATTATTTTCTCTCATATAGGTTTCTGGACTAATTTTTTGCATGACATGACTGCCCACAAAATGAAAAAGATATGTGGGCATCTTGATAATACCTCCTCATTTCTGGTATACGGTTGTGCAGTCTAATGTTTTTAAAGTATTTTTTTTTAACTTCTATAGTTGTGCTTATATAAGGAAGATGCAGGATGGATCACTGCTGTCAACCTACTGCAAGGCAGTAAATGAGTTTGAGCAGTTTAATATTGAGTTGTTCGCTCACTGTGTGGTTTAAGTATCTGAAGATGCTTAAGGAAGCATTGTCTTTATAATAAAAGGATAGTTACTTATATTTTACTGCTTGTCACAGTTTTATGTGAGAGTTGATCCTGTACGTTAACTAAGCTGTTTCAATGGCAGTATTAAAAATGTTCACCACTTGCAGAAATTAAATTTTGTGCGACAGCTTTTGTTCTTCTTGTTCGTATCATGAACAATATTTCAGTACTATGGTATAAGGAAATTTATTTAGTTGTATGCTGTGCTGATAGAAGGGTGATTACAGTGACATGTATGAACTCATAGATGAGCAGTCTGATTCTGATCTTTCATCCACTGGTGTAACTCCAACATAACCAGAAAGAAATCCTTGTAGTTTTTTTTAACTTTTTATATATATACATGTATGTATTTATAAATAAATTTATAACAACTGTAAGAAGCACTTTGACTGTGTGGCAGTATGTGGCATACATTTTAGGAATGTGACTTTCTTGAACTACATATTTTAAACTCTTTGTTTCAGTCTGACTCCCTGCAGAGGAGATTATTTTCCATTACTTATAAAAATGGTTAACTTATACTTGCGCTGCACTATTCAGCCTGAAGAATCTTGCAGTACCTAGAGAAATGCAAAGAATGTCAAGTTTGCAAAATTACTATGAAATTATACTAGTCTGAGCAAAAATTGAGAGCTGCAGTACTGTACAACTCTACTGGATGGCCATATTTTAAAAAGAAAATAGTGGGGGAAGATAGCAAATATGCTGCTTTTTTACTCCTTACTTATTTTCCAGTTTCAAGCATAAGCTGTACAATGAGAAATTACAATGGCTTGAAGGAATAGAGAAGCTCATACCTTCCCTATGAAGCCCTTGTTCAGAAGCTTAAAGATTTCTTATTGTTACACTGAAATCCACAACTTCAGCCATCTTCTGCGTGTGCTTCGTCCAAAATCTGCACGTTGTCAAAAGCTCAGGAGTGGCGGCAGTCACAGCTGGGCTTGTGTTCCCCGGAACATTTCTCTGTATGCTTCCAGGGGGTTGTGTCATGCAGACTCCTGGCATGCCTGCATTGCAGTCTAGAGTGTGACTGCAGTTTCGTATGCGTAATGAGCTAGCTTTAAGCCAGGTGGAGATCGCTTTCCAGCCACAGCAGCACAGGCTTTACTTAACAAGCCCTACAGAAGCCTCTGCTTTTCCTCGTCCCCAGTAAACTGTCTCTTGTGTAGGAGGAGACTGTATAGTGAACATGTAACGGAGAAACTGCCATGCTGTCTCAGTTGGAAAAAGAACTAGAAATTGCTGTATGTTAGTCTCCTTTCACTCCCTGTCTCCATAAACTTACCTCTAATAGTAAATACCAAGCTTCATTTATTTATGAATATGTGTATGAAGGCATTTTAATGAGCCTGACAGCTGAGTGGCTGTGGACAAAACGAACTGTTGCTATTGTAGGATAGCTTGGTAGATTGTCCTGCAATGAACAACAGCCTAACAGAAGAGGATAGCATTTGAATCAATTATGTTGCTTGATTTTGTCAGCTGGCATATGGTATTTGCAGTCCTTAAATTGGTTTAAAACATAGATCTCCTGCTGTGCTGATAGCTAAATCTGATTATTCAATGATCTGGCTTTTCCTGTAAGATACCAGAATTAAGCAAGGCAGCGTATTTGTTACGGCATACACTGAGACTACATCAGTGCATTCTTTAATGAGGAATTTGTGAAACCAGCTTTGTGGGATTAGGGTACTGGAAGTGAGGTTTGCTTCTTCCAAAATGCCCAGCAGTGTCTGGTATTTATAAAGGGAAGGGTAATAAAAGGGAGTTTTACATTACCCTAGATTTTATTATAGGTTCCCTATGAAGCAGTAGCAAATATCTTATCGAGTACTGTAGAAAAACTTATTTTTATGCCTAATATTGTGGTGAGATTTGTTTAGATGTTTGTAATATTTGATTTTTCTGCAGTGTTCCTAAAGAAAATGATGACTAAGTTCAGTTCTGACCTACTGATCTGAGAAAAATTCCCAGACAGACATAGAAAACATGAAGCACTTACAATTTAAAACCTGCTTCTTTTTCTTTTTTCCTCCCTCATTGTGTTATGTTTCTTCAGTTATAAGATTCCTGGAACTACATTAATGTTTTCTGCTTTTTTGCTTACATGTGGCAGACTTTAAATGATACGCATCATCATCTACACCTTAGAGATTAGAAAAGTACCAGATGTTTAGCCACATAGATCAAAACTGCGTTGAGTGGTTCAGTCTTACGCATTGCTGAACATCCTTAACCCATTCAAAATAAAGCAGTAAATCTCAAATGTGGAAAGTATCATTTTCCAGATTAACTGCTGCCAGTTATGCCCATTTGCAATAGCTGTCGATAGCTTACCTTCCCTTGGTGTTCGAGGAGAGCTACACGCTGCTCCTCTCACCTGATAAGCCCGCTGCAGTTCGTGGAAGCGCTGGGTTTCTAGGTCTTGATAGGCTCTGTGTATTGTGCTTGTCTGGAAGAAGAGTGTGTTCCTAGGTGCATCAGATTAACTGCTCATTCGCAATACGGTTGTTCTGTGCATGTACGGCAATGTTGGCATTGCTGGGGGGCCGTGGAGGTGCAGGTACACAGTGATGGGACAGGCCCCCAGTAAAGCTTCTGCAACAGCTGCCAGGGCGATGAATCAAGCCTTTGCCCTGAAGACTCTTTCCTTACAGTTGCAAGTTGCCCTGACGAAATTGAGCTATCTGGGGCGTGACCAGATTAAATGTCCTAGGGGTACACATCTAGCCTCTATTCTGCAGGCTGAATAGAATAAAATCCATGTGAATTCTCACTCATTTCTGAATAATATCTAGGGCTTGTAGTGCTATGAGCAAAAAAATTTGCAGGTGTCAGTTGCAGAAGAAAGTACACAGAAGATGAAGGAAACTGATACTGATGTTGATTTTAATATGTGTATATGCTCTGTGGCCCTGATAATTTCAGGTTATTTTTACTGATTCATCAGGATTTTGTTCAGAGTTAGCCTTGGATGGTGATAGTCAACACTGAAGCTGTGCATCGGAGTTGTGTGCTGAGTCTGAAGCACTGCGGCATTTATCCCCTGCAGTTTCTAGCTTATTTTAAAAAGTAAGCCAGGAAGCAGTTGCGTCTTTTGCAAGGTGTGTATTCTGCTCATGTGTGTATTAAAACAAAGATATTGATGGCTGCATCTCTTCTTGTTGTGACTGTGTAGTCTGGAGAGACAGACACCTACTTTTATTTCTTTAGTGTGCAGATAATTGCAAGCTAATTCTTACTTCTTTTGAAGACTGGGATCTGAAAAATGCATCTGATGTTGATTGCAGCCTCTTTCCTTATCAGATACTTTAAAAACTTTTGAATTCCTCTTCTAATGCGAAGAAAATATTTTCCATAGTTGGCCATACTAGAATTACATGACTTACCCATAGCTGGATTCAGTGTCAGAAGGCAGGAAGAGGAGGAGATGGTGTGGGAAATAACCATCCCCCAAAATTTTAAACTTCTCAAAACCCAGAGAATACACTACTCACCATATGGATGAATCCTAGACTTTTAGAGTTCCTGGACAGAAGAAGAGGAGACAGAGAAGAAAATCCAATAATGTACTGTTTGCAACACTTGCTAGAGATGTAGGTTACCCAGGGTAAAGTCTCAGCTTTACTTAATTGTGACCAAAGACCAGATTTGCTGCATCCCGGCAGTGCCTACCACTCAAGCCTATTAGAGACTCACCACAGAGTTGTTGTTTTCTTTGTTGAAACTTTCCCACTGTGATGTTCAGATTCCACCTCCAAGTGCTTTGCTCTGCAAGAAGCATGTTCGCTAGATGAGCAAGTGCTTCTCTAGGAGGTCTGCAGATACATTGTGCTCAGTGCACCCTGGGGAGCCCACGGTAATAAGCTCTGCTGGATTGCTGTTTTACGCTGGGGCACCTTACTTCGTGCCACAGAGTTCAAAGCAAGGCACAGAGGATTGAGAAAACTGAAGAGTGAGATTGCAGAAATGCTGTGAGGCATTGGCCAGAGGAGTCTGTAGTCTAGTCTAAAATCTATTAATTGTAATTATTTCTTTTCACATGAACAGGAGAAATCAATGGTCACAGAGGCATCTTTCCTGATGAGCATTTTGTTAGTGTGTGAACCACTACTGTACGGACTGTGAAGAGGATCAAAGTTGTGCTTTTCACTTGCATTTGTGTGTAGTTCCTAGGTACATATATTGAGATCTTCAAAACATATATAAACAGTGTTAAACCTGGGATTTGGTCCTTGAACATAATCCCTACCCCCCAACTGTTTGACAGCGTTAAAAATACAGTGGGCAGGGGAGAAGAGATGTAGCAAAGAACATGTTCCTTATTGTTCTCAGAACAAGTTGGAGTAGGTAACTAATTAGATGATCTCTCATTTGTTACATCTTTGAAGTTCTTTATGAATGTGGTGATAAACTTATTTTGGAATTTTCCCTGATTGTGCAGTCTCAATCAATATGCAGACTTTCTGACCACCATTAGTAAAAGGAGAAATCAGTGAAAAAAAGAACACTTCTTCGTGGAAGGAAGAACCTGTATTCCTGCACTGTGATTACAAAGAACAAACCAAATTCATGTTGCTTTATTTAAGTCAGCTTAGGAGCAAGATACTTCTACTTCTGTTTTTAAAAGCCACATATCACATTTAATGATTTAATGATATCACAATTAATGTCTTATTTTCCATCTATTTTGCTTATCATTCCATAGAAATAACACACAGTTTTCAAAAGGTAAATGTTAATTTTCTGTAAATAAACAAAAAGGTATTAGTTACTCTGAAGTCCACCTTGGCCAGGTTACTTGAATCTATCCAAATATTGTTCACTGTAGTTAGGAATACACCAAAGTGATTCACATTGTAGTGGTGTGTTTACAGAAATTGTTTATAGTAAGGATTTATGGATACTAACTGAAGCAGCATTGTGGTAACGTAATGCAGCTTCAATTCTTGGATTGACATGTCATGCTTACGTACAAGATTGGCATTTGTTATACAGCAGTAACTTTATAAACAGTAATACAGGACTAAATTAGTTTAGTATTTGTTTCTTCAACTCAGATGTTATTTAGAAATTCTTACTTCTTCAGCTAATATCAAACAATTACAAGCTAATTTTGTTTCTGTACTGGATTTTATTTTAAATTGTTCAGCTATGGGTATGTCTTTCCTGGGAGCAGCCTATAATTATTTATAGCCTTATTATAGCCTTATTATAACTGAAATATTTAGGTTAAATTTTTCGAACAGGCATTGCAGTTTCGGGCATGAGTGCATTATATGCTCAATCTATGCCTCCCTGTTTATTGAGCGTATATAGCTTCTATGGACTTAATGAAAACTGAGAAACTCTGAAGAATTAGGTTTGTGAGTCTGTTTAATAACTCTGAAATTGTTACCTACAACAAGATCTTATGGTCTAGGAAAAACGCAGTATGGGAGAAGATCAGGAAAATTATTGGGATTTGATATGTAAATCTTTCATAGAAAAGTTCTTGTAGGTTCTGAAGGGTGATTGTTGGGTTGGAGCATGTTTTAGGGATTTCATTTAGTTTTCCTTTGTGGGAAAAGAGGAAAAAAATGATGGAATAGTCATCAACCTCTTGCATTGCAAGGATGCTGTTTGTTTATGCTTTTGAGGAATGTTCCGACTCTGCTAGATTTTTTTATGCACTTAAAGCACAGAGAATCTGAGACCAGAAATCCATTCTGAATGTTATTTCTTTGAAATTCGTTGAAGGCTGAATACTGTCCAAAGTTCTGGGCAGAGAGTACCTTGCTTATTTGTAAAACAAACCCAAAGGAGGTCCTGCAGGGAGTAAGCCCCGATCACAATTACTTGGAATAGACCAGATTGCATGGTGTTCTCCTGTTTGGACCATCTGAATAAAAGTGCCCTACATTTTCTTTCCAGGCACCTTGGTGTATTATCTCAGCAGTTATTCATGCTAGTGTAGTCTTCCTTTTCAGACAAAACTTTTACTTTGATTGTTTGTGTCTTTATGGAATGAAAACCTAAAACCCCATCTTCTGAATTATCCTAACTAACTTTGTAGGACTCTTGGGCTTTACCTCACCCTATCCTGGAATTGGAAATCCATGTGTAGTAGATGTCCAGTCACTGAGGGGGCATCCTGCTTTCATTTAACAGCATCAGGTTGCGTACTTGTTGTTTATGTTCACTTGTAGGGATATTAATGAACTCATTTTTAGCATAGTCTTGAGTTGACAGGGATCATTTTATTCCAAAGGGCAATTAGTTAAACATTTGTTTTTTCATTCAGAATTTTCCTGGTTACTTTTGATAAGTTGGCTTTAATGATTATACAGACTTACTCTGATCTTAATATAAGGGAGTAAAACTGCATAGAACCAAGGCTGGATGATACAGTAAGAGACAGTTCTGGAAAAAATTGTTATCTTATTGCAGCCAACATTGGCAATATATTAATATGTGCCTGCAGTCCTGTTGGTGCTGTGAAGCTGGTTGCAGTTAGGCAAGTTCAGCTGCCTGAACATCACTTCATTAAATGAGAGTCAAAAGGCCAAAGCCAGCCTTGGAGAAAATACGTATTTGGGATCTATACCTCATTGAATTCATCAGGAGGCAGGGCATTTTGAAAACCATTTCATTTGCAGTAGGTAATATTGAAGTGCTGCAATTATTAGTAAAAAGAAATATATATTGATATTGCCTTCTTGAATTCAAAGTACTTCAGCAGGAAGAAACTAAGAAATACAGTTTAGTGTACAGATTTCTTTTCCTGCTTTTGAAGCCTTCAGTTTCAAGGATAAGTAAAATAACTTGTTAACATAGTATGTTTTGTGTACTGTAGGGAATGTATCAGAAGGTAATTGCCTTGATTTTGGAAGCAGAACTGCAGCATTTCTATCACTTGTCTACACATCTACCTTTTGATCATGACATTTAGCTTAAAATAGCCTGTCATAGGGGTGAAATGAGTTATCATGTCTGATTGTTTGTAAATCCTCTCCACCTTTCTCAGTTTCTCTCAAAGGTGCTCATCTATTAACCACCCCAATTTCCCCCCTCAAATATCATGAATAGAAAGGATCCTGTTCTCTCTCATTTCCACGTGTGTTGGCATGACAAACTTGCATGTTATCATGATGTTGATCTGCATGCTTTTATTTTGATAACTGAATGTTTTTTTTCCTTCTCACATGTACTGTCAGTGTTTTCTTGTTAAGCCTTGCTTTATTTTAAGCATTATTTCCGCAAACATTGATCTCGCACAAAGTAGCAACTCATTGCTCATGTGAGTTGCCCTTCTGAAAGGATATAGTGTTGGGAGGACTTGGCTTGTAGGTTGTAAATTCTTTAGCGTGGGATCCTAAGTCAAACACAGTCAAATGTCACTACTTGGTCTCCTCAGTATTTGAGTCAGTTCTGAAAATGTGCATTAGGAGGCTGTGGTAATATTTCCTCTGGTGTTATATTTCATAGTTACTACATGCCCTGCTAGCCAATAAAAGCAGTATATTAATGAAAAATAAATATAGCAGGTCTGTCACTTTATCAATGAAAAGTTCACATTATGTGATAGTAGAATTATATGTTGTGATATATAAAAGCATTTACTTGATAAGTTTATGTAATTTACTCTTGAACGTGTGTACTGATAGGGAGAGAACTCATTGAGGCAACAAAAGTGTCAAAAAAATCTGTTACAGGTTTCATAAAACTTAAGTTGCTCCCCACATTTCATAGTTTTGCATCCTCAATGTTAGCCAGGTGGGGTAAGTTCTGCCCTGATAATACGACAGAAGAACATTTTGAATTGTTACCATATTCTGACCTCTCAGACAATGCTGACTGGCTTCAGATGTGTTTAATTAAAAATAGCACACAGAGAGGTTTGTATAACTCTTTCCTTCCTGAAACAACTTTGTCAGGATTTTTCAGTTTTGCCCTGGAGATCAGAAAACAAGTGCTTTTCTATAGGATAACACAAGCAGGTTAGAATCTAGTAGGTATCTAGTCTCAGCTTCAGGAGTAGATTTTAGCTAACCATATTTGTCTTTTTCCAGACTGTGAATCTCCAAGTCCTTCCCACGCCCAGATCTACATGCACGGATATGTGAAAATCAAAGGGCATAATCTGGTAGAAATTGTGCTGTCATTGTATCATACACAAGCTGATGACACTTTTGGCTTAAATACACTTTTTCTGAAAGATGACATCTGGCTCTTAGTATTAAAAGTAAATTTGTGAATAAAATTCACACTATTTAGTGAGTTAAGAGTATTTTTCAGAAATATTTGTCTTTCAGGCACTGTCATTGCTGACAATGGACATCTTACCCATTTTGCCTGACCCATTGTTTTAATTCTAAAAATGAATTAGGGAGGTTTACAATGCTCTCTATGTACAGCATGCCCAGCTCTGAGCCAACCAGAAGTATATGCAGTGTTTGCTGTGAAGTAATACGTAATTTGTTTTAAATAGAAAGAACAATCCTCAGAAGCAAGGAGTCCCAGAATCAGGTGTAAACTAATTCAGGAATGAGATGAAAAATAGACAAATGAACTACATAATTTGGAAGATAGTGTCTCCTTCATATTCTGTCCTTATTCTCCACCTCTTTTGATAAATTTTTGAGTCATGTATATAGATGTCTAAATGGCACCTGAAATACCAGTGACTTGCTTACAATACCAGTGACTTGCTTACACTAAACTTTGGACGGAAAAGGCTTGTCTTAGTATCTCCAAAAAATTCAGCATGGTCTTGCTCTAAGTTGTATCATCTTGCCATAAAAAGATCAGAGATTGTTTATTTCTCCTCATCTATCTTTTTAAGATGCCTGCCAGCAAGTGAACCATAAACATAGTTTTACTTTGCCAGCAAGTTTTAAAACAGCTGCCTTTTTTGTCCTCTTGATTTTGAAAAGAAATCAGTCTTGGAGATTTCT
Organism: Rhea pennata; assembly: GCF_028389875.1. Taxonomy (NCBI): domain Eukaryota; kingdom Metazoa; phylum Chordata; class Aves; order Rheiformes; family Rheidae; genus Rhea; species Rhea pennata. Next base: position 190,332,444 of record NC_084663.1, read on the forward strand.
TAAACAAATTTTTGAAATAATTCAGCATATAAATAGAATTATAATCTGAGTCAACACTTTGATTTCTGCATTTTATCAACTTCTTACCTTGCTCGTACAACACTAAAACAATTGAATTCACGATATTGTGGATGCCAAATGTTGTGGACTTGATGCTGAGGGCTGTGAGTGACCGTGTGACTCATTAGCAGCCTCTTCCTATTATTAAAGAAAAAAAAATTAATTGACAGTTAATTTCAAGGACTGCTTAATAGAGTTCTAGGAAAATGGAGAGATGAAGGTGTCCCATAGGGGAGCTTTATAAATAAGCTTCTTCTGATGAGATCTGAGCTATGTCGAACAGAGGCAGGGGACTATAAGGGCAGAAGGACTTCTGAGGTGAACTTATCCATATAATTAAATAAATGTAACTTGTTATGATACTGGCTTTCTCTTTGTGTTTTTATAGATAAGCCATGAGTTGCAAGTGTGGAAATCAGATATGTGCCTGAAAAGTTAGGGAAAAAGAAATGGACTTGTAGGATGGGAACTGAAACACAGGCTAGTCTATTCTAAAGCCTGCTCTGCCTCCTCTAAACTTGGAAGCACCTCATCTTCAGTTTTTCGACCTAGATTGCCCTCCAGCATGTAAAAGTTGCATTTCTGTGCGTGACCAGAGAGCACCATAGGCATACCAAACTAAAAACTTATTAATTATAAAAAAGCGTAGCATGATCACAGTAACTGATGCCAAAGGCTTCCTTGCTCTTGAGTATGCTAATATCTGGGCTAGAAAATTATGGTCCTTCAAGTCATCTGGCTTTCTAAACTGATAATAGTAATCTGCTTTTTACTTTTCAAGGTGAAACAGCTACTTTATGGGGTTAAGTGCTGCTGACCAGAATAGTTTGGTCTGGTGGTTAGAGCACATTCCTGAGAAAAGGGAAATACTTCTTTTAACCATTAGGATATTGCCAATGTCTGTTACATTTGATGTTTAAAAAGAAGTACTTTTTTGTTTCTTCTCTGTTATCAGAAGGTTTTGGACTGTGGATTAATGCTTGGTGTGAAGCCTTTAAGAGTGGAAGAGGTGGTGTTTAAGGTACAGCCGCTTTCCCACTATTTTTTTTATGCTTCGTCATAGTTGCTCAGATATTCCACTGAGTGCACTTAGTTGTTTTAGATTCTTTCCTCAAGAGATTTGACTAAGTGCTGTACAGACATCCCGGGTAGTTTTTGCTCTGGAAGACAAATGACTGCCTTGTTGGTCCTCGTCAAGGATGAATATACACAAGGTCAAGTCTTCTTACACAAATGTTGCCCAGCTGCATGGAGTTTTATACTTGCATGCGGTTTTCACTCCCCCTGTCACATCAGTAGTTTTTTCTTGACTTTATACCCAAAGGTGTTATCATCAAGAAATGTTTTAAAGTCAAACCTGTCTGGTTCTGAAATAGTGGAAACACAACATAGGTTTGGGGAATACTGTAAGCGTGGTATTTCCATGAGTTGCCAGTGAAGTGCTGATGTACTCAGAAACATGAATTCACTGTTCATACCTGTCCGTTCCAATACTTGGAAAAAATCGTTGCAATGAAGCAGTGTACATCTGGGAGTTTGTTTCTGTTCATGAAAGTTATAATATAAATACACCATTGTATTAGAGTTTTCTATCTTCTCCATGGAAATTTTCAACAAATATTTAGAATGAAAATACGGTGGCGTTCATATCCTGAGGTTGAGTAATATCTAATGTATTGTTCTGGTTTTCTGTTTAAGGAATATGTAGCACCATGGTGAATGGGTAACATGAAACCATGTTAGTTTGTTTCTTTCAGTAATACCTGGCCTTTATTCTATGCATGCTTCTGTAACTGTGCAGCACTGAAATAATATATTTTGGGTTTTGGATACGGTGTTGTTAATGTCAAAATTAAAGCTCAAGTTGGATCCAAATAATCATGGTATTAAAAAAAAAATGATGGAGGTTGTGAACTCCCATTTACTTCTGTGAATTTTACGAAAGTATTAAAACTTCAGTTGCTCTAGTCTGTGATGGCTTCTTTCTTCTTGTTGAAAGTCTTGCTGTTTATTGGAAGAAGGAGCTAGAAGTCAGTTTGCAAACACTGATTGTATCCCGCAGATTTATTCAGAGCCCAATCCAGCACCTCTGTACCTATGTCAACTTTTCTTCCTCAGGAACAATTTGTCTCGTAGCCTCAGTTCAGTGCTGCTCCTCTTGGAATACTTCTGCTGCCCTTAGAGATCTCTGGAGCTGGATGTCTGCTTTAGCAAGCTCCGTTCTTTCCCTTTCCAGACCTGCTGTTGCAGAGGAGAAGCGTCAGAGGATACATGACTTATTTTCTACGAGATTAAAAGGAAAGAGGTGACGCATACCCCTGAACTTCCTAAATGCTTCCACCTATTTCTCTAACTAACAAATTCCTCTGCCCTCTAGAGGAGGGAAGAACTATGTCTACATCAAAATTCTGATTTTCTGCTTTAGGGCAGAAGTGGTGAAGGTAGTCAGTGGGTAGTTTTTGCTAGTGAACACATCACTCCTGTATTTAGTCTTCAGTTTCTTGCATAATTAAGGGACTACTTCCACCAGGACCTGAAATGACAGCACTCATAAGAACTGGCAACACTGTTTATTGCTCAGTCTTTACATAAAAACTGTGGAAATGTCACCTAGAAACATACTGCCATGTTATTCTACAGTCATATCGTAAAAGATGCTATAAACATAAGTCTTTGAGGCTAGCTTGCACACTGTGCTATGAATTCAGATGGAGCTTTGTTCTCTGAAAGATGGTTTAGTTTGTAGCCTGGCTTCTGGTTTTATTTTGTTATTTTCTTCTTGTGTGTGAAAGAATCATTGGAGTGATGACTTTACATAAGTCTTTTCCATGTTTTTACCTTGGTTGCCTCGTCTGTGTTTCTGCCTTGGTTGCATGGTATCTAAACAAAAGTTGCAATGCTAAGGTGTGTTTCCATATGTAAACATCTAGTAAAGCCTCTGATTCCGTACTTCATTAGTTTTCAATAGTAAAACAGGAAGGATCTTGATACAGCTGTTTCACCATGACTTTAACATACATTATTGTGGTTACTTTTTAGTTTCTAGACATGGCTAGGTGGACTACAGCATGCAAGGAATGAAAGTGGGTTTTTTGTACCTTTGCCCAGGACCAGGTTGTGAAAGTGTAGCAGTTTTTGCATGAACAGCTCATTAGAAAGGCTCCTCAGGGATGAGGCAAAGCTTATTGTGGATTGCCAGACAGCACTCTGATCAACTCGCTGAATCTTCAGGAAAGATGAGCAAAATGGGTCCCAGGGTGTAAGCACTCTGCCTGCCCAGACTACCTCTGCTTATGGGATGTCATCGGGTAACACTTTTGGATGTAGTTTACAATTTCCCAACTCTTTTTTTTTTTTTTTTTTTTTGGATTTATATGCTTTGTACTTAACTATAACTATGATGGATATAACTGTGTAAATAAAACTAAGATACTCATCATAATTTCTGGATCTGAGGTTTTTGAATGCAAGTGTTTCTAGAACCGAACTGTAATATTTTGCCCGCTCTATGGATCGTTGCAGAGCCTAAGTACTCACCCTAGGGTTGTTATTGCAACTGAAGGACTGACTAGCAACTACGTAGCAACTTATTGTATGCTGCCTGTTTAAACATTACATTATCTGCATTCCTAAAACAAACCCTGTTGCTGTCATCTGTGCAGATGCCTGCGAGGCTGACATGTGGATTGGACTCTCTCTCTGTATTCCTGCTGCAAAACTTAAATAGTTGGAGCCTTAAATAGGCCATCTTCCCTGTCCTGAATTTCATACAAAGTTAATGTATTTTAAACTCTTCCTCGATCTTGTAACCTTTCTTTCTGTGTCATTGGAAGCATTTCTTTTTCTAAAGCCCTATTTCATTAGTCATTTTGTATAGCAGGCCATGAAAAGACATTATTACTTTAAAATTTCATTAGCTTTTCACTCTGAAATCGTATGATGGTGTCAGTGTCGTGCTTTACCAGGCCCGTGATTGGACAAGAATGCAAATTTAGTGGGGCACTTAGTGAAGTGGTAACAGATGTATGACCTTTAGGAATTTGTTCAATGACACTTTTTTCTCCAAAACTGAAAAGTTGTCACTTTCTGTATGTAGGATACTTTAATATGAAAAGGCAGGTGTGGCTATAAGAAATGTGGTACAGATTTTAAGATACCTTGCTCAAACTCTAGGGCAGTAACTAAGAAAAACAGAGCTCTCTCACAGTTGATGATTGACTTAAATTTGTGTTTATTGGGCAATATGTAGTTGTGCATTAACTGAATACACAATAAAATACAGCAATGAATTCATTAGATAGCAAAACCTGATTGCAGCTATATAAATTTTCTATGTATTTGTTGATACTACCTGTTTTACTGGGGAAAATAGCAACAATTGAAGTTTTGCTTGTCTCAGCTACCTTCTGAAACCTTTGAAAAGGCCTGTGGGACTTTCCTAATTGACAGTTTTTGAAGAGGTGCTTCCATTTAAGTCTCTGATTTTGTTCATGATGTCTGGGTACAGGGAACAAAATCTGTAGGCTAATGCTATGTGAACATATTAAAAATTCAGTTATTAAGGTTTTTTGGCTTAAGAGTATTGTTTTATAAAAATTAGCTATCTCCATATCCAATTGGTTCCCTATTGGTTAGAGATTTTGAGGGATTAACACACAAAAAATGTGAGGTGCTGAATAGGTTATAACAATGGGAGCTCTACATGAACTAAAAACAGGGAATATTTTCCTTATGTTCCATCAGGTAAAGAGAGGTACCGAATTAAAAGAGAATAAAGCTCACTCACTTGTTATCTACAAAATAATGTTTGGAATAAACATGGAATTTCAGGGTCCACTAAGCTTGTAATCTGCTAGTGTATCTGTATCTCCTTTCCTCTTTTGAGTTCAGGTCTTAGACTCTGTATAGGTGCCATATTAAACAACTTGGATTATTCATCTGTACCCTATGCATGAATTTTGGATATGCATTCACGAGACAATGGAGTTATCATCTGCTGCGATGCCATCTTATAGCAACCTTCCCAGCACTGCAGCCTGTCTGGGAAAGTCTCTTCTGTACTGTGCCTGCAGTCAACATGGCACATTTCAGATTCACCACGCAAGTCTTTCTTTCTGCCATGCTTGTGGCAAAAGACCGTCTGGAGACTAATACAAGGGTACTAGGAAATTGCTTCTTAAACTTGTCAGCTCAATATGAATAATTGCAGGAAGAGTTTCAGATTGAAAGGTCTGGAGGTAAATTTACTCTGATGGTGCTACATCCCTTGAAGTAAAGTTCACAGCTATGCTAAAGGCCAGGAAAAAAAAAAAAAAAAAAAAAAAAAAAAGAAAAAAAAGAAAAAAAAGGAAGCTCACACAGAATCAATTATCATGTTCCTGTCATCTAATATACACATATTTGGCTCATCATTGAACATCTTCCTCATAGGCCCTTTTCGCAGTCTGCCTTTACTTATGGGGAAGTAAAAAAAGGAAAAAGACCTGAAGAATTGATTATTAATTGTGACAATTATACATTTTTTTTTGTCTATTTGTAGGGAGGTAGAGGACCATTTGAAACATGGTAGTAAATAAGCAATGAATTATATATAACAAAAATTTCAAGAGAGCATTTCAAAGGTAGGGCCTGTAGTAAAGGGAGAAAAATGGAGAGCTACTTTGAGGCAGCAGTACTGTGGATTAAGACAAAAAGCTCTGTTGGCTGTCTGGGACATCCTGGGTCATCTAAGTCTTAAGAGAGGGGATGAGCTGGAAGCAAGCTCCAAGTATTATGTGCTTAACCATTTTTTCCTCTGCTTCTTGAGTGCTTTGAGAGAGGATGGACAATATTGATTTGGAAGGAAGCTGTGATTTTCAGCTGCTTAATCAGGCACTGGTAGCAATGAGACAAGTCCTATGATTAGGCTTGTCACAAATTCCTCCAGGAACTGTGGAGATGCAAGCTGGTACCTACAAAAATATGGAAGCAGAAGAAATTGTCTTTGAGGAGCACATTAGTAAGACAGAAAGAGCTGTTTGTACCATTGTTAGAGAATGGGATTGCTATGGTGTGACTTCCCCTGAACTGTAGAATTACACTGTGAATCCTCAGTAGCGATAAGCAATAACAGAGTATTGATATTTCTCTGAACCTTCCTGGCATCCATACTGTCACTGACAGTATTACAGTATATTGTTTAATTTCTCTTTAAGTCTTTAATATCTATTTGTTGCTGCAGTCTGTTTTTTATTCTATTTCAGTATCTTACTATGTTTTTCTGAATGATTTTTTCCACATTTATGTATTGTGGCTTTTGGGTTTTTTTTTTAAGTCGGTGGTAATTTTTTTACAGGCTTAAATAAAAGCAAATTCATATCTATACCATCCTGCAAACAACTTTACTTATTTATTTTAACTGCCATGCATTGCAATGAAACAGAAATGTTTTACAGTTTTGAATCTCTGTGCATAGTTTAACACATTTCCTTTGTAAGCAGCACAATCATTACAACATTTTCATGGAAGAAGAGAGAAACCTAGTTTGAAATCTTTGCTTTTACTAAGATCAAATTTGGCTCTCCATCCTTCCCCATACTTAGACTGCTGGGTTAAGCGATACATTTCAAAGAGGGGCACACAGGTAAAGTGACTCCTTCGTTGAATTCAACAGAAGATCACCTGAATCAGAGAGACTCTTAACAGACCAGTGTTTTGTTTTTCTCATGAAAATAAAGTCTTCTGGAAAGGTTGACCTTGAATGCTTTCAGAAATTCTTTTCTTGCATTCTAATTCATGCTTGTTCAAGTCCTAGTGCAAGTTTGGTGTATTACAGATAATTTTTTTTTAATCTGATATTCTAAGGATTTGCCTCGGTCAGAAGAATGGCTCTTTCACAGGTTAGTCTTGTACCAATACCTGTTTGTATGAGATTCTCCCCACGCTGAAATAAACCACATCAAGCTCATGTTTGATTTTTGTGTTGGTGACAATTTTACGTTTTCTAGAATTAAATGAGAAGGGCCATGAAATTGTCACATAATCGATTATTTTTTTTTCTGTGTGCATAAATCTGAAAATAGTTCCCCTCAACAGCTGTCATTTGGTTTCCTCATGGACGCGCATCTTCTGTGACAGCATGCAGTGTTGAAATGCTCAAGTGAAGGCTGTGTTCTGTAGTTGCTTCATGCCAGTTTATCATCGTGGATAGTGAAATGAGTGATACTTATAAAAGAGAGCTTTGTGGTAAAGCTCATAGGATCTCCACCCTCTATCTCCCTTTCTTGAATATCCCAATAGTTCTATTTTTCTGATAGTGTTCTATAGAAAATCTGTAGTCAACCAAATTGTTGCATCTGATAAGGCAAATGATCATTCTTTATACATCATCTCACTGTCTCTATCTTGTATGAATGAGGAACATAAAAAACCTTACTATAAGTTTTTACTCTATTCTGGATATCAGTGGATTGAATGACTAGCTATGACCAGGACTATGGTAAGCTTGTCCTGAGCCTGACAAACTCCCCTCTTGCACCACCTCCACTGCCCCTCAGAAAACAAACCCTGAACTCCATAAATGTACAGAAGAAGTTGTTGAGTCAGGAGATACCCTCTTGTTTCCTGTATATCTGGACAAAATATCTAATGACAGAATTATTTAGCAGCACTTACTGCAGTAATGTAGAGATTGACAAATGGTGTGTTTGTTTAATGATGGGAATAATTCTGAAGCTGTTGACTAATACATCTTCTGTCCTTATTGCATTTTTAGCAGCTTAGTTTCCAAGGCAACCGTTCGTGTCAGCATGCAGATGTGCTTAAAGCTATGTGAAGACATTTCCCAACAACTAATTATTTCAGTGACAAAAAATAAAGGACACACTTCTGTCCTTCCTTCTAACATTTGCAGATATTTCAAGATTCCCTGTGAGCCACTGACATGTCACTCTAATACAGAGATATACCAGAGAAAAGTAGTTGCGTCAAATAAGTAAGTGAAGTCATGGTTCTTACTGGGGGGGGAGGGAATGTAAAAATGTACTTTTTATTAGATTGCTTCATTATTCACTTGCTAGTCTTCCTAATTAAGAGATCATAACCGCAGTTATGACCTTATTGAGGTGGGACTTTGTCTTGGTCTAGAAGGAAGAGACTAAATTATTTTACACCACATTGTGAACGTGGTGCACCGCACCATGGGAGATGCAGCACTTGCTGGTGGTGCTTTTACTGGACCTGTTTCTGCCAATTATGTAGATCACTTTGTAAATTAATCAGGACTGCTGTCTTGAAGGAGGAGTAGAATCAGGGAAATAAGCACCCTAAAACTGCTGAGCTGATGAGCAGTTACTGTAATGGCTTTACTTCAAAATTGCAATAAATTTCAAAACAATTATTATTTTGAGTGCCTCACGAACCCATAGGATGACTTTGTCCATAACAGAGCACAGTGCTTATCCATTAAAGAAAAAATAAGGTGAAATTGCCCACAGATTCATAGATTAAAGACAAGCAGGATCTACTGTGGCCAGCTACTCTGCTCTGCCATGTAGCACAAACCCAAGGTGATTTACTACTCTCATTTCTCCTCCCAGGCCCATCGCTTTGTTTAAATAGCATCTGCTCTAGCATAAATGCTGAATTTTAAAAAGTTCCCAGTGATGGAAAAGTTTGCAGTAAACCTTGCTAGTTACTGTAAGTGTCTTAATAATATCCTTTATTGAGAAATAAGGTGTACATTTTGATCTGAATCAAAAGCCCCAGCTTCTAGTAATTTGCCTTGATTAGGTCTGTATCTTAGACTGCTTATATAATCAAGTTTATTTCCTGTATAGCTGCTCATTCTGTAGTCCTCTCTACTTTCTCTTTGACAGGATAAATGGCTAAATCTCCTTGAATGTTTTAGTAAGGGTGTGTATTCTGATTTCTTGGATGTTCCTCTAGCTGTTCTCTAAACTTTGTCCAACTTACTGTCATTAACTGCTATAGTAGTTATCTATAGTAGTTACTATTCTGGGAATATTTGCATCAGTACTCAACATGGGAATAATATAATCTCTATATCACTGCTTGAAATCCCCTCTTTTTGTACATCCAAACACTTTATTTGCTCATTTTCATCTTAACTTTGCACCAGGAATTCATGTTTATATATTTGGCCATTAGAGGTAGCTCAGGTCTTTTAAAGCCACTATTTCCACTTCCATAAATATCAAATAAGTTTGACAAGACCTGTTTTCCATAAATCTGTCCTGATTGTCATTTATTTCCTCCTTTTAATTGCTTGAACCTCATGTCAGCTACTGCCTTATTCTACCAGGTCTCAGTGTCAGATTGACAAGCCTGTAATTATCTAGATAACCCTATTTAGCTCTCTTGAACATTTGACTGTTATGCTCTTCCCAGTCTTTCTGGACTTTGTCACTCTTCTGGGACCTGCAGAAAATCAATTTTACTGCTGCAGAGCTCCTTATTCAGCCCCTTATAGCACTTGGATGCAAGGTATCCAGATCTACTGATCCAAAACCCTTACTTGAGCAGCTATTATTTATTTTCCTTTGATGCTAATGGCAGGGGGATTATTTCATTCTGTGTGACTACTTCAACTACATTTTCACTGATGTGGAGTATAAACACTTACTGAATTTCTGCCTTTTCTGTATTTCTGAGAAGGTTGCCCTTCTCACTTAAAAATGATACCAGCTGTACAGATTAGTCTCCGATATCCATAATTAAACCATTCCTCTGTTTCATATGACATACCTAGCTAACAGCTCTCAAAATTCTTTTTTATTATTATTTTCTGCTTTCTTTTTCTTCTGGGAGTGAGAAAGGAGCTCAAGAATTCACTTTGCCATTTCTTCTTTATATTGTCTTTTATGTTTCCATGCTCTGCTAGGCTACTAGGCAAAAAATTGATTCGTTTCTTGACCCTACGATGCTAGTAGTTTGTACACCTGCTTTTCAAAGAGTTCTGCTGCTTCTGTGGTTCTTGTAATGTTACTTCTCATTCTTTCATGCATTAGTCGTCTTCTAGTATAGCTACAAAGCCACATTTTGTGGAAAAATTATTATTTTTTTGATAAAGAAAGAAAACATGGCAGTGTATTATAAGTCAGTACTAATTTTGGCTCCTAACCAACAACATACTGAGCATAAAATGAGGGAAAGCCTCAAACTCTGTCTCTGATGCACCTATCTGCTGGTCCACAACTCTGGGTATCTCTCCACAGCATTATGAACAAAGCTTTGTTGCTCCCATCTATGCCTCTACTCAAGCCAGAAAGGATGAACAACTGAGGACTCTTTGGACTCCAAGTCCAAAAGCTAGTCAAGAGTACTGGTTACGTTCTACCGAACATGAATGAGCACACATATATATATGTCTTGACTTTCAGCGAATACAAATACCCACACTAGAAACTCTGTTCACCAACCACTTCCAAGAATAGGATCTTCATCTTCGAAGTTTGCTGCCCTGGCTGTGCAATCCTGTGTAATATACGTAAAAGAATATTGATATAGCAAATTGCTACTGGGAACTTAACAGGAGCCATGAATGATACGACTCAAAGTTACTCAAAGGCCGACCAACAGGCATCAGGTTGTTACTGCCAAGTTCAGTTTTGTTGTTGATCCTAGACACCTTAAAAGCATAAGTGCAAAGGGAAGATATGTTGTTATGCATAGGTTTTCAAGCATTCAGGAGTGTAGCTTAGCATTGGCAAATAACTATATGTCTGCATTTAGATAGAATGTGCTGGTACTGCACCATGGCTTACATATTTTAATGCATCTTTAACATTGATATATTCCCAAATAATTATTTGGATAACTTTTTTTTTCTTTTTTAAATATAGTCTCCCATACGAAAAAAAAAATCTCAAGGATGGATTTGGTATATATGTTGCCTCAAACCAAATATATACTTGAGAAAAACAGTTACTAGAAATGTTCCTTAAGGAAAACATTAACAGTTAACTAAAGGTATGGATGAACAAAACAAAATCCTTGCTTTGCTTCCATTCAATAGAGAATCACTTTCCTTTACTAAGCATTTCAAGTTCTACAACTATTCCTATGATGACCAGACTATGTTAGCCTTTGCATCTGTGTAAGAACTTAGAATGTACATAGGAAGATATTTTAAAAAATTTTCAGCATCAGTTTAATACACAAATGTTTCCTAATGAAATGAAAAGTATATTTCAGAAGGTTCAGGAAGGTTAGGAAATACATAATCAGTTGTACCTACTGCATGAATTTAGGGTCATGAGAGTTGATATTTAAGCTAATAATTTGGCACTAATACACTGAGTGTCCCTGAAAACAAACAGCTGTGTGCTTTCTTAAATCATCTTTTTCCTGTGCAAAAGCAGGGAGAGAGATTAATAAAGCAGTGTCTGGAGTTGCTATGTAGGCAGAAGAGAGAGACTCTCATCATTAGAATTTCAGTAGAGCAGTGATATGGGGAAAGAAATACATCATTTAGCACTGTTTTTAGAATGTGCTTCTGTTGAAGGCACTGCTTAAAGAGCATCTTGGACAGCTGTATTCAGAATTGTGTATGCTAATTTTACTGACCAAAAATGTGTTCTTTATTCTTTTTTTTCTGACTATTAAAATTCAGGATTGGATCCAGCCATCTATGTGCTGGGAGAGCCAAAGTGAGCACTACATGGCCTGCGGCTGCTGCTGTGGCATCCCCCGAATTGCATGACTGCCTGTCTCTGACGATGCAGAGCCAGTCTGAAGCTGAGAGGGTGTTCAGGTCTCTCCCTGTTCAGGTCATTTTGGCTGTATGTTTCCACAGAGAATGCTAGCTTTTGTTTTTGGTGTAGGATCTCTTTGCTATCAAGGAATGAACCAGAAATATTTGGACTTGACTTCTAGATTATAATTTACATCTACAAGGATACAATCAACAACAGTTTTCTATTAGGAAGTTAAGGTGAGCTGTTCTGGAAGTCTAAAGCAGCTTGAGGCTGAAGTTTTAACTATTTCAGTACAAATGAAATGGAACAATTCTGGTTTTGTAAGATGAGGCCAAACCATGCTGCTGTTCTGCTTTGACAGGTAGCCATTGTAAGTTTTGCTGTCTAGTTATGTTGCTGCAATATAACAAAACTCCTGCTAGAATAACTGCCCGACAAACTTTTGCCAGTGAATGGTTTCCATGACAGGAGCTTGTTATTTCTCCCGTCTTAAGAGTTACTCAAGTGGCAGTAACCTCTGTTTGTGTTGCTGAAGCCCTCTCTGAAGATAGAAATTTTTCATTATCCAGCTACTTAAAAAGCTTTTTGCTTGCATGTGTTTACCTCGTCTACTGAAAAACCCTAACATCATCAAGCATGAAACAGATTTCAAAACAGGCCTGCCTGTGTCCTTCTCCAGGCCACAAAAGGAGCAAAACTAAGAAATTGTGACTGAAAATCATCAGTATTTAGAATTCAAGAGAACTTCCAAGCACAGTTTGCCATTAAATCCAAGTGACTTTATTGTAATTGTAAACTGCTATTAAGGACTTTGACAAATTCTTTAAACATCCTTTTGACTGTGTAGTAAGGAGATCATATAGTGACATGTATCCTGTGAAGTTGTTGAGACTTTAAAACCTTTAAGATGCAAGTTGAAAACTAAATAATAAAGTCTCAACAACTCAACTCAAAATTATTATTTAGTTTTCAACTTGCATCTTAAAGGTTTTAATTTTGCAAGGTACAAAACAGCAAAAAAGAGACCAGACTACAAAGTGGGCTAATGCCTAATTAGACCCAAGGCTGGATAAAATAGATCCACCCATACCTTTTGATGGTAAACCTGAGAGGTAGTGGAATTTCTATGTTGTTCTAGGGTATTTTGTTTCAGAGATGTTTATCTGCATGTTGATTTTGATATGTAATAATAAGATCCACCTCTTTACCTGCATGTAACTAAGGTTGGGCTCTCACACCACCTTAGCATTGTTTTACTGGCTTTTCTTTTTTCTTTCTACTGTGGTTTTTGATGGGTTAAATCTCTGCTGAACTTATTTTTCATATGCATACCTTTTTTGATAATACTGTTCTTAAATCTTAGAAATAACATTTCAAAGTTTGAATTTCTGCAGTCCTGGAAAGAAGCCAAGACTCTTAGGCAAGTTTTTAAAGGAAGGCATATGGGATGACGGTATGAAGTGCTGTGCAAGAGAATATTCTTCCAGACAGAAACTTTGTATGCCAGGTTTCTGTTGCCATTAATTTCTTTATTGACATGATATTGTGATTCAGTGTTGTTTTTTGAAAAATCCAACTGTGGCTTCAGGATGCTTCTAGAGATCTGCAGTTCAGCTTGTCAAAGAGTATGAGACAGTTTTCTCTCAAAACCAAAGCTAGCTTCTGTTTCTCTTTGCAGGCACTTATTGGATTTGAAGGGACTAGTATTCAGGGGGTAGACAAGAAGCAGAAAGTCTTAAAGGGAACTGCTCTCTAGTTTGCTTATACAGGACTTCGGAAAGAACTGAGAATGGTACCCAAATGGGACATGTACAACAGCTAGCTGTTCTTCAGCCATGCAAGTGGTAGTATTTGGGAACTGAGTCAGAAATACAGGCAGTGTGGCTACAGAAAGAATAATCATAGCCAGAAGCTCTTCAGAACAATACTGCAGCTCTTTGTCAATCCTTGGTACTTCTTAATATTCTTGTCAGCTACAGTGAACGTGGCTGCAGATTATCCCTGCTGCAACTTCCTGTGCTGTCAGGGTCTGTTTTTCAAACTAATGTTCAAAGTCTTGCCTTAGTATGAAGCATAAATAATTCGTGTATATAGTGTTCAGAGAGAGTCTAATGAGGGCCACAGTTTGTAAAGACGGTCTTACTGATCTCACATTTGATGGAGTGGTTTAATAGGTATTCACCGAGTATAGTTCAGCAGCAAGAATGAGAATTTGGAGCTAATGATGTTACCTAAGTTGCACAGTAACATTACTCCGATATTTTTATGTGTAAATCCACTGTATTTCACTTCTTGTAAAAACATCACAAAAATTTTCTGTGGCATTTTTAATACCATTTTTTGAACTCTGTAGATTAGGTTTTTCTAGGTATCATTTAATAATACTGTTTTTTAGACCTTAGAGTATTGCAGTTGCAGCTGTAAGAGCAGTAGGTAAGACTGCGCTCTTAGTTATGGAATAGGTTGCAGAGGCTGATCGTAAACTGACCTGCATCCATTTTAAGACAGTGTTGTGTTTTAGAGCTCTAAAGACTTCCATTTCATCTGGTCTTCTTTTTGACTGTAGGCAGCTGGAGTGGAAAAGTCTTGAAAGACTGTTAGATTTTCAAATTCATGAAAGATACGAGACCTGCTAAAACACCATTTAAAAAAAACATTTTGTCACATGATAGCTCTTTGTATCAGTGGTTGCTGTTGAATCTCTTGGGAAAAAAAAACATCATTTGAGGCCTCCAGAAATACTGGTATTTTTTCAGAATCCATATGAGCTGTCTGTATACTCTACATCCTTTTTCTAAGATCGCTTCCTAAGACCTCAGCATTTTGAGCTGATTTTAAAAGGTGCTATTAGATGGTAATTACTAGTGGAAGTTTGAAATAAAATGAAAGTTTCAATTATTCAGGCTTCTTGTAGGAGGCAAAGCTGTGTTCTGCAGGAAGAGGGATGGTTGTTTGGTAATTAGTATTTTTTGAAAGAATGTATAAAAATAGAAAGTGGTTTACAAAGTTGCATGCAGTGAATTTTGTAGCATTCGAAAGACGTAAAAGCTTTATATACTGATAGTTATCTAAATTTAAGGTTAGACTTTGATTCTGAAAATACAGGGATTCTTACAAAATGATTCTAGTAAACAAAGTGGGAGGTTTATAGCACTAATTAAGAATATAAGTGTGTTTTAGAACTCAAGACAGAAAAGTCAAAGTCAAAAAAGAAATTGCTAGAAATCAAAAAAGAATTTACTATAAAACTTTTGAAAAGAAGTGGAAACCAGTAGGTAGGAAGGTGATTTGAGTACCAAGCATAAAACAAGAGAGCCATAATAAAAGATCAGAAAAGAAGACAAAGCTTGGGGGAGACAGAGAACAAGAAGGATTCTGCTCAGAGATGCTGACAAGTTTAAGATGGAAGTAAACAGGTAATAGTGGGAATAAGAAAACTGGAAGAAGCACTTTAAAATAGATTTTACTTTGAGGTATCACAGCAATCCAAGCCTAAGATCTTGACCTCTGTGACATTTTTATGTGTGGAGGATTTGTCTCCGAGATGAAAAATTTTTAAGGAATGGATATTGGACTAATAAAGACTGAAAGAGTTTATTCTGGATTCTGGAAGTCAGAAGTGCAGACCAGGCCAAGAATGAATTAAAGCTAAACCTGGAGAATGTATAGTTCCAAGATTTTTAAGATTTTTCAGACTGTTATGATTTGGGGTTACTAATAGGAGGTTCTATACCAACAACTATGTTGAGAAAATAGAGTATTTTCACTGCAAGGATGTTTCACTACCAGCACCCTTGAAGCTGCAGTAAAGCATTTGAACAGCCAACAAAAACAAAAATCTTCCAAATTATTGGGATTTGTGTTGATAAAAAAAAAAGACCAGTGGAGACAACCCATAGCAAAGTAGGAAAAGTTTTCTGAGTTGAATGAAAAATAGGAATCTAGATTTTGTTTAGTTTTGATTTCATTTTTCCCCACTCTTTACATGCCAAAGAGTCATTTCCTATAAAAAATTTTGTTCCTCAACAAAATAGTGTTGTGGGCACTGGGCTGGACGAACTATGTGCAACTTCTCTCAGCCTAGCCACCTACTTCTGTTACAGTTCACTTACTTAATCTCTCTCTGTTTTCTAAGTGATATAATACATACTTAAAATGTAAGCTTTACAGGCCACAGAGCCTGAGTCCAGGGGTAGCTCCCCTGAGTCGAGCACCCAGAGGCTTGGCCCTCAGGCTGCATAAGGGTCTGCCCCTGGAGCCACCCCCCGCTCTAAGCTAGCTTCCAAATTTGCAGGAAGCTATGTTAATATGCAGGTGCAGGTTGCAGCCCTGCAGGCATCTTTGTCGTTCCCCATACCCAGAGCAATCCCTGCCCCCCGGTTCCTGAATCTGGATCAAATGAGGTCACAATAATTTATTAGTCAGATGTGGATAATCTTCACTGCCCACCCGGGTCCTAACCCAACAGATACCAGCTGCTCAGCAGTGGTTATATCCCCACTCTCAGCACTGTCCCTGGATTGGGTCACTCTTGTGTGGACAGCAATGACTCTGCTGTCCAGGACCCTGATTTCTTACTCCTTTCTCTGGAGTGCATCTTTTTTTGGAGAGGGGTGGGGGAGGGAAGAAGTGTGTGGGGGAGACTGCAACCATACAGTGCAGTTGAGATAGCATTGCTGGAGCTCGGGTAGGGAAGCCAGCCAGTCACCAAAACACAATCCTATCGGAGATCTCTCCGTGAGAGACTGACCACAGAGACTGACTGGAGGGAATGAGCCCACTACAGGTTAGGGCTGGCTGAGGTTCTCAGAGATGTCATGGCCAGGGTGGACCCTCCCCAGAGCCTGGGGCAGCTCTGAGACCTGGCTGTCACTCCAGCAGTGTGCCAGAGAGTGCATACCCAAAACCTCATAGGTTCTGCAGCATGATCTGCATCATCTCCCTTGCTCCCGCAAGCAGAGGAGACTGTGGAGGTGGAGGCCATTGGCTTGCATTTGTTGCCCAAAAGGGAAAAATGTAGATAGAGACAGGGGCAAGACAAGCCATTGCATTGCTACCTTCCCAGCAAGCCTCTTGTTTCCTCAGTGCTGGAAAAACCTTTTACTCTGACTGCAGCAAAGGGGATACGGTCAGGAGTGTGCTTATTAAAAGTCTCACTTTACAATACCCCTTACCCTCACCTTCCCTGGTAGGTGCACCCTCCAGATACTGTGGTGAACTCCGAGAATCTTACAGTTTTGTGGCCACTGAATTTTCCTGGGGTGCTGGAAGCCTCACCCAATTCTGACCCACCCAGACCACTGTTATTATTATAGATGGAAGGAGAATCCATGGGGGACCTAGCACTTATGACAGCATTCCTGTTAGTGTAACCCTGGCACCTGGGCCCTCAGAGATGCTGTCTGTCCTCAACCTTCTCACCTCCCTCCTTCCTCTCATCATTGAGCTGACTTGGTTGTGGAAACACAAGTCTATCATTGCATAGTGGCTGGGATCTTTGTGCTTCCCTGCAGGAAGACCCAGAGCCTGAAGGCAGGACTTGCCCCAGGAGGCATAGTGGTCTTTCCTCTACCACAGTGCTCTTGGTTCAGAGGCCACACCATGTGAGCAGGTGTCTGGCCAAATGACTGCCACAGCCCTGTATGCTTTTGGGATCCCTAAACCAACCCCTGGGAGAACTGCAGAGGAGGACTGCAGTTCATGCCATAGCTATGTCCACTGTGACACCCACAGATCATGACTATGCCTCTACTACAGCCTCTGGACCCCTGCCAGCAACACTACCAGATGAGTACAGTGTTTTGTGTTTTGGGAAATAGGGAGCAAAAGTGCTGCTGTGCCATCACTCATATGACTGCCTGCTCAACTTGATCCCAGGAAAGGAAGTGCCTTTTGGGCACATCTATACCTAGTCATGCCCTGAGTTAGCAGCCCATGAGGAAATCAAGGATAATCTGGCACATGGTTAGTCTGCCCTCCTCATCCTGCACAGGGGCCTCATGTTTTTCATCTAAAAGAAGGATGAAGGCCTTCACAAAGCTGGACCTATGAAAGGCATAGAATTTACTCTGAATTCAGCAGAGGAATGAGTCGGAAAACTGCTTTCTGCACCAGGTATGGCCACTGTGCTATCTGGCGATGCCTTTTTCTCCACTCAGTGCACCTGCCACCTCCCAGCATTTTAGAAATGATATCTTGAAAGACTTGGTAACTGTGTCATGGAATATCTAGATGACATCTTGGTATTTTCTGCCACTGGAGAAGTGCACCTAGACCACGTCTGCGTGGTCTTTAGCTAATTGCAATGACATTGACTCTAGGCTGAACTAGAGAAGTATTCCAGAGTTAAGAGGGTTGTCATCAGTGGCTTGGAGTCCAGTTGGAGGCCTATGGCTAGTGGCGTCCCCCAGGGCTCAGTATTGGGTCCCATCCTCTTCAACTTCTTCATCAATGACCTGGATTTGCTGATGATACCAAGCTGTGAGGAGTGCCTGATACACCTGAGGGCTGTGCTGCCCCGTTCAGAGAGACCTGGACAGGCTGGAGAGCTGGGCAGAGAGGAACCTCCTGAGGTTCAACAAGGGTAAGTGCAGAGTCCTGCACCTAGGGAGAAATAACCCTAGGCACCAGTACAAGCTGGGGGCTGACCTTCTGGAGAGCAGCTCTGCAGAGAAGGACCTGGGAGTGCTGGTGGATGACAGGTTGAGCATGAGCCAGCAATGTGTCCTTGTGGCCAGGAAGGCCAATGGTGTCCTGGGGTGCATTAGGAAGTGTTGCCAGCAGGTGGAGGGAGGTGATCCTGCCCCTCTCCTCAGCCCTGGGGAGGCCTCATCTCGAGTCCTGTGTCCAGTTCTGGGCTTCCCAGGACAACAGAGACATGGAGCTACTGGAGAGAGTCCAGCATAGGGCTACAAAGATGCTCAGAGGGCTGGAGCACCTGCCCTATGAGGAACGGCTGCGAGAGCTGGGCCTCTTAAGCGTGGGGAAGAGAAGCCTGAGGGGGGATCTTATCAATGTGTACAAGTACCTGAAGGGAGGATGTCAAGGGGATGGGGACAAACTCTTTTCAGTGGTGCCATGTGACAGGAGAAGAGGCAATGGGCAGAAATTGAAGCACAGGAAGTTCCGCCTGACCATGAGGGGGAATTTCTTCCCTGGGAGAGTGACAGAGCACTGGACCAGGTTGCTCATAGGGCAAATGCTCCAGTCCTCTGATCATCACCAGTTTTCGTGGAACGTAGTGAGTCCCCATGGCTTGACTATGGATCCTAAGAAAGTTGAAGTTGTTACAAGTTGGCAGCCCTCTTCTAGTGTGCGGGGACTGCAGAGGTTCATAGGATTTGCCAATTTCTACTAATTGTTTATAAAAGGGTTTTCCATTATTGTGGCTCCTGTAACAGCATGCACCAGAAAGGGTCTCTTTTTCAGTGGATGCCTGAGGCACAAGTGGCTTTTGAGAAACTGAACCAAGCATTCACTGAAGCTCCCTTCCTAGTCAACCTAGACTTCTGTAAGGTGTGGGAACACACCTTTTTGAGAAAGGAGGCCACTGTCAGGACCTGGAGCATATCCCCCTTCTAGGAGTTTCGTTGGCTGAGTTAAGGAGTTAAGCTGGTTGAGTCCAAGTTTAGCTTTTTTGCTGATAAGAGCCACTGCGAAGCAACCTAGGAGTGAGGGCCTGCCTCTCCTTTCCCTTGGGAGCTACTTTTAAGCTGAGGATTTACCTCCAGCGCCTGTCTGTGCTACATCACAGCAGGTATGTCTGTGCCCACCTCCTAGACCCTTGATTCAGTTTTTGTCCTGGACCCACTGACTCGGCTTTCTACTTGTCTGTAGACCTGTCTTATCCCTATGGACTAGATGGATTATCTCTGGATGGTGTCTGACCCTAATGGCTATCTGTCACCCCGATCTTGATCCAGTCTTACTGCTCTGCCTCCTGGCTGCGTGCTGACAAAGTCCTTTCCTGCCTGTCTTGTTATCACACTCTGCTTCCAGTTCACCATCCCTTTGGAGCAGCCAGCCCTTGCCACTCCCTGACAGTCTGCGGCTACAGAGCTGCCCATAGGAATATTCTGTGAGCAATTATGGGCTAGAACTAAAACTAAAAGAGGAAATCTCTGTTCTGAAGTGTGATTCGTAACTAACCACCCTGCTTTTCTTTGGTTAGTTAAATAGGTTCTGTTCTGGAGTGTGACTTCTAAATATGTTGGGTGTCATAAGGGCTTTCCTCACAGTTTGAATTGTAGAGAGTTGATTGCATTGTTTCTGCTAAAATGGGACATCTGCAGCTCATATCTGAAGTTGTGCAAATATTGTGATCTTTGTTCAAAGCATCAGTTTCTCTGGATTTTGTTAAAGCTCTCTGCTTACAGCTGTTCTTTCCCATCATCATGATGAAGTCTGCAAATCTACACGACAGACTATCTTTGTTCTTTCTTCAGCCAAAATAAAGTTGTGATTAAAAGCAGTTAGCTAATGCTGGTTTTGAATGTCGGTCCCTAGAGATAAAAATTTCTCTTCAATGTTTCCTAATAAGTAAAAATACAGAGTGAAATAGACACTGGAATGACACCATGCCAGTTGATGCGTGTCACAGTCTCAGGTCAGTCTGTTCACTAATGCTGTTGTTAACGCCTATATTTGTAGGCCTTTCCCTTGCCTCAAGCTCTGATATGTTCAGCTGTCATGCTCAAATATGTGGGATATATAAATATCAGTGTTAATGAAAGCATTCAGAAATTCTGTGAACTCGTGTTTTTGACTGCTTTGTTCTTCTGATGTTACTATGTGTGTCTAGCTAAGTTATCTTGCTCTGCCTTGTTCTGTTCAATGTATTGATGAAGAAGATTAAAACAATCATTTCTGCTTCCCACTTCTTTCCTTCTTGTAATTAGAATAAATGCTGCTGTACATAGTATCTCAAGTTACATAAGCACCACTCTTCATCCTCCAGTTTATTTATTTATTTATTTTTATTTTTATTTTCAATTTCCTATCAATCTCTTCATCAGTTTCTATCTCCAAAAGTATCTATGACCTCCACTTTTTATCTGTATGATAGTTAATTATGGCATGATACCTTTGAAGCAGGAGTGCAACTAAAATAATTGCTTCTCTGCATCATTGTTGAAAGGTCTCGGAATGTGTGCCAGCCTAATTTAAATGAGAGGGATCGAACTGCTTTGCAAATAGGTTCTATGTGCAGTGTTGCAGATAAACAATTACTTGGTATACAGCAGTAGCTTAGTGAGACGGTGTTTGAGCTTGGCTTAATTTCAACTAGTGCGTTATTATCCTGGATCATGCTGATATGCCAATTGTCTTGCATTCCAGCTGACAGTGGTTGGATGCTTTTGAAATACAAGGAGGGTCTTCTAATGCAAAAGAATTTTTCTGTGCAGTTCCATCACCCTGACTTTAGAAATTTGCAGATGTCGGTAGGATTATGAGAGATACATAGTTAATTTTTATTTGTTTTTTTTTTTTTTCTTTTTTTAATCAAAGTAAATCTACTTTCAACATAAATTCCCTTAGGGCCATATGCTAGGGTCTACAGAGGGGTCTTTGTTAACCATCTAGAAATTTAGGATCAGGGTTCACTGTTGTTACTGTTTTTGTTCAAGTACACGTGTGGACCACTCTACTACTCATAATACATCACTGCATACCTGACCAACTCTGTTAGCTAGTGTGCAGGAGAGGCAGAGTTATGAAATCATGTATGTATTTGATATTTTGGCGAGTGTTATATATATTTATATTTCTATATTTTATCTTTTTTATATATTTCTATGTATGTATATGCATGAGTTTTTTAGGAGAGAGTAATCTTTCATTCCAGGGAACAGAGACTTTGCACTGTATGTTGGCTGTACAAAGTGTGGTTGCTACTTAGTGCATCTTGGCTCTCAGAAAGGCCGTCTGAGTTTGGCGTACAGTATATACTGTGGCATCTTGCAGAATGTCACATTGCTTGTGGTGACTTAACTAATCTCCCTAGTAGTAGAAGGGTCTTTGTTTCAAGTTTTAGAAAAGCTTTTTCTTACTGTCTCCTTTGTAATTTCCGTAAAAAATACTGAACATTACAGTTTTGGAGATCCACAAAAGTATTGTACTAAATAGCGGATTTTTTTTTGGTAATGTGCCAGATTTTGAAAATCTTTATTGGAATAAATCTCCCAGTTAAAAGAATAATAAACAATAAAACAATAAATAGTAATTAATTTAGAAGGTAAAATAATAACAAAGATCCTATTAATCCATTGACTGAATCCAGATAAAGGGTGCAGTTTCAACTAGAAGTAGGATTATAGTAAAAGAATCTAGAGAAAAATTCCATGTGAATAAGATTTGAGGGAGCTTACAAGCTGTTGTAAAACTTTTACAGACAAAAAGAATGGTAAACTTGAAATACTTAAAATTGCCATAGGAATGAATGAACAAGAGAATCAGTCAATATTCTCTTTCTTTTTACAAAGCCTCCATTTCTGAAAGTACATAACTACTTTTATTTTGGCTTTGGGATGTCAGTGTTTCTAAGAACTGAGGCAATTAAGCTAATTAGGGACATCGGAAGGCACAAATGAATCATAGGCAAGAGAGAAATTAGAGGCAAAAATTGACAAAAAAACTGGTGTTGTATCTTATTTTGTCAACATAGGGATCCCAGCATAGGATACGTAAGATTTTCAGGTTATTTTTATAAAACCGAAGAATTTTCAGTAGGTGATTGGTATTTCAGATAGGAAAGCATTATCTTTCTGGATATATAATTCCTTTTGCAGAGAGAACTAATACACTTCAGAAATTGCTGGGCAGAATTTCAGAATCATCACTGACTTTTAATTTCTTTTCCACTTATGGTTTATATACCCTCTTCCTCCTCCCAGTGGTTAGTGTAGTTTGGAAATAACATTGCTTTCTGGATGCATGCAACTTTTAGGTACCTTTCCAAGCCTCCTTTGAGACAGATGCAAAATGGATGCATTTGTTTCTCAAGTGAATTAAATCTCTTTCTTGACATTTGATCTTTATTTCTAAGCTAAAAATATTTCCACAGATTTTTTTTTTCCTTGTGAAACATAGGTGCTCCTTTAGTTTTTTTAAGGTGTTGCTAATTTTAGTCCCTTTATGTCTGAGCAACCTCTTTCACTTCCCTTACTCTGTCATGGATATCTCAAGCTCTACCAGACATAAGTGAGAAAGTATCATCAGTTCTTGAGGATGTCCCGTGAAGAGTTCAGCCTCCCACTGCTATGCAAAGTGTTAAAATCCTTTGTCTGCGTGGAGGGTACATGCAAGGCCATAACAGCCTTGTTTAACAGTTTTTCTGAAGTATTCTCCCAGAGTTCTTTATGAGAGTGTGACTACAGTACAAGATGTTCTTGTCTTCTGCAGTTTTAGAGATGAAGGCAAAAATAAGGTATTTTCACATATGACTTGAAGAATTCCCACTGCAAAAACAAAACTGTTTTTTTTCACTGTGACTCTATATTAAAAGTAGGACATTGTAAGTAAACATCTGCCTGTACTAATGGCTGTTTCCATTTAATTTTGACCCAAGCGTCTTTGGAAAGGGAGCATAGAGCTGAGATCGTGGCTTCCTGTGAGCCATAGCTCATCCTGAGAGGCAAGGGTGCATTTGCAGGACAGCGTGTTCAGCAAGGGGTAGCCAACAGAGGAAATAGCAATGGTGAGATCAGATGGGCATTAAATTCCACTGCCTACAGACTGAAATACAAAAATGACTTTGAAATCTGTGCTGTAACAAATGCATATTAAATCCATTCACTGTCTGAAGCCCTTCTTGATAAGGAAACCAGCTACTAGAGAGAGAAGCTCTCAGGTACTTAGAACTGCTGAGGTAATTGTGTCCTGCAGGGACAGTCATGTTAAAAGCTGATATTAACAACTGGAAGTGATGGCTATGGTGAAGCCTAGTGGGAGGGTTCCTTGGCCCTCTGATAATGATGCTTATGACAGTTACTACAACTCTCTTTTCCTCTTTTGCTATTTCAAAAACATTATTTTTTTTCTTTCATGCTGCTAGTATTGTGAATGGCTGATGAGTTTCCTCTTCATATGAAGACTGTAGCCCTTTCTTTCAAAGTAAAATGAGAACAATTAAATCCTTGTTCCCTGAGAAATCATCTCTACAAAACTCTGGATAAATGTGTAGCATGAGCTTCCTGTTCCCTGGAGTTGCTTCATTTCTCACTGGAGCTCATGCAGTTTCATTACAGGGAGTAATGCCTCACAAGAAGACTTATTGCCTTCTTTTTGATGAGCATTTATACTCCTGACTAAGATCAAATGCCGTTGTGGTGTTTTCCTGATACCAAATCTGTGTACCCTCTATAAAATCTCTATAAAATAATTACTACCATGGCGATCCTTCTTTTTTAATGAATGACTGAAGTACTTTTAAGCGTTTCTATCTAGTAAAAACAAATCAAAAAAAAAGGATAGGTGAAATTCCAATCTGTTTTTATCTCTTTCACAGTCCCTTTTACAAACAAAGTCCATTTTTAAATGGCATTTACTATCACTGCACTACTGCTATTTGATGCAATGAATTATTAAGAGGATTCAGTAATGTGCGGAATATGGAAGGAGAGTGGGAAGAGATCATTAGAGATTTTGGCAAGAGTAATTTCAGTGGATAAAGAGAGGCAAAAAGCAAAGTGGAGAAGGGGACATGAGTGCAGGAATGACAAAAGTAAACAGTCAGGAAATACTTCTTTATGACCTAAGATAAGAGTGGGAGACAGAGCAGTAGTTACAGAGGCAAGAGAAACTAGGCTATGTAACTTTTCCTTCCTTTTCATCTTTCCTCTTCCTGGAACTTCCATTTCAGAGCTTAAAAAACGAATCATTTGTTCACATTTGTTCTTTGCGTTGCTATCTAAATTTCTGTCTTTGACAGTGCTCCTTGTGGAGGCTTCTTCATCTCAGAGCCATCCAGCCTTGGAACAAGTAGATAACAGTAACTGGCTGTCTCCATTTCCCTGTTTCTTGCCATCTAGCAGGCACTGATGCACTCTCCTGCAGCTTTCTCACTTTTTTGACAGCTTGAGATCTTTCTCTCTCTAACTTCTGCCTTGATTGACTTTTTCCATCAGGAAAAAGGGCAATTCGTTTGATTTTAGTACATTCTCCACTTTCTCTGTTGCTGTGTCCATCCTTTCTTATTGTCCTAATTCACCTTAGTATCACCTACCCATCTTCTGTGTTTCATCCTGCCACTCAACTTTTCTGTGCCTTTTAGTCCATCTGCACTGATGACTTTGCTGCTGCTTTTAAGTCTTCCTATTTTGGTTATCCTGTGAGGGCAACTTGATTAATCTTTTCCTATTTAGAACTTCTTGTTCATTGTCAATTAGAAAATAAGGTAACACTCTGAGTCATGTGACAGGCCTGGTTTAGAATTTTTAATTAAATTTCCTGGATCTTAGTTATTTAGTAGATTTGAGCTTTGTTTTCAATTCAAAATGATGGTAAAGCATAAAAAATATTTAGGAAATTCTGATACAAGTGAAAGATGAGGGAATATGCAGAGTTGAAAGCACTGACTGTACAGCATCAACAAAAATACTTTTCTTAAACTGTTTATTCGGTTTTTTAAAAGTTAAAGGTGAATATGTTTAAGTGTCTATGAGTGGGTATAAGTTTAGCTACTAGTTGTGGTATATCAGCTAGATAAGAAAACATACGGAAATAAATTGTTTCATTATGAAAAAGATGTGGGAAGATAAAGAAAATGGTGGTGTGAAACAGCATTTCAAAATTTGCATTTATATTTCTGAAAGTGAATGTACTCTACCAGAATTGAATATTTTTGTGTTAATGTTTGAAATAAACCATTACCCAGGCACATGCTGTGTGTCAGCCATGTTACATGCAAGCAAGAAATCTGCACTTAGAGCTTATCTTCAAAGAAATTAAATCTGACATATGGTCCTTCATCACTGCCTAACAAATGAACGTGTCAGACTGTTCAACTCATTAACCTCCTGCTTAAGTCAGAATCCAGTCTGGGTTTCATACGAAGTGAGGTCACGATAGCTTATTATTAAGGAAGTTCCTAAGAGCTCTCTTCCTAGGAAGAAAGATCTGAAATCCCCTTCCCATTCCACCTGAGACCTTTAATGTGGAGAAATTTGTGGGGCTGTCAGAGTAGTTTGGTAGTAGTGACAACAGGGAAATTCAAGCAAATGGCTTTGGAAAGGTGTATGTGTTTCTTGTTATTTTCCAGATTTGCAACTGTAATGTTATGATTTATGCTACATAAAGAAACCTTGAAAATAAACCTAAATTATTATTTTGGAAGACAACCCACAATCGCTGAACACGGAACAACTTGGGCTGAGGTCTTTTAATCTGCAGTACCTGTTACCTAGACACTGGGTAATAGCATATGGATCAGTTGCCCCCTTTCAGTGCATGTGGGTGGATGTGTGGGTGCATGGATTTAACTTCTGCAAATGTGAAGAGGAAGCTGAGAGCACAAAGGAATGTGTTTGTAAGGAATGGTTTGGTTATAAAAAGTTGTCAGCTGAACTGAGTTGCATGTAGGTCAAGGAGTATTGACTTTATTGGGCTAGTTCTTGAACAATACACAGTATGGTCTTTTCCTAAACCATTTATAGGTTAAACGGGAAATCAAGACTGATGAGGTAAAGAAGTGGAGTATAACAGAAGTGTCAAGTCTTCTACTGTACAAGTAAGACTTGCAAAACTGACTTCTATTCTATACTCCCCTGTAATCCTCTGCACTGTGCTATTGCTTTTCTCTGCTTTCGTTTGACTCAGCCTCCATCACGTGCATGAAATCTAATGTGGAAAGAGATGCCTGGGAGGTCTACGGTAAGTCTGGATATTAAAAATATGTAGAATGAATGCAGTAAAGCACCACTGTTATTCCCTGCAAAAGTCCTGTAAATAGTAAATAAAATATGTCATTGGCTCAAAAATAGAAGTAGGCATAAAAAAAAAAAGTCTGCAACTGTTTGAACTTTGGGAAGCTTGCTTTCATGTCCAATATTTCCATATTCTTAAATTATTTGGAAATCGTAGATCAACTAAAAAGGCTTAGTTTATTTTTTTTTTCTTTTGGTTATATCTGTGCCACATTTTGCACTTCAATTATTTAATATGAGTTGCCCATAAGTTTTCTTACCTTCTCCAAGGTCAGATTTCTTTTCAGAACCTTTTCAAGTTAATTTTTGTGGAGCTCTGTAAGTCACCCAAGAAGCAGTAATGTGAGTTATATTCAGATAGTTGGCACAATAATTGGATAAATCAATTGCACAAAGTCTAGTTGGAGGCCTGTAGCTAGCAGTGTCCCCCAGGGGTCAATACTGGGTCCAGTCTTATTCATCAAGAACGTGGATGAAGGGATACAGTGCCTCCTCAGCAAGTTTGCTCATGATACAAAGTTGGGAGTGGCTGATACAGTGGCTGTGGTGCCATTCAGAGGACCTTGACAGGATGGAGAGGTGAGCAGAGAAGAACCTCATGAAATTCAACAATGGGAAGTGTGAAGTCCTGCATCTAGGCAGGAATAACCCCTTGCACCAGTAGAGGCTGGAGGCTGACCTACTAGACAGCAGCTCTCCAGAAAAGGACCACCTGGGGGTCCTGGTGTACAAGTTGACCATGAGTCAGCAATGTGCCCTGGGGGTCAAGAAGGCCAGTGGTATCCTGGGTTGCATCAGGAAGATGTTGCCAGCAGGTGGAGGGAGGTGATCCTGCCCTTCTACTCCGCCCTGACAAGGTCACATTTAGAGTGGTCTGTCCAGTTTTGGGCTCCCCAACACAGGAGAGACATGGAGCTACTGGAGTGAGTCCAGTGAAGGACTACTAAGATGATTAAGGGACTGGAGCATCTCCCGTGTGAAGGCTGCAAGAGCTGGGACTGGTCAGCCTGGAGAAGAGAAGGCTCAGGGGGGATCTTATCAATGTGTACATATATATCTGAAGGGAGGGCATAAAGGGGATGTGGCCAGACTTTTTTCAGTGGTGCCCAATGACAGGATGAGAGGCTAAAGGCTTCACCTGAAACATAGGAAGTTCTGTCTGAACATGAGAAAAAAAATTGTTTACTGTGAAGGTGACTGGGCACTGGAACAGGCTGCCCAGGGAGGTTGAGGAGTCTCTGTTCTTGGAGGTATTTAAAAGTCACCTGGACACAGTCCTGTGCAATGTGCTCTAGGTGACCCTGCTTGAGCAGGGGGGTAGGAACAGGAGGTAGGGGGGCAGAGTTCCCTTCCAAACTCAATGTTTCTGTGATGGGAGTATCATGAAAAGAAAAGATCCTTTTAGCCTGTAATGAATGGAAAAATGAGAAGCAAATGGTAGGAGTAAGATCAAAGTCATAATGAAGTCCCAGAAGTGGACTGGGACCACTTCAGTATGCTGAGACTTGTTCTATTTGGCATCCTCATAAATATCTGGAAAAGGGGGTAAGTATTGAGGGGACAAAGTGTTTCCTAAGCAGTAAAGTCGATGCTAAAGCTGATGGCAAAAAAACGCAGAGGTATTTAAGGATATTGAGTGATTGACCAGTAAGAAGGCACAGATGTAACTTTGTGTCAGCAGATGAGAAGTGATGCACCTAATTAGACATTAATTCAGTTCTAAATCAGCTGTTACTGTTAAGGGAAAAAATTTTGAAGTTGAAATGGATTTTATTTTGAAAGCATCCTCTTCAATGCTCAGCAGTGGTCAAAGACGCAAACAGAAATTTAGAAGTGGCTTGAAGACAAAACAACAGATGCTGCTGATTCACATAGTGCCATAATGGCATGCCCACAGCTCAAGTTCTGCCTACAGTCCTGGCCATTCTGAAAAGGATGGATTAAAATTAGAATATGTACAGAGAAGAATAGAAGACACAAGAAAAGACCTGGAACTACTTCCAAGATTAAGACTTTTTAGTGTGGAGAGAAAAGACAACAAAAAAGGGATGGAGTTAAAGTCCACAACAATGAATAACATGGGAAAGGTAGATAGGGAGTTATTGTTCATTATTTCTTACTCCTTAAGCAATGAGGAAACTCAGGGTATCAGGTGACAGGTCTTAAATAGATAAATAAAGCATTTTTTTAAAATTAAATAAAGGAACACAGAATATTGTGAAAAAAAAGCCAAAAGGCAGTGAATAAAAAAAAAAAAAAAAAAAAAAAAGTTCATGAGGATTAGTTTCATCATAGCCAGTTAAGTATGCACCAGTGTGGTCCAGATCTCAAAGGCAAGAAGCTTGTATGGATACCTGTTTACAGACAAGCCACATCCCGTGGGTTTCGGGGACCCAGGGGCATTCTCATTCCTGATCCTCTAGAGCAGGCTTTTGTGGGCTCTAAGCCCCACAGGTTCCTCCTGTACCAGTCTGAAGGATGCAAGTTGTAGCTGTAGCAGTTTTCTGTCACTGTTCCTAGGGAAGCCAGCTTTGAGGCTGAGCGTGTAGGTGGACACAGCCAGCCGCATGGATCAGCAGAGACAGAGAGCAGCGCCTTTGTCCCTACCCGCATAAACACACACAGCACTTACAAACCTGAACAATACAGCCCAGTCCTGTTCCCCATCTTTAACCATATCCATGTCCATAACCAAATTTGTTACCTTTGATACCATTACCTAAGTCATCTTGGTATTGCTGATCACTGTTGCAAGGTGGTACTCCCTGAAAGGTCTCCCATGCTTGCTTTCTCTGCGAAGTTTGGCTATTTTTTTGCCTTAACCACCTGTCAGTTCTGGCCATTCCTCAGGGTGCTATCTGTAACTTTTGTCAGCTCCTCATACTGTTAGTTGTACATTCAGCAATCTCTCATGTCCAGTAGCTTCTCATGATCTGTTCAGTTAACTAAACCTCAGGTCAGGATCTATCATCTGCCTCTGTACCTGAACAGCACCATTGCATGTTTCCTCTTCTTACATTCTTTTCCTGAGTGTCACCACTGGCTGCTGTCAGAGATGATCTTGGCTAGCTGGATCATTTGTCAAATACTGAGTAGCGATTCTACTCTCTGCGTAGCAATAATAGCAGAAACATGTCAGCTTCTTCCCCTGTGCACTATCCACGTTCTTGTTCTTTGTTCTCACAAGTTATCTGTCATCCTGTAACTATTAAGCACATAAGTACCTCCATTGCCCAGACCCCATACCAGCTGGGGGCTGGAGATCAGTAATATATGAATAATAGACTACTGAATCATCATTTTCAAGTATGGACAAAAATCATGTCAAGTCTATGATACATATAAGTATTTTTGACAGATCTGATCTCTGAATTATTAGAAGCACTAACAAAACCCCTTCAAATTAAAATCAGTAATTTAAATGCCCAGACTCTTTTTCATATCTTTATAGACAGAGAACTATTGGAAGATTATTTAAAAAATGGAGAAATACAGTTTGACAAAACTCAGGGTCAATACCAATGCTTCTTTCTAAAGAAATCTGGTCTGTCTTTATAAATGTTCATTCTATACTCTGTGTACTGTTAATATTACACTAACATGAGAAGTGGGCAGATAACTTTTATTCTGAACTAGCATAGTTGATCATGCTTTTCAGTTCCTTCCTAGTTTCCATCTCAAATTTAAAGTAAAATTAGATGAGATGAGCTTTTATGAGCTTTTTGAAGATCTCACCTAAAAATTAAGAGAAGTGGCCAAGTTGAGTCTTTCAGTTACTTTGGTCAATACAAGAAGATATTCAAGCAGAACTCATAAGCGTTTAAGTTTTGGGTTTCTGAACTTTGCGAAAGCTTTTCTCTGTGTGAGTAAAAAAGATATGTGCAGTAAATACCTTACTCTTTGGCAACATAAAAAGGAGAAGGATATTTTTCCTTCCAAAAGTGGAGAATTGTATTGTTATGCAATTGAACTGTGGAAAAAAAATTTGAAATCAGAATTGTATAGAATTGTGGAAGAAAAAATATTTGAAAGGACCTTAAAGAGGTCATTGACGTGTTGGCTAGACCTCCTTTTTCCAAGGCAGGACCAGCCCATGGCAAATGTGTGTTTAAAACCTCCACTGTCAAGAGATTCTACAGCTTCTCAAATGAATCTGTTCCAGTGCTTCACTGTTCTTTCTGTCAAGAAGTTTTTACTAAAGGTTAACCTAAATCTTCCTTGTTAGTTTACTTTTTTCCTGTCTTTTGTGGACTTTAAGACATCACCATGTACTGGAACTCTGTGGTCCATAATATTAAATTGTTAGAAAGGTTCCTGGTGTGTTTTTGTTCTAAGCTAACTAGCACATTCCAACATTATAAAAATGTTTAGTTTACTTGTATAGATGTCACTGGCTGGTCCAGAGTAGCACTGAAGAATGATTAGAAATCTATGAAACATGACTTACAAGACCCTTTTTACATATTTTACCTATTCTTGTCACTCACAAACCTCATCAGTAATTATTATATTTATTTTCGGGTCACTGATTGAAAAAAAAAATACTACTAAACAACACCAAGGCCTGTCCCTGTGGATTCCTGCTGGAAACACTCCCTTTTCAAGCTGATGTCCCAGTTGCAGCTGCTGTTTGAGAACTGTCAGTCAGCCAGTTTAATCCAATTTCATGTGCTTTATTGGTATTGAATAATGCTAGTTTTTGAATCAGAATTTCATGCAATACTGTCTCAAATAGCTCATCTAAGTCTGTGTCTGTTACATCTACATAGTTACCCTTCAGCCAAAATTATTGTCTCATTGGAAAATAAAACCAAGTCTGTTTGACAGGACAGATTTTCTGTAGAACTATATTGACCAACACTACTCTTCTCCTCTGATTCTTTATCTTCCAAATGCTTTATCTTTCTCAGCATTCATGTCAGGCTAACCAGAGTATGTTTGCCAATGTTACCTGCAATGACCTTTTAGTTTGTATTGTTACCCTTCCAATCTCTAAAAAATTCTGCAGTAGTAGAAGATTTCTATATTGACAGGAGAGACTCTTTTTCAGCTAATCTCTTCCAGATAGACTTCTGGAAGCTACTTATCCAGCTGGTCTGGTTTAAAATTTTTTTTTTTTTTTCCTTGTAGTAGATACTTCCTGATACTCCCTCCAATTATCAAGAGACTGGAACATTAAGCAGTAACTTTTCTGTTGCTTCCCACCTAGAGGATAAACATGCTTTTTCTATATTGTTATTAACAACTTGGCCATGTTGATCTGTAGAGAACCTGTATTACTCCTTTTGTTCCTCATTTGCTTGAATATTTTCATTAACGTGAGTCCCTGGAGGTGAAAATCTTCATCATGTCTTATTTCCTTACCAGTTCCTTCCTAGTTTCTATTTCAAATTTAAAGGAAAATGCTTATGACCTTAACATGAAGGACTTGGAAACTAGCTTAGGTTATACCTATTATTTAAGCTGAGGACGTGCTTAAAATATCCTGAATTACTGAGCTTATCTATTCCTCCTATTTCCATTTGTGTGATTGGATAAAAATTATTTTAAACTGCTTTTGTTTGTCCACCAAACTAAAAAAAGGCTTTTAGCCCGTGTGGTTTTGGTTTGGACACGTAATAAATAGTTCTAATATTTTTTCCAAGCAGTTGTGCTCATAATTATGAAAGAAATAGGTAGCTTCTCAAAGATGGGGAGCATATTCTTTTGGTGCTACAAATGTACAGTCATGCATTTGATTCAGACTAGTTTTTGTTCTGTAATTTGTAGATTGTGATTATTATTTCAGAAATTACCGGTTTAGCTTATCAATTTACTATTCTTTGTCCAGAGGAAAAATTTCATATTCTGTAAGTTTTTTTTCTTTAGAAGATTACTAAGTATGTTTTTTAAAAGGATCTAGTAAAATTCTGCTGTTGGTTTCATGAGGTGTCAGGCATACATTTCCTGTCTTGAAGTGCATGAAAGTAAAAGCTCAGTCACTGTGCAGTAGTGGAAGAGAGTATTGTTCATTCTAGTGGAAGGGAAGAAGAAGAAAATGGCAATTCAGATAAAGTTTGATTCTAAATTGATCTGTGGAGAATAACTGTTGCGGTGACTGGCAAGGCAGACTGGCAAAGGGGCAAATGAGGTTGAGCTGCACTAAAATGTCAAATGTTCCTGGAGAGGTTTTGAATCAAATGGCACTTCTTGGCATTTTAAGCACTCTTCTAAGAAATATTGTAGTGGGAGAAAGCTGAGAAATGAAATGCCTTTGGGTAACTATTTGTTGTCTGTAATTACATTTTTTCCCACTAATTTTTTTTTTCCTCAGCTTTTCTGTATGGAGGTGAAATTTAAAATAAATATTTTGAGTAATCAGAAATCAGAATTAAGAATGTAATTAAATTACATAACAAACTTAACTGTTCACTTCCTTATGCTTGGAAACTTTTGCTGGACTCAGAACTCAGCTATACTAAAAAGGCAGCAAAGAGAAATGAGTATAAAGAAAATTGGCTAAACCTCTCTTAAGGTACAGATGATTGAGGTCTCACAGTGCAGTTCTGCATCTTAATTTAAAATAGCACATAAACATAGGAGGCTTCTTTTGTCAGTGCACTATATAGGCTTGTTGTATATGGCCACTTACTGACAGGCTAAAACCGTAGTTTCCTTGAGATTCTTGGATGAGATTGTTACATTGGAGAGTGTGAGTTATATGGCAGCGTTTTATAAATCAGCCATTTAAAAACTATCAAATGATCTCTCTAATCCTCCAAAGTCCTATGAAGGTGAAGAAGGAAGGAGTTCAGTATAATCTGGAAAGGCATAATGCAGCCTGCTGCTGCAAGACCCGCTGGCCCTCGGGCTGGTTGTTAGTGCTGCTCTGTGATTCTCTCTACACAAATTGTGGCAGTATGTGTCTGTCCTTCATAGGCACCTCCTTGGCATCTCATAGGAATTGGGGGAGGGCAAAGAGTAGTCAGCATTTAAGTAGCTCATCCAGCAAAGCTGAAGTAAGCAGTCATTGTGCTCTGACTGTGTTCTGCTAGAACAGTGGGTCACAGACAATCACAGAAAATTACCAAGTACTCCCTGCCGCTTTCAGACATGCAGTAGTAATCAGAGAGGCTAAAATCAGCAAGTCTAGGCATTTTGAATTTATAATCTCCCATGTTCATAATTATGTGCAGAAAAGAGCTCAGCTGTTTTTAGCCTCCATATCCTGCATTATTAACACTGTTGCACTTGTAGGGGGAAAAAGAACTATTCAGGATCAGCAAAATCCATCCAAATGCAACTACCGGCACCCTTGTTCACAATTTTACCACTGCATGAAAATTGACATTTTGCTTTTGTTTCTTTTAAAGGGTATGCTTTTGGAAAACAATACACGTAATACATGCATATGAGAGTCTCAGCATTTGTCTGTGCCATGGTCATAAGAGCACACAGTAGAGATATCCACACTAGTTTTGAATTAACTAACTGATATGAGAAGCAGTTGATCTGCAGCAGCGCAAGACTCAGTATGGGCTGCTTTACCTTCCCAGGAAATACCACAGCATGCATGCTCCCTCACTTACAGATAGACAGCTGTGATGCTTTTACTCCCTGATTCCTAGCAATTCCTTTTCACTTTATTGTCATATCACATTTGGCAGAAATAAGGAAATACACGTAATCTTTTGAAGCAAAAGTGTGAGAATTCAGGAATTTAAGCAGCCCTAAGTTCACATTCAGGGTCAATCATTTAAGATTTAAATCTTATGCTTAAGTATATCAAACATCACGTTTCTTTACTGTGCATCAAAAGGTAACTAGAAGCCTTACTGATAATGAAGCTGAAAAGGGTATGAAATACCTACTGCAAATGCTCTATTTTGTTCTAGATTGTCTCTCTAGCTATTTTAAACCTCATTATAACTGGAAAATTACCTTGCATAACAGCATGTACTGCAAGTACTTAAAGGGTTTTTGAATAGAAAATGGCAGTCAAATTCTATCAAAATCAGCTGTGCTGTTTTTAGGCCATCTGAGTACTCTTTTTCAAAGGTTTTCCATGGTTAAAATGTGATTGCTATCAGTCTGATAGGAGAAGCTTACAGAAAGAACTGTAATTTCTTCTGGCATTGCTTAAAACTGGTTTAAAAGCTCTAATGGAACTGTACTGCGAATCTGAGGAGAATTTCATGTCACATAATTAAACTTTTTAAAACTTTTCTCGCCATTTTTATTACTTTGAAAAAGGAACAAAATCCACACAGGAACAGAAGTATTGTTCCTTATACCCTTCTCTTTGAAAAGAGTTTTCTATCACTTGGAATTTGATAATGAATGTAGAGTCAGTATTTTCTGAATAGTTCCTCTTTCTGTAGGAAATAACGGTACTCTAGATGCTTCCCAAGCCTTAAAGTGCTCTGAGGCACATATACAATCTGCAAACTGAAAGCCATTCCTAAAAATCTGAAATTTATCTCTTGGAGATAAATTTAGAAAGAAGGCAATCTCTTATTTGTGGTAGATTTGTTAGGAAGGAACAACAGAGATCTTTCTTCTGAGTCTCAGTACAAAATA
Source organism: Rhea pennata (assembly GCF_028389875.1). Classification (NCBI taxonomy): domain Eukaryota; kingdom Metazoa; phylum Chordata; class Aves; order Rheiformes; family Rheidae; genus Rhea; species Rhea pennata. The sequence goes on from NC_084663.1 coordinate 190,367,680, forward strand.
ACTACCTTCTTTTTGGAAAGGCAAACTGAATAGAAAATCTCTTTACCCTCTTCAGAAAATCTTACCTGAAGAATTTTTTGGAGCTTTCTCTATTAGAGTATAAAAGATGACAAGTATTTTCATCTTTTTAGGATGAGGGTTTATTGCACTGAATGTTTCCTGCACAGTTCTTGACAAATTGGCCAAGAAGGCCAACGGTATCTTGGGGTGCTTTAGGAAGAGCGTTGCCAGTAGGTTGGGGAGGTAATCTTCCTCCTCTGCTCGGCCCTGGTGAGGCCACGTCTGGAGTACTGTGTCCAGTTCTGGGCTCCCCAATGCAAGAGAAATACAGAGCCCATGGAATGAGTCCAATGGAAGGCTACAAAGATGATAAAGGGACTGAAGCATCTCTCCTGTGAGGAAAGACGGAGAGAGCTGGGCCTGTTTAGCCTGGAGAAGAGAAGGCTGAGAGGGGATCTTGTCTGTGTATATAAATATATGAAAGGAGGGGATAAAGAGGGTGAGGTCAGACCCTTCTCAGGGGTGCCCAGCAATAAAATGAGAGGCGACAGGCACAAACTGAAACATAAGAAGTTCCACCTGAATACGAGGAAAAACTTCTTAACTGGGAGGGAGACAGAACACTGGAACAGGTTGCCCAGAGAGGTTGTGGAGTCTCCTTCTCTGGAGGTACTCAAAACGTGCCTGGACATGATCCTATGCAACATGCAATAGGTGACCCTGCTGGAGCAAGGGAGTTGAACTCAATGATCTCCAGAGGTCCTTTCCAAACTCCACCATTCTGTGATTCTGTGAACTACAGTGCTCTGCACATGGCACTGACTACTGATCTCTCTTTACCTCTTCTAAGAATCTACTGCATGGACTAGACTAAAATAGCTTCCGTTTCCCACTGGCCTCTAGTCACTTGTCCCTAGGCAAGGAAGAACGTTTCAAGTGGTGTTTGCAGTCATGCTTGATTCCTGTGCTCTCAAGTTAACAATTTCACTCTTCTTATCATGTGTTTCCAGAGCACTGGGCCATTATTTGTCCAAGAAAGTGTCTGACAAAGCTGTGATGCTCCAGTTTTCTTTTCTGGTCCTTGGGGATTGTGTGCTAGTTTGTTTATTTGCCGGGACCTACAACATTCACTGGTTTGATACCATCCTAGCAAGGGAGAAGCATTTACAGTCAGTTCTTTATGCACTCTGTGGTAGTTGCAACTATGTTACTACAACCCCCAAAGATTAAGTTCTGCCACCCTGTCAGGCTAAGTGTAACTGCAGTCTGTAATTGGATTATCCTGGCTTCAGTTCTAGCCATGACTATCTCTGATGACTTGGTGTCTGACACTGTCCTATTTCTCTGTGATCTTGGAAATCTGGAATTTATAGAATCTAATAAGGACAAATGTTCCAGCAATGCTTGTACATTGAAGAAGCTGATGACTTTTTCCATATGGCAAATGGTTCAGAAATTGAAGCCACTGAAACATCCTTTGCTAGTTTAGGGCTTATTTTAAGCAAAACAAGAAAACCCTTGTATATGTTATATTTTGGGTTTTTTTTTCACTAAATCATGAATTAGTAGAATGATCAATGAATTATTCTATATATGGTGCACATAATTTTGTTAATACAGTGATACAACTGAGGGCTGTGTGCCATTCAGAGAGACCTGGAGAGGCTGGAGAGCTGGGCGGAGAGGAACCTCCTGAGGTTCAACAAGGGCAACTGCAGAGTCCTGCACCTAGGGAGAAATAACCCTAGGCACCAGGAAAAGCTGGGGGCTGACCTTCTGGAGAGCAGCTCTACAGAGAAGGACCTGGGAGTGCTGGTGGATGACAGGTTGAGCATGAGCCAGCAATGTGCCCTTGTGGCCAAGAAGGGCCTGCATTAGGAAGAGTGTTGCCAGCAGGTGGAGGGAGGTGATCCTGCCCCTCTCCTCAGCCCTGGGGAGGCCTCATCTCGAGTCCTGTGTCCAATTCTGGGCTCCCCAGGACAACAGAGACATGGAGCTACTGGAGAGAGTCCAGCGTAGGGCTACGAGGATGATCAGAGGGCTGGAGCACCTGCCCTGTGAGGAATGGCTGCGAGAGCTGGGCCTCTTCAGCCTGGGGAAGAGAAGCCTGAGGGGGGATCTTATCAATGTGTACAAGTACCTGAAGGGAGGGTGTCAAGGGGACAAGGCCAAACTCTTTTCAGTGGTGCCATGTGACAGGACAAGAGGCACTGGGCAGAAATTGAAGCACAGGAAGTTCCGCCTGACCATGAGGGGGAATTTCTTCCCTGTGAGAGTGACGGAGCACTGGCACAGGTTGCCCAGAGAGGTTGTGGAGTCTCCTTCTCTGGAGATCTTCAAGGCCTGCCTGGATGCAACCCTGTCTACCGTGTGCTAGGTGACCCTGCTTGAGCAGGGAGGTTGGACTAGATGATCTCCAGAGGTCCCTTCCAACCTTACTGATTCTATGATTCTATGAAAGGTTAAAATGTGATTGTTATATTCACGCACAAACACACATGCGTGCGCACATTTGTGTTAATCTTTCATCCGTCTGTCTTTGTGTCAGTAAACTCGCTGTGGCTTACATCAGCAAAATAGTCTGCCAAACTGACATGAGAAAGTGGAGTAGAGCTGTCCTGCCACTTCAAAAAAATCTTCTGAAATGTCAGTAAAATTCAAAGTAAAAGGATAAGCCCTTTCCTTCTTTAACCAACCACAAGTTCATAAGCCAGTCCAGTCTGTGAGATCCGGATGAGTAATCACTGGAAAAAACTACCAAAACCAAAGTCATTATCCAGAAAGATCTTTGTCTTCTTGTCCTTTTGTTGCTTTAGAACAGTGATATATCTGTCTTTTTCCCTTTCTACTTCAATCCTCAACCATCTTGTTCCTCTCTTTCACCCCCCTCCAGGAGCACCTCCCACCACGGTCCTCCAGGCACTTACAGACAAAAGCAGATCCCTGATGTTAGCTTAAGTCAGCTCTGCCATTAGCAACGTTCCTTTATGAATCTCTCTGAATGCTCTGCAGTACAAAATGAACTGGCAAAAGTGTAGGGAAAAGAGGAGGAGGAAAGCCTGGCCTTTGTCACAGGCTCCAATGTTCCATGCTAGAAGAAAAAGGGGAAGATGAGAGGAAAGGCATCTGTGCTATACACTTAAATGGCTGTAGGCAAGGCTAAGGCTGTGACGGTGGCAGGCAGTTGCTGTAACGCAGCAGACAGTAAGACAGCATGTCTGCTCTGAGCTCCTGAACTGACAGTGGTTCCAGAAAGGAGCTGAGATTCAGGTGGGGGAGGAAGAGGGAGGAGTGAGGACATCTTTCTGGTAAAGGAAAAGCACTGTACAAAGGAAATAAGATCTTGCAAAGAGACTATAGGCTCTGCATGTTGAGCCTAATTGCTTGTCAGGCCATTGGGGAAAAAAAAAAAAAAAAAAAAGGAAAAAGGGGGGAAATAAGAAAAAGCTTCAGCAGAACCTTTAGCAGAATCTCTCTCTTGCTTTTGTGGTTACCTCCAGTTTGCTGATGACTCTGTTTTGAATAGGTTCAGCCACTAACTCTCTCCTTCCTCCTCCTCCTTTGCAACTTCAGGGAAAAGCCTCCTAGATAGTAACTGTCTTCCTGCTGAACTGCTGTAGAGTGAGCAGGCATATGCTCATTACAGAAAATCACAGGTCTGATCATGGAGCAAGAAGGGGCTGGAGAGGTTCTAATTTTCTCTTCTCTGTATGATTTAAACCCTCGGTATGACAGTGCATAGATTTAAGAATTTGTGCTGTTTTCCTTTGAAACAAATAAGGGAGGAGGTAGCGCAGAGCTTATAGGACATGCATTGAGGCTACAGCACAGTGGCGAAAACTGGACCACAAATGGCTGAATGGTTAAAAGTGTTAAATCTCAAATTCCGGTGTAGCTTGGATACTTGTTTGAACTAGGGTCTGTGAGCTGCATCACCCATTCCTGTTCCTCTGTGCCCACCCTTTCTTTTTGACATCTGACTGCCTCCATCAACCTAACCCATGAGATATCTAAGTTCAGAGTATTACCATTGTTTTCCCCATACTGAACAACAAAAGCTAGAGTTTTACTACAATAAGGAAGCAGTGACTGTAGTGTTCTGGCTATCATTTTTCCCCTTTTTCCTGGGATTTTTTTGATCTCTCCTTAACCCTTGCTTCTGAGTGTTCCTTCTAATATGACTGGAATAAAATTAGAGTTTAAGTTGTCCTGCTGCATTTTAAACATGTAATACTATCAAAGGAGCTTAGAAGATGTTGCATAGCCATCCCTTTTTAAAGTTTTGCACACATTTAGCTTTAAAAAAATCCCACAAAGTTGCCTGAATACTAAATATTAAATATTTAATTAACATATTAAATATTTCATTTTTCCTTCGCTATGTTGTGTCCAGTTTCAGATCTTATGGCTATTAATGATTCATGTATAAATGTGTTAATGTGTTAGAACTAGTATTTGATTAATACTCAAAAAGGTGCTGCAAAGATTTTGACAAGTGTTAACCCCATTTTACAGAGGAAGATGAAACATGGGGAGATAAAATACAGTGTCTCAAATATCTGTTTCTGGATTGCTGCAATGGTATGTCTGTGCCCTGGCTCCCAACTACACAGCCCTTTTTAGTAGTCTTTTTAATAGCACAGTTTCATTCTGTTCAGCAATCTTATCTTTGACACCTTCCTCCTTCCTTTGTAGAGCTACCAGCTTTTCCAGCAAATGAAGAAGGATCCAACAGATAATAGCTTTTTTTCATTATCCTTCCAAAGGACTCCTGGTCTGGGGATGAGACAGTGTATGATGGTGTAATTAAAGATTATGTATAATGTACATTACCCAGTAGAGGGCTATTGAGAGCACAGCAGCCACAGCCTCCCAGCTCCCAGTTCTAATGCTGCAGTAGCATCTGGTGGCTGCAGGAGCAATTGCACATGCAAAAATTTTTTTCCAGTTTCTTGCTTCAGAGAGCCAGGAGGTGCAGGCACATCAGAGCTACTGTTGTTTTGCACTCTCTGGTGCTAGAATTTGCCCTCTGGAAGTACAGTGCTAGAAAAGGGAGTTGTCAAATTGTAATGCACATTTATAGGACGTGCATTTGAGTAACGCACACGCATCTTAAAATTTAGCCAAACTGGAGTTTCCACAGGGAGAGTAATGAAGCTTTTCTTTGGCTGTAATGTAGCTTGCTTGGATACTTTTCAAGTCCCTGCTGCAAAGGATGGAAGGGTTGAATCATCTATATAGAGTAGTTATGAGTTGTTTGAGTTTTACCATGCCAGTAACAGCCAGAAATGGCTGAACATCTGCTGCTGATGCTTTCCCTACTGCTATTAGGGACTGATGGAGTGAAAAATGTCATATGGACATAAGATTCCAACATGATAAACAAAAATGATCCTATGGAAGATACCTATTCTACCCATTGCATACATTTTCCCCTCTGCAGAGAAGAAGAAATTAGGAAAAGCTGTTTTCATGAGAAAAAAATAAAATTTCTTTCAGAAGAGAAGAGGTAATTTAAAATCAAAGGAGTTCTTGCTTGCAGTGCTTTTGCTGCATAGCTGGTTGTAGCTGCTTTGGAGCTTGACCTGAAAGCTCAGGAAAAGCCATGGTCAAAATCTATGCACTGAGCTTAAGCGTGCATGGCCCCACTTATGCCTGATGCATACGGCCTGTGTGAGTGAGGGCTTGTGATTGCACTTGTGGGCGTATCACATACTCAGGCTTTTCTCCTCTAGCTCTCCAGGGTGCTTCTTTCCCCGTGAAATGAGGGGAGGGATTTAAGTCTGGTCCTTAGAGGGGCTTCAGAGCCACGCTAAAGTGACGGTACAGGTCACCTCAACTTTCTCATGCTGTTGTCACGTTCTTCTATAATTTTCAAGTGAGAAATCTTGTCAGCAGAGGAGTGTCTTAGGGGGGACCACTGCACATGCCAAACATGTGCAGGTAAGCTGCACTAATGCAGTCATTAGATAGCAGTAGTGAGGAAGAAATCCTGCAGTGTGGTTTTGTAAGTTAACAATTCCTAATTCCAGTGTCTTTCTCCTATTTTTCTTTTCTTGTAAGTTAAGAAGGTCTTAAATAGGACGTAGCTGAGCCTTGCCTACTTTTCCTACCAAGCAGGTTACAAACTTTGATTGAAATTGCCCCTAATCTTAATAGTGCTGCATGCTGAGTTTGAGTTCAGTCTGTGGCAGGGTGACTGCCTAATTCTGCTGTCCTATCTGCCTTCTTGAGCCATCTTCGATAGACAGTGCATACCATCTTGCTGCATGCCATTAACTGTGTTTTACAGGCTTGGAGAAAAAAATCCTATTTGTCCTTGTGCATGTGACTTCAACTCAAACTAATTAGATTTTCTGTGCATGAAATACTGCTTTCTGCCTTAATAACACATTACTTTACAATTTAACAATTTGAACTGTGTTCTATGGGGACTTTAGTTAATTCCTAATAAGAAATGGGATAAACATTTTTTTGAGATTCTTGTCCTCTTACTTTAATATCATGCCATACAATAAAGGCCAAATATTTTTCAGTGATAGACTGTACGTGTTTTATTACAGATTTAAAGCAGAAGGTTTAAATTGTCCCTCAGTGGATGAAGAAAATGAACCTCCTTTTCTGAATTATACTGTCTGTTGAATGTTCTCCAGTTTCAGAACACTTTGTGAAGGGAAAAATGTATCTGAACTGTAACACTGATTAAACTGGAACAGATCACATAGTGGCTTCCCAAAGGTCAGACTGAAAATTCAGTTCGGAACAGAACCAAGAAGTATATTCATAGGCCTAACGGTTAAATCTAAACAGTGTTATAGAGGAATGAGCGTTTATTCCCTGTAAGGGCTTAGTGCATTAGTTACTCTGTTACTGCTACTAATTAACCTTTCCTGGATCTCAGCTTCCCATCCTCGACTTTTAGGGCTGTGATTTTCGATCTCTGTTATCACCTCAAATATGGTCAGTTACAGAAATACAAGACTTATTCTCCCATGGCCACTATTGCAGGCTTTTTTTAATATTGCAAGCCATTTAAAAAATATTGCTAAATACAGAGTTATTGTGTTCATTCAGTGAGTTAGGGTCATTTAGGGTCACTCAATTTCAACTGCTGAAAGATACTGAGCATGACAACATCTCATTGAAAATAATACTGAAGAAAGTTGCCAGACAGCTGGGCTTGCTTCTGCACCAAGTGGAGCAGGATGGCCACAGTAACTTTTTTGCTAAAGGACTCTGTGTGTTCAGTTGTCAGTGGATTGAAACTGCCTTGTGCTGTCTGTACAAGGAGTTATTCCTGTCTAACATGCTCTAGGTGACCCTGCTTGAGCAGGGGAGTTGGGCTAGATGATCTCCAGGTCCCTTCCAACATCAACCATTCTGTGATTCTGTGATTTCTTCATATCCAGCTGGAATATGTAGAGGCTGTAGCAGCTGGGTACACAGTGAGAGGTTTATAAAAATGCATGACATAGCAAACAAAGATTAAACAAGGATTTACGAACAAACAAAACACAAACATCAAACTATTCTAATGATCCAGCATGCTCTACAATGAGTTGATATTCACAGCGATCATTTTAGCTCCAGTGTTATCATCATCAAAAATCTGAGTCTTTTACGTGTTTATCTTAGGCTGTTACCAAAAGGTACAAAGTGACACAGTACATCTGGTACACCTTGGTTCATCTTACATCTTCTTGTTTTTCTTATCAAGGAAAAAGAACATGTTTCACTCCATTCAGTCATCTAGCTTGATGCTGGAATCCTGACTGTGCTGTGGTGAAAGGTTTCCATGGCTTTGCCTACCTGCCTATTGCTTTTCTTTCCTAGGAAAGTTAGGACTTGTACTTATTTTGTACTTATGGGTGAGGACATGTTGTGGTGATTTTTATGGATCTGTACCCAGAGACAAATGAAGAACATCATGAGGAAAGAGTATTTCACATTTCCAGCCAAATAAGAGAAGAGTTTGTCTGAGAGACAAATCCATTTTCTGACAACCCATGTCCCAAATGTCTCAGTTTAAACCTTAACTGCTGGGAGTTGCAATAATGGACGGATTCAATAGAAACTTCTATTTTGAGTTTAAAGTAGAAAAACTCCCTAAATTAAATGTTATGGATCAAATCCTCAGAGGCTGAAAAAAGGCTCTGCAGTTATTTTCTCCTTCTTTTCCCTGCTACCTGCCCCATTGTTCACAACAACAACAAAATTCAGTGTGTATTTCTACAGGGAGAGGTCATTTAATGGAGTGGTACTCCATGTGAGGCAACCTCCGCAGGAAGAACCCAGGAGTTTGTCTAGACTTGCTGCATATTTCTTGGCATTAAAAAGACTTGGCCTTTATTGCATGCTTCATCTCATCCCCGTGTTATGCTTGGATAAAATTTCATCTGTGAGACTGTACGGAGATGGCTGTTTGTGCAGTGGAGCATGTAGTTGTTCCAGCTTCATGGTAATATGAGAAAGCAGGTAAAAATCTTTGTAGTATGGCAAATAGCTTGTAACTTTAGTGGGAAAAGTGAGCTGCTGCTCATTGTCCCCTTTTCATGTAACAAAGTAACCGCTGCTTATCATTTCTTGTTACCTCTTGTCATCCTGGTATTAAGTCTATTATATGAAAGAAATATGTTCAGTAAACTCAGGTCATTTTTAATGGACAGTAATTCAAATGATGAGACATATAATCGGTTATAACTTACTCTCATTGACATGCTTCCCCCAGAACTACTGCAGTGCTCAGATGGAGAGAGCGTGGATGCCATTAAGCAGGGCAAGTGGGAGGGATGTCCCACTTCTGTATGTCCTGTTATTCAGATGCATGATAACTTTCATCCAGACAAAATGTAGTTCAGATTATATGCATGTAAACCCCTTCAGAAAGCCAGAAAATTCCTGCCTACCTTTAATTGTATTGAAATTGAATGCTAATGTAGGCAATGTCAGCTAATGTGCTGACGGTAAGAATTAGATGACACCAGAGCATGTGGGTCCGCTGTGTTTTTTAGGCACTGGACACAGACTCCTTTCTTTCCAGGAGGCTGGCCTTTTATCAACATTTAATTATTCTATCTATTCTTGATGTAAGAAGTTATATATTCTTTGAATTACCAGAAATATGAAGCCATTATACATGTAGGGGCAGGACATAGAAAATTTCTTTCAAAAAACAGTACTTGTAACAGTAATAGTACGTTGACTTTCTTCTTCTAGCTCACTGTTGAAAAACTAACTTCAGGTGATGGATTGCACTAATATTCTGTGTGAATGGCCATCTGAAAACTGTGTTGTCTTTAATTTATTTGAATATAAGGGAAAATATTTCCGTAAGGCAAACAGACAAAGATAGACGTTTATTCTGATAGCGCAGAAAGCTTTCATAAGCTTTGAGTATCTTTTTAAAAAAATAACTACAATAACTGCAAATAACTGGGAAGATATTGAAACTATTTTCCCACCCTCTCTTTCTTTAACTCCCCTCAAACTGCCAAAAACTACAGTCACATGTCAGACAGTAATATAAGAAGGGCATTTTCTTAATGGGAATCAGATATTGATTTCATACTCAGTAATAGTTAACAAGCAGAAAAAATGTACAGGCTTCTATTAAGCCATGCAAGTCAAAATTTTAATGCTGTATGTTTGTGACTGCTCTTGAGTTTTTTAAAAGCATTTAGTGTTGCTCTTAGGGTGCAACAAAAAGTTGAAAATCACCTGCTGTTTTCTTCCCCCTCTCTGAAAGTCCCTGCTTGAATATTTAAAATGTATCTTAATTCTCATGCTTTATGTATGCTTGCTATTAATTGAGGGGAGAATTTTGGTAGGCATTTAGTACAGCTTTTAGAATTGTTATTTAAATCCCAGTGAGTTTTCTTCATTTCGTGTGGTGGCAGATGCATTTTCTTCCAGACTGCATGCGCAGCTTTTTATCTGCTGTAATGCTCTGGGTTTCAGCCATTTCCTTACTGCAAATGAATAATGAATAAGCTGTGGTTTGGAAGCTAATGGTTCAAGATGAAATCAGAAGCTCGTTGCAACATGGATGATATTCATTTGTCATCTCCATGGAAACATCCATTTATCAAGACACTGCAGTTAGGACTGTGACAAGAAAGTAAGCAATTGTTGGAATGAAAGGCTTTTGCTGAGAAGCAGATTTAACAAACATAAATGATAGAATTACACAGGAATACAACATTATTTTTGAAAAGGGATTTTTTTCAAGAATACATAAATTTTTAACCTCAAGGGATATAGATTTTAATTTATTCTTAAAAATAAGAAGAACAGCAGTAGAATGAGGAACAAAAGGCATAGGTATCCTGGCAGATCCTGTTTTTACCTGTTGTGGTCCAGGTGCCCAAGACCACATGGTAATTCTGGGCCTCCAGGCTTGCATGTCTCTCTTGCATCCCAAGCATGGCTGCCTGTGCCCCCTGCATGTAATATGCCAGCTGTACTCTTAACTGGTCTAACTTTAGCACTTTCTAACAGTAGAAAAAATTTTATGCAGGTGAGAGAAATTGATGATAAATAAAATTATTTCCAAGATGTCCCTCATACAGATTGAGTTAAATCCTTTAATTCTGTAAGTGGAAAAGAAGGAGCTTGCAGATGAAGTGCAAAGGTCCAGTAGAGTGTCCTTCTTCAGGACTGGCTTCCTATTTGTTATCTCATATAAGTTACTCTGTTCTTATTTAAATAATAATAGTGCAAGCCCCAATCTTAAAATATTATTTAATATGTCATGCCATAACAACCTTAATTATTTAGTTTTATGGATGCAGTGCAATGGCCTCAATATATATACTTCATAGTATTCTTAAGACCCCTTTAACTGAATGTTGGCAAGTAAGCTCTAAACTTTAGAGAGGCAACACTGAAGGAACACTGAAGGCTTGTTTTCCAGCATTTGTGTATGGTGTGTTTCAGCTTTTCGAGGCAGGAGAGGGGAACTACCTTGAGCTGGTAGTACTGTTTTCCAAGAATGTTACATGGCCTCACTGGGGCAGGTGATGTGGTTCTGTAAGGGAAAACAATTTTTATCTTTTTCAGAGTTTAAGACTAATCAGTCTTCCTTACGAAGAGAACTAGGTGTAATTTGGCTTCTGGGAGTAAGGTTAATCAGGACAGGTAGCTTTGTGATTTAATGTCTAGGTAGATGGTGATGAATTTGTTCACAGGACATAGGGAGAACTGGGATGAATTGATGGTGATGAGGATTGTCTCCTGTAAATTATGGAGACATAATCTGTTTTGTTGTTAATTTTTATTCCACTTTTCTTCAAGAAACCAACTTACATTGAGGTTTTTTTTTATTATTATTATTATTTGCCTTTTTAAAAGAATGAGCTATAAAGGAACAAGCTGTTTGTCACCTTCCACAGCTCTTTGCTTCTAAACTCCTATGAAGGTAGCTTCTAATTAGTTTCAAAAATAAGTTAAAAAATACAATTTGGACTTGGTTTTGCAGAATGCTTACTGTGGCTGTAGCAATTCCACAAATTAAGCACATGCTTGCATTGTAACATGTTAGCAAGCTTCATGACTTAGATACCAGTGCTAATACCAGTAGTACCATTTACTAGTTATGCATAGTATGGGTGTGCCTGGATTGATAGCCACTGGCCATGATAATTACCTTCTCCTGTAGTGGCTCTTGTCCCACGTTACTGTAGAGATGGAAGATCCTTCAGTCAGACCTGATTGTTAGCTGGGATTGTCAGAGCAGCTAACCTCTCCTGGAACCTCTCAAAGGAAAAACGCTCTTGCTCTGCTGAGGAGGGCAAAACAGAAGATGAGGAGAAGTAAATGGAGGGAAACCAGCACGGGAAGAAGGCAAATGAAGCAACTCACAATGCAGAAAAAGGGAAAAAAAATAGCAAGAGAGTGGTGACAGGAGAAAGTGAACTGAAGGAAAAAATTGGGAGATATGAATCACAGATTTTACATTGCAAGAACTCTGGTGAGTGTTCATAGATAAGCAGAGCTTTTAGAGAAACAAGCTCACGCACCTGGAAAGGTCAGAAAGGAAGAATGGTTTCCTTCTGGGTAGAAACAGTAGATTTCTCACTTTTGGGAAAGTAAAAGTCATTGATCTTGGAAGTTCTGAAGTGAAAACTCTCTTGAGGATGTGGGACAGTTCATTTATGATCCTTGAATGACTTCTGTGCTTTTCTTCCCTTTGAGCCCATCTGGGTGTAAAGATGCTGATTTTTAAACAGTCATCTCTTTCTTGGGGAGTGTAAAACACTGAAAAATAGGTGGTCCCTGAAATTTCTTTAGAAAGGAAGCTGAAATGACTGAACTGTAATACTCCACTGCCGTTCAGTGAGCAAACTAAAGATTCAAGTTTTGTTAAGTTGCAGCTCCATCGTGTGTGTAAATGGGACATTACAGCACATGGGAATAGGCTGCTTTAGCCAAACAGTGCTTAGTCAGATGGCTGTGCTGGTTCTCACCTGGTGAGCAACCCCATGAGATTGCTTGCCTTCCTGTCCAGTCTTCATGTACATTATATGCATGCATGTGTGCTCTTTGGCAGACCGTTAACGAATATCACTGCCTTCAAGTAAATCTTTGATTTATTTAACATTAAACATTAACATTATTAGCCTTTTGACAGAAAATGAATTCATGATAAACAAGGCAAGTTCTTCAAATGTTACTGAGATCAGGTCAAATATGCAAAATGTTTGAAGACTATGCTGGATAATTAAAGACTTGTAACAACCAGTGGAGCCACTTCAGATGGACAATGAACTATTTAGTCTCACTTAGAAACAGTGTTTGTTTCCCTGAATATTCATAGTGACTTAGTAGCTAACTCAAGACTGCTACATGCAGTTAGGATGCCAGTTCTTTCTCAAGAGTGAATTCATTCTGAAGTGGCCTGCTAATTAACTCACTAAAGCAGGCAGTTGCTTTGGCATGAGAAATATTTTAAAAGATGCCCTGGGTAATAATTTACAGAGCTTTAGGTTCTTCTAAGCGTTTGAGTTAGTTGAGTGATTGTGTCATTCAAAACTGTGAATGTTTTCTCCCATCTAGCGTGGGAATGTTTTTCCCGCAACATTTGGGTCACTAGGAAGAAGTTAGTGCAGTCCTTAACAACGATCAAGTTTCTGTTTGCAGAGGTGAGTTCACATGCTGACTGGAGGGTCTCCAGATACTTCTTACGAATTTCTACTAGTGCTCTCTTCTTTTTCCATTGCTGTGTCTCTCTTTCCCCCTCTCTTACACTAATTTACAGGTTTAGGAAATTTTGAGACAAGCGGAGATGCCAGGTAAAGGCATTTATGAAGGCTGACTAGTAAGGGGGGTATTTAGTGAGACTCTATCTCTCACAGTCAGCAGAGTGGGATATCTCTTGAGGGTAATTCAAAGCATTTAAGGTTTTGTTTCTGCTCTGAACCTGCTTTTTAGGGGTTTGCCTGTTACAAAATTTGTAGAAAATTGTAATAATGTAGTTAGCGCAAAACAAATACATTTTATATACGTTACTGCCTAATTTACTTCAAGAAGAATAGTGCTTCTTAGCAATTAGGGACTTGATAGTGCTGTGCAAGTATAGTAATGATACCTACTCTTCTGAGTTTGTCATCCATTTTTTTCTGTTTTTTCTTTAAGCAACATAAAGACTTAAACTTTGGCTTCCAATAGCAGGCTGTTATTATAGTATCTCTCAAAATAGCAAAGCATCTCATATTTCATCTAAAGCATAACCTTTGCTTGCTGAAAGTAATTAATAGCATTTCCAAACTAATGAAGTCAGTCTGAATAATTGGAGCCTTTCCATTAATTTAAGTGAGAGTACTTACCTTGTCACATGCCTAATGTTTGTGAATATCGTTCAAGGACTCCTTGAAGAGTCCCAGGACTAGGACTAGCTCATAATTACTTCCACCGCCATCAGAGTGTGTCACCATCTGTGTGGGCTGTATAGCTGGTTCCTTCTTGCTGCTTTCATCTGGCTTGATAAATCCTTTTTTTGATTCTACATAAATGAAACAGCTTCAACAGCCAGTGTGGCCAGAGCTCTGTCCTTGTTAGGTGGTTAAGATGAGTACTCTGTTCCCTGTTTTTTTCTGAACTATCAACCCAGTTATTTTACTTTCTGAGTTAACAAAAGAATGTTTTAAAAATAATAATAATAACTACAAAAAACTTGCAAGCACTGGAGGAAAATTCAGTGATGACTCTGTTTCACAGACATGCCCAAATTTAGAAGAGATAACTAGTTTGGACAAACCTTAATCTGATTTTTTTCCATATAGGCTGACATTTTCTGGTTCATTATACTGGTAGTTACAAATTATATCCTGAGATCTTTAGATCTGTTGATCTTTTGATATTGGTACATACTGAATGTATAGAGAAATGTATATAGATATAACTCAGTTTGCTGAATTCTTCTTATGGAACCAAATACTTAATTTCTGGGTACTGCTTATAACAGCTGTCCTTTGGATACTGAAGAAAAGCATCAATGAGTGAAAAGGAAAAGACATTCAAGAACACAGCAGGATGTTATCACAGTTAGAAATTGCTTTTAGTGCAGATTTCCTTCCCCAATATGGTGCTGTTTTCTGTTGTTGTGTCTTTCTCTCTCTATCATATTTGGGCTGTATAGCATCCTCAATTACAAATGCAACTGGCTTTTCTAAATTTTGTAGCCTGACTTCTTTCACATTTTTTTTACCATATCATTCCCCCAAAGATGTAAGATCACAGAAGTAAATTATTTTGAACTGAAAGCTATTAAATTTGAATTAATAGTAGGTAGCAGAATCAGAACATAGATGATATAGACAAAAGATTGTAATTTTTTTATAGGGACAACAGAGGTGCTGAATGATTTGGTGAAGTTGCTGTGCCTCCAGTTCCAAAAGCAGTTATTCACCTACAGTGCCTGAGCCCAAACTTGCCTTTTTTGTTTTCAATTAGTTTTTGGGTCAATTTGGGGGGGGGGGGGGATTATTTTTCAAATGTGAGTTAAAATTGCATATCTTTTGCAAATGCATCTGGGAAGTGTTTTTGGTACAATACTGCGTTTAAGAAATGCTGCACTGCCAGCAGGCTTATGGATCTGCATCAGGACATCAGTTTAATGTATCTTATTATGTCTAAAAGAACAAAAACACTTCCAAATTTCTTTGGCATTTCTTATGTCTCTGCATTTTTCCTGTAAACTATGTTGCAGTTTATACTAAAGTCACCCTAAGGGTGTACAAATGAGGATGAATTTTCTCTAGTAATCAAGCTGGAATGCAATACTGTCTGCTTGTGGAATCTATAAATATGCAGCCATCAGGTCAATGATGGATGTAGTGGGGTTATATGTCAGCCAAATATTTTCCTTTATATTTTTTTAGCCAACAAGTATATTTTAATAATCTTGAGATTGTTACTAATATATTTTAACAATTTTAACTTTAACAACTCAGTATTTGTCCTTACTAAAGGTACTTCCTTTCACAGTGTAGTGATTACAATTTAAATACTGAAAAGAATGTTTTTCTTGCAAGAGGAAGGTTCTTGAAGGAATTATTTTCTGAGTCATCCCTATAGCATTTCTCTTCCTCCTGATGTACTTGAGATCGAGTTCCTATTAATCCCTCTACCTCCTGTTGTTATCCTAATTTATTCTATGTTTTGCTGACCTGAATTTATTTTAGACATTAACTGACTCTAGATATTTTTGTTTAACTACCTCTCTGCAGGTTTCTCTTTAATTCTCAAATCTTTGAATAGTTAGTTGTGACTATATCACTGCTTGCAAAATCCTTTTTCCAAGTGTCAGTCTGTTTTTTGGGGAGTTGTTGCTTTGATATTAGTTAAAATTCTGAAAGTTCAGGTCACATTCATGGATTTTTAACTGCTGATTTTTTACTTGCTAGATTTCTTTTTGTTCCAGAACTTGCTCTACTGAAAGATTTTCAGAATAAAGCAACAGTTAGTGTTCTAATAAGAAGGATTTACATGAAATTGTGCTTCAGGAATTTGAACTGTTTTAAACACTTCCACTTAATAGTAAAGACCTGGCTTTGTCCAGTTTATAAGATGGAAACTGTGTCTTGCAGAAAATGAGAGTAGGAAATCACAGAGCTGGAATTAAAACTCCAGATTTTTGCAATTATTGTTCCTGTATGCTGTTAATGGATCTGACAGATATAACAGCTTTTATTTTTCATTTTCTGTATCCGGATGCATTACACTTTCTTTATCCTTAAGCTTGCACTCATTCATATTGTAAATAGTTTTTTAAAGTTAGATTCTCTCTGCACATTTGCTGCCTTTTGTCATTCTGTCCTAAGGAACCAAAGTCCAATGATAATGATTTTCCAGTTGTAAAAATCATCCCACCATTCCAGTCATGGATTAAATATCTAGACTCTCATTTCATTGCTTAGTAATTTTTTTGAAGGCCACGGTCTCTCTTAGTAGAATTGCCTTGAATTTACAGCATTTACTAGTGAGACGTATTTCCTGATTAATTCCTGAAGAAATGCTCTTGGTGAAGCATATCATTTGACCGGTGACATTGTTAGACAGATATTATATATTAATATTAATGTTTATTATATATGCTGTATATCCATCTTGTTAACATCTGTTGTAATAATGGAAACTATTGCCAAATAGTTTAAAGAGTGATGGTGATGTGATGGTGTGCATCTGAATGTCTGTTTGGATTGCACTTGAGATTTATTGTCCACATTCTGAATTTGGAGGAAGGAGAAGCTCTCAATTTTCACTTTTTGAGAGCATAAAAAGCTTAACTAGTTGGATCATATGATCCAGTTATTGAAAGGATTGCTGTTATTGTTCAGCCCAAATGACCCTCTGGAATTTGAAGACAGTGTTCCGCCATTCAGGGTTTTGCATTTTCTGCTATTTTATTGCCCTTATCGTTACATGAAATGCTACATTATCAGCATACGTGTGTTTTTTGTACTGGTTCCAGCTGCAGTGTGCAATGACTTGTTGAAACGTTGACATCTGTTTTCCCTTTTCCTCCTTTTTTTTAGAAATCAACCATGTCGCTCTTTTTCAGTGTTGCATGCTGAACTTTAACTTAGCGTGTATATCTAGCCAAAAGACATCATACATCTCAGCTATATTCCAGACAGTATAAGATGGAGTGATGTCCTGAATGCTTCTTACTAATGGTTATGCCTGAAAGAAATGCAGTTTACAGCATTATCACTGGATTCCACCCTTATTCCATAAGCTAACATTAGAACATTGTATCATGGACATTAAGGTGATACCTGCATTGTAGCACTGGGATTTTGGAATTAAAATGTTTCTAAAGAAGGAAAAATAAATCTCCCATCTTAAAATATATTTCTGTTCCTATATGTTATTGCATAAACCATCTGCTATTTTAATCACTGATTGAAATCTGGTTCTGCTGTAGGAACAAGGCATGATAGATTTGGCTCAGATATTAATAGCTTTTACAAATTCCATGTTTCTACCTGTTTCTGCAGTGCTGTCTTTCTCTCACAAGAACAAGAAAGACAGAAGTACTCTCACATCCAACAAAGGCATACCATGAAGCAAATTGATTTGAATCCAAAAATTAGGTGAAATTAAAGGAAATCTTTGTTTTGGGGGGCTTTCCAGAAACTGCCTTCTTCAGTGCCCACAAGTGGACCTGATGACATGGTAGTCTAACTTTGATGCTTTCATAATGGTATATATATCATAATTGTAACCTTTTCCTGTATTGGTCAGTGATGTATATAGTACAACTTCAGTTATAGAGAGGTTTGCAGTATCTAAAGCAAAATCAGAAGAATTACATAGAACATTTCCATCTGGATTTGGATCCAGATGAATAGTAAATTTTATCTAGACCTCTCCAGACCGCTGTCTCCCGTGTTTCTGAGGAAGACCATGTGTCTCAAAGAGTGATTGCGGCTTGCTGCCACAATTCCCAACTGGAAAGGTAGAGAGCAGCCTCTGGCTAGCCAAAAGCAGAGCAGGAACTAGCTTACAGCTTCCTGCTGGGCAGAACCTCATGAAAATAAGCAGGCTGCTAGAAAATTATATAGTGGACCATGGTAAGGAATGAAACAAGTACTTCTACTCTAAAAGTTGATTCCAGAAATTATACTTGTCTTATAATATATGCTTCGTAGGCCTCTCAAGTTTTCATTAGTAAAATGGAAATAACAGTATTGCATACTTCAAATAAAAATGAGAGCCTTTGGTTATAAGATACTGTTGAGTTCAAGGACTAAATACCAACCACAATGCATTACGGACATGTATGTACTTGGAAAAAGCAGATTTGGAGAAATATTCATTGCATATACTTTATTTTTGAGACTTATGAATAAAATAGTCTTTAAGGTTTTGGGAAAAATATATTAAAATTTCTTCAGAAAAAGCAGATCCACTAATGCTTTATGAAGAAAAAAGCCAATGTAATACATTTATTAAATATAGTCAGCATGTCTGAGTACAATACATAATTTCTTCGAGCACCAGAAGATTACCCTGAAAAATACTTTTATTTTTACTTTAAGAAGACGTTTCCTTCTTATCTCGAAACCTGTCATTCTAATTTCCAGAAGTAGACACCTGAATGCATTTTTCTTTTCAATGAATTCAGCTCGACTAACTGGTCTCTGCCCCCTCATATGCCTACTTTAAGCAACTAGAAGGATAGGATTAGAACATCTGCTAAAATTTCTCATGAAATGTTAACAATGATAATTCTTGATTGTTCACTCTTTCTTATTATAGGAACTTTGTACACAGACAGATGAATCTAGTCCAGTGCTATGGTGTTGATTGTGAGCGTAATAGAGCAACTGATATTCATTTCTGAATATGTCTGGCAAAGTATTCTAAAGAGTAATATTATCCAAACCAATAAAACTAGTATTTTTGTTTGTAAACTGATTAAGTGATCATAGAAAGGACCTCTAAAGTGTAGAGCTGTCATTTATGAGAGGTTTTCTCGTACAATAGCCTTCTTCACCCAATGAGCTCTCAAGAGTGACTGCTTTTTGAAGAATGCTTTGACATGTACTGAAGATAGTTTAAGAGACTGCTCTGAGACCAACAGCTTTTGCTCAAGTCTATTTGCAGAAGTACAGTGATTTGAATGATAAATAAGTAAATAAAAGTAAGCACCATCTTGGCGCAGAGGATATTAGCTATATTGCTGTAAGTGGGTGGACATTCAGCCAACAAGCTGAATGAAGAATGAATTTGTCATTCATTAAAACACGAATAACCTGTTCTGTGCTTAATATTACTATTCCTGAGTACTTTGTGGTAGAATTCAGTAATAAACCATGAATCAAAATAAATAACTCACGGAGACCTGATACTGCATTTATCTTTTTCCAGAATAGCTTTTGTAGCTGTGTATATTGTTTTGCTCACACGCACATTTTCTGAAATTCAGATACTTTTCAGCCAAAGTCCACAGAGCTGTTTAATATAACAACATGTTTTTCCTGGAAATAATTGTAATAAGTTCTTGTTCTATTTACTCAATCTTTTAAACTATTTTAGTACCTCTAATAAAGCCATATTCAAGCACCCATATTCAAAGAAATTTTATTTTGGTAAGTCATCACAAATTCGAGTTATAATATTTCCTTGTTAATAGAATTAGGTGAGTACACTATTTACTGGGAAAAAAAAGAGGGCTATAGACAATGTTATTCCATACTTTGTGTGTGTGATCACTAAATGGTAGTGTTGTATTGCAGCTGAAGCAGAAGAATGTATTAATAGGACAAAGAAAAAAGTTAATCCAAATATGGAATTCTACCGTAAGAATCTCAACTGCATTTTCATTGACCCCTTAATTGTGGCTTTTGCTGTTAAATCAGCTATTCTTTTAATGTTGGATTATACTGAAAAAAACATCCTGTGTTTAACACTAAATTATTTAAAATAGGTGTGTGGGGATGTTTCCTCTCTGTCCCTTTGCAATCTTTATTCTTCTTTTGAATTTCTATTACAGGCATACTAATTAACTATACAGTTGCAGGAGATTAGCAGGATCATATTTTATGGTGTCTAGCAAGATTCAGTTTCCTTCAGTGCAAAAGACTACCTGACGTGGTCAAGTGGTTCATTATTTAGGATGAATGTTTTGTTGACTTGTATGTATGACGTTTATGAGCAAGATATTGTCTGGAGTTTGTGGCTGTGAAGTTGTCTCCCAGTTATTTGTGCTGTAGAAACATGCATTACATATTTGACAGGGAAAAAGAAGGCTTTGGAAGGCACTTGTGACAGATGGACATCCTGCTTCTTAATCCAGCTGGAGTTCTGAAAGGTTCATTTTCCTGTTTCTTTGCCAAAAACCTTCTTTAGAAATTGTTGCAGTCCTTCAATGGCTCAGAAGTATTCTTTTCTGCCAACTTGCCCGAGAAATCTATCCACTAATTTGTTTTAGTGTTTTGAAGTCAATTAAAATACTATAAATAGTAAGGAGTACTAAAATAATAAAATATGTGTTATCTCACACCTTTTGAGATAACAGCTGTTGTTGGCTTTTTATGGATTTGAGAATAGTTCTGATTTCTGCAACAGCAGACTTCTGCAGCAGCTGCTGCTTCCATTAGATGCATGGAGCGAAGCTGCTGGTGGAAGAGAGCATTCATCTTTATGGTCAGCACTACCCTGTCCTTTTCTCTGACCAAAGCGAGAGGTAATATCGCTTGATCACATGCTCTGTCATGCTGTGGCAGATAGTAGAGGACATGCAGCAAGCTTTTCCTTGCTTTCTGCCAGTACCTCTGTCTGCCAAGAAAATGCTATGGGCCACCTGTCAGACCATACAGTGATAAGGTACAGCAAATGTCCATCTTTCTGTTGACTCCTAGGGGGATTTGGATCAAGCACCATGTTACCTTTTGTACACTGAAGTCATTACTTGCTTGTTACTGTTTGGCATTTGCTAGACACTTCACAGTGGTTTAAGGAGTGGCCAATGCCACGAGGTACACCCAGCCAGAAGATAGGGTATACCTTGCTGTAAATGCAAATTCTCATTTTGTAAGAAAAGCCAAACTATAAAATGTAGAAGCTCCAAAAGAAGCAGAATTAAAACTTACTATTCTGATGTTTTTTTAACCATTTTCAATTCTGAGATGTTACGCTGGAATTGGATAAGCTGTGGGACCCTGTGTATGAGTATCCCTGTAAACAAGTACCACTATGATATTCTTAATGCAGTGCTCTCCTTCATCAATTCATCTCTTGTAATCCTACTTAGACAGTAAAAACTCTGTAGCACACAAACTTGGGATTCTCACTAAACAATGGTACCTATCAATAAGTTGGGGAAGTGAAGTGCCCAAAAAAGAAGATAACTCAGTTTGTGAATAACTCAGGACCTGTGCCAATAACATATATTGGCAAACAAATGAAAACCAAATAAAAGATCACAGAATCACAGAACGGTGGAGGTTAGAAGGGACTTCTGGAGATCATCTAGTCCCCTACTCAAGCAGGGTCACCTACAGCATGTTAGACAGGGTTGCATCCAGGCGGGCCTTGAAGATCTCCAGAGAAGGAGACTCCACAGCCTCTCTGGGCAACCTGTGCCAGGGCTCCATCACTCTCACAGGGAAGAAATTCCCCCTCACGGTCAGGCGGAACTTCCTGTGCTTCAATTTCTGCCCAGTGCCTCTTGTCCTGTCACATGGGACAGCTGAAAAGAGTTTGTCCCCGTCCCCTTGACACCCTCCCTTCACGTACTTGTCCACATTGATAAGATCCCCCCCTCAGTCTTCTCTTCCCCAGGCTGAAGAGGCCCAGCTCTTGCAGCCATTCCTCATAGGGCAGGTGCTCCAGCCCTCTGATCATCTTCATAGCCCTACGCTGGACTCTCTCCAGTAGCTCCATGTCTCTCTTATAATGGGGAGCCCAGAACTGGATGCCCAGATGAGGCGTCACCAGGCTGAGGAGAGGGGCAGGATCACCTCCCTCCACCTGCTAGCAACACTCTTCCTAATGCACCCCAGGAGACCATTGGCCTTCCTGGCCACAAGGGCGCATTGCTGGCTCGTGGTCAGGTTGTCCACCAGCACTCCCGGGTCCTTCTCCACAGAACTGCTTTCCAACAAGACTGGACCCAGTACTGACCCCCGGGGGACACTCCTGGCTACAGACCTCCAAGTAGACTCTGCGCCGCTGATCACAACCCTTAACTAAAATGCATTGAGCATGGTGGAGAATTATTACTTGCTATATAAGCTGCATAAATCCATGTTTCCCTGTAGTGAGCTATGTAGGATAGGCACTCTTAAGAAAAATACAGCAGAAACAAAAGAGAGTCTGAGGAACGTCATGAGCATGAATGACTAGGTCATAGAAGGCTTCAATCTTATCTTTTCAGCTTCTCTTCACGTGTTTATTTTAGAGGGAGACAAATTATAGGTAGTAAAAAAAAGAATTATCTAGAGACCAGTAGGTAGAACTGCCTCATAACATAATACAGGAGTTGTTTAATAAAATTGATGGCAATAAATCAAATCTGAAACAACTTTTCTCCTTGTGAAGAGGTACTCATTGACACTGAGTATGGTACTGATTGACAACATCTACAGTTAAGGATAAAATACTAGAGAAAATTAGAAAATAGAGAAATTACTGAAACTCTGCTGAGAATTCTGCTGCTGTTTAGACAGCATGAACATGCAATGTACTCCAGTTTTACAAGGGCAAAAGCTAATGCCTTTCACTGGTCTTCAACTGTTAGCAAAGGAAGCTAGTAAAGGAGTTAATCCATCTCATGTCTAGCAGCTGCAAGATCTGAAATATTCCTCTGAAACACCTATCTTGGTTGAACTGGACTGGTACAAGGCAAGAATTAGTTTACGTTTCTGTCATCTCTAGAAGAGAATATTGAGCTAAGTTTTTGACATTAGTAACAAAATTTTTGAGACCTCTGGTAGATATGGAGTAAAGGGACAAAGTAGCACCCAAAATTTAGAGTGTGAGGACAAAAAGGGACATACTAAGACCGTGGACTTGGCAAGTCAGTAGAGTTTTCTGGCTTACATAGTAGGCTCTGAAGTTGGAAAGACCGACTGTGGTGGAGCTTTCTAATTAGGACAACCAAGGACATAACTTAGAATAAGATGAAAGAGGCCAAAGACTAAACATGCTAGAAATGGCAGAGTGGGAAAGAGATGAGAAAATTGAAACTGCCAAGAAATACATTGATTGCACAGTCTTTGCAAGCAAGAATAACTAAATATGGTACTGTCAAACCAATAGGGAGATTTTCAAAGAAAATGAAGTGGCATAATGAATGTAAATTGGAGTTATGATGAGAATGAGGAAAAAGCATATCCTTAGTAGAATGTATTGCCAGAGAGTGTTGTGTCAAGGATATACTGAGAGTGGAAAGAGCATGTTCAAAGAAATCATGTGCAGGAAAGAAGCAGAGTTTGGTAAAAGAACATATAAAAGTTGTCTTGAGCAGGGAATATCGCTGTGGTGTGTGGTGTATACAGCTGAGTTTGGAAGAGGGAAGAGTAGTGTTTTAGTTTAGAGGTAACTGCAAGAACAGAGATCAGTACTAGAGATTTCCTAAATTTAGAGGTGCAGAGGGAAATAAAATTTCAGTACATTGCAAGATTTAAATAGTGGAGTGAGGAGACCAAAGAAGCAATGAATTGTTAGAGAACTGAGTGAGGGCAGAAAGTTTATTTTTGATGCTGGAGAAGATGTAGGTGAAAGAAAGCGATGCCCACCCTAGGTTTGATGACTCTTTACTTACATTTTTCCTCTTTCCGACATAAATGTATGTTACCTTCTTCCACATTAGCTAGTCAATGCAATTGTGCATTGTTGCCGCTGTCAAAGAAAAATAACATTTGCAGCGGAGTCATATTTGGGTGTGGATAGGAGCCACGTTCTCACTGTTCTTATGCTGTCTCCCGTGAAGCAGTTTCTGACAAGAAGAGTTTGAACTGTCCATGTTAGTGGTTCCCACAGAGAAACATTTCATGAAACTGTCAATATTAGTGCTTTTCAACATTGCATTCATGCATAAGCCCAAGAGTTGACTGTTGAGGAATATTTGGTAGTGTCTCTTGCCATAATTTAAATCCATAACAAAGAAAGTGGTTTAGGAAAGTGCCTTTAGTCTAACAAAGCAATTTCAGGTCTCACCAAATGTTTCAGGCTCAGGTATAGTATTTGCAGTACATTAGAGCTGCCAACTTTCTGTTAGTTTTTATTATCTTTAATAATAGAATGTGAAATTTAGAACGTAATTTGAAAGTTTTTTTAAAAAATTGTCAGAAATTGTACATATTCCTCAAAAAGAAGGTGATGACACAACTGCAAAACTTAGGATCTTAATTTAAATAGATTTTCTTTTAACTATGGCAACATTTAGTTCAACACTGAAACACAAAAGGAGGGATATTGCAGTTGGTGTATAAAGCATAGCATAGAGAGGGTTTCTTGTCCTTATGAAAAGCCCTAACTAACCAAGACAGAAATACTTATTTTAATTGAGAAAAATAAATAGTTTATTCCTAGTAATTCATTTGCCAAGTCTTCGCTGGATGAAGATTATAAAAGCTGAGTTGTATATAACACAAAATGGATGTTAATGGATACAGAAGTTGTAAACTGGTATTCCATGTTCAGGAATTCAGTGAATCGGGTGGCCTCGGTAGTTGTGATAGATGGAATAAAATGAATAGATGTCAGTTCTGAGTAGGTTCGACCAGCAGGCAGCTCTGGAGGCAACATGTGTTTGTGGTGCAGCACTGCTCCTGCGCATGGGGAAGCTTGCTTGCTTTTGGTCGGCTCCTGTGAGAAAGCAGCCTAGCAAGCTAATTCTGCTGAGTCTGAGCCTGAAAATTCATTTTTCTGACTGCTTGTTATAACAATGCTGTCTTGTGTTCCTCTAATGGCGGAGACATGCTATTTCAGAGGCATTAGTCTGATATGTGGCCTCACAAGCCAGTTGGTAAAGACAGTGTTGCTGTGTAGCTTCCGCCAACTTGAACCCCTGCAGTAACATCTCCTCTTCATTCACAGAGGGCACTCTTGTAATGAGGATCTCATGATAAAATGCTCTCCTTCACTGGAAAGCTCTCACAGTTTGATGATGCAGTTGTCACCATGGAGATTTCATTCCAACAGAAAAGAAAGCATTCAGTGCTGTTCGCCTTCAGAAATGTGTAGCAGATACCTTGCAATGCCTTTGCCTAAACTACCACCTTAGGAAATAACTTAGACCAGAAGATAAGAGCAGAAGTACATATATGCTGATGATAAATTTTTTGTAGATAACTGGATCTCAAGAGGTAGCATGTGCATAATGACAGATAAATGTGAAAGGGCAAGAATAAAAGACTTAGAGCCTGAGCCAACAGGAAGGGAAGTAGACTTCCCTTACATTTGAGAATAATATTCAAATGTGATACTCTGTGAATTTCTGTTGAGGTCTAATTCCTTTCCATCAGAACGGATGTTTCTCTGTATTATCCCATTGTTCACACAGCATGGAGCAGACTGAGTTTCCTCCCATGTATTTGAGAAAAAAAAAGTACTAAATAGCAAATTTATTTAGAAATAATGAGGTTTATATCCCTTTCCCCTTCCTGAAAGCCTCACTGATTGTTTGGATTGCTCATTTCACAAGAAGGACCTCAAGAGCAGTTACACCAATACGTGATGATTCATTTCTGATTTTAATGAAGCCATGAAGTCATCTAGAATGAGTAACAGTTTGTAACTTTACTGGTCTTTTCATAGTATAGATTGCTAAGGGAAGTTATATGCAGTTATATGGAGTTATATATATTACAAAACTAAACAAAGCATTGGCAAATGTAATGAAGCAGCCCTATGCTGTCTGGGAGACAAATGTAGTAGTGTAAGAGAGCTCTTCTGTTCCTGTAACTGTAGTAGATTATGAGGTTAAACAAAACTGTATAATACTTATACAAACAAATGGTTGTGTGACTTTTATAAGCATTCAGGAAAATACACATCTATCACAAAACTTAAATACGCATCTATCACAAAACTTCTTACTGAATGCTAGTGGTAGATGGCAGTAAAGTGACCTCAGGATCTAATTGAAGGGATGTTCCTCCTTGAAGCAGGAGTAGGAAAATGTAGGAAGCAGGTTCTCCAGAAGTGGCAGTATATGTTAGACTGGTTAGAGGGAAGATAGAGGGGAAAATATAAGGATCAATTAAAATCCTTACTCAAGGAGGGTTTTTTTAATACGGAAGACAAACAGAGGAAAAGAAATAAACAGAAAAAAAAATAAAACAGAGATAAAGTGAGCTTTTTTGACAGATGAAGAACTAGACACCTACCCAGGTATTAAATAATGAGGCTGAGTGAGCCAAAAGTAGCAGAAACATGAAAAAACTTTATAATAAAACTTAGAAAATTAAAATTTTTATGTTGCCAACCCTCTAGAACAAAAAAATCAATGAGTCAGTGTCCTAAAATCATGAGTCATTTAAACACCGAGTTTTTTCCAAGGATAAAGTTTTTTTTGAAAATCTTTCTAACCTTAACATGAATTACAATCTAAGGCAACACATGATTGTTTCAGATTCAAAAATGCTACTCTAAATTCGTATTAAATCTCCCAAATGGCAGGACTAAGTCTGAAGGGCACTTGCCATTGGATCTCTCTGTGTCCTCTCTCTGCTGGGCTTCTCTTTCCCATCACTCTCTTTCTGTCACCCTCTGTACAGACAGACTCTCCCTCCTGTGCAACTCACTTCTCTTACATTCACTGTCTTTTATGCCTCATATTTTCCTTTTGCTAATTTTCATCTCTCTTCTTCCTTTTAGAAAACTCTTTACCCATTTGCCATTTGACTTCTTACATCCTTCTGCATCTTTCTTGTTTTCCCTTTCATTTCTTTGTCTTCACTTCTCTTTCCAGCTTTCCAAAAACCCACAACTGTGCTGCCTCAGGGCAGCCCAGCTTGAGATTTTCTTGTTGCTCATCCAAAATAGCTTTCAGCTTTATGACTCTAATTAAGTTGTTATTACTAAAAGAAGACAAACACACATAGCACTCCCCCTTCCTTTGCCTCCACCAACCCAGCATCATGAAAATTGTAATAAAAACCTGAGAGTTAGTAATACTGGTGATACTGTGTTATGAGCTATTCATGAATGCATAAGAACATTTAAATTTCTGATTCATTTTTATTCAAAATTTTCAGTAACTATTAACTAGATACCTGACCAACTTTAGAACAGTAGGAGCATATTCAGTTTGCTGTGACAGAGAGGACAGACACAAGAAGTTTTGATCTGTTCCCTGTTTTTTTGTGTTTATTTTAAACTTTGAATTTAAAAAGGTCTCTTTCTCCACTATAGTCAGAATATGACCATTGTAAGAGGTGGTTCCATCCCTAGTTTTCATTTCCTTGGAGGAAAGGATTGATTCACTCTCCCTCCCTCACTCTGCCTCTCACTCTCTCCCTGTGCCTCCTCCCCACCACTCCTAACTGTTCTTTTTCACTTGTAGTGAGAGAATAAAACCAGCTGATGGATCTGCAAAATGCCATTCTTTCCTCTTGGGTCATCTGTGCTCCAAAATGGAAAGCATAATTTCTTACATATTTCATAGATAAAAGAAAGAGAGTCTCCATAATAAAGTTACCAACTTCAAAGAGGTGAATATTAAGACCCTAAATGCTTCAGGCCAGTCAAGGGGAAATAAAAGGCTCCACATAGTTAGGAGGTTTTGCATTGGTTCCAGGGACTCTCCCGTTAAAAAAAAAGAAGAAAAAAAAGAAATAAAAGAAAAATGAAAGTATTTTTAAGGTGCCTACATGTCAATGCTATGGTGGAAAACCAGTCCTGAGCCAGGGCTGGAAGCCAAGTCTGCTCTCTGTCCTCCTGGGGCATTTCAGCTGCTCTGCTTAGTGGTATACCTGCGGCTGGGCCTGGGCCAGTTGGCTCCACATGTCCCATCTGGTTTTCTACTGAAAGCATCGGAGTTACCTCCAAGATATGAAATAGTTTGGGGCTCTTCCTAGACTCCTTTGTTTCCCACTGGAAGGGCAGATGGGATTCTTCAATTTTAAGCTGTTTACTAGGATAACAGAGACAAGGATTTGAGAAAGATCCAGGCTTCAGCTTGTAAAACTTGCTCAGGTAAGTTTAGGCATGACAAATTCTTCCACCTCTCCTATTCTGCATCTGGTATGCACCTTCCTAGTAAATGACAGCTAATCTTTTCTATATGGCTTGCATGTTGCCCAGTGCCTGTACTAATGATCAGTTCTCTTGCTGCTGCTTTTCTTCTTTTTTTTTGTCACTTATGCAAAGGACTGTAATGCCTGAGTCTTCTTGTTCTCTGATAGCTTTACTATTATTTATCCTTTCCATGAAGGATTGTGAGAAAGATGCCATTAACTTTAAAAATCACCTGACTAAGTCGATCTTTTACAAGTGTCATAGTATGTTTAGTTCCAGGCATGTGATGGAAAATATTTATTTTTTCAGAGTTTCATATTACTTAAATTGTATGTTTGACTGCTCCTATATAGCTTTTGTTTTCCTTATTGTGATAAAAGTCCTGGAGGAGTATGGAAGGTAGAAAGTTATTTGTGAAAAATAAGAAGAGGAAAGGATTCTGTGACTTGAAAACAGCAAATATGTTGGGGCCAGGGTTGGGGGAGGAATGTGTGTAATTTACCCTTTAAAAACTGACTGATTTTAAAGATGATCATGTCCAGCCAAGCACACTGGCCTCTTAAGCACCGGCACGGTCTAAAACAGGTGATACAAATCCTTGATCTTCTAAGCCATAATTTGTGAAAGTTGTGTTCTCCAAAAGTGAAAATATAGTAAAAATAGGTAATAAGAAGCAGGTCCTGTTGCTTAGTTGAAGATGGAGGGTGAATAGAAAGTGCTTGCAGATTAATCCATGAAAAAAGCCTGAAAGGGAGTGGGTTGTATTTGTTACATGCTTTCTGGAAAGGCCCTTGGGTAGACCCTCGGAGGAGCGGTGCAGACCAGCAGTGGTGAAGCAGAAAGCATGGGAAATACTGCAGAGGAGGAAGCAGACAGGAAGCAGAAGGACATGTCAAGACTTCTAATAAACAAGATAAAAAGATACTGGAAGCCTAAGGAGAAGTTGTAAGATTCCTGAGAGGAAAGAGGTCCAGAGAGAACTTACACTCATGCTATGAGCTTTCTGAGAATTATAATTCCCAAATTATTAAAATTTCAGGAAGCAAGAGAAACTCTGAAAAGTAGGTATCATTGTACAGAGAAGGAAGTTGAGGTAGTAACCACACACTGAGAGTACTGGGAGAGGAGGCAAGCAATAACAATACTTTGAGGTATAGGAGTGCAATCTGGTGAAAAACAAGGATACTTAAATATATTTTACACTTATTTGAAGCAAATTATTTTTGTATTGTGCTAATCCCATTTTATTCTTTGCATATAAATTGTACTGATTTAAGTTGAGATGGTTTAAATATTAGTTTAGCTGAACACCTACACAGGTGTTGCTGCTTCCATTTTGATGCCTTATTTTTGCTTGAATTGAATTGAATTGAATTAAACCCTATTAATTGAACAGAGCCAAATATTTTTTGTTTTGATTAAATTCTTTCTTTTTTCAAATATGAGTTTTATTTTAATTGATGTACGTTGTCAAAATAGCTCAATTTTATGCACACGGTTGCTTTATTATTTGTTCAATTCTCATGCTATAGTTAATATAAAAACAAATGTAAAGGTTGTCACTCCCCAGAAATGTGTCAAACTTAGGAGGTACACAGGAAATCACAGGATTTTTAATGTCATTCTGAAAATTAGTAGTTTTGTGCATGCTGTGGGAGAGGTGGTAATTTCAGAGGAACTTGACTGAAGTGAAGAGATGTTTGAAGCTTGGTGGGAGTATGCAGTGGGAAGATAGGCGGGATGTGTCTTGTGGACAAAAAAACCAAGATGGGAAGTAGATGAGATTATAAAAAGGTTGCTGAGGCTGATACTCTAACAGAACATAAACTGAGTAGGAACACAGTAAAAAGCTCCATCAAATATTTACATATTTGATGTTGGTATTCGTGTACTAAGTGGTGTCAGATGAAAATGTGGCTAGGAATGGGGATGTGGTGGACCTGAATTTAAGTTTACAGGCATTGCTTAAACAAAGGGTAATTTTAGGAGTATCTTTGTCTTTTTTTTTCCTGATATTTATTTCATCGAGTTCTCTTGATTGCCTCCTTTTTCATCTACCTTATCTTCAAAATTGTTTTAATGACAAATCTTACTCTGCAAGAAAGTCGTGACAGATATCACTGTATGTCTTCCTTAAGAATTTTTTAGCATAAAATCTCTTAACTGTTGTAGATGCCAAAGCCTTCTGGCATGTTTCCAGGAAGCATGGTGTGAGTTTTCTAACCTTTAGATACCAATCACTGCAGGTTGAGGGAGGAATTGTTTGTTTGTTTTCTACACCAATGACTTCAGAAGTCTGTCTGATCTCATTAGTAAGTTTTTCACTTGTTTTTTTTTAGGCTGTAAATGCTGACTTTTTCCAATTTTTTAAGAGTGGGATGATCTGGTTC
This sequence comes from Rhea pennata, assembly GCF_028389875.1. Classification (NCBI taxonomy): domain Eukaryota; kingdom Metazoa; phylum Chordata; class Aves; order Rheiformes; family Rheidae; genus Rhea; species Rhea pennata. The sequence continues at coordinate 190,398,264 of NC_084663.1, forward strand.
AGCTGGGCTATTATCAACTATTGGATAGATTCTTATACTTGCTTATGTGTTACTTTCCTCTCTGTATAGTGCTGACAGGAAATTTTATTTGTGAAATTATTCTGTTCAAATAGTAGTGTACTATTTAATTATAAAATATTATATAAAAATAAGTAAAAGTAGTCTTTTATAATCTTCTTGTAAGCATGAAGCAGGAAAAGAGTATATAGTATTTTTTTCCGTGTGTCTTTGTTTTCTTAAAGGTAGCCACTTATCTAATTTGTTTTTAAATTTTGTCAAAAGTGGTTCAAAAAATCAAAAATTCTATGTTTTGGAAAAATGGCTGATTTTCTTTTAAGAATATTAGCAAAAAATAATCATCAGAATGTTTGTTAAAATCAAGTCAAAGTAGTGCACCTTGTCAACAAAAAACTACTGTCCATACTCAAGTATGGACACAATACTACACAACACACGGACACAATACTACATAAACACAATCCTGACTATTCATATTTGGAAGCAGAATGGGATTATTCTTTTATTCAATATTAGAAGAATAATTGCCAGCTCACCAGATTATTTGGATGTGATCAGCAGTAGCCAGCATGGATTTACCAAGGGGAAATCCTGCTTAACCAACCTGATAGCCTTCTAGGATGGAATGACTGGCTGGGTAGATGAGGGCAGAGCAGTGGGCGTTGTGTACCTTGACTTCAGCAAGGCTTCCAACACTGTCTCCCATAACAGCCTCCTAGAGAAGCTCAGGAAGTGTGGGTTAGCTGAGTGGACAGTGAGGTGGATTGAGAACTGACTGAAAGGCACAGCTCAGAGGATCGTCATCAGTGGCATGGAGTCTACTCGGAGCCCTGTGTCTAGATGGGTCCCATCCTCTTCAACTTCCTCATCAGTGACCTGGATGAGGGGACAGAGTGCCTCCTCAGCAAGTTTGCTGATGATCCCAAGCTGGGAGGAGGGGCTGACACACTTGAGGGCTGTGCTGCCATTCAGAGAGACCTGGACAGGCTGGAGAGCTGGGCAGAGAGGAACCTCCTGAGATTCAACAAGGGCACGTGCAGAGTCCTGCACCTAGGGAAAAATAACCGTAGGCACCAGGACAAGCTGGGGGCTGACCTTGTGGAGAGCAGCTCTACAGAGAAAGACCTGGGAGTGCTGGTGGATGACAGGTTGAGCATGAGCCAGCAATGTGCCCTTGTGGCCAAGAAGGCCAATGGTCTCCTGGGGTGCATTAGGAAGAGTGTTGCCAGGAGGTGGAGGGAGGTGATCCTGCCCCTCTCCTCAGCCCTGGTGACGCCTCATCTTGAGTCCTGTGTCCAGTTCTGGGCTCCTCAGGACAAGAGAGACATGGAGCTACTGGAGAGAGTCCAGCGTAGGGCTACGAAGATGCTCAGAGGGCTGGAGCACCTGCCCTATGAGGAACGGCTGCAAGAGCTGGGCCTGTTCAGCATGGGGAAGAGAAGCCTGAGGGGGGATCTTATCAATGTGGACAAGTACGTGGAGGGAGGGTGTCAAGGGGATGGGGACAAACTCTTTTCAGTTGTCCCATGTGACAGGAGAAGAGGCACTGGGCAGAAATTGAAGCACAGGAAGTTCTGCCTGAAGGTGAGGGGGAATTTCTTCCCTGTGAGAGTGACAGAGCACTGGCACAGGTTGCCCAGAGAGGTTGTGGAGTCTCCTTCTCTGGAGATCTTCAAGGCCCGCCTGGATGCAACCCTGTCCATCATGCTGTAGGTGACCCTGCTTGAGCAGGGGGTTGGACTAGATGATCTCCAGAGGTCCCTTCCAACCTTACTGATTCTATGATGTGTGCCTTCAAACAGACTTTACATAAGCTAAATAGCAGAAGATTCTGAGCATATATGATGGAGCCTCAGTTTCATTCCCTATTAGGGAGATTTTGCTGAAATAAATACATTTAATACTGTTCACAAAACTATTACCTAGTTTCATGGCTGTCAAAGAATATGAATGTGAGCTCCAAAAACAAATTAATTATCCAATAATACTGAATGGTATCTTGTGCGTAGACAAAAGGCATTTACCTCATACCACGTTGATACATCATGTAATAAATGTGACAATTACGGCTTTTTGTCTTATCTCACTCTTCCTGCAGTGTCCATAAAAGAGTTTCTCACTTGTAACAGATGGTCAGAGCACAGCTTTGAAATTTATCTGGAGATGAAACCCTGTTGATTCCATTAAAAATAGAGTTTTCATGCAGATGGAGACAAGGAAGGTTTTATTGTTTTTGCAGTTCTGATGATGAGGTATTTCATACAATACCTTCCTTTCCTCTTGCAGGTGATGTGCCTTCAGGATTTCTTTGGTGATGATGACATTTTTATTGCATGTGGACCAGAAAAGTTCCGTTACCAGGACGATTTCTTGCTGGATGAAAGTGGTAAGATGTCTTTTAAAAATATTTACAACCAGAACAGAGGACAGCTTTTCCTGTCATGCTAAATGAAGCCCAAACTGTATCACCTACATTACTGTTTTCAGAAGCAGAATAAATGCTTTTATTTTTTCAATTCTAAATATTGAAAACAAGCAGTAACTGAAAGCACACAGTAAAGCTGCAAAGGGAAAAATGCAACCAATGTGGTGTAAAACCTTACATCAGCCTGAAATTGATACACATCAAGAAATAGTAATGTGTTTTATGGAACTCCTTTTTTTACAAAGTCTCTCTTTGTGTTTAGTCTTTATTTTCTCTGCGAGTTTATTCTAGTTCTTTATCACAATCTACCCTTACTGTTTTTATAATCAAAATTTAGGTAATGCTCCTTAGGTAATATGATATTGGAAGCTATAATTCTATTTAGAAGATAAATGTAATCAGTAAATGCAGACGAAGTCACCTGGGAAAATTCAGTGATTTCTCTGTTTTGTTAGAGTCTGACTAATACAACAATTGAATTGAGGAAAATGCATGTTAGATTTGTGCCTACCTTCATTGTGTATTCCGAAGTTATGAATTATAGCAATAAGAAAAAACTACAAGGTTTCTGCGTTTTGGAAAAAAAAAAAAAAAAAAAAAAAAGAGCTACTATTTAAATCTAGGTTTTGTGTAAAGCAAGACTCAGCAGCAAAGGCTTTATTCCCCCCGACTCTTTCTCAGTCCAGGGTATGTCTGCAGTTCTTTGGTATCAGGTCCTCTTGTCTTTTTTTTCAAAATATCAAAGGACAATTCACTGGGGCCAAACAAAAAATTTGTTACACCAGTTAACTACTTCCTGTCATCAGATGTGTGCTTGTAAAGCTTCACAACTTCATCACTGCTTTCTGATGCAAATGCACATTCAAAATGAAAGATGATGCAATTTTATTTCCTTAATCTGTGGAACTGGAACACTTCTTGGTTTAGCTGGATCCAGCAAAATATTCCATAAGCTTGTATAGGAACAGAAAAATCAGGTTTGTGCAGTGCTTGTATCATGAGCTGAAAGATAAACCTAAAAAGCAGGAAACTACTCCTGAACAACAGATTTTTTTTTTTTTTTTTTTTGTCAGTCACAGACCAAAGCAAGCATGCATTATATGTTCCTCTAGAGAACTTTATAACGTGGAAACAAAAATCAAGTTTTGCACTAGGTTTACTCTTTCCAATAATGAAATACAGTGTAGTTGCCTCTAAGGTACAATGCAAAAGTAACCCTCGCCAACTTTAGGACAGATGCTAGAAGTCTAAGAGGGACATAACGGGGCAGCAGGAAAGTAGCCCAGGTGAGAATATGGCCGGCACTGCAGTCCTTGCCTTTCAGGGGAGAACCAGCTGAATTATAATTGAATGCATAGTCAAGATTCAGTTTTGTATCTTTATCTGAAAGATGACACTTGCCACTTCATGGTGTCTCCTCACCGAATCCTCTGGCACTTTTTCCAGAGATGACTTAGGAGAGATGCTGACAAGAGACTCGTCTAAATCCCTTTTGAAGTACATAGCTCTTTTTTGAAGGTCTCAAGTACAGACATAGCCCAGCTCTACCTTTATTTGTCTGAAATATCATCTCTACAAGTAAGCAGTATCTTCCTCTGGAACATTTGTGCTTAAACCTTTATTATGTTGAGTCAAAATAAAAAAATAAGCTGAAACTCATGGTTGAGAATACAACTTTACCAATGTGTTTAGTGTTCATTTTTCTAACAGGTAGAGCTGCAGTGAATATTAACTGTTTTGACAACAGGAGCTAGTAGAAGAAAATTAGATCCAAACTATATTTCTAATTTATTTGCAGACTGTGCATCATTTTTGCTGTGCATTTTGGGGGAATTTTAATATCAGAAAATTTGTTTAAGTAGCTTGCAATTAACAGCTGTTGTGCCAACTGACATAGGTCCAGTCAGCCTTCCCTGAGGCCTCAATTTGTTACAGTAACAGCAGCAAGATTTGGGGAGGAAAAAAAAGAAAAACAAGTGAGTTTTTAGTTCATTTTTGTTGGAGAATGAAGCTTGTGTGATTACACTGTGTATATGTGTGTCCCTTGTGTTTAATGTAAGAACATTAAAGTTACTAGCTCAACTTGAAAAGCTTGTCTCTACTTCCCATGAAAGCAGCTTGAAGCATCACTGTGCAATCTTTATCACTACATCTCTCCAGTGTTTCTCAGTTTCACCCAGATGATGAGAATAACAGTTGTGGTGGCACAGCTTAAGCTGTAAGAAAAGCAGAAATTGAAGGTGGGAAAGAAAAGGACAGAAAATAAATAATCAAACCATTAAGGTTCTGGTCTTTTTGGTGAAAGGGAATTATTTATCGGGCAGAAAGAGTAGTGTTGTTCTACAATGGATCAACGGATTCAGAGTTCCTGGCACTAGAAGTGAGAGGTAAAATTTCTGGGACTGACAAATCTATTGCCTATACTGGGAATCATCTTAGCTGTTAAGTATCAAGAGAGTTGGTACACTGTTGCTGACAACTGGTTGACAACTGAGCCAGTCGTCCCACTAGTCCCTTTCTCAGTCAGTAGAACATAGCTGATACATCCTCTCAGTCAACGGTAATTGTTAAAACAAGTCAGATAAATTGTGCTCCAGTAATGCCTATTTTGCTTTTAAAGGATATCTACAGGCCTGACTTAGATGTTCTTATCTACATTGTATTTATCTAAAACCACTGAGATAACTTTTAAGGTAAGATGAATTCTACCCTATCTACGAGGAAAAGGACTGCAGATGTCTCAGTCTGCACTGCTCCTAGTCATTTTTCTTTATACAGTTACCATAGCTTACTCTGAGTAAAGGATAGGACCTACTTAAAGCCCTATAATCAGAAACTTAAAAAAAAGAAAAAAAAAGATATAGAAGTTAGTGAATCAATCCCCCTAAGTGTGGGATTAACATCGCCTATTCCATTTCTGACAGATACTTATCCAAGCTGCTGCTTAAAAGCTTGTGATAATGAAGATTCTGTAACCTCCTGAGACATTCTGTTATAAACTCTCTTTATCAAATTTTCTGCTATCCTACCCAGGGTTGCCTTGCTATAAATGAAGCCCATATTACTACTCTTCTATCCACGGACATGCAAAATAGAGGATTCCTTTTTTCTTTGCAAAATCTTTGGACTGCTATGAACCCAATCAATTTTCTCTTCTTTAGGGTTAACAATTAGTTCAAGCTTTCATTGTTTTCACTACAGGATCAAACTTACCCTTGAAACAGGGGATATGCTCCCTTTTTATGTTGTCTCCCTCTCCTGTTTTATATCTTTTGGGAAGAGGCATCACATATCCCCTTGGCAATCAGTTAAGAAAACTCTGTTAATTAGGGACCCATCAAAGAGCATAATAAGCAGTCTGCACCATACAGTGCATTTTATTCTCTCTTCCTTGATGTTGAAATGTATATATGGTTTTCATATTAAACACACTGTTTATCATATGAAATACAGGATCACTAGACATCATCATAATTTCTAGCATTCAATTCCATACCTGACCTAATTGTTAGATATAACAGCCATGCACATTTGCATGAATAGGAAGTGCAGATGGGACAAGAAAAGGCATGGGAATGACCTAAGATTAAAAATAATCTTTGTCAAACATCAGTGGTGAGGCTGTGTTCGTAGAAGGCTTTTTTGTGGGAATTCTAAGCGCAAAAAGTCATATGAATGAAAGACACGTTACATCAGACAGCTTGTGAGATGAAAACTTCCTTAGCTTAGGATATGGCAGTGGCTGTTACAGGCATTGTTAGCTTGTATTCCTGAGAACTTTCGCAGAAATTTCAGGTTTGCTTTCATTGATGGCAATTCAGTTTTCAAATTAGAGATGTCATCATAGGATTCATTTCTATAGCCCTCAGTTGCATGTTGGGAGAGATTAGGATTTAAGGGCCACATTCACAAAAATATTTGCAATCAGCTAATTACTTAGATATCTAAGTAGGATTTGGGAATGCAAATAATTCATAAAACTGACCCTAAATGAGAACATCTTCTTGGCTTAAACAAAGACTTCTTTCTTAGCACTGTAAAATATGAAAGTTTTTGAGATTGGCAATATCAAAATTAAATTTCAAGACATTAAATTATTTTTATGTGTTGTTAATGTTGGCTGAGTGCTTTGAAAGCTTAGAGTCACACAATCTAACTCCTAACTATGACAGACTTCATCACATACTGAGATGCATCATGTAAAAAGACTGCAGTAAAGACAGGCCAAATTCAGTTTCTGCCTCCAAGCAGAGCATAGCCAATGTAGAATGTCTGGATATAAAAACAACTTCAGATCACTTGTCAAGAGCACATAGTACTGTTATGAAAACAGTGATGAGAATGACTCTCTTCTCGGGGAAAACTAAGATTGGAATCTTTGAAACCTAATTTCACTTTGACTTGCTGGCCTCTGTTAGTCCTCAGCTCAGCATCTCTGTGCCAGCAGTTTTACTGCATTATCTTGCCAGCAGCAAACGGCTTGCCAGGAAAATCTGAATCCTGTAGTGTCCACACATGCGTGTGTGCTTGGAGGCATGCACACACATCTGATTCAATAACTGTAGTTAGGGTCAGGAGTATCATATTTATTCCTGCTAATAACTGTCAGGTTTCTGTAACCTTGATTACTCTGTCCTTCCTAAAAGAGGGAGAGGATGCTGGCTGACTTACTCTGCCCTCACCAAAAGCTCCTGCTTTGGCAATGGGAAAATAATGGTGGGTTCTAGGGACTTTGAGATAGAACTTTGCTTTCAACAGAGGCATAAATATAAAGTGTTCCAGTTCCGTGTGATGTTTTCAAATGTCAACAACTGCCGGGCCTTCGGGACAGATATTCTGTGTCTGAGGCCGAAACGAACTAAGGCACGAGAGACAAGTCCACAGGCTGTATATACATTTAAACTACTTGTTCAGAGAGAGCAAAATGAGAGGAGCTTGCTTTCCTGTGGATTTCCATCCATGCCTCCTTTATTTCCTTCGTCCTGCAAGACTTCCAGTCTCATCTCCACCTTATCTCCATGTCTTGGACAATCCCACAGTACCCTAGTTCCTTCCCGCCGGGTACTTGAGTGCTTCGTTTTTACTTTCTTGCGGTAAGGACCTTAGTGGGCTATCTGTTCTATCCAACAGGATGACAGTTCCACAATTTTTAGGAAGCAGATGATAGGAATATCACTGAGATCACTGCTACCGTTGTGCAACTTGGTAGCAGATGTCTGACAGGTTTCGCCATTGCTTGGGGAGATGTGGCAGGCACCGCGCAGGCAGACAGGAGGTGATCGGAAAAGGCTTGTTTCCTTGGGAAGCCGCACTAGAAACATCTCTCTCTTGGCAAGGCTCGGATCCAGCTGTGGGGAAGTATGTGGCCGGATGGTAGTATATGGTGACTTACTTGTTTCTGTGGCATTAAACATACCTTCAAATATAACGTACCCTTAACAAGAGAATCCTAGTCTTCAGTAAAATACTAAAAACAGACTGTTTTCATGATTATTAGGTAGTTGTTGTTGTAGTATCATACTGTGTTCTATTAAATAAAATCTGTAGTAACACTTGAGCCGAATGAGTTTGCATTAAAAATGTATTCGCAGAACTTAGGCTTTTTCCTGCTCAGGATTTCTCTTTTAACATTCTGTCTTTTTTTATAGATATGTTCTTGATTATGTAAGCCTATTTCTTTACCTGGTGTCTGCAAGCCATTTGCTTTGACTATTCTCAGTTCTGCCTCACAGGTCTACTTATCTGAGATGTTACTGCTCACCTTTCTATCAAAGCATATATTGCGGTGAAAGTCTGGTCACTTCCATCATGAACTTCTGTTCCCCCCACTGACAGATTTATAAGCAGGAAAAGGGGCATTAGAGCTTTCGAGAAGATTACCTATAACTTACCAGTCCAAACTTACCCTGTAGACCCTCTCTCTTCTTTCCCTTTGCCCACCTCCTCACCATACCTGCGCGTGTTTTTGTACAGTTACCACCTTTCCTCAATATTTCTATGAGATGTTTTTTTCTGTGAAACACTGCCTATATGTATAGCTGGAAAAATCGTGATCACCTCAAATGTGTAAACAGCATCTCATTGAAACTAGCCAAACATTAAGGCTCCAGTTGATGCTAATTCACTGTGTACATTGAACCAAATGTTCTTCAATATGCTTTTTGTGTTACTTGCTTTCTCTGATATCTGTTAAAAATAGCATAAATGAAACATCATCCAATAAATTAGAGCTGGTGGAAATTCTCACTTTATATGCATAAAGAATTTTGAATATTCATATTCCTTAGACATTTTTCAAAGGCAAAATTGATTTTGAATTTAAATAATACTGAAAACTCTAAGCCTCAAAATATCAAGCATTTCTAAATAATATTTGCATATTAATTAAATTGTGTTTTAATTTTGTCCTGTTATAAACAAAAGAAAAAGTGTTATTAAACATTATCAGTATTATCTTATATACTGGAGATTTTATTCATAGCAGTATTATTTTGATATGTACTGAATAACAGATTAGGCAGAATTTATTTATTGTTATTGTCCTGAACAATTTGATTTTTTTGTTATTTTACTATATTTTAATGTTGTAATTTCTAGAAATTAATCTTTCCAGGGGAATATTTAGATTATTCAGATTGCTTCAGGAAAAGGGATTTTATTTAGAACAAAATTTTAGCTAGTTTCCAAAAATGTAAGCATCCCAGTTGTACATCTAAACACAAAGATTGCAATTCCAATTTTAATTATGAGTTTTATAAACAAACTTGCGGTGATGTGCTAGTAACATACAAATTTAGAATATACAAAGATAGATCTTCATATTGTTCTCTGTACACCTGAGTTATTAATATGACTGTCTAGTATCTCCTCTTTTATGCAAGTTGTTCTATTTTACAGCCTTTGAGCATATTCCATTCAAGACCATAAACTGAGTTTCTATATTCTGTCTGTACCATCAGAAAGAAGATGGCTTTCAAATATGTCAGCCTTATTTGAATATTTTTTAGGAGAGACTTTCATTTATTATTTGCTATTAAACTTGCAGTGAAGATGGAAGCAACAAAAAGTATTTGTGTGTTACGACTCGTCCTCCAAGGCTGTTAAGTACTTCATTGGCAAGCTGACAGGAGTTTAACTTCAGGAATACTTAGAGACTACCCTTCCCTTTTGTTTATCTGTGTACTTTCCTCATCTTGTTAATTAGCTTGGTGAAATGCAACATAGAATTTCAGTAATCTTGGCTGGCATATTCATATTTGTATTTTTCACAGTTTGCAGATCCTTTCCAATGCTAGGAAACCCTAGAATCTGATATATTTCTGAAAAGATGTACCCTGTAATCTGTTCCAGGAGAACCTTGGCTGAGCAGTGTAGAGAAAATCTAATTTTCTCCAGTTAGCACGAGTTTGTATGAGACGTCATGGAGTTGAGTAGTTCTTGCTGTGACAGTGCTTCATTACTGAGTTTGAGAACCTGAACCAACTATTTTGTTTACTAAACTGCATTAAAATGAGCCCTAGAGACCTGCCTGTTTATTGGTTAGTGTTGATGTATCAGAGCTTTTGCACAGATGAGAAATTACTGAACATTAATACATTGAGATTAACTTGTTAAATTTGACCATCATGTTCTTCTACTTCTCCTGCCAGATAGAGGCCCTATACCTGCAGACTGTCGGAAGTCTTGAATAAATGTGTGCACGCCTTTTTAAGGCCAGAAGTGTTCACAGATTCTTTTATGTGAGGAAGATCTTTTGAAAAGAGAATAATTACTCAAAATCCATTATTCATTAGCTTTATAGAAAGCAGAAACTTTCTGAAGGCATATGAGGAAAATGTATTCAGCCTTAATATTCATTAAAGACCTTTTTTTTAAAAAAAAAAAATCTTATCAAACACAAACCCTGGTACACCAGCTGAGAGAGAGAGTTAAAAAAACTATTTGGATAATATTTTGAAGTGTTACAATCAGAAACTGAGTGCATCAGTGACAGGTATTTGATTCATATATATTTAGTTAGATGCTATATATACAGACACAAATACATCAAATATAAAGGGTTTTATCGTCCGACAAATACATCCAGTACAAGACCTCCATAGAATGGCTGTGCTGGTCTGCACTGCAAACATGATCTCTTAAGATGTATTCTGGAATACTGCTTCAGTGCTGTGATTTTAAAAATAAATTACTACAGAAATTTCCCATTTACAAATTCAAGATGATATCTGACACTTCCGGTTGCTTCTGTAAGCAGTTACTTTCAAATCAACTTTTTTTCATAGCATAGCTCACTGCAGGAGGACTGATGCTAATATTATGCAAAAAGTAATCTAAGGCTGAGTAATCATTAGGAAGTCTCCTGTTGCCATGGAACTGAACACCCGTAGGTGGTAGGTCATGGAGCTGTGATTTGGATTCTTTTATTCTTCAGTCAGAGCTTTTAAAAATTTTGTTCTAAAGGAATTGTAACACTCATTTTTTCTTATGCAAAAAATCCTGTAAGGACTTAAAATTGATTGAAGAAATAGGGGAACTAACCTGAGATTTCTTTCTTTTAACTGAAGGACCTGGGTCAAGGAAAGTCTTTGCCACATTGCTACTTATTTTACTGAGTGGAGGGTTGTTAGAAGACAAAGGATTTTAGATCTCTTAATTTGTTCTGTTACTCTGAAATAGGAAAGAGAAATCTTTCACAGCTACTTAGAGCTGTGTTGCCTAGCAAAAAAAAGAAAGACAACTTACAGAGCAAGACAGTTTCTGATGAAGACTCGATATCTAGGATGGAAAAAAATCATGCAGGAAAGGAAATACAGCAAAGCTTTATGAAAATTTTTTCTGTCTGTAACTTTGCTTGCTCTTTCTGTTTTACAAACATGCATTAACATCTGCAGGTGATGAGAAAATATGAAAGACTGATTGAGCAGCAGTTGTTGTACTGCAGGCCTGGAAAACAGCGTATATTGTTGTCTGCTTTAAATAAAAAGAATTGGTTTGATCATGGGAAGCAGAGAGAAGGAAGTCTAAATTTGGGATCAAACAAATTGCTTGAAATTATCATTAAAATGGAATTCTTAAATTCATACATGAACGTTTAATGATGAAGACAAACCCACATAAATAAAACAGAATTGATTTTTGTTAAAATCACTTTGGGGAGGACAGTTCTCCTGAGATTCTCCTGAGAGTCTACTGGGATCACAGCTAAGACTGGATATAGATAGACAACTGTGTAATTTTTACTGGAGGGAGAAATACTAATACGTTATGAGAAGCTTTAAACTTCCTAGATGCAGGTTAAAGAAGTACCGCTAATACTAACTGGGAACATTTATTCCATCTGTGAAAGCCGATAGATTTCTGTAGTGAACCTATAATGCACAATATTATTTTAGATTTAGTATTGTTAATAATAAAGATATTATAAAAGACCTGTCTGAGAAAAAAGCATTAGATTTTGTAATTGTATGTTGATTTCATTTTCTTTGAATAGAACATTAAAGAAAACCAAAGCAGTCCAGCAATTAAGAATTTTATTTTTAAAGAGAATATTTTTAAAAACTAGACAGTGAAGTCCACTGGACTTAAGAGATTAGGTACTTGAACATAGAGGAGGTTTGGAATATCTTTAAATTGGAGACCTAAAAGTTGTCCTAGGTTTATATCTATCCAAAGGACAAAATAGGCGTTAAGGCTGCAAACTTAACTGACAGAAAATAGCCTAAAAAGCACTGGTCAGCAGTGCTTTATACAAAAAAAGTTTGTATAGCAAATACTAAACATGAAAATGTAGGCTTAAAGTAACATTTGCCAAAATTGAGTTTATTTTGGCCTTGCAAAGGAAATCAAATTTGATAAAAGTTTTAGCCATATGAGAAGATAAAAGAAATCATGAAGTGAAATGAAGATGCAATGCAGTAAAGACAGAACTACTATTTTGCTTCTGTGTTCAGAAAAAAATGAACTGTATCATGAGAGAAAAGCACACTGTCTAATGAAAATATATGGAGAAATGAAAATTACAGTCCCAAAAGCAAATGCAAGAGTTAAGACAGCTGCAAAACACATTTTGGAGGAAAAACAAGCTTCTATACACTGTTAAGATACTGAGTAAGCAGCAGGATCCTAACTCTATACATCCTCCCATGAAGCAAAAGAAATTGATTTTGGTACAGATTGTCTGTCATTTCTTTACAGATCCATTTTCACATAGTCAAAAAAATAGGCTTTTTGAGTTTTCAGGGAGGATATGAACCAGTTGGTCTTATGAACCAACTCACCTAAAAAAATGAAAAATCTCCTCTGAACAATCTCTGAACTGTGCAGTGCAATACAGAATGAAAGATGGTTTCATAGACTTTCTATTTTCAGCCTAACATACATTTTTCAAGCTACAATTATTTAGAATTTCTCAGCAGAAAAAGAAATACGGACACTGCACATACCTCAATACGTATTTTGGTATTAGCAGATATTCATAATAAAGCCATATTTTCCTGATATCCCACTGTTAGCCTATTGCCAGGATGACTCAGCCTGTTTACTTCAGTTTTATGTAAATAATCATGGAAAAATTTAATTATCTGAGCTGGATAGTGTCAAGGAAAATACATTTATATTAAAGGCAAAAGGTACCTAGGGATTTTTACGTCTGTCCTGGAGTTCTTGGTATTTTTTAACATAGGAAGCTAATTTCTGGATTTCTGATGATAGGTAAAGCAATGTTGCATTAGTCCTCTGTAGCTGAAGACAGGCATGCCATAGTAGAGGCAGAAGAAGCAAAAATGTGGGCGGGCTGGCAGTCGGATGGACCTATAGATGGCAAACAGGTTTTGCTGTATAAGTTTCAGCACAACTCCGTGTGTAAGGCACGTGTTTACAGGTATGAATGCTTTCTTAATTGATGTTGCAATATAAAGGGGTTTTGCTTTAGTAAGTGTACTGTATTTAATTGTGTGGTGCATGAGGATTTTGTTTGTAAAAATGTAAAAATACACTGTTGAGAAGCCCTGTATGATAGTATGTTTATGTGAATCTCCGGTTTTGACTCCTGTGTCTGTTCGTAGACACTGTAGGCTATGAGTGACTTTGATATTTGTCTTGTTTCACAGCTGAATGTTTTTTTCTCATGTATATGAAAAACATAAAATATATTTAATATTTGACATTGTAGGCATTCTTCTTCTTTTCTTAAGGGCATGCAGAGCAACATTCCTGTTTTAAGTAGCCGCTGGAAAGCCAGGTGGTTTTAGACAACATCATTTTATATTTTTCTTCTTTAAAGATCATTGCTTACTAACTTTCACTACTCAGACAGATTTGAGGCACCTAATAGAAAAATCAGTCTATAGTATTCTGATTTCCTTGAGATACATTAAGTAAGTCTATTTACTGCAAGAGAGCTGTTGTATGTGTGTTTAGCTCCTTTAAAACCAAATCTTCTGGCAGTGGTCACTTACATAACAGGATGTGTTTAAACGGAACAAAAATATGGCTGTTATAATTCCTGCTGTGTTTTCAACAATATTTTGAGAGTATCATCTCCTTTTCCTACCCATTACAAGCAATCCACACCAAATTACATGTTCCTGCCAAGTAGAATCAAATTCAGACCAGTTAGGTAGATGTGATTTAGGATTATTGCGTTGTTCAGATAAGTGTGTGATTGAATTGATGGATTGGATTAGTTTTGATACAGCTTTTCATAAAGACAGAGAAGGGGTGTGAAAAGAACCTACTGCTTATTTTTTTTTCCTCTTTGATGTAGCACTGAATTTTAGATGGATAGATGTTTGGTAAAGGACAATATGAGAGGAAAAACTGTAAGAAATGCAGAATAAACATACCAGTGTTTTCATAGTAAGTATCATAGGTACACATGAAGATAACACAGAATGTCCATCACATTTGACAGTGTTGCAAGAGTCCTAATATTCACGTTATAGGCAAATTTATAATTAACCTAAAATCCAACATATTGAATGAGCTATACTGGATACTAAAACCAGTGACTTCCTACTAGGCTAAAATAATCTGCTTCTTACTGGCACTAATCCACATTTCCCACCTCCAAAACAAGTGCCCTGATGTTATGCATGTAGGAATGCAAGATTCCTGAAACTGAAGAGATAGGAAACAAGAAGGAGTATGTGTCTACAGGCTGGCAATAAGGACATATATCAGGGAGGAAGAGTACTGCCATTCAGCTTCCTGGTTCCTAAGGTTGTATACGGTATCTACACCCAGCATCTCTTGTAAGCAAAAATATGTAGACAGTGTGGTAGTGGGGACTGAACCTTAGCTGTCATCTGCTCAAGTTAGTGCCCTAGCCAGTTGGCAAAGGAATGAAGCACCAACACTCGCAGTCCTGCTTGCTCACTCTGTTCCACTGCCTGGCATGGGCATGTCCCCTGACCGCTTTCCACCCAGGTGAGGCCCACTTTTGGCAACCTGGCTTAGCACTGTGAATCCACTTCAAGAGTGATGGAACCTTAAACTTGGAAATGAGGAGCCAGCTTTAGAGGTTTCATCCTTTATCCAGTCGCTTTTATAAACTGGAATTCAATAGGCATAGCTCCTTAATCACTCCACTACTTTCAACATTGTACTTATAGATATCTTAGATCTTATTATCAATTAATTTAGCCTAGTCATTTTACAAACATTCAGTCTTCAATTAGCACAATGCTTGTTTTTCTTAGTGGCTCAAAGACAAGAGACATTTCCTGTGGATACAGAATCACAGAATGGTTGAAGTTAGAAGGGATCTCTGGAGATCATCTAGTCCAACCCCCTGTTCAAGCAGGGTCACCTACAGCATGGTAGACAGGGTTGCATCCAGGCGGGCCTTGAAGATCTCCAGAGAAGGAGACTGCACAACCTCTCTGGGCAACCTGTTCCAGTGCTCCGTCACTCTTGCAGGGAAGAAATTCCCCCTCACCTTCAGGCAGAACTTCCTGTGCTTCAATTCCTGTCCAGTGCCTCTTGTCCTGTCACATGAAAAGAGTTTCTCTCCGCCCCCCTGACACCCTCCCTTCAGGTACTTGTACACATTGATAAGATCCCCCCTCAGTCTTCTCTTCCCCAGGCTAAACAGGCCCAGCTCTCGCAGCCGTTCCTCATAGGGCAGATGCTGCAGCCCTCTGATCATCCTCGTAGCCCTACGCTGGACTCTCTCCAGTAGCTCCATGTCTCTGTTGTCCTGGGGAGCCCAGAACTGGACACAGGACTCGAGATGAGGCCTCGTTAGAGCTGAGTAGAGCAGCAGGATCACCTCCCTCCACCTGCTGGCAACATTCTCCTAATGCACCCCTGGAGACCATTGGCCTTCTTGGCCACAAGGGCACATTGCTGGCTCATGCTCAACCTGTCATCCACCAGCACTCCCAGGTCTTTCTCTGTAGAGCTGCTCTCCACAAGGTCAGCCCCAAGCTTGTCCTGGTGCCTAGGGTTATTTTTCCCTAGGTGCAGGACCCTGCACTTGCCCTTGTTGAACCTCAGGAGGTTCCTCTCTGCCCAACTCTCCAGCCTGTCCAGGTCTCTCTGAATGGCAGCACAGCCCTCTGGTGTGTCAGCCCCTCCTCCCAGCTTGGAATCATCAGCAAACTTGCTGAGGAGGCACTCTGTCCCCTCATCCAGGTCACTGATGAGGAAGTTGAAGAGGATGGGACCCAGTACTGAGACCAGGGGGATGCCACTAGCCACAGGCCTCCAACTAAACTCTGCACCACTGATGACAACCCTCTGAGCTCTGCCATTCAGCCAGTTCTTAAGCCACCTCGCTGTCCACTCAGCTAATCCACACTACCTGAGCCTATCTAGGAGGCTGTTATGGGAGACTGTGTCGGAAGCCTAGCTGAAGTCAAGGTACACAACATGTCATCATAGAAGGGTGTCAGATTGGTTAAGCAGGATTTCCCCTTGGTGAATCCATGCTGGCTACTCCTGGTCACCTTCTTTTCCTCCATATGTCTGCAGATGACATCCAGAATGAGCTGTTCCATCACCTTTCCAGGGATGGACGTGAGGCTGACCGGCCTATAGTTGCCTGGGTCCTCCTTCTTGCCCTTCTTGAAGACTGGAGTGACATTGGCTTTCTTCCAGTCTTCAGGCACCTCTCCAGTTCTCCAGGACCTTTCAAAGATTATGGAGAGTGACCTGACAACAACATCCGCCAGCTCCCTCAGTCCCTGTGGGTGCATCCCGTCTGGGCCCATGGATTTGTAGATGGTCAAGCTTGCCCAGAAGGTCTCTAATCCTTTCCTCCTCAACCAAAGGAAAGTCTTCCCTTCTCCAGACTTTCTCCCTTACATCCAGGTTTTGGGATTCCTGAGGGCTGCCCTTAGCAGTGAAGACTGAAGCAAAGAAGGCATTCAGTAATTCTGCCTTTTCTGTATCCTTCGTCACCAGGACCCCCGCCCCATTCAGTAGCAGGCCCACATTTTCCCAAGTCATCCTCTTGCTGCTGATGTATTTGAAGAAGCCTTTCTTGTTGTCCTTAACATCCCTTGCAAGACTCAATTCCAACTGGGCCTTAGCCTTCCTCACCACATCTCTACATACTCTGACAGCATTCCTATAATTCTCCCAAATAGCCTGTCCCCTCTTCCACAGTCTGTGTATTTTCTTCTTCTGTCTGAATTTGGCCAGGAGCTCCTTGCTCACCCATGCAGGTCTCCTGCCCTCTTTGCTGCACTTCTCACTCTTGGGGTGCGCTTTTCTTGAGCTTGGAGGAAGTGATGTTTGAATACTAGCCATCTCTCACAGACCCCCCTTCCCTCTTGGACCTTAACCCATGAGATTCCTCCAAGTAGGTCTCTGAAGAGGCCAAAGTCCACTCTCCTGAAGTCCAGGGTTGCAATCCTGCTTGTTGCCTTACTTCTTTCCTGCAGGATCCTGAACTCCACCATCTCATTGTCACTGCAGCCAAAGCTGCCCCTAACCTTCGCATCTCTAAACAGTTCTTCTTTGTTGGTTAGGACAAGGTTCAGCAGGACACCCCTCCTCGTAGGCTTCTCCACCACCTACGTCAAGAAGTTAACATCGATGCATTGCAGGAGCCTCCTGAACTGTTTGTGCCTTGCTGTGTTGTCCTTCCAGCAGATGTCAGGGTGGTTGAAGTCCCTCATGAGAACCAGGGCCTGTGATCATGAGGCTTCTTCCAGCTGTCTGTAGAAGGCCTCATCAATTTCCTCCTCCTGGTCAGGTGGCCTGTAGTAGACACTCACAGCAGTGTCCCCCATGTTAGCCTGTCCTTTGATCTTCCCCCGTAAGCTATCAACTGCTTCCTCTTGACCCCTAATGCTTGATGCATTCCAGTTGCTCTCTAGCATAAAGAGTAACTCCACCTCCTCGCCTTCCTGGCCTGTCTCTCCTAAAAAGCACACAGCCACACTAGGCTTTTAAGTGTCTGATAAACAGAACTTAGGGTTCCGTTTACTTTTTTAAACTGATAAAACAATTCACTTTTCACTATGTGAATTAAATATTTTTATCTAAGTTCTTACAACTTTCTGGAATTACAAAATCTTCCATTTATTCCTTATTTTTCTGGGTCAGACTGCCTTGTTAGCAATCCTTTGTGAGCCTATGTCCAATTTGAACTAATTTCTATTGCAAAACACAAATAGAGTAGAAAACTGTAGCTTGTAATCAAGATAGGAATGACCATCTTATAAATTACATTACCAGATCTCGTCAACACTGTCACCACAGCAATCAGTTAATGGTTTCTGGAACTCACTGTAACGTTAACATTACCAAGAAGGATTTCAACATGAGAGGAGTCTGGATAGCTAAAGTTGTACAGGTAATCCAAAAATCTGTTACAGGTAGTTTGAGGAAACTTGTGCCCAATTATGGAAAAAAGAAAATAGAAAATATCAATACCTAACAGAGGTAGTGTGAGTATTTTTACTCCTTTTATGCCTTATGGTATTTAAATATATAACTTACTGTTCATCTCCCTATTTATGCCTAGAGTTTCTAGAGTCCAGGTCAGGTTGGAAGACATAGTTTACATTTAAATTTCAGGGCTTTTTTGACACTAATAGTGTTTGGCCTTACTAGTGGATATAAAATTCTTGCTGCAGTATGCTCAGGTTTGGTAGCTGTTCTGAAAAGTGAAGTAGCATCTGAAGTAGCAATGCCTTTATCAATTATTGTCAGAGTTTATACTTTCATAAAGCTATTGAAGAGCTGATAACATCAGCAGAAATGTTTATAGGAACCATGGTTATTCAGGAGCTGCAGTGCTGACTATCTTATCAGCTAATGTTTCTCTCGACTCCAGGGCTGTTCTTAAATGTTATCAAGCTCAAATGCCCCAAGAATTTATGTTGTTTTTTCTTCTTTGTCATCTCAGTCCTTTTCTAAGGTCCTTCATTAAGCATAGCTTCCTCAGCCCCGATGTTTGATTCTAGCTGAGACCAAAGTGATTAAGTCTTTTTGCAGGGGTACTGGTATATTTTTCTAGCTAAAAGAGGAGATTACATGTTACTATGGATTTCTTTGTTCTATTAGTGATGAAGCCAGCTTTGTTATAAGGTTTTACATTGCATGGATTTTTATGACATTGAGCTCTAATATAATTTACATTGCATTGTGTTTTAACAGCTTTCATCTTTTAGTGAGGTAGAATATTGAGTACTTCCTCTTTATACTTCCATGATGTCTTTATTTCCTGCTCTGAATTTGATCCAGGTGCTCATTAAGTATTGGTAACTCCTTACAGATGACAGGCACTTATTAATGGAGATGGAGTTATATAGCAAGAACTGCTTGTAGTACAGAAGGCACAGTAGTACTTCTTTGAGTTGTTTAACATAAAAGTAAATGGTGTATATTAGTACAGTCCTAAATAGGAACTAATATGAGTTCAACTGAGATATTCATAAATATACTTTATGTTCTGAAAGAGAAGGACAAATGCCTCCAGTCTGACACCGTGCCAGGTTAATTCTTTCAAGTTTTTCTGCATGAATTGATATGATATGAAAGAACACAGAGACCTTGCGGATTATAGTGTTCATCGCAGTCCCTTTCACACTTTTCATCAAGAATGAATTCCAGTTGAATTCATTAGGCTGGAAATAGATAGGTCTTGTTGAAGTTGATAGAATCATAGAATCAGTAAGGTTGGAAGGGACCTCTGGAGATCATCTAGTCCAACCTCCCTGCTCAAGCAGGATCATCTAGAGCATGGCAGACAAGGTTGCATCCAGGTGGGCCTTGAAGATCTCCAGAGAAGGACACTCCGCAACCTCTCTGGGCAACCTGTGCCAGTGCTCCGTCACTCTCACAGTGAAGAAATTCCCTCTCACAGTCAGGCGGAACTTCCTGTGCTTCAATTTCTGCCCAGTGCCTCTTCTCCTGTCACACGGGACAACTGAAAAGAGTTTGTCCCCATCCCCTTGACACCCTCCCTTCAGGTACTTGTCCACATTGATAAGATCCCCCCTCAGTCTTCTCTTCCCCAGGCTAAACAGGCCCAGCTCTCGCAGCCGTTCCTCATAGGGCAGATGCTGCAGCCCTCTGATCATCTTCGTAGCCCTACGCTGGACTCTCTCCAGTAGCTCCATCTCTCTCTTGTCCTGGGGAGCCCAGAACTGGACACAGGACTCGAGATGAGGCGTCACCAGGGCTGAGGAGAGGGGCAGGATCACCTCCCTCCACCTGCTGGCAACACTCTTCCTGATGCACCCCAGGAGACAATTAGCCTTCTTGGCCACAAGGGCACATTGCTGGCTCATGGTCAACTTGTTGTCCACCAGCACTCCCAGGTCCTTCTCTGCAGAGCCACTCTCCACAAGGCCAGCCTGCAGCTTGTCCTGGTGCCTACGGTTATTTTTCCCTAGGTGCAGGACCCTGCACTTGCCCTTGTTGAACCTCAGGAGGTTCCTCTCCGCCCAGCTCTCCAGCCTCTTCAGGTCTCTCTGAATGGCAGCACAGCCCTCAGGTGTGTCAGCCACTCCTGCTAGCTTGGTATCATCAGCAAAACTTGCTGAGGAGGCACTCTGTCCCCTCATCCAGGTTGGAGAGCTGAATAAGGAGGTTTATTAATTATTGTCAGGAAAAGAAAGGCATGTATCTTAACAATAAGTAGAAGCCGCCTCAGGGTTTTTTCTTTACTAGCTTGTTGTCAGCTCAAAGATTCTGAGCTGGAAGCTTCATTAATGGTTATTTGCTCAAATGGTTTTGCTGCAGTTAGGTGTTAAGTGAGGTTTCCACTTCAAAGCAGGTTCATTTTCTCCATAAGGCTACTAGGGTTTTCGTAGTTTTGGGGGGATTTTGCTCTTGGGATTTTTTTTTTTTTTTTTTTGTCTGCTTTGTGTATTATGTACCTTTACATACTGTAAAAAGCTTGTATAGTTCTTGTTGATGTCCTCAAATATTACCTTACTTGTGGAGGTTTGTTTGTCATTGGAACCTATAAAGGATCTCTAAACTGTCAAAATTGAGGCCTTGATGGATGGTGAAGGACCAGCTTTCTGTGATGTATACTACATTGCAATAGCTATATATAGCTATATACATGTGAACATTTCTGCTTTCTTAGGAGTCTATACTTGTGATGCATTCTGCTTATGTGGCAAGTTTAGAAAATAAGTCATTTGTGGATACAATTTGATAAAGAATGTCTGTTATTAATATGACTATGTTAGCATGTTTTGTATGACAGATTTCCAAATAAAGTTTCTCTCCTCTACAGATCACAAGGAAAACTGCAATACATACTCTCTTTTAAATCCTAGAATGGATACTTTTTGAATAATTTTAATGTAGACTTTGACTTTAAATGTCTCCAGAGTTCCTGCCTTTCTTACTGCACAGCTGTTAGCATCAGCTACTTTTTCACAATTATTTGTGGTGACCTGTTTCCCTCATGTTTTCCAGAGCTCTCTTGTCCTCTCCTCCCACACATACATGATATGTCCTTCTTGGTCTTATCCGTAAGTTGTCTAACTTGTCTTTCAAATCCTTCTTCAGTGATATTACTTATCTTTCTTCTGGTGAACCTTGTCATGTAGTTAGGGTGCCAGGCACCTGGAACTAGTTGATGTGTACCTTAGAGGAAGTTAAGTTTTTTTCCTTCTTTTTAAATAACCTATATGGACATTTCTCAAACTATTGAAAGCTGCTTCTGTGTTTTTATCTCCCTTTTAGGAAATATTTCTTGATATTACGTCAACTTCACCATGTCCTTTTAATGACAGGGACATTTTAAAATACCATTGTTCACCCCCACCTGAAATGATCACGGCAGTTCCTGTTTTGGGGCTTCTTACAAATGTAGGCAATCGTCAGCATTCCAGTTACATGTAGGCTTTTTCGTATCTGTAATTGCAGAAGGCTGACAGGGAACGATGGGAAGTGACTGAGTGGTCTGTTCAGCGGTAGTCTGTCACATTTGTTCCATGTGTTAGTCCTTCAGTCCAAGTCTGGGGAAATGATGATCTATATGACATATATGGGACCTCTGAACACGGTTCTGCATGATTCTTTCTGATCACCGTAACGCTTCGATCCCTTACTCACACATTCCTTAGCATAAAGATTCCACGTTTTTGTTTGAGTACTTCGCACCTCGTATATCTGGAAATGACTACAGTAAACTAGTAAACACTTAGATGTGTGTTTAGCATTATTCTCAGGTCTGTGCAATGAGATCTGACACAGTGAGCCATCATGCACTGAGAAAAGAAGTGAGGAAAAAAGAGAACTTCATCCTCAAACACAGTTTTTAAAAGTTTGAGTGCATTTCTCTCACTGCAGCATGCACTTGCTGTGCATTTGTCATCAGAAGTAGCATTGCTGTCAGGCCTCCCACACTGAAAGTGTTTAGATGCCACATACTGTGTACAATGTGAATGTCTAGCTAGGCAGAATATGTGAGTGCCCCACTGCTACCAGAGCTGAAGTTGACCTCGTTTTCTTTAGAGTTGCCTGCAAACCTAGTAACAAAGAAGGAAAAAAGAAACAAAACAAAACAGTAGCATATGTATACATATATATATATGTGTCTCCTGGATATTTCAAATGCATGCAGCACCAATTAAAATCTCAGATTTAAATATCTGATCCTTGGGAATGTGAAACAGTGCATAGGTTAGCTAGAAAAGATAACTTTCCAGATAAACAATGTCAAAATAAAAACATATTTGTCTGGGGCTTGTTAACTTGGATGTTAGTGGTATTTTGTTTGAATAAGTGTTGTCACATACATCAAAAAACAACCGTTTATTTTGCTAGCACTTGCATATTTTACCCGTTATTTTGTCAAATACTTCTGCTGTAAAATGACAAGAGATTATCGAATATGATACAACAATTACTAATGTGCTTTATGCACAATCCTGTAGAAACTTCAAGCTGTCCCTACTTAAAATATTACTCTTCACTCAGCAGCAAACTATGTCCCATCTTTGCTGGCTCACCTTTTTACAGGATAGGGAATGATTCATATTGCTGAGAGAGGCCAGTGAGAATCTGTAAGAGCTTGAAGAAATTTCACGCTGATACTTTTTACTCTATCTTTTTGTACTTCTGAAATATCTCCAAATGAATCAATTAGTGCACTTGTTTTCTCCTATCCTCATACCGTAACCAGCTGACTGGTAGTGTGTGGTTTGTGAAAGGAAAGGGTAGAAATAGAAATGATGTGTGGAAATAGCTAAAATTGGAATATAATAAGAACAGATAGTTTATAAGGAGAGAGCTAAAAATACCTCCTGGATAGACGCATGTGTATATGCATGCATAAATGGTAACAAAAATATATTAGCCAGTATACAGATTCTGTTGCTTAGGGATTTTATTCCTCTAATGATCTGTTTTCACTTGTCATTTTCAGGCCTTTTTTTTTTTTTTTTTAGATCAGAAGTAATTTCTTTTTATACTTCTTGTTATCTGGTAAACTTTTTTCCAAACATCTGTTTTATGTAAAGCACTTGTAAAAATCCAAATAAATGCTTCAAATAAAAAAATCCCCAAAGATAAAAACCTCAAAATCTAAAACACTATATGTTAAAATAATATTATGCAAATATAGAGCCAATAAAGCTCACAAATGTTGGGAAATTCAGAAGATTGCCAGTAGAACTCCATTTTTCCTTCCCCATTTTCAGGCTCCCTGAAGACATCAGTGTGCCTTTTTCTCCTTCCCCTGCTATCCTTTGCAGGGCTGCACCAAGGTTACAAAACTAAGAGTCTCACAGCTCTCCTTTCCTTGTCTGGAGTAGCTATAGCCTGTGGATGTCAGGAAGGGGAACTGGAACAAAGTTCTTTCTTCTCCTGGGATAGCTCTAAATAGGAGGTGCTCGGTGGTGGCTGTGCAGTAGAACACACCTGGCTGTGTCCGTGCAGTCAGTGGGCCAAAGCTGCGGAGGAGCTGGGTCTTCTACAGTGCAGGCAGGATCTTCTGAGAAGACCTCTGTGAGGTCCTGGAGAAGAAGCAATTTAATCACATGAAAACACTATTAGAGGCTTGTATTCTGACCAGACTTCTGCTTTTCTATGGAGCTGGGTAAATCACATAGCTGACATCAAGTCAGTACTTGAAACATGGAAACACTGAACTTCAGTGAGAGGTTTTAAGGAATCAGATGTTTTCAGGTCTGTGCCAGGCTCGCTTCCTCTGATTTCTTAAAACTAGTAATGTAACTTTCCCCTAACCTTCACTAATATTTGGTAATCAACTGAAAACGTATCAATTGACTAAATTAGCCTGAAGACAGACAACCAGTTTGGAAGATTTCAATCTACAGAGTTAAAATTTTCATAAAGTTTTATAAGCAACTAGTAAACAACATTTTATAATGGGAGGTATCAAGTAGCTTCAATGATAACGTTGAATTGCATGTTGAGTTGAAATGAGCTGTAATGTTCCACTTAGTGTAATACCAGTAATATGTTTTGCAGTAGGAATGAGGGCTGGTGATGTGTTCTAGGCAACGTTATACACGTGAGTTGCAGAAAATGAAAGACCAAACTTCTTACCTTTTAAATGTGGCAATGTTGTAAATATGAGTCACAGAATGGAGTAATTTAGTATTAATGCATTTCTTGACACGCACTTTAATAAAATACAAAACTTCGAAAGTACTATTCTCTTTTAAAAAATATATCTTAAATACTCCTAGTAATTACAGCAACAGATAAAACACTGCATGTTTTGCATATTGAGATATGTATTAAGCAGAGTATCCAGACTGCCATCTAGGATTTCTCTTGCAATTATTATCCTGAGAGTCTAAGACCTCACAAGTCAGGTATTAAGATATGTCTGAAAATATAAATTGTGATCACGAAAACAATCAAAAAAATTGCAGTAGAAATCAGTGGACATCTCTTAGGCTAATGAATTCTATGACTTTTCAATGTATTATCTAGACATACAAGTATGAGCTGGCTTTGGTAAAAATAAATAAACACCTGTGGTAATAGAATATTTTATCTTTTATGACTTTAGTTTATAGAGAGAAAATATGTTTTAGGTAGCTTGATGTTTTAACTGTTCAAGAAAATGTCATTTTAAAAGCAAGTTAAACTGATATCAGAAGCCTTTAAAAGATGCAGAAATAAGAAAAGAAGAGCTTCAATAATGTTATTAAATCTGAGGAATGAAATAGAAAGCAATCTTGGCATTTGTTTTTAGCCAGTAGAGATCTTTGAACTGAAAAAATTTGTTACATCTGACCCCCTGCTTAAGTTTTGTCTTTAGTACCCGTTCTCCTCACAGTGCCAGTATGTATAGTGTAACGTGGTATGCATTTGAAAGAATAAAAATGAACTCCTTGATGAAAAGTGACTATTTGCTAACACAATATGTCTGCTAATGGTAGACTGTAGAGAATTTCCGTGGCAACCCAGCAGATTCAAAATAAAACTAACAGCAGTCGAAGACTTTATGCTTGCAGTTTTCTTAACTTACATTCAGACATATAAAGGACCAGTGTCTCTCCTACACTATGGCCTCCTCCTCTGCTAGAAGACCACCTTAGAGTTGACGTTGTTGTTCTTCCCCTCACATGATCTTGAATCCTCTTATTTGCGATTGCTTCCATTCTCCTGCTGCAGGCCCAGTGTTGCTTGTGTTATTTCCAGCCCAACAAAATCTGATTTCTCAAAAGTTTCTAATTCTCCCTTCCATCTTTACTGCCCTCTTTTTCTCTTTGATCTCGTTCAAATCCTGCACTGTTTGTCACAAATTCTGCCATAATTTCTTTACAGATAACTCATGCATTTTTCTCCCTGTTTCTCTTCCTACTCCATCACTATTCAGTGGATCATTAAAAACAAAAACAAACAACCCCCCTTCTAGTCCTAGGTGACAGGGGAGAGAGGTGATAGGATAAGCCTCAAGCTGTGATAAAATGCTGGTAGACAATATTTTTGTTTCTTGCTGAGCCCTGGAGTTAAGGGCTCATGAATATTGTCCTTGAGTCAGAGCTTTTGTGCCCTGGAAGTTTCAGAGAATGCTGTTTCTTAGACACACTTCATCTTAAGAAATCACTGACCTTTAGGCCAAAATTATTCCATAGGAATTTGATGCCACTGTCTTCTTACTGATGGAAACAAATTTCTTGGAAATAATTGTGAAACTGGAATTCTCAAAAGATGTGTTTACATTAATAGGAGAAATCCTGTAGCATTGTCTTTCAAAATTTTTTTTTCTTGTCATGAGTCTTAAGTTGAATTGTGTCTTTGTCATCTTATGTGTTTGAACTTTGGTGGTCTTATATGTATGGAGTGACCCTCAGAACGTCCTACTTACGCTGGTGATACTGCTGTCAAACAGAAACTTGATAACAAATCTGGATTATTTGGAGAGGGCAGGTATTTAGACATTCTCTTATATATTCGCTTACATATTTCCAAATTTCATTTTTTATATCCTACTCAGAGTAAAAGAAGAAATAATCGGAACCCCATAATTGAAAAAAAAAACTAAAATATCATTGCGGAAATATTCATAATGATTCATCTAAGGAAATATGGGAAAAATAGGAACTCTTGTTAGAAGTTTTGTGTACAGCCAAAGACAATCCAAGAGGAAGATCATTAGCCAATATGTATTGTCATAGTCCCTTGGTTGAAACTCAACTAAAATTACGTTATACAAGCCGAGAATGAACACTGAAGAGTGCTTCACTAAACATCTGCTGTTTAAAAAAAAATGCACTAAAAATACTTGAAGAATGAAATAAACTTTGCAAAAAGTCTCTGTTCCATTGCTTTCTGTTTTAAGACATTTAACCCTCTAAACCATATAACTAAAGATGAAAATGTGTCATTTAATTATATAAATCATAACAAGGAAAGACTTTATATTAAAGAAATGTTAACTATATGCCAAATGAATTCAGCCAATTTCTTTCAGATAGTCAAAATGGTGCACAGGCAGAAAGTTATGGAAATTCCAAAGAAATGTATAGAAGAAATAAGAACAGTTTTGTAAAAAAGATTGAGAAAAAATTGGTAGGGCTGGATTGCTTCTTGGCTTGTTTTCATACCATGCTTTGAGAATCAACTTTTTTGCTGATGCATATGCTAAAAAGATCTTTTGCTGCAGCCTCTTTTCTTTGCTTTCTGGAATTTGAAGATGAAATGCACAGCTCCATTTTTCATACAGGTTTCTTTAATGCAGCTCAAAATTACTAAGATTTTGACCAATAATCTACCTTAGGGAAGCTCAGGCTTCACTGGGGTACTCATTACTGTGCATACACAGCTATTCTTGCATCAGGTCATGCAGCTGATGATAGTTTTTGAGGTGAGTCTTGTAATATGAATTTAGGTCCTGTACAGGATAACAGCTTAAATTAATTGATTTGTATTCTTTAGGTGCAAGCTGAGACAAGGGGAAAACGGATGAGACTGTCCCTGCCTCCTGTGTTGCTGAGTAGATTGTAGAATACAGCCAATGAAGTTAAAAGTGAAGCATAAGGCTTTTACTTTATGTAGGTGTTCTCCACATCTATAGTATAGTACCAATACAGTAAAATTACCACATATTTTCCCACCCCCTACGTACATAGAGAAAAAATAGCTTATGCCTGAAATATAAAATTAATCTTCTGGATATCAGCAGCATTCTGCTGTATTAGAATTCTGTTTCTTTTATAGAGATTCATTTTCCATTTCAAATTGCTAGGGGAGCCATAAAATATTTATATATCTATGTTTGTAGAAGTCTTTTGTTGGATACAATTGTGTCCAGATAGAATATCAGATCTGCAATTAACTTTGGGGAATAGATCTATGCAGACTGAAAAATATTCTAACATCTGAGATAAATTCTGCAGAAGTTTCTATATTATTTGAACTAACTTTCAAATTAAAATTATTTTTTTTTTGCTTGTCATAATAAAAAGCAATATGGTGTATTAAACCAAAAGGGAAGTTATAGTTCTATTGATCTAAAAACCTACCAAACTGAGCTGAATTGGAAAAACAATCTACAGCTCTTCTATGTCTTCTCTACATTTTATTTATTTACTTTTATTCTCTCAGAGGTGAGCAAAACACTTAGCATATAGCCTCTTGAAATACATTAACATGTGGCAAGCTGTGCAGAAATAAACAATAACACATCAGACCAAATGCTTTCTAATCCATTTGAGCTCTGGTCCATCCAAAACAGGCTGGCAGAAATTCTCTCATGGAAAGGGAAATTTGTTGTTCATACCTCCCTGGGTGGGTTTATATTTCTGCCTTTTCCCACCAGTACTGGAGGTGCAGGGGAACCCCATGCTGCCGTGGCAGTTGTCCATTACGTCCCGAAGACTTTTGATTTCAGTGGTAGAGCTTCACAGTTCCACGTGATAGATTTAAATTGCTATCCCAAGAATCAAAGTTCTCGATCTGACTCTTTGACTTTCTCCTGTCCTGCCTCCCATGCGTTCACCTCTTCTGTCTTAAGAGAGGTTTAATGTTTCCTGTAAATTTTCTTCAAACAAAGGATCCATTATTTAATCCAGTGCACCCAGATGTTCCATTTGGATTCTGTGAGGGGGTAGCAGGGCAGAGGAAGTGAGAATCAGAAGCAGTAAAACTTTAATAAATAGCTGTTCTGTTGTTCTGTCTTTTGAAAAAGGAATATACACATGCTGTGTTCCATAAACATATGCATTGCATTAGGTACAGTGCAAAGTATTTCATTCTAACACATCTAAATATTACAGGGAAAACAGCAAGGAGTCATGGTTGCAAATAAAAAGGGGAGGAAAACAGTTCTGTCCGGATCAGTGAGTAATAACTTGACTGGTAGACATTTATAAGGTAATATTGAGAAGGCAAATAAATTTAAGTCATCTAATTAGGTAATAGGCAAAAAAATAACAAGGATAAAAAATAGAACCTGAAGAAGACATATATAGCAATAGCTCTAAAAGCAACTATTGAATTGTACTTCATAATAAAGTAAGGGGTGCATAGAATTTGATTTATGCAAGATTTCTCTCAAGTTACATAATAAAATAATTTTGCCAGTGTAAAATTGGGAATTAGGTTAGTGTTTTGCATTTGGCACACTTTGTGCATTCTATAATACAGAATTTCTGAGCGGATGTTTATAATAGTTTGTCATTAGTAGATACATAAAGCTTGCTTCTAAAACTGTGTTATGCTCACCTGCAATTAATTCAAATAAAACGTATCAATTGGTCAATGTGTCTGTGCTGCCATATTAATAACAATCTACAGGATTATTCCGCTGCCTAATTCAATATAGGAAGTCAAGGAGATCATAAATCGTGGAACAAATTATCTTTTATCTTAAAAGAGAGTGAAAACATTGTGCTTAGATTTATGTGAATGGACATATGCTCTATTACACCTAGCAGTGCTGAAAGAAAATTAGTCAAGAAACTTTCTCACACAAATGCATTTTCAGCTCAATAGTTACTGTACCATTTTGACTTTTCTGGGGACCTTCCACATTTCTTGTGGTCATGTGTCTCATTAAATCAATAGATGAATTTAAAATGCTTTAAATTGCAAATTTTTTTAAATTCTAAATTTTTTGCTTGGCGATAGTAAACTTTAAGTTCACGTACAGAAGCAATTTCAGTAGCTTGAAAACCAATCGTACACAAGCTAAGCTGTAGCACTTGCTCAGCTAAGCCTTGTTGCATTAGCTCACTTTTACGGTGGACGTATGCAGATAACTGCTGTGACTCAGGTGACACTCAGTAACTTGGTAAGCTGCAGCAACCTGATCATCTGCTTCAGCCTTTTTTTAAAATTACCACTTTAAAACAGGCCTATTTTTTTTTCTTTTCATTTGCTTTTGAAAAATACTAATTTTCAGGGACTGGGTGTAAACCCCCTTGTTAATGATCGAATCAGGCAGTTCTGCACGTTAGTTTGGGGCCACGAAGTGAGTGGGCTTCCAAAGACCTGCGTCCACCGCTGCGGCTTGTACGTCCGTGTAAAGAGAAGTCGGAGAAGAGAGGCAGGAGGGAGAGCGCTTTGGAGCCACGAAGTGATCGCCGGCCCGCAGGGGAGGCTGCAGGAAGGGGGGGGGGAGGTTGACAGGTTTTTGGATCTAGCCCCATTTCGTCTTAATCTGCTCTGGCTCTCGGTTGTTTCAGAGTCTCCCTATTGTGCGTGGGATTTCTGCTAAACATGCAGAGAAATTTTTAAGATCAAGGCCATATGATATAGCAAAATTAATCTACCCTTTGGCCTTCACCTCTCCCTCCCACTGAGGGAGAGGTTTGGTTCTGCTAATTTGTCATGCTACTTTTTTTTTTTTTTTTTCTTCCTCGTGGTTCACCTATGCTGGGAATTTTGGCCCAAACATTTTCAGCATTTAATGAAGATAAATAGTATTTTCATGTCCACAACATAACAAGTCAGCTTTGTTTATTTCACCCAGTTTTAATGTGGGGAATTTGTAAGTCATTTGTAGAATATAAGTGTTATTTTCACTTTTATTATATATTGCAGCTCAGTGAATCCCTGCAGGTCTGTGAAGCAGATGTGTTAGTATAGCCTGTATAACAGCTTTATTCCTTCCTTAGTCTCCTGCAATGCAGTCAAGTTTTGAATTGTTATGATATGCAATAATTAAATATGAATAAATAAAATATCAGAAGATAATGAAGCTGCAACCCCCTCTGTCATGTTAAATCATTGATGAGGTGCCTGTGAATAGGAACTGTGGCTGATGATGTCTTCTGCCTAGAACTGTGATTAATTTTGGGAGCATTTGTGTAAAATTTTCATTGTCCTTGCATTAATAGCCAAAAAAAAATCCCTTTTGCCTCTATAAAATATATATGGATCATCATACCCTCCTGCCTCATCAATCCATTCTTTTAATGTTTCCTGACACCACCAACTGGAAGTGTGCACTTTTGCAAATGACAACTATGTAATTCAACTGAATTACCTTATTGGTATGTAATTTGCAAACCTGTTAAAATAAAGAGTTAGGTTTTTGTGAACAGCCCCAGAGTACCTCTGTTTAAATAAACTTAAATCTCTGGTTTTGGAGTCATAATTAGCCCATAGAAGTAAAAAAATCAGTGTAGGAGTGAAAGAAATAATGAACAAAGTGAAAACCTTTGTTTGCGTTCATCTGTTTCAAAGCAGACCAGATGTTAATCCAGATGTTTCCAGATTTTCCTCAAATCCCACTCTGCTAGAAATAGGGTACGATTTCAGTGTTCATACACTTTTGAAAATTTCACTGTCCCCATAATCACTTTGAACCTACCTAAAATATTACTTACATGTCTATAGATATCTCAGATTTGTTGTACTTGAGTTGAGACTGTAGGGACAGATTTTTGCCCTGTATTCCTCTGACCAGTGAGCTACCTCTTTAGTCTTGCAGGGCAATATAAGCTTGATATTTTAAGTCATGGAAAAGTTACTACTTGGATCTATCAAATGTAAAAATTAGTGGAAGAAGCTGTTTGAATGAGAAGGCAATTTATGTGGTAGGCTGGTTGCTTTAAGACATGATGCTTGTTTGAAACAGTTCAGGGAGCTAGAATACTACTACTCCTCTTCAGGTGTGCCAGATGGTCGCAGCTCAATCTGCCAAATATTCCTTGTCAGGATCTTCAACTGTGACTGCTGCAGAAACACTGTCCTACAGTTGCAAGCCGTATGATGGTGGATTGAGACTGGACAATCAAAATGCTTGACAGTTCAGTTCACCGTGTTCTCCAGTGATTTCTCTTTGTGCTTGTGCCAGCTTATCTATATAGTATTTGCATCTTTTTTTTGTAATATTTCTTTACTGTTAGGATGACTTTTCCTTAGAGATATTTTCTTTAGAGAAATGTCTCTGGCAGTCTGCTTTTATATTATTGATGAGCTTCACCTTCTGTCACGTAAAGATAGCATGGTAGATATTAAGGAAGAGATTAGATTGATTGTGTCCAGGGCTGTCATAGAATTCCTGTAGTTAATATTAGGAATGCCCCTGAGAGATTTGAAAGAATCCTCTCAAACATCAAACACTCTGTTTCAGCAACAGAGAACTTAATACATGCTAATTTACCTTTCTGAGCTCCATTTTTATGTGGCTAGGCTTCTACCCATGCTGGAGTTGAATCTAAAGAGATGGTATGTCCAGATCTCTAAACTGCAGTTGCAAAGTAGGTGTGCCTCATTAAAAAACTCCCATTTATTCATAACATTCTTTCAATATAAGAAAACCTGCCTGATCTACACAAGTTTTGGCATCTGGGATTAACTTTTATCTCCACAGGTTTGCATGCAGGCACACATAAATTCAGAGTAAGCAAACAAAGCCCAGCTTGTGACACCTAAATAGAACCACATGCTGCAAACCTCAGCCAGCAACACAGCTGCCAGCAGAGCTTCGGCGTGCACGCGTCCTGGGAGCAGGATCAGCAGCTGGGAGCCCAGCAACGTTTCTGGCAGTGATGTTTTCCGGTTTAGGCCTGGCCATGCTTTACATCTCTCGCCCATCTGTTTGTTTTGCATTGTGTTACCTCATGCCCATCGCACTACTTAAATGACAATATCATCAGGCGATCATACAGAGGGAGAAGCTGCCTTTTGCAGGTCACCTCAGGGAGAGTTTTCTATTCATAGGAGATGGTGTCAGAGAAAGTGCAGAGGCTTTTCTGTGGGAGGGACAGACATATGGGAAGCTGGACTGACACTGACAAAACCACGAGGAGGTTAGATGCAAATTGGAAAGTTACCACGAGGATATTTTGGCTTTTATTTTTCTACATTTTAGTTAATATCAGATCTGTGATGTTCTTGAAGAGCTTTTGGGGTTCAAGATGTTGGTAGAAGTTTAGAGACTCAATTTTATCACCTGGCATTGTTGTCTAATTATAACTTTAAACAATATTGCTGTATATGGGCTTGAGTTAGTTTGTAAGAAAGAAGTCAAAATTTTTTAGGCTGTCTAGGGGAATTTGCTAATTCATCTTATTTTGGTTTCTGCTTTGTTTGAAGTCTTGGTATTTGTTTTTTGAACACATCATGATAAAAAAATTATATTGGAATAATTTTGACATAAAATTAAGTGCCTGAGAATATTTATAGAAAATAAGTTATTAAACATTGGCTTTGCATCAGGTCTTTACTGCTAGCTGTTCCTTATCTCCTCAGAAACAGCTTCTGACTGTTGCGTCCATTCCAAGACTGGAAATACTCTCACTTTTAAGTATTGAATAATCCCAAATCTCTAAGTGCATGTTTTACAGAAATAAGATTTTAAATAACGAACAAATCTGAGGAAACTGTGGATGATTCACAAAGAATAAAATGGCAGAACTTGTTAAATTAATTATTTTTCCATCTTTCATAGTTTCTATGCGACTTTAACTCAAAAGCAGTGCAATGTTTTGTCAACCAATATGACAGCCCTCTTCAATTACTTGTAGAATTCCATTTTTATTTTAAAAAATCTAGTAGAGGAGATAGCTTCATGTTTAAATTTCTTTAAATTTCTTCAAAGTTAATGGAAGAGATACAGGGCTAGAGATGTTTCTTGGACATCACCTTGTACAACAAAAAGTTAGAAGGGTCATATAATTCAAAAAGTGAGGTATTCATATGAATTACTCTTGTTACTACTTTGACAAGCTTAATATACTTTGTCAATCACAGTAATGAATTTCACTTAATGGAAGCAGATCAAGACAAGTTGGAATTGTCTAATATTAATTAGGTGTATGCAATTCACTAGTGATATCATTTTACAAAAAAAAAAAAAAAGAGAGAGACTCTAAAAGCAACAATCCACTGAAACAGTGTTAGGTATTATCATAAATAATACCTATAAAAAAGATAAGAGTGTAAAGCATTGCCTCCCAACTATAACCTAAATGAATGTTTATAAATACCAGTATATTGATACATAGATAGCATTCTTCCTGTCTCTCTATTTCTACCGTGTGTTGATTTTCACGTAAGCATCAGTGGCGTGTTTAAAAGTGATCCCTGCTTCAGATGTTTTCAGTACAGAACACGTCAGAAGTGGTCTGTAATAAATTGGGAATTTTCATTTGGACATGCCTGTATGTAGGTTTAAGAAAAAAGCCAGTACCTCTGGCTATGCGGTATAGAGGAATGAGAGATTGATCTGTGAAAGGTGTAGATAGAGCAGTCCCTCCTTGAGCAACTGCACTTTCACTGGCCTGTCACAAAGTCAGTTTAGATCCGTCCAACTCGTCTAAAAAAGAATATAATCCGTGAAGATGAGACACTGTAATCCGTGATGATGAGAAACTCTGTGAGAAACCATTTTTTTTCAAAATTAAGTGTCACCATACAGTTGTTTTTGGAAAAAAATGCATATATCTTAGTGATATGAAAGAATATTAGCCAACAGGATTCTGAATAGTCTGTGAAGGAAAAGGTCTGGCTTTTTCAGATTTCAGTTGTGCTAATTCCCTGCTGAGATAAATTCTTGAAGCTAATCAGTTTGAATTTTGAAGACAAATAAAAGATTTATATCTCAATAGTCACCCTACTCAGGAAATTATAATTATTTTAATTTTCCCATTAAGCAAGTACTTTACTCTCACTAAAAT
This sequence comes from Rhea pennata, assembly GCF_028389875.1. Classification (NCBI taxonomy): domain Eukaryota; kingdom Metazoa; phylum Chordata; class Aves; order Rheiformes; family Rheidae; genus Rhea; species Rhea pennata. The sequence continues at coordinate 190,432,743 of NC_084663.1, forward strand.
GTTCTTGGACTTACAGTCAGTTTTACACTAGAGTACCTCGCTTTCTTTCACATATCTTTCAGCAGAATCCAGACAGAAGTTCTGATAGTGAAAAAACTTTTGAGGAGCTTATGAGTCATACTAAGACACTTAATCACAAGAACCATAGAAGGGATCTGAGAGGTCCCAAGGGAAGACCTGCTATCTCTAAATTGACTTTATAGATTTCTGGCTAATTTGTTTGCATTAAGTTCTAGTTATGGAAATTGCATGAGTTCTTTAGGTGTTCTGCTCCAGTACTTACCTATTCTTGCAGTTGAAACACTTTTCCTTTTGTCTGACTTAGTCCACCTTTTTTAAAATTAAGATCATTCTTCTTCAACCTATTTGTGGTAGAACTAACAAGTAGGGAATCTCTTTTTTCATTCTTTTTGGCAGTCTGTTACACATTCAAGACATCCTGTCTCATCACCTCTTTTCTGGACTAAAGATATCAGTTATTTTAATTACCTTTCATTGGTCATGTTTCCCAGATTTCTGATCTTTCTTCTTATTCTCTCAAGCTCTCCCAAGATGAACACTTTGGCTATAAATAAAATATTTTCTTATCTTAAGGTAAGAAAAGTGGATTTGTTGTGTTGGCTAACACTTTAGTGGTCCTGATGAGAAGAGTTCTATCAGGTGTCCTCCAGGCAGTGCTCCTCCTCATCCCTGCAGGATGATCGTTGCTTTTCCAGCTGTAATGTGTGTCATATTCAGCTTGTGACCTACTGCAACCTTTGTGTCCCTCTTTGGAGAACTGCTGTTTGTTATTTATGGAACTGATTGATTTAGTAACTGTGCTCCTACCTTGTTTCTGTTGCTTATTCTTTCCTGAATGTAGTACTTTGGACTTGTTGAGTTGTATCTGTTCTTTCAGGTGACTTCAGGGTTTCAGAGTTCTTCTAAAGTGCTTACAGCTTTACCTGTGATGGTGTCATCTCCAGATTTCAAATGCATACTGAGCTTATTAATGAAAATAGCGAGTAATGCCAGGCTCAGAGACAAAACCCTGTTGAGCTCCACTCAACGCATTCTCTCCTCATTTGACAGTAAACCCTTGATAAATACTCTTGCTTGGTTATCTAATACAGGAAGAAATTCCTGTAGATGATATTTTCCTTGGTTGGGGCTTGATTTCAAAATCCCAATTAGAATATACTTTTTGTCATAGCTAACTGCTTCCCCCTGTTATCCTGTCATGGAAAGGCTAGTTTGATACAATTTGTTCCTGACAAAACTATTTAGGATACTTATCATTTTACTATCTTCTAAGCTTAGAAGATTTACTTCTCTTACTATTTTGTGTTTTCTGGAAATTGACTGTTTTGCTACTCCCGGTGTTCATCTTGGGAAATGGGAATTTTTTAAAGATGACTTTAAAAAGTCATCTTTAAAGATGACGAAGAAGACTTTGCTTCGTCTTTTCGTAGTCTGGGAACTTTATCTGTCCTTCACAGTTTCGGAAGAAAAATCTCCAGCAGCTCAAAGATTGTCTTGAGTATTTGCCTAAGCATTCTCCAGGTTTAGTCAATTTGAAAATATTATCTAAGGATTCTCTAACCTGTTCCATTCTTAATCGGTTTTACTCCTCTTTTGCTAGACTTATTGGCATGATTGCAGTTAATCTTTTCAATGGCGGCTGAAACAAATAAAAAAAATAAACATACAGCTTCTTAGATTCATCTGTTTTTAATAGTTACTTTTTATTTGTGACTCTTCTCTTTTTGTAAGACTCCTTAATAATCGCTGTGTAAGTGTCATGGGAATTTGATTTGTGCTTAACCTTTGTGATGATAATCTTTATCCCGATGGTGTGGGGTTTGTTTCTTGGAATAAATAATAATTTTTAAAACTTCATACTGCACATTAAAGTTGTTAGACTGATAAATGCATTATAAATATGCAGATTTACTCAAGAAAAAGCTTCAAAAGCAAGGATAAATAGGACAGTCAGCTTAAATGTAATTTTCCCCCCTTCATCACAAATATAGCTAGGATGAAAAGTAGTAACTTTAGGAGTCTTGGTTAGAATGAGTTTTTTAAAAAATTAACTATCACGAATGGCTGTTTCTCAGTAATATGTTTCATTTTCCATGTGAAGGCTGTGTTCTGCATATTAAAACTTTTACTTTTCTGATTATGGAAGGAACTTAAGCTTGTAAAACTTCCAAAAGAGTCACTTGAAATGGAAGACAGTGTACGTGGAAGATAATGTGATACTCTTCGTACAGTAAATAGTATTACCGAAAATACCAAAATTTATCGGATTGCAACATTTTCATCTCTATTACACTGGGACCCAGAGTGGCTGGGTGCTTGATACTTAGGAAGAAGTTGTTCTTATTTACCATACGGACTGAGTAGGAGATCCGTCTATTCTCAAAGTAAAGAGCAAGATCATTTTATAGTAGGTAGTATGACAAATATTAACTCCTCCTGCTGAACAGGAAAGCCATTGATGTGGCTGAAAAGAAAAGTTAGAATTAATGAATTTGTGGTGCTCTCTCATTTCTCTTCCAATTTCATGTATAAAGCAATGCCAGTAAAAATGCCATCCAAATAGTGTAGCTGCAGTTAGGTGCTTTAATGATGATTGTTTACCCTAACTTCAGAGATATTTGAGAGAGAAGTGATAACTGTTATTACAGTATGTGCCCCAGAAAAGAGTTTTTGTCACAGAAGTGAAAAAAAAGACACATGAGCAAAGGGAGCACACATTTCTTTGTTTCAGAAAGAATAACAGTGAGTCTATAAATAAAAATCCAGCAATTGATTGCAATTTTCTATATCATCTAAACCATTTCCTGCTAAAAGTAATTTTTTGATATTTTGGTCAGTATTTTGGATATTTGGTTGTTGGTGTGGTATGCCTTCAGAATGGGAGGGAGTAGGGTTCTGAATATGAGGGCAGAGTAATGAACGGTTATATCGGGGGAACAGCTTGGGTAAAATATGTTGAGAAAGCAAAGTTAATTGAAATATCTGTAAGTGAAGCAGAATTTGTGCCGGTACTGATACATACATGTCATAAATCACATAACTTTGATGAGAAGTATGTTTTAGCTAAAGACAAATAAAATTCCTGTCTCAACTCAGTTTTCAACTGTTCTTAAAGACAATTGCTTATAATGCAATTTCAGTGACAGAAATTAGTATTTTGGACATACAAGTTAATTTACATAAATTCAGTAGGAAATATTTCAGATTCATTTAGGCAAACGGGCTGTAAGGAAGTCCTCTGATTTTTGGCTGCCTACAAATGCACAGTTAGAAAAGATTTAGATGTTCTGCAGTGTCAGAGAATCTGTTGCAGTGATGAAGAATATTTTTTTACTCCATATTACCATTGCGTGCGATGGAATTTTTTCATGATAGCAGATTCCTACTCTGTTGAGAAGTAAAATTTAACTCCATAGCCTTTATATAGCAGGAAGAATTAACATGGAGGTTCATTTCAGAAGATTCTGACAAACAAGTTAACACATGGGGAAGGCAAGGAAGATAAAATCTGTTCCTACATGGTAAGATCATGAAATACAGCAAATGCTTGTGCTACTTTTTGAGTTGATTAAAGAACCCAGCCCCATCCAAATAGTTTGTTTGTGATTACGGTATGCTCAGTAGTACTCAAAATCTGTAATTCATATCTGAGCATTTAAAAGTAGGATTCATGTGTTCTAACTTACAGGTTCCTGTATTAGATTGTAGAAATCAGAATGTTCCATTGGCTCCAGAAGGACCATAGGGTAAATAGTTCATATCTGGTCATCTTATTTTTAGCTCTGTAATGACTGGATGACTTGAATCCTGCCAGTGGTGTTTTAATTTATATAGGCAGGAACATACTTGAAGATAATATAAGAAATACTTGAAAAAATATTTTGATCGCATAAAAATCTGTTTAGCTTGTTAGAAAAAAATTCTGACTGACTTCACAGAGTTTAGAAACAAATGAGGACTTTGAAATGAGCTTTGAAAGCTTTGAAATTAGAGCGGAATAGTAAGTTAGTGATAATACATGATATTCATTCAGATTCACAAAGATCTTGCTGCTTGTAACTTAGCATTTTTGGAGCAGTCAAAAACATTCTTAGGTTGGGTGTAGCTATTTGGATTCCTAACAGTTTGCAAGATTTTCTGTTTTACTGAGATAGAATTAGGCATATATGGCTTTAACTTGTCGTAATTCATAGTGTATGTATGTAACTGTGTATAACTTTACATTGCTATGTATATATTTTATTATACGCAACTTTTGTCTTGTCAGTGAATACTTAGGCCAGCTTAAAAATTTGAGAATGATTTTTTTTCCATGTGAAAGAGAATTTGATTTTTCTTATGCTTTATAAGGAGGCAAAATCCCAGTCAAAGTATGTTTCTCATCATGAAGAAAAAAGGGGTGGGTGGGTGGGTATTTACTACTACAAATATTTGGCACATAGTTTAAATAGACAGTATTCCTAATCTTTACTATGAGAACTGATTGCTGGTAAGAAATCAAATCAAAAGATAGGATGTCTTAAAAAATGCACACTTCTTGTTTCAGACAGCTTAGTGCATGTAATAAAACTTTAGGATTTTGTATTCTACACATACATCATTGTCCATCTGCATCAGGAACACATGGCATGCGAAGACATGCAGAACAAAATTAAACTAGACACAACCATGACAGCAAAAGATTTGGAATTCTTTAAATCTCTGTGAAACACCGTATATCCCTTTTATTTCTAGAAACCGGATGATAGTTACCCTTTGAAACACGTTGTAATTACAAGTCATAACTGCCACTGTAGAGTTGCCATCAGTAGAGTTGTACGAGCTGCAGTATATGCCAGTGCCTACTAGAGAGGATGTTACCATTTCCCTTTTGTTGAAGAGAGTGAAACTTAGTTCTGCAAACAGAAGATTACTGGTTTTAATTGAAGGCATGAGTACAACTGAAAAGTACAATCTTATTAGCTGCATTAAGAATTAGCAACATGGAACAAATTATTCTTTTACATTTAAAACTAAAATTAGTATTGCATTTGGGGTAATGATCTACTGCTTGGCCTGAGGACATTGCTAGTGAGGCTAACATTGTTAAGCAGTGTTAAAAAGTACCAGCCTAAGGCTTGCAGTAAAGTGGCTTACCAACAACTATAGACATCCTTGATCCTCCTTCCTTGCTTATCTGTAGGATACAGCTGTTCCTGAAACCAAGTTAAATATTCTTGTCCTGGCAAAACAGATTGGCAGGGATACCCCCCAAAAAAAAACAAACAAACAAAAAAAAAAAACTATCCTCCCAACACAGACTTCAAAAATCATAGTGGAACTAAGAGTGATATTTCAGCTCATAAAGAACTTGTGAAGTGCATACAGTCATGTTGTCAGTAGCTGACCAGTAAGCTTTTCTAATGTCATGGTAATTCAGATAACTTTTCATAATCATCTCTAGAAACATGTTAAATGTGATCATTTTCTGTCACATTTATTGCAGATTAGTTACTCTCTACTGCTTTATTGCCATTGTAAAATCTAATGAACATATAAGCTAATTAAATATTTTGGAAGTAAGAACGTCACAGAGCAGAAGTTGGGAGGCATTATGATTCCATGTTTTAACATCCCTTATGCTTGCATTACCTCATGCTTGCATTTTATATATTTGGCGACAGGAAAAATCAAGAGCTCACAAGTAGATATGTTGGGGTTCCTACTAGTCATATAAGTTTCTTCCACACACTGGTAGCTCTGCAGTATCAGGAACTCTCTGTTCTATGTCTTGTGCCTAAAGTGTCTCAATGATGCAGTCTCCTAGCCTTGGGATATTTCCTCTTTTTTCTCAGCCTTGTTGTTTCTAATGTCCATTAAATGCTTCAGACCTCTGTGGTAATATTCCATGCTGTAAAGGGACTGCAGTGTTGCACTGTTACTCTCATTGCTGGTAGTCTGTGATTCTCTCTGTAGTTCAGTCAGTAGTTACACAATAGAACATCTTATTGCAAGATGTTATTTATCTGGTATTCTGAGTTAGAAAGTAGTAAATCTTATGATCAGGCCTAAAAGTTGACTTTCTTTTGCTTCATGTTACCATGGATATCATCATTTTGTTTCTTTAATCTTTGTGAACCATTTTTTTCCTCGCTGAACATGCTATAGAAAACCCTCATGTTTTTTCTTGCCTGAATCTGCCCACATGAGTGAGGAAGATAGCATAACTTTTCTGTTAGGAGTTGGGAACTATTTCTGGTAAAATTTTGGCATCAAAAGAAAATCAGGGAAAACATGCTATTTTACTTCATGGCTTACCAACCACCCATTGTATAGTTATCAGAATATTGTCTGTTGAGGGCAACATATGTATTTATTTCCTTACTGATTTAAATGCTATGTGGAAAACATATATTTTTTTAAAAAAAACCATATTTTTGGAGCATTCTCGCTTGCTCTTTATGTACGCATAGCTTTCCTTCAGCAACAGGCAGATTATGCTAGTGTCTTAGAGGAGACAAGTGGTGGCTGTGTGGTAACTGGGTAAGATCTTTGCTTGCAGTAAAATTTAGTTTTCTAAACTAAACGTGACAACAGAAGTGCATATATAAACTGTGCATAGGAGTTGCGACCTATCTGCAACAACATTCTGCTTGTCACTGGGATCATTTTAGACTGTCTACCTAGTATTGCCACCGTGTTCAAAGGCATGAGTTGCCTGGTCATGGTGTGTGCAACGCTGAAGTTTTGCCTGTATGCTTATCTGCAGGCTATGTCCTAGGCCATATGATCTATAAATGAACTCATTTAAACCTATTGGAAATGTGTCACTTGACAGAATTTACTTTGGGGTTCACAGAGATACTTGAACAGAGAGAAAATTAGCTCATCCAAACTAAACCTTACTGAAACTTCAGGGCTTGTAGATTATTTCTAAAAGGAAAAAAGACAATTGTGTCAAAGCAGTTCCAAACAGAGCTTAGAAGGATTTGTACAAATAGAGGTAAAGAGAGAAAATTTCTATGTCTCAGGCTAAAGAGAAAAAGGACTTGTCCTGGCAGCAAAGAACACTTACAGCATGCTGGTCAGAATTAACAGGAGCAGAGCCAGTAGAGCAAGGGAATTAATTAGTCCCTTCTACTCAGCACCTGTTTGACCACATCTAGAACAATGCCCAGTTTTGACCCCAATTCACGGAAAACATTGATAAACTGGAGGGAGTTCAGTGAAGGACCATCATGATGGTGGAGACTCTGGAGCACTTGCACTGTGAGGAGACCATCAGTAGTGAGTAGTGGCCATTGCCCTGGTGGGTGAAGCCAGCTCCCAGTCTCCCTCTTCCCCCGAAACAGTAGCACCTTGCTGAGGAGACAAGACGAGGATGGAGGAAGATGGTGACAGGATGCAGTTAGCTGCTGCAATTCAGGTGACCCACATCTTCCTTGCCCATGTGTGACAAACTTGAAGGGAAAACGGATAACTTTTTATTATTTGTTTTCTTGACATCTGTGAATGAATGGGGTAAAAGTGCTAATGGGAGTATTTTTCTAGACAGGATTTAATCAGCAGAGTAGAAAAATAACTTGGCTATGCATTTAGATGTGTCTTTACTTTCATTCCAATATCCACATGATCTTTTCCAACATTGTGAGGGGAAATAGACATTTTAATGCAGAATCTTATCCCTAAACTCATTCTTACTCTGTGTGCGTAGAAGATATTCAGAGAGCTTAAATAAGTAAGTATTATAACTGTAATGAGCTGAGAGTTAAGATTTAGTGCATAGCATGAATTACAAAAAAGGGATGTAAGTATTATGTTCTTTATATGTGGAAGTAGTGGAAAGCTTCTTATATAGTAAAGTGTATTACAGAAATAGATAGCTTTTTCCTTCAGATTCATAAGTTTTCCCACTAAGCAGATGAGTATAGTCGGATGGTTTTCACTTTGTTGAATTGATCTTTTTTAGTCTTTTTGTTTAGTAACTATTATAATAGTTCAGTTATGTTTCGTACTGATTATTGTGGATAGGGACCCTCACTGGGATTAGTTATTAATTTTGCAAGAACAAAAACATTATGAGAACAAACAGATGTGTTTGATCATTTTAAATATTTACAAGAAAGGTAAAGAACCTCTTTGCTTTTGACATTTATAGACAGTTCCTGGAACAGCAGTTTATGCAAATAGATCAGTGTAAGATTCCTCCAGTAGTTACCTAGTGGGGTCTAATTGAAAGCTCTCATAGGATTCCTCCTGTTTTCAGTTGATAATTTCCTCTTACAACAAAGTACATGTTTTTAATCCATTTTAAGTCATTGCTGGGTACAAAATGAGATTAGCCATCAATGATTCACACAAAGTGTCAACAGAAAAAACTAGCTGCTACTAGGCATTAGGAAGGTGTGAGAGTTTGAGAAGAAAAGCTTTTCTGGGAAGACTCGAGCTTTTTCTCTAGTACTCTCTGCTCTCAGCTATGCTGGGCAGTCCTGTAGTAATGCATCGGTTGTTACTTCCATTTCCTTCAACAGCTTGCCGCCATGCAAACAGTTAAGATAGCCAAGAGAAATATACCTCATGACATCATTCTCTGGTGGATATATTTAACTTAATTAGTTATGCTCAATTTTCTCCCTTTGTTCTATAATGTGTCCAAACTATGTTACAGGCTCCACTGAGGATCTATGAAGACTAAATAATGTACAGGCTTGTACATGGTATGTTCTGACTAGGGAGATAAAAAAAAATCTTATTTATTTCTCTTAACCAATTTGAAGGAACTTTAACCATGAGGAAGAAAGTGAGGAACAAATTTGATATAGAAATAAATGATTATTGATGTATTTTTAAACAAGTGAAATATACTGATTTGTCAGGTGAGTGCAGTATAAACATTGCTTCAGACTTGTAATTGTATGTTGGCTAAGAAGTGTAAATCTTTTTTTCTCCTGACTGTATAATATGTCTGGTGATTAATTTAGTATCCGTTATGACTGCAAGACATCAACTTTATGCACACTAAGTTCTTTCATCCTCAGGCCAAGAACCATTTTGCAGGCGTAATGCAAGAATGCCTACAGAGCTGTGTGGGTGTATATAAACTCTAACCTGAACATCTTGCAGTGTTCCCAAGTGGGAGGGTAATTTCGCCTCTTCATTGATTTTACTGCAGTCTCTTATGAGCAAGTGGTGCCATTTCCCTCAACCTGTGATGAATTGTGTGTGCCATACAATGTGGGCTGGTGCTCACCAGAGGATTAAGCAGGAGCAACAAACCTGCTTCACTTTCCTGCGACTTTTCATGAGTGACAGACACCTGCGTCATCTTGTACAGTCTTAACATTTTGATATATTAAAGCATTCTTCCGGTTCTTCTTCAAGAGACTGCCCAGGCTGAGAAAAATGCTTACATTGCAACAGGATCGTTTGAAAAAATATAGGTTACTTGTGCTGAAATCTTCAAAAGCAAATAAATTTTATGTGTAGTCTCAGCACTGTTAAATTACACTGTCTTTAAGTACCTGCAGTAACCATGGTATCTAAAAGTCCAGGATACTGCAGCAATTTTTTTTCTGTGCAGTGGTACATACTGTACTTAGATTTTAATGGAGCCGTATATACAGAATTTATATTTTCTCATAAAACTCCTCAAGATGAATGAAAAAAAAAGCGTGGGCTAAATGTTTGTGCTTTTCAGTGCTATTTCTGTTACAGAATCTTGCTGGCTTTCTTAATTGCTAATTTATGCAGTTTCTTTGTCTTCTAGAATGTCGGGTAGTGAAATCCACTTCTTATACCAAAATAGCTTCAGCTTCACGTAGGAGCACCACCAAGAGCCCGGGCCCATCTCGACGCAGCAAGTCTCCTGCCTCTACCAGCTCAGGTAAAGCAAGCAAGAAATGTTTCTTAATAATTTATAGCTAATCTCTCTGGCTACAGTTGGCAAAGTGCTTAAGATTCTGCATTTCTGGCAAAACATTGTATGCATAAAATAGCTGACAGTAAAAATATACCTGCTCTCTAAATTGCATCTGAGATGAAGTGTCTTCCCAATACAAAAGAACTCTTCTGTGTTTTATAAATTGTACTTTGGCAATATCATAGTTGTTTTCTTTTTTTTTTTTTTTTTCCCATTGTATCAGTATTATACCGGCACCTAAAGACTGACAAAAAGAGGAACTGTACTAGGAACTGCATAAACACCATGTAGAAAGTAGACTGAGCTGCACTGCATAGAATCTGCATTTACAAATTGTTGTTTCCACATTTTTTTTGTATTTTGATTATGAAGGAATTTCATATTGTTTATATATTAAACAGTATTAGAGTCTCCTTTGTCACATTGTTAGGGCTAAGTGTATGTATATATTTTTATTCTGTACTTTCAAACTGTTTTCAGTGCATCTTTAAGTTACTAGGAGGAAATTTTCTTTCATTAGAGATAAACATAAAAAATAGTTTAGAAAAAGAGTAGGTTCCTTGATGAGAGCATAAGCAATACATATATGTTAGAAAAACAAAGACATGTATGTGCAGAGGGCCCTCCTCAATTATCATTTTGTAAAGATTTGTACATCATAAAAAGAGAGGCAGAAAGTTGAGAAAAGCAGGGATATAGAGCAGGCAGAAAGCATTACTGGCAGCGTGTCCCTGACAAAAAGCTAAATAAGAGCACCTCTCAGGACAAAATGCTATCTAAAGAGGTGTATGTTTCTAATTAGAAAGTATGTGATTCCTCTTGCGTGGCTCTTGCTGCTTTTCAAAAAATCTGCCCATTCTTGCTACACAAAAGAAATGCATAGTTCAGTCATCATTACTTGCCCTTATCAAGATAATACACGTGGATAACCACATGGGTCAAAAGACACAAATACTATGACTAGATACAAATACTACATTGTAAAAATTTCAAAATTGCTTATTAAAGCTGACAAAAATCCTACATAATGGGATAACCTTGAGTTACCCTTAATTCTCTCCTATGTGCATCTACAGTACGGTACAGTCTTTAATGCATTCGGTTAACGTTATTTTTCGTCTCATCCAGCACAGGATAGCTGGTTGGAATTTATCATGTTTATACTGAATTAATGTACTGTCTTTGGGTCATTTCCTTATTGTTACAGAAGTGGATGTGTAAATGAGGCCAGAAAATGTAGACAGACTTCTGGTTTAAGCATTTAAATACTATCCTGAAGTACTGTTTCCCTTCTTTGACACAGAAGTTCTAGCGATAAGTAAACTAAATCAAACCTCACTTTGACGCACTCTGCATCTGATTTTCAGGAAAACTAAATGTTCATAAATGAAGTTAGTGGGACCGTTGCTCTGAATGGCCTGTTCATAATGGCATGAACAACAAATTTCCCCAAATTCATCTCGTTAGCTTCTGAAGTTGCTTGCGGAAATTGTTGTGTCAGATTTTCTTTTCTTTAATTTCTGTGTCTGTATTTCCCACCTGTAAGTTTGGAACAATACCATTTTATCAAAATGATTTGAAGATAAATTAAGTAATGTTTAGAAACCACTTCTGAAGAAAATCCTGCTGAAGGTCCTCACCCCTAGTGTGCAGAGCATTCTGTTTTCAGTGTTGCCTTGTGGTGGTGGTCCCCAACTGTTTGCAGGAGCAAGCGAAGAGTCCTGAGAGTCCTAGCCAGTGCTCAAGAGACCCGTTTACCTCCTCTTCTCGTCAGGTACCTGGGCGTCAAGGGCTCTTAGTGGCATTCCCAAGTGTCTGTGATGAGTTTCACCCTTTGGAGGTGCCTGTCTCCCTCCAATGCTTGTAAAAGCAGCATGATTGTGCTGTCTGAAAGTTCCACCTTTAGCTGGTAAAAAACACTTCAGGTAAGTGCTATCCTCATTGACCGCAGAATTAAAATATATATATATATATAGAAGGGCTCCAAGAGACATGATTAGGAATACTCTGCCCCAAAATATCCCACCCTCTGGCATTGTACAAAGGATGCTGAGACAGGTTCACATGCCTGAAGGTTTTTCAGCAAGATCCATGGCTGATGGGGTACATGAGGTCTAACAGAGAAAGTTACTTTGGGGAAAAAGTAAAAAAAGAGAGAAAAGGGAAAGAGAAGGCTCTCCCTTTTGGCCCACCAGGAAGACAGGACGAGAGGGCCCCAGAGGGGCATCGTCCTCTGGGTGTCCCCTGTGCAGCAGGTACCTCTCTGTTCCCTGCACCTTTCCCATCGTGACTGTAGAGGTTTGGTGAGGCCCCGCTCAGGCTGCCTGCTGCTTGTTCCCACTGGGGCAGCTGTGAGCACTGATCGGGGCACATGGTGGTCGACGCAGGTGCTGCACACTGGTCGGTTGTAAAGCTTTGTGCAGGCCTGGTGTTGGCTCCCTTCCTGCAGCCTAGACACTGCAACCAAGAGGTAGGAAAAGGGTGGGAGAAGAAGGGCTGGTTCTCTCGCTGGTGGCAATTGCTTCCCAAGAGAATGTGCTGCTGGGATTTGCGGGTGCAAGGCCCTGAGAGGAACAACAGGAAAACTGGATGCGAACCAGGGAAAAACAGTGCCTCAGAGGCTCTGGGACACACTGCCCTGGCCGCCCGGGGGAACGGATAGAGCTGCAACAGGCTGCAGGGTTGAGGAGAAACGACCCTCAGCAGTTCGAAAGGGTAAAGCACCAAAGCACTGTGCAGCACTGGGGCTCAGTGCCATGCGGGTTCAGATCTGTGCTCTGGCAAATTGAGGGAAGGGAAACGTGTCAACCTGGAAGAGAATGGAAGACACACTACTGACCCTTCCTTGGGCTATGCAATCTAAAATGAGCAAAAAAGCTGCATCTGTTTTTACACAATTTATTGACATTTTTAAGGGGGAAGTATGTCCTTCTGTAGGTGGTGTTCACCTTCTTCAATCTGTGCTTTTTCCTTTCCTTTTTCTTTAGTGCAGCATATTTTTAATATGTTTAGATTTTCCTGGTAGCCTCTCTGGCTTCTGAGGGCGGATGCATCCTATTTTTATATAAAAACACAGAACACTTTTTCTTAAAAGATACAGGCTGACTGGGAAGATCTGTGGTAAGGACAGACTTCTACGTTATTTTGTGTTTTGTTCAGTTTTTTATTTAACACAGAAATAAGACTGAAATCTCACTGCAGGAGGATTGCTTTCTGATTTTTACTAATGCATTTGAGGTTTTGTCCACTCCAAAATGCTTACAGCCTGAACAGACAAGAGCAACCAGGAGTAAAGCAGGGGAGCAAGAGCAGAGAAGGGTAGCATGACCTCCCAGGCAGGCAGTGCTTAAGTCTGGTTCCAAGTGCCATAGATAATCCTGCCTCTATTTAATTTTTCTGATGTATTCGCAAAGTCTGTAAAACTTTGATATTTTTTGTTGACATCAAGTATTATTCAGGAGAGGATAGCACAAAAGAGATGTAGAATTTCAGGGAAGCCACATATCAACCCATTGCCAGTGACTGAAAATTATAAATGTCTGAGGGCTATTCAGTATCTGTCAGCTTCTGTCCAGCTACCAATTAACATCACTGGTGACAGCCTTAGTGCAGGTGAAGAGCTAACAGATCTGACGAAAGCCATCCTTACTTCCTCATGGTCATTATTTTTAATCAAATCAAGAACAGCTTGAGACAGCTGGAATTGTTATACCTTCAGTCCCTTAAATTAAGAAAAGTTATTGCATGCAGGTGAACTCTTTTTAGCTTCTGAAATCCAAACTCTAATTTCCAGGACTGGCTCTTAAAGATAATAACTATTAAGTTTGAGCACCTCCTTCAGAACTATTTCCCTCTCATCTCTCTTTTCCTCTTCTTCCATTCAAACTATCTCCCAAAATATTTCAAATCCTTGAGATGTTATTTGTAACTGTGATTCAGATTTAGTGTTAAGAAGAGTTATTTAGGAGTCTTTCAGGAGTAACTGGAATAACATATATATTCTGTGTGACAAAGGGAATGTTTGTGAAGAATTTATAGAGTAGGTTGTAATATCTAGGGCTGTGTGTTTTTTACTTTTAAATTGCATCTGGGTGAAGAAATCAGGCAGCCACATTTCAAACTAAAACCTGACAGTCAACCCCTAAAAAAAATGTGCTCTAAGATATAGAAATGGATCTTACTGAAACTGTAGAGCAGATGCTTGTACTTTTCTCAGCTATTTCAGGAAGAAAAAGAAATACATACATTCCTTTGTAAAAAGATTTTTCCATTTAGTTTGCTCCTCCTTAGGCCTTTATCCTCTGACCAGAAACAACCCTTCTTCTGCCACCTGACTTTTGGATCTGAAAGCAAGGAATATGACATATAATATTATCTTCAGTATGGTCACATGCTTTTATTCACACTATTATATATACTCAGATGGCGGGGTTTTTTTAATAAATGTCCTGAAGCAAAACTTTTCCTGAACTGAGGAATACAAACCCATGGGAGTTGTGGAGTCATCCTGCAGTCCCAGGGATTTCCAAAACAGTTTTACTTTGATCCTGTGTTCTTTCTAGTTTTTTTATTTATATTGATGATATTTAGTACTTACCATTAAAAAATTGTTTTATCATTTCATAGCTTATAACAAAAAACAAGAATTAATAAGAGAAATATAGATGTTAACCCTCTTAAAGTGTTAAAAAGTTGACTACTAGATAGTGAAACAGCCTTGAAGTTGGTATTCCATTCCCGTAGGCTAATTTGAGAATCCTTGTCTTTCTAATTAGACAGAACAGTTCAAAAGAGAGATTTTTCACTAAGTCTTATGTAAATGTAGATATTATCTGGGTTATGCACTACATGAAATTAGCAGCCAAGTTCAAAGATACCACAAATATTCTGATAAAATGCAGAGAAAAAAATAACAGGATGCATTCACTCACCTTCTTATGTTCCAAAAAGTTACTGTTGGATTCTGAGGAACTGTGTTTTCGAGGAAGGATCTTGTCTTCTGAATCTCAGACACGTCTGCGATGCCTACAACATATCTACAGCCCTAGTCTGCTTTTCAGTGCCAGCTTCAGACTGCCGGTGGCATGTTAGTGGTCACCTCGTGGAGATCAGTACTGGCCAGGCAGATGAGGATCTACCTCCCCTCTTGGGTAGGTTTTAGAGTCTGTGCTGAGCACTCTGCTACTTGGGATGTATGTCAAGGCTATCGCAGTACTGGTGACTAGTTAAAAGTTTGCTTAGGTATCAGATGCTGCTGGGACAGGAGTGTAAACCTGACCCGAAACTGGTCCTATCTGCCAATATCTGATGAGGTTAAAGCTTTGTGTGGGTCTGTTAAGTTTTGCCTTCAGTGACAGAGAGACGTTCTTTTTATATCTGGATAACTTCCTAGCATAAACTCTAGCAAAGACTGAACATAAAAAAGACTGTTTAGCAGTAGTTAAAATGAATGCTGTACTGACTATCTGGAATATAGCTCAACTAATCGCACTAAAGAACCTAGAAAAGGCTTAAATGAGAAGAATAATGATACTGCTTTCTTAGTCATCGCTCTGGCCAAACCATCTTTCTTTTGCAATGAAGACAAAAATTAAGAGATGGCAT
Organism: Rhea pennata; assembly: GCF_028389875.1. NCBI lineage: Eukaryota > Metazoa > Chordata > Aves > Rheiformes > Rheidae > Rhea > Rhea pennata. Next base: position 190,448,266 of record NC_084663.1, read on the forward strand.
ATAGTTAAAATACAAATACAGAGGGAAAGAAAAGGCAAGGTATGTTTTGTTCCTCAGCTCCTGTGAAATTATGTAATCTTCCTTGCACAGAAATGTTATTCTGAAAAGGAAAGTGACAAACTACAAGAGTTACTGGGACAAGGTCAGGGATCTTGCATCACTGTTTTATAATTAGTGTTGCTGGACATTACTTACACACATTGTGACTTCTGTAAATTATCCTTTAATTTAGACTACCTCTTCTCCTAGTCTTCAGTAAGTTGTGGTTGAACAAAAGCCTGCACCATTCCCTTCTCCTGGTCTCTTCTCTCCTATTTTATAAATACTTTTTTTTGTGTTTGGCAAACCACTTCTGTAAACACACAGTGTCATCCCAACATGTACACAGAGTACAAGATGGTCACACATCAGACAGGTTTTATAAAGAGAGTGTGATTTTGGTACGACACACTGGCATTGGCAGCTTCTCAGACTGGCACTTGACACTATAATTCAACTTTTCTCACTTTTGTTTTTATTACATAATAAAATGATACACTATCAAAATCATTTATTTGCTGGAATGTAGTCAAGGTCTTTTTATTTACAACATTTTCACTAGTTTATAAACATCATATGAAATCTATTTTCCATGTATCTCATTAGATGGTGGTATCCAGCTTTAGTGCTCTGTTTTGTGCTCTACCTTCATTTGTGTGACAGGTGCTGCAAAAACAAACAAAAAAGACAGGTTCTTATCCTGTTATGCTTCCAGACTCAGCAAGAGATGACAGTAAGCAAAGGATTTCATAGCTAAGAATGTGCATACATATGCTCAGTCTAGCCACAATAATTTTCTTATTGTTTTAGCTTTTTAATACATATTTCATCTGTGAAATTTTGAACAGATAAATCTTTTCCATGAGACAATGGAAGAGTGCTGTGTGTTAAGCTGAAGTCATTGGTCCCTGCCCTTCTATGAATAAAACGCGACAAGGAACCTCTTGTCTCTCAATAAGATGATTAATCGCAACAGTGATTTACTAATTTCATATGTCTTTATCTGCATCAAGGTTCTCTCTAGGAAATGTGCTGCATTGGTCAGTGAGACATGCATTGCAGGTAGTGGACAAGAGTGCAGCTACAAACTACAATGCATTCCACCAAGAAAGGGAAGTTTTAGTCAGCTTAGACTGTTTTATGGTACTTTATCAGAAGCTTATTATTATTATATATTAAAGATTAAAGATGTTATTGACATATTATTAGCCATATTATCCAGTCTTGAGCTGCATATGTTTGAATGGGATCATGGACATAATTGGAGTTCAGGAAGATGGTCCAAATCAGTCTAGTCTCTTGTTGCACCATAGCACCTAACACCAGCTCTATTTGCAAATTCAGTGTAAAGATTTTCAAGAAACTAGGGCTGGAGATGACCAACAAGCCATCAACAGGCCAAAAGGAGGAGCCTTGCAATGGACTGGGGATTTGTTAGGAATTATTTCTTCTCTATTGTGATCTCTCAGATCCTGTTCAGGTTGATTCTAATGCTGACCCTGTATGAACTTTGGTCATCAGAGTTTATTTACTAGAGTTCTGGGACTGGTATAAAATCCACCAAAATTAATAGGTTGGGAGAATTTCAATGATTCTTTCAATCGCCAGCATATCCTAATCCAATAGACACCGGGGGCTGGATTAATCTCACTTAACTTTAAAAGTATACAAGGCAGAACAGTGGACAGTTCTAGTACTCAGTTTGTCAGATCCATTTTAGATGGTTGCTTGCAGATGATATAATTCACTCTTACAGTACCTATTCATTGATTAAAGTAAGATCTAGAAAACTAGTTTAGAAGTAGAAGCCTACGTAATAGAAACCTAAAGATCAGTAAAGTGAATCCCATGCCCAAATTCGAGTTGTCATCTCTTTTTTTATATGAGAGTTTCCTAAGTAGCCCTCCATTGGAAGTCCTTCTGTACTCACAAATATCCTGGTATGAGCATTTAGGTACCGAGCTCCTTCTTGCTTCAGGGCAAACTCCACTTAAATCTCTAGAAGGCCATGATCCATTAACTGTGCTCTGATTTCACATGTTACAGATGGCCACCACTAACACAACATCTATAAAAATTGTCACTTAAAAAAAAATGATGCTGGTGAGAGTCCTGGGACTTGACTTGACCACTCTGGGCTCTCTAATAGTGCAAATGAGTAATTTGGGAGGTTTGTTATATATACTTTTTATATACTTAACATTGGAATAGTAATTCTAAGCCAAACTAATTTATGAGGAAGGAGTCAGTCTCTGAGGAACAGTATCTGGTACCTTGTATTATGAGGTTTATTAAAATGTAGTTGTTAATCTTAAATTTTCGCCTAGTAATAACAAGATCTAAGACAATCTGCTTGATTTAAAGGGAAGACAGACCACTAGACTTACAGTGAACAGTCTTGAGTAGCAGCTTCATGTGAATAGTAGTATTTTATTATTAGTTTTTAAATGATGCCATATTTGTTTATAAGGAGGCTTTCAAGACTTTATATGTTTGAGACTCCAGAAAGCTCATTCTTAATGTTCTCCTGTATACCTTTTCCTAAATGTTTTCAAAAGTATTGATAACAAATTTGGGATTACTTACAGATCATACTATGGGTCACACCTTGGGAGTCCTTTTGCAGTATGAACTTCAGTGAGTGTGTCCATATGCATGTACTCTCCCCCAACACTTAGTACATTTGAATCAGTGATGATATGTACAAGCTGTTGTCCTCTGTACAAAGTGAATTTTAAGCTTAGCTGAATGAAATGGTTCTATATAAAAGCAACATATTTAAATGCAGTTACTGTTTCTTCTTGTTCCTATGGTTATACAAAGATATTGCACCTTTACCTTAAACAATGCCTTTCATAAAGTGATGTGGAGATCTCATGAGTTGTAGCACCTAATCACTGGTGAGGGATCATTATTTATTATGCAGTGTAATGTGTTTTATTGATCTGTGTAGTGTAGTAGGTGTACGTGTTTATTTGTCATAGTGTGTGGGCCCAGTATCATTAGCCAGTGAGATTAATATATTATGTTAAAAGTAAGAAAAATCTATTAAAAATGCCCACTGTATTATCCAAAGAGTTCGGCATTTGCTAGATTGCCAGTCAGCCAGGGTTTTACAAGAGTTATTGTCATTTTGATTTTCAGATGAGTCATTTGGTATATTGCCCCCAAAGGCACCTCATTATGATTCAGTGCACAGTATATAACATTGCTTAGGCTTTCGGGGCTCCATGCAATGCGAGTGGGGGTTGCAGTTGCTCAGCACTCTGAAGCAGCAGCTTTATGCTTAATTGACACCTTTGATGTAGCCCTAAGACAGCACCTGCACCTCCCACTGCTGCTCTGAAGACGTCAGGCTTACGCAGAAAAGGCTTCTGCTTATGAATCCTGCATCGCATTCAGCTCACTCTGTGAACAGCCCTAGCTATCCTTAACTAATCCCACTGCTTCTCATTTCTGCTACAGCTTGGCTTAGTACAGAGCAGGAATTTTGCTGCTTGCTATTATCAGGTTAAACACTAAGATTTTGTCCATGTTAGAACTCATAGAAGGTAAGTCAAATACTTTGTTGATATCCTAGTATGTAAATATTCTCCTAAGGTGCAGAATTTGGGAATCTAATGGTTGATTCTTTTTGTGCTGATGCTGACAGATATGGACTGTGATATGACAGTTGCTTGTTTAAAGAATATTTACATATATATGTGATACACGCTTTGTAGTATTTCTTTCAGTGCTTTAGTGTGAACATTGATAGCCTCTTTTGTGATTACTTTGTAGTAGAATTCTGTCCTCTGCTGGTGTTGTTTTGTTAATTTAATGGATAATGTCACATACATGCAAATGATGCTTCTAAAATGAGAAACACTGACATATTTGAATGAGCTTATCTATTTGAGAAAAGTGATGGCTTGCTGTAACTCAGACTTGAGATGTTACATCCAGTTCATCTGCATCCAGAAAGGTCTTTTGAGTTAAGTCTGAGGTGATGTTTGGGTCAGATAGTAATGCAAAAATCTCTTCGAATGAGTGAGTGAGTGACAGCAATTAGCTGATTTGTTCTTGCAAGCAATACAGCTTTTTATCTTTGGTGGGTAGCACTTGAAGCCAAAACTAAATGGAAGGAAAAGCATTAAATACAGCAAATGTCTGTTAAAGATAAGCACAAAGCACCTTGATCTGCATCACTTTGAAGCGTAGGAACAATACAGTTTAAGAAGACATAATAGTGTTCCTCTGTCATTGACTAGGCAGTCTCTTCAGATTCATTATTTGCTTAGATTCTCTATAAAAACTTCCTTTATGAAAATTCCAAACTCTGAGGAAACAGTTCTTTTGTGAATTACCTTAATTAATGTTTAAAACATGAAAAAAGCGAATGAATCTGTTAAAAAAAAAGAAGAAGAAGAAATGAGATATGTTGATTTAATCATTTCTTTGGTTTTAATAATGCCTTGTATTTATTTTCTCAATTGTTTGTCCTCTTAGTGAATGGAACCCCTGGTAGCCAGCTTTCTACTCCCCGCTCTGGGAAGTCTCCAAGCCCATCTCCTACCAGCCCAGGAAGTCTACGGAAACAGAGGGTAAGGAAACTGATTTCTGAGGGTGGCTGAGTAGGATCTGACATAGCCATTATCAGATAGCCTTCTCCCTAGTTATTCCTTGTGTATAGAATTACAGGGTGGAAGAGCTTGGATACGATCCTTGTTGTGTTTGTTTCACATTCTTAAGTGGAATGCAACTGTCCTATGTCCTTCAAAATGTTAAATATGCTGAGAATTGGTTTATCCTTGAGAAAAAAAAAGGGGGGTGTGTTTTCCCCCTTTTTTCAAAACTTTTTTTTTTATTTTAGTTTTCCAAGCATTTCACAACTGAAGAAAATATTGATGTTGTCAAATTTTTTTTTCTTAATGTGCCATAGACATTATATCATTTGCAAAACCTACTACAGCTCTGATTTTGAAACAAAGTGAAAGAATGCTCTGAGGAATTTAGCTGTGATATCATTGCCTGGAACAGTAAAGATATTATCAGTAGCAAAGCAATAGGAGACTCTTCCGGCACCTTGCTGGACCAGAGTTGTTAATAGCTGTAGGTTCCCAGTACCGTCATATATAGAGAATCGATAGTGTACCTAATCATCTAGAATGATGGTTAATACCTAGGTTACTGCTGTAACATATAATAGAATATTGCTGGTTCAACCAAAAAGGCTGTATACAGTGATTTAAATAATGGGAGCTATTCAAAAGCAGCAGGACGCACAGTTATTTATCTTCTCTTCTAACATTTTCCAAATCTTGATCAGTTGTTCTCAATGAAGCTTCCCTAAGGCAGTGCTCTGTATCCCAGACTTCTGTTTACAAGCACAGCTGGAACACATTTTTTTTTGCATTTTTAGTTTTTAAATAAAGACATAATTTGTGTCTCTCAGAGTAAGATATTATACACAGAATTGACAGTGGTTGACTTCAGCAGCTGGTGCAGTCCTGATGCCCCAGATAACCAGACCAGGGATAGCTGGAACACGGCATGACTACCTTCTTGCCTGTGTATCCTTCTTTCTTTCTCTTGGATACTGAGGAGCAGAGGAATTGTTCTTGCCCAAGCCTTATCCCAAGCTGGAATGCTGCTGGGGGATTCTGTCATGACTTGCTTATAGATTTAGAAGCTGAGTTGGAAATACTCTGTGATCTGTGCTGTAAGATCAGCCACTGAGCGTCAGCTTGAAGCCTCGGGATAGTCATGTTTATCATTGTTTGGTACACAGTAAAGATGAAAGCTTCAGTTGGGTAAGTTGGTAAAATCTTTTTGAATGCAATGTCTTCCTCACCTGTTTGCTCTTACTCTCAAGGCTTATGAATGAATCATTAATAAGTCATTGAAGAGGGAAGAAAGAGTCTTCCAAATGAATTATACATTGATGATGTAAGGGTGCTTGTTAAGATGTATGATAGCAGTATATCGTAGATTCTCTTTTGTTTTAGGGCTTTTTCTTTTCACTGGTAACTCTTTAAAGCTTCCTTCCCCACTGCTGATGCTTCTATCCCCACAATGAATAAATGTTTTTCTGTTACCCTTTGTGGATGGATGAATGGGAACCATGTGGTCAGCACCATTACACGCAAGGTGTGTTTTTTCACAAGGTTTCCTAAATATGAAGTGGCAGGCAAATGGGTCTCTTCTAATCAGGTTCCCTGTGTGGAAATATAACAGGATCACTAAAGGGCAGTCTTACAGATGTAAAGGGCTGTGCAGTGGTGATATAACCACATTGCTAAGTGTGTAGAAAATAAGTTCTGAAATAAATTACTGGAGAGATAAGACATTGCATAAGAGCTGAATTTTGCTCTCAGATATTTATATCAAGTCCCATTGACCTCAGTAGGGGACATGGCATGCTTGTCTGGGACTAGAATTAACCCAAATGTCACACAGAGGAAGACAGCCAATCACATTGTTAAAGACAATGATGCCTTCTATTTTGAGGGTGTATTGTAGACAAAATATATTTGTATATGTGGAAACAAAAGAATGTATATGTTAATATATATTCATGTAAAAAATACATTTAAACAATATTATTTAGGTTGCAAAATCCACTGCTCAGAAGTTAAAGAATGGAAACTTTACAATTGCCCTGAGAATTTAATTCAGGTCCTTTCATGTTTAACTTGTGAAGAGAATGAGCAAAACCATGTGACTGTGTCGTTAAAGGTCATAATGTATATTCATATGACTAAGTCTGTGGTATGAAGAACCATAAAGCAGTGCTTACTAATCTTAAATTTCTTGTGTTGGCAGTCTAAATAATGCATTATTTTGCTTTAGTGCCATCTTTTGTACATACTTATTTAATATTTATTTAGAGAACAAGTTATTTTATGTACCATAGTGTCGTAAATCAAGTATGAACCCAGAGCATTTTGTATTGTCTTCAGCCACTTGAACTGTAGGGCTGATTAGCCAGCCACAGGAGAAAGTTTGTTCCCTAGGAGATTACTGAAGAACACTGAAGTGTTGGCATCATGCGATGGGTATACGGGAGAGAAGAGAAGACTGATTTGACTGTCCCTCTTGTCCCCATCTTGAGATGGGAGGTATTCCTGCCCATGCCCAAGAGAAGAGCGTTGGCAGCCAGATCCATGTCCTGAAGTTGGGGTGCATGATTGGGTTTCCGACTGGTGTTTTTCCTTGGAGTTTGGACAGCTAGTACTCCAGAACTGAAATAAGACGCTGAGTCCTGAGAATGCCAGCTCAGCTCTGTAATTAGTTATTTTTCTGGCCCTTTGTCCACCTTATTATAATTAGTGTCTATCCGCTGTCATGCCCACCAGGTAAACGGGATGCCATTGGTATGTGCTGGATCTGGAAGACTAGAATCAAATCAAGCATTGAATCAGGTGTTGAATCAAGCATAGCCTGATTCACCTTGATGCAGCTAATAGATCAGCTCTTCAGTGACCCCATTTGAGTGTTATGAGGGAGTTGTGGGCTTGGTGCTTAAAATGCTCAGGGATGTGGGCAGGCTGTCCACATTTTTCCCAAGAAAATGTGGTCCTCTCACCTGTCCACAGGTGAGAGGAAGTCATGGATTTGAATTCAGTGGCACAAAAACAAGGAACTTCTTTCATAAGCTGAGGGATTTCTCCCTGTGAGTAGTAAAGACCTGAAAAAATAATAGAGATGGTAGAATTTTCCAAAGAAAAAATTCCTTCTAATCATGAAATGTATTAGGCAACTTAAATATAGGGGTTGCTGCCCTTACTTACTTAATCATACATCATTTCTAAAAAAAATTACATTCTGGCCTTTGACAAAAGGCTTTCCATTGACCTCAATAAGATCGGGAATGCTACTGTGATGCATATACTATAATCATGAAAATACTACTGTAACCCTACAGATACAGTTCTAAGCCCTTCTCATCCTTTCTCACATGCCTGGATTGTATCTAGAAATTGGAGTTATATATTAATGATCTCAGGCAAAATTTAGCCTATATTTGAGGAAGGTAAGATTTAGCAGTATAAATAGTAGTCCAGATGAATTTCATAGGTATAATACAGGCATTTGAAAGTAAACTAGGAATCATTTGATCTTTCGGCTTCCTAATGTTTAAACTTGTAGCTTTTGTACTATAATTATGTTTTCTTATAGTTACGTTTTCTTATATTCCATATTTTGAGGAGCTTCTGTAATAGTTCTGAATTTGTTTTTCCACTCTTTTGTAATCAGTGTCATTACTTCAGTTAAAGTTTACTGACTGCCGTTATTTTAAATATATTTTTTCTGTTTCACTGTAAACTACAGTCAATGGAATAACAAAAAATTAACTTTAAGCTACCTCTTGACTAATCAGACAGAAAAATTTAATTCAATATATGTAAGGAGTTTTTGAGTAACATATAGCCGAAATATTTATTTATAGTTTTTTTCCCTTTTTATTGATTCATGCAAAATAATAAATGGATTTTCCTCATATTTTTCTAAACAAGACTCTTAAGCTAATTAGAGACAAGGAAATTTCTATCAGAAAGGAAAATTTTCAGAATAGTATCAAGTGTTTAAGTGTGTAAAAGAATAGAGAATGTGATGTTGAGATCTTGTGCATGATTTTACTTTAGACCAACATGCAGATATAAAAGTAACACAAAATTACTGTCAAGATTTTAAAATTCAGTTCTCACAAATATCTTCTTTGTAAGTTCTGGATGCATATCTTTTTTAACAATTAACTAGTTACTATTCAAAATGAGATAGGCTTATGTATTGAAAAGTCTTCTTTTGTCTAAATTGTTCACACAGAAATTTATTTAAATTTATTGATTTTCAGAAGTGTAGGCCAGATTAACATGACCATTAATATAAGTATACATGCCTGTTAGCAATTTATGTGCAGAAAGAGCAATTCAAGGAATTAAAATCCCCTTTATATCATACCTGCAAGTAAAACCTAAACCTGCACAGCTTATTTAGACCTTTGTAAATCTGATGTTTTGACACTAATTTGAAGCAGTTTTTGTTTCAAAGCATAGCTTTCAGGTCTTCTTGTTTGTTTATCTGCTCATTTTCTCTCAGTTATCTTCCTGTGGTTTAAAAAATGCACAAAACTCGAAACCGAAAAGTTAGACCAATGCCAGTTCCATTAGTCTTCCCATTTTCGTATGTTCTTGTATTTTTGCAGAACTTTACAATGTTTTGTCTTGTATATGTTTTGGTGTATTTTGTAAATATGCCTTAAACTTAAAGGATCCCCAGAAACAGCTTAAAGGTATAAAAGCTGCTTCAAAGAGGTGTGCTAGGGAGGGGGAAAGGACTGCAAAGCCACTGGACCGATCAGCACCTCTCTAAACCAGCCTCTTGGCTTAATTCACCTTGCAAAGCCAATACTCCATCCTCTGCTGTTTCTTGGGGAACTTTTTCGTTCTTTGCTGCCGTGTCCCTCGGAGAAGGCTCTTGCACTGTGCGGGCTGAGCGGGGCAGCGCAGCATCCTCAAACACCGCTGGCATTTGCAGGTTATCCCGTCAGGCAGAGGGTGCTTACAGTGGGTGCTGAGACGCTGAAGTGAGTTGGTACACTCAGATTCTGTCTTTCTGTCAGGAGCTGGTTGCTTGGCTACCATCGGAAAAAAAAGCCAGTGACTAGGGCTTTTTACATGCTGTCTTTTTACCAAAAAAAAAAAAAAAAAAAAGTAGAAAAGACATAGCATTGTCAGGTCATGCAATATATGTAATGGCAGTATTCAGTGCCAGCATTCTGGGTTGCTGGATCCATACTCTATGACTGGGGGTGGCAAGTATTGATGACCTTATAATGTAAGGTAAGCATTTGCTTTCCTGCTACTGTTTGTGAAACAAAAGGGATATATAGTCTGTTTTGGAAAAAGGAAAGGATTAAACTGGTATTGCCAAGTTTCCAGGCAGTTAGGAGACTCTCCAGAAAAGCTAAACATTGTTTAATAGGAAAGTAACAGTGTTTAATAGGAAAGAATCAAAGAAGAAAATAATTGCTATTTAAAATATTTTGTACTTTCAAACTCTAGATTTATTTACTAGCCATGTGTTTATTGATTAAAAATTAATTATATGAAATTACTGAATATATACAACATGTGTATTTTTTGTTTAAATATATCTTCTGGTCCACAGTAACAAAAGATTGTAAGACAGTTGCAGTGCAACAAGTCAAACACAATAAACGAATCTATACTGCACTTCATCTTACAGGACCTGTATCGCCCACTCTCTTCGGATGATTTGGATTCAGTAGGAGACTCAGTGTAAAAGAGAAAATGGAACAGTGTTTATGGTTTGTGATTTGGTGAAGGTTTAACTTTTTAAAAGAGAATAGCTGCTAATTTACAGTAACAGTGAATCACACAAAAGAGTTTTGCATATTTAATATATAAAACATGGGGCCAAATTAATTCTAGAGCGTGGGGGCATTCTTGGCTTTACCACTGCTTTTAAATGCAAGGATTTGTAATGAATGAGCCATTGAACATGTCCATCAAATACAAAACAGCATTGTGCACACTTTAACAGATGAAGGTTGGATAAGGTGAATATAACGCACAGATCCATAGTGGGCACATTTATGAATAGAACTCTTTTTATCATCTAAAGTACTGATTATATGTTCTGTTTTTAACATATGTACCTTTGTTCGTTTTGATATGAACACTTAATGAATGCTTTGCTTTACCAATGAAGAGGTAAAACTGCAGAAAAGAAAAAGCCTACCATATTAAACTGATTTTACCATGCTGCCTGATCCCGATACACACGTCTCGATCTCTCAAATCTCATTCTTTTCAGTGTTTAAGCTGTTTATCCAAACAAAAAGAAAAGGAAGAAATCGTGTGTCTGAACAGAAAGTAAATGCTTTCAAATGTTAAAGTTATCTTTACTGTGTTACAATTTGATGACAGAAGAGTATTCACAGGCAACATGAATGATTTACCTTGCAAGAGCTGTTAATATGGTCACACTAGTGTTGCATGGATAAGTAAATATGGAGAAAAACATCTTAAACAGGAAATATGTGGGCCTGCTGTCTAGCAGCATACACACAAGCTGACACGCATTGATGACACCTTTTGCTGAAACACATTTGGCCTGAGAAACTAGTATTTTTTTCACTTATGTTAAGGAAAGGAATGTTTTTTTTTTTTTTGTTTGGTGTAATAAGACATTTTATGCCATTTCTAAATCAATCTTTTTAAAATGAAAGCATATGGAAATGATGGAACTGTGAATCATCCTCCTATTGACCTATTTTCTCTGTTTTCATAATTTCTAGAGATGGTCATTTTATACAGTATGAATATGCAAAACTCCTTTAGTGTTAAGTAGATCATGCATTATAACCAGTTGCTTAACAAATATCTACTAATTCTATTTGTTTTCTGCTGCTTTATTGTGCAAATCTTAGTCAACTACTATAATTTACATAATAGCAATGTTTCCAGGTATATGTTGCAAACTGATTTAGTATTTATCTGTTGTGTTTAAGGCCATAGTATAGCGATCACACACTTCTACTGTCTTATACATTTCCTTTCAGTATCTCAAAAAATAATGATTTAAAATTAGAAATCAGTGTGATTCTGACCTTCAAAAAAATCTGTAGAGAAGATATTAGTAGTGCTTTAATATATGTTGAGATCAGGAAATTTTGCATAGTAAGAAGAAAATGTTTAGCTACTGCATGCCGACTTTTAAATGTACTGAAATAATACACTTACATTGATTTGTCCATAATAAAAGTCCACAGCTAAAAAATGTTGGCATGTGATATTAAGGCTTCACTGTATTATTAGCATTTTTTTCTGGAGGATATTTACAAAAATAAAAGGGCAGCAGAATACAAAACTTACCTTCTCTGTTTCTGTTACTTGGTTCTAATGTCACCTGGAGAAAAAGTCATTGATCTGGCAGGTTTGCTGAAGCAGTTAGGTCATTCCGTTTTAAAATGCATGTTTTGCTACTCCTGCTTCAAGACTTCAGATTTAAAACTGTTTCCAGCAATGTGAACAGTCCCCCGCCACCCACTCCCGATTCAAAGGCTGTCCTGTTCTACTGGAAAGGTTCACAGCTGTGAAGTTACTTGCATTTCTGCCTCTTAGGAGAGCACGGCTTTGTAAAATACATTCCTCAATCCCAAGAAATGCGTATTAGGTAAAGGTGCGCTGGGATCAGTTTCCAAATATTCAGAGAACTCCTCCACACTGGGAAAAAAAAAAAAAAAAAAAAAAAAAAGATAATTACTGACTTCTGGAGGATTGCTTTTGTCTATAAAGAAAGTAAATTTCAGGAATTTTGTTTTCCCTCCCTTCTTCCTTACAGACCGCTGCTGCTTAAAGCAGTTTATTGTGTGTGTTTGTTCTGCACAGAGAGCACAGCTTGCCAGCAAACGTGAATTCCATGGCTTTGCTTAGCTGTGGAAAAGAAAAATGGACCTTATATCAGTAATTGTTATCGCAGCAAGTTTTCCATCAAAACTGTTTCAAAGAGTACGCTAGTTCATAACATTTAATCATTTCAACATATGACTTGTATTAAGGGGCTATTTGGGGGCAATATGTATCATTAATATTTCATTTAAGGAGTGAAGGTCCCTTAGAGATCGAAAAGGTACACTGTTTATAGACTTCGAGATCCCTCCTGTGTGGGATGTAATTCCCATTATACATGAGCAGAAATGATATGTTTCTTTTGAGCAAGAACAGAAGCTTTCAGTCGATTGGTGAAACTGAAATTGTGTTTCTGGATACTGTAGTTCTGCTTGCAGCAGCGCAGGGTTTAGTTTGTCGCTAGATTTCATCAACTTCATTAAATAACAGAATCGCTTAAGCAACTTTATAGTGCTTGACCCTCTTATAGTTCTCTTTATGCTGCATTATTTGTGCCTACTATATGGTGATTATGATGTAGCTAAAGACTCTTGTGTAGATCGTGAATGCTTTGCTTCTCCTTGAGCTTTATGGATACTTGTGATTATTTCCCTAATGCTTTATGCGACTTTCTGTTATTTTTCTCTCTTTTTTTTTTTTTATGCAACAAACGGTTCACATGTGAAGCACAGAATTCCTGTGTGTGCATGTGTACGTTTATACGCACATGCACACACACGCACGCACACAGATAGGTACAGATCAGTGGTTTTGAAATCCATGCACATGATGTCACATCTGTGGCTTCTTTAAATGAATCTGGGGGCAAAATGTATTCTGGGAAGCCGTTCATGTGGCGGGGTTTGCCATAGCTCTGTCAGAGTGACCGGAGCTGTGACACTCTGTATTTGCTGAGCAACTCCCCTTCGGGATTACATTCAATATTAAGAAATCTCCTGTACAAATGAGGGCTTAGTTCTGCTCCATGTAAGTGGCAAAACCATGCTTGACTTCAAGGCGGGAAGGATAGGGCCTTATGCATGGAAGTACACGTACACAGGCTGAACATTAATCATCGAGTCCGAACGATATCCTTTTGACGTGTGTCTCCTGGGAAGTGCACTGTTCTGCAGCGCAATTGTCGAGTCAGCAAATATTAGAAAGTTTTTCAGTAGGAATCTGTTGTAAAGTCTTTAACAGTCAGACTGTAATGTGAAAATTGCTTTTCAATTTGTAAAATAATTCAGGGACAACACGTTACTTTTAACTTTTTGCCTTTTAAATCATTTTCACAGGGCCTATATGGCTGCAAAATTAAAATTCGGCAGTATTAATATAAATATTCATCTGTCATTGTAAATATATATGTGTATTGTAAGAAAGGTTACGTAATGTTAAACAGCCTTGAAGGACACGAGTTGATATTGGTTTGTTTAAAAATTGAAATAAATTATAGTATTTGTTTTTACAGTTTCATGTTTCACACTATGATGTGAACTTTATATAGTGCAGTATGTTACAGAAAATGTCCTCCAACTCTAAATGTTAAAATGAATTAACTATTATAGAAAAGAGTCTTTAATGAACCTGTTTTGTCAAAAAATAAGTTGAAAATTGAGCAAATATAAAATCTGTAAGGTGCTAAATAACCTCATCACTTGAAAAATACTGAGATTAATGTCATCAATGCTTTTCCTTGTATCCAGTTAATAGTATACAACCAAACAGAAGATTATCCTTAATCTAATTTTAACATTCAGTTTATCTGTTAGTGATGGGATGATATCTTGTAACTGTGAGTGATCAGTAAAAAAAAAAAAAAAATCCTACTTCATGCAGCCAGCAATAGCTTGACATGTAGATAAAAGTCAGCGAGCGGTCATCACACGCGTTCAAAAGGGGTGAGATAGCTCACAGGAAACCCCTCCGTTCAGAAAGCCGTGCTTTCGGAGCAGAACAGGGGCTCCGCCGAGCTACGTTTGCTGTAGTAACACTTTTTACTTGGCTTATTTTGCCTATTTCACCTTGCACCTGAGTTTTGAGAATTGCGGAGTGCCCTTGACTCCCCATTGAAGTCACTGGATGTGTAGATACATGTATCGTGTATGCACAGTTTATAGAGGGGTTAAAAACACGTGCAATGCACACACCCGTATTTGCATTTTAGTGTCTGTATTTGTGCATGTTGATTATATTCAAATTTGCTTACATTAATCCTCAGCAGTGAAATATGAAAAAAAAATATACTGTATTCAGTGTGTACTTGTTGTCTGATGTTATATGAGGTAATTAGTTTGTGGTTTGCCCTGCAATACAGTGTTTTGGGATTTAAACTCTAGTGAAAGAGGAGCTAACAATGTTTCTGCTAAGGCCTCTTCATTTTGTTAGTTGCACTATGATATTGTAAATATTGGCACATTTACAACATAAGGTAAAGATTTTACAAAGTTCTGCATACAATTATTTTTTTTAAACAAAAGTGCTTGGATATTTGCTTTTTCAAATATACCATTTTTGTATTAATGTGATGCAGCAGACCAAAAAGAAAGCTGTTGATTTATCAGCAAAAAATGTAAAACTTGCAAAAATAAATGCCGATGAATGTTTTATTTCATATAATCAGCTGAAGAAAATCACCTTCATTTTTGTGCCATTGTTTCATCATACTATGTTGTACTTGTGTTTCATATTTGACCATGTCATCCTGGTTGCAGTTTGTTGTTTCGCTAGATTTAACATTACCGTAGATTATTGTAAGCGGTGTAATAAATATATTTAAAAAATACACACTGTTCAGTGAGTTTATTTTGGAAATGTGAATAACAGGCTTAAAAAAACCACTTGTGGTTGGTATTGCGTGTTCATTTTGGATCAGCATTGTGCATCTAACAGTTCACTTAGTGTCAGCATATGGGATTCATGCGTCCAAACGGGTTCCTCTATATAGTAGATGCATTCAGTACCTTTTTAAATAATAAACTCTGGGCTCTAGTCTGTAAATGTAAAAAGTCCTTCAAGGAAGAATTTTGTTTCTGATGGGTCCTTTAGAGGCAGTAAATATACCTGCCGTGAACTGGTTATGGGTAAGTTTGTGTGCACACGACGGGATAGATTGGAAGTATGAAGTGAGGAATCAGTATGCTGCACCCAAAGCGACGTACCAACTCCCTGCTGAGAGCGGAGCTTCAGCAGCACTCCTCCTAAGGCAATCGTTACAGCAGTATGCCTGCAAAAAGCTAAGAGGACTGAGACGTGCCTACTCTGTTTCAAAATAAGTACCTGGTTTCCTTGATTTGTCTTTCTGCTCCTTAAAAATATGTATCTATTTCCAACTTTTATTTGGTGGGGGGCAGGGGAAGAGAGACGATACGATTTATGACACTCCATCTCCTGCTGCTGTGCTGCCTCAGATCATGTTCAAACACTCTCTTGAAGAGATCCACGGGGCTGACATAAATGCTAGTTTTGAAGCTCTGTTGGTTATAAGTAACTAGGTCTGCCTAAAAAAGACATGCAGACGCGGAAGGAAACAGCATTATAGGAATGAGAGGTAGAAACAAAACAATTGAGGTTTGTGTCTCTACCCAGTAACAGCTAAGAATATCAGGAAAGCTTTTAAAATTCACTTCAAATAGATAAAAAATAAAAGTCATGATTGTGCTGAGTTCTTAATGAGATGGAAGAAATAGGAACTCCTTTGACTGCCATTGTATTTCCATTTCATTGCTGAGTGGAAAATTTCACCTGCGTATAACTTTAGAAAAGGAAAACAGAAACCTTCAGGGGGCACTGCTGCACATGTAACTTTTTATGCTAACCACAGGATGGATACAGTAACGATAGGTCAACTTCCGATATCATGAATCTGATACATTTAAGTTTTTAGGACCATCAATCTTTTCTCAAGGATGCCAAAGGTTGAGCGAGCCTGGAGCCTGAGTTATAGCTCAGCTTTGGAAGTAGCAGGGGTTAGGTTTAAGTTTACTGTTAAATAGTGTATGGGAAAGTATTTTGATCTTTCAGAATTGCCTTTTTGCACAAACCGGCTGAGTACCTAAGCAGTCGATGCTGCAGCTTAATGAGAGGGTCCGAGCAGGACAAAGCGCTTCAGTTTGAAAACTCAGCTGTGGTTTCCTGCAGCCTCTCCCGTTTGCCCCTCTGTCCCTCAAGAAGGAAAACAGCACGCGCTCCTAAATGACGTACGCCCAAGTATCCCTTGTCTTGTTGGAACTTAGCTTTTCTCCGTGCTGCGCAAATCCTGCATTGCCTACATGGAAACTGTCTCATTTCCCCCTGTAGGGTCTCTTTTAAATGAAGTGTCTTAAAAATGCAGTGTGGGATGTAGAACTGCGGACAAGTAGCAAGCTTGCATACATTTTCCAGATGAAGGCAGTTTATAAATAAATGTGGATCTTACATGTCAGTTTAGTGTAGTGTCTGAATTTGAAGAGAAAACAACTGCATCATTTCTCTTTCTGTATGCTGGATTTCATTGCCTTCTATGCAGCACAAAGACTGGAGATTTGATGCTTCTCTGCAAAGTAATTTTTTGCCTGCTTTGTACTGTTTACATGAAGACTTTTCTTCCCTCTCAGTGGGGTGGGCCAAAAAATCTAATTAAACAAAGAAAAATCAGGAACATTTTTCACTGGACAGTTGAGAGATAAAGTTTCAGTCTATCCCTTTGCTTCTCTCTGGACTGAATAATAAACTGACTTTGTCTTCTAAAAGTTGCATCAAGATATGTTTATTTTACTGTTTTCAAACCAGCTGTCCCCTGCTTAACCTTTTAAAAGCATTTTATTTCCTGGAGACTCACTATTGACTCACTTCTTCCTTGCCACTATTATGTATTACAGGAATTTGGGGAGTCTTGCAAAGTCCTTTAAAGCTAATGCCTGCACTGTACTGTTGTCTTTATTTTACCATTAAACACGATGAATTTCAGGCTAAGGAATGGGCTATGTCAGAAATTCGTGACAGATACCTTGCCAAGATTATTTATAACCAGACTGAACATGTCAGACATTGCAGGCTACAAAGAGGTGACTGTGGTTGTTTAACTGTTTTGTTTTGTTTTGTTTTTAATCCTGTTTATCTTTGCTGAATTGAACTTTATCCTACACATATTACTGATATGTACAGCTTTTTCTCTTTACAGGCTTTTAAAATTCTATAGAATTCTTAGGAGTAAGTGAAATCTCAGAAGGCATCATTTAAAGACATTAAAAATCCCCCTATGTTAGGCCTCATTCCTGAACTTGCAATTTGTTTACTAATTTTGTTCTTGGTTTCATTAATACCATTTCTAAAAGAGCAAAACTCCGCATGAGCTCCAGTTTAGCTTTACACCTGTGTGCGTTTCTGTTCCTCACATTTCATCCAGATGCTTCCTTCACGCTATACAAAGGGATCTATTGTCGGGGGGCACTGCAGACTCCATATGCGCTAATAAAGGTTTTGAGAGGTTTGGAAAATACAATACAGTGTTTGGTTTTCACGTTTCAGGAATCTGAATTGCATTAACAAGCTTCCTAGACATACCTGTTCAGTTTCCTTTCGTAGTTGCTGATATTGATAGTCCATAAAAGTTATTCCTCCTCCTGACTTGGAATATGATTTTAAGATTAATTTAGGACGAAGGTGAGTATGGGGAGAGTGCAATTAAAATAATACTTATTTTAATGCCTCTTTTCACCGAATTTGAGGAATTTCCATTGAGGTACAAACTATTTGCAAAACATTTGCTAAATAAATCTCCCAGTGAGACGTGGATGAAACTCTATAGTGCTAATGTTTCTGTTCACATCAATGAGATGTGTGGTGTGTTGGCCATCTGTTATATAAACCTGAATAGGATCTGAAGTCCTTACACCAAAGACCTGATTTTTTTATGCCATCGCTTTTGTGGAGGTGTGCCATAAAAATGACCATGTGCTGGCAACCTGTGCCACTGGACCCCTTTAAATCTGTGTAAAAGTGATGACATTTCAAGCACCTCAGCATCTCTTAAAGTTGAAACAGCTAATTGCATTAAGGTCTGTGGGCTGAAGAGATTATACTCATGCTTAGTTTGTGTCCCCCCCCCCCATAAGATCCCTGATGGGATCTACAGCTGTGAGAGCAACCGTGTGCACAGCAGACTGCCTGCCTCCCCATGGGCAAGCCAACTGGAAGGAGCACCAAGAGCCACAAGGATTATTGGACCCGGAGGGCTTTCAGCTGGTGCAAAGAACGAGCTAATTAAAGTCTAAACGAACTGAATGTCCTTCTAGCTTAAGTAAAGATAAATAGATGCCTGTGTGGTATTCTGGAGGACTGAATAAAGAGGAAAATATTCTATGAAAGATTTGCCTAGTAACGTCTCTTTAATTGTGAAAGAAGGTGGTCTGTGCATAGACATTTCAAATATATTTAAATGTGCATCTCCTAATTTTTTAAAATCTGTTATTTTAATGGGAGGGGCTCAGCAAAGATAAGAAAAATTGTACGTTTCCCTCAGATTTTCTAATTCGGTAATTTTAAAAATCCCAGTATGTGTTTTGATCATCTCTCTCTTTAGCTACTGCGGTTGTGTCACTGATAAACTATCCGTTTGCCAACACACTTGTACTCTGCACAGCTCTTAGTAAAGGTGGTGTATGTTTTGTTTGCAGATCTGTAATACACTATATACTAGTAATGCTTCATTTCGGTACATCTTCAGTTATAAATAACCGTCTTAGCCTTCTAGTTCTTATTTAGTGATGCAAACATGGTGTCAATAAGAAAATAAGTGGAGGCACTTTAAAAAAGACTAGATCTCATAATTTATTTCCTTTAAAATTTATATGGGCCACTTTTTTTTTCGGTTTGGTTACTAAACTTAGGCTAAATATCTTTTTAGGCAACTATACCTAAGACAGCTGTTTAAAAGTGAGTTTATATTTGAGTCATGTATAGGGGGTATTAAGATTGTGTTTAAAGCGAAACACTGAAGTATTTTTGCTGTAGTGGGACCTGGAAGGATTCCAGTTTGGGAAGGACTGCGCAGTCACAGATCTCATCAAAACCAGAGCTGAGGATCCTTGAGAAATCAGTTTCCCAAATAGAAATTTGAGTCACTCTAGATTACCCATTTTGAGAAAATTTAGCCATCAAGTTAAGTGTTAATTTTAATGTGTCTCCCGTTCTCACGGACCAGAACAATGAGAGCAGGACTCTGTGAAGAGGTCCTCAAACTGCTAAAGAAAGCTGCGGTGGTGGGTAGTCAGTAGTGCTTGACTGAGCATCTGCTGAGGAGTGTAATCTCAGCATTTAAAATGCAAAACTGAATAGGGTAATTGTTTGGTAATCTGTTGAAAATCTAGTGCTTCCACTTACCTTTTTTGTGTTGTGCCCTTTAAACGATGTAAAGATTATTTCCTGATTGTATATGTATCAAATATTAAACATTTAAATTATAATTTCTTTAAGAAAATGCTGTATGAAGGGAAATGAAATAAAAAATTGGGTGCCTAAAAAAAAGTAGACACAGCTGAATGAGTAGAAAAAGCATGTTTTTTCGCTTATTCTACAAGCAGGAGTGTAAAGAAAATCTGTCATTATAAGCTATATAAAAAGAGTGACTTTGAGAGTGACTACTCCAGCTCTGAGAACTCATAGCATTTTCCTGTTACCTTGATCTTCATCTGCAGATTTGCTTGAAAATGAACCTAAGGTAAGTTTTTACTGAGATATCTAGTAGAGTTTAAACACCATAAACATGTCTTAATCATGAAACAAGAGCAGTAATATCTTAGCAAGCTGCATGAAATTAGTCACTGCTCATTTTGGTCATTGAGAGGCAGCAAATATGATCCAAAAATGAATGCATTTTTTAATTTTGATCAAGACTAAGAAGAAATGCTTGGATGGATGCAAAGAGTGAGCTGGTGATGAGCAAAAGAAAAAGCAGACAAGGAATCTCTTGGTAGACAGGGAATGTGCAAGCTCTCAGGATTATTAAGTGAAAAAAAATAGGCCAACTTCTGCCTTGGTCTAAATCATCTGACCTTAATCTGTTGTGGGAGAAAATAAAACTTAGTCTGTTCAAATGAACTCAGGTTACTGGTCAGCTTCTGACTCTGCTAATTGCATCCTCCCTGTCTCCATAGTCTGCAAAATCTTTGTCCACTACATTGTTAGTTATTCTTGTTCCAATCAACTTCTACATTCCACCAGTGGTAGATGAAAGAGTTTCTCAAGAAACTCTGTATTAAATGTATAAAGTGGATCAATTCCCTGATTGTTGGCATCTAGATGCTTTGCAATCACAGGCCAGGATCTGATCTCTAATATTAGTTACATGCAGTACAGCTTATGATTTGCATAATACATAGATTCAAGCAGGTAACTGAATGCTGCAGCACTTTGTAACATTTCAGCATGAAAACTATGTGAACCCAAGAGAGCTCTTGCTTTAATTTTGGAAATGCTCTGAATATTTCTCATGTTGCAACATGAGCACCTGAGGAAATGCTCATTTTTGCTGTGATATCACTGTTACATTTGTAGTTTCTTTCAATTTCCATCGAAGATGGAAGAATCATGAAGATCTGTTTGTACAATCGTTATACAGCACAGAATAAAAGTTTTGGGTGAAATCCAGTCCATCTCATGTGTTTGTATAATTTTACCCATTGAGATGCCTAATGATTCCTAAAGTAAAAATTTCATGTGTAAGTGGTAAGACAGAGATAGGTGCTTTGGAAGGCTTCTCTACTTATGCCCTGCCTGCTATACTTTTGGTATGCAAGTTAGGTGGCCAGGCTCTCCTTCTGGAGCCTGTAAAGGTATTTTCTTCTTGCTTAGACAATCAGTTTACTGATTCTAAAGAAGATCTAAAACTGAGGTACAGTCTCATGCTTCAAGTGGGCTGTATCCAATCACTTCCTTTTCTAAAAAAGCAAGCATTATTCATGCTGCATTTTATTCTCTCTGTACATTTCATAATGAATTCACTAGTCTAGAGCATAACTGTAGAGGTTTTCATCAGAGGGGAATATGCAAAAGTGATGAATTCAGCCCATAGCAAAACCAGCTTCAATGATACATCTGATACAGTCAGATACTGTACTTCTAGTATGTTAGGTTACTGATGTCCCTGAGAAAACAGTTCCCTGCCAGTAGAGGGCA
Organism: Rhea pennata; assembly: GCF_028389875.1. Lineage (NCBI taxonomy): Eukaryota > Metazoa > Chordata > Aves > Rheiformes > Rheidae > Rhea > Rhea pennata. The sequence continues at coordinate 190,469,859 of NC_084663.1, forward strand.
CGCAGCTACTCAATTTTCCCTTTCAAAATGTGTCTGGAATAGGGAGAAACTACTTTTTCTGGTGGAATATACATAAATATGTAGCTGCACATAATGAACTGAGGATCTCTACATTTACATGGGGTACCAGAAGTATAACGTTTTTGGAAAAATTGGACTCATCTTGCATGTCCCTCCACAAAAGAAAATTGAATATGTGGAGATACTGAAGCCCTTCTGGGACGTCTGTCCAGTGAGAACATGCTGTGGCTGCTTGTGCTCTTTAACAATCATCTGTTTTCATTTGTGTCTGTCCATTTCCAGAGCTCCCAACACAGTGGCTCCTCTACCTCGTTAGCATCCACCAAAGTTTGCAGCTCTATGGACGAAAATGATGGACCCGCAGAAGGTAACACTGGAAGGCTGACATTTCAAAGCAGTCAATGTGGTGATAACAGCAGCTGTGTAGGAAATGAGTCATTCTTCCTGCCGGAGCAAGTGGGAGCGCTGCAGGCGGGATGACTCTCCATTAGGAGGCTCATCAGTCTGAGTGAACCAGTTCAGGTTCACTCCAGATCAGATTTGATCTCTACCTTGGACATCCCTATTCAGAAATGTTTTTGTCACAGCATACTCTGGGTATTAGCTGTATGGGTGACACAGTGCTGACTGGATCATTTCACTATTTTTTTTGTCTCATCTTACATGATAGTAGAGAACATAGTGCTATCCTGAGTCCTTACTCGGAAATGACTAGTCTCACCACATACTCAAGCTTCCAACAAGCTGGCTAAAGGATAGTGTCTGCTCTAATACTGCCTGTTCACACGCACATATACATAAGAGTGTGTGTATGTTCTTGTCTGACAGTAACTCTTCGTGCAACTATGAATTCCAGCAAACCCCAGCCTCCATATGTCATAATATTCATAATACTGAATTGAAACAAAGGACAGATACAGCTATAGTTAAAAAGTGTTGTCTTGAAAAGTATAAATTTAAGTCATGTCTTTGAGAGTCATTTTTTAATGTTAAAATATTTATATAGTATGTATCACCTGAAGCTTACAGTCAGCTTTTAGAGGCGTGTTAAGTATTTGTAACTCACTATTTCAGATACATTTAAAAAATAGTGGCACATGAATAAGCACTAAAACACATGAGACTACAAACTTTTCTTTTGCTTAGACACTATGTAATGCAATTTTACCTAAACATCTGGTGCCCAGGTTGCATGTGAGGTAGTATTATTGAGAACATTTGTTTAAAAACTAAATATCTAATATTGGGGGGAGGGGGAGAACTAGCACTTAGCACATGAGGAGTTTTATGGATGTCTCAGTTTACAGGATGTAATAAAATAAGTGCTTGAGTGTTGGACTTCTTTGGTACATACATTTAATCATGCTGTGTTAAGGAGTTCCAACCCTTTTTGGAGGCTGGTCTGCGCTTGTGCAGATCACAGAGGTCTTTTCATAATTAAAAGAATACAATTTTGGTTTTATCCTGGGGGCATATTGCAACAGGAATGGTAAACTATGTAACACTCAAATAGTGGTATGTTTAAGTCTTATTTTTCATTGTATCTGCATGAAACCTGTTGAGTATATACAATGTCAGCAGCATGGTTTCATTGTACAGTAAGTGAGATACTGACTCCGAATGGTTTCCAGGCTCCTAAACCATAGACTTAAAATGCATGTTATGTGCAACATCTGTGTTTCCTTCACTAACAATAAAAATGTACTAATGATTCTTTCAGAAGTGTTGGAGGAAGGCTTCCAGGTTCCAGCATCAATAGCAGAGCGATATAAAGTTGGAAGGACTATAGGAGATGGAAATTTTGCTATTGTGAAGGAGTGTATAGAAAGGTGAGAAGGATAATTTGCTTATTACTGTAAAAGCAATCGCTAATGTCATGCTTTTCTAGATAATGTCTTTATTTGTAGAATATAGGACATGTGGAATAAGCTAATGTCTTAATGCGAGATGGGAAAATTGGACTAATACCCTCTCTTGTGAAAAAGGAATGATTCCAAGGGACAGTCTGTAAGAATTTAAATCTTTGTGGGCTTTATATGTTTTTTCTGCTGTACTAAGCACGGTTTTACCAGTTCTTTGTGTTAAGTCTTTCCTGTTGCACTGAAATAACATCTTTCCTTGCAGAATATTCTTGCAACATGCTCTTTATGCTAGACAGGTGAGACATTTTACATCTAAGAGCATTGTGTAAAGATGACAGGAAGTTTTGTGTGTAGTGTAGTAGTGGTGGTGGAAAAAGAACCAGAAGGTGGCTTTGGATCCATCTATTCTACCATCTAACATGGAGCAGTAACCTCTTCTGTGTTTGTCTTTAACAAAATGTGTATCCAGCTCCCATGTGCTTACTTGATACCAATATATGAGCCCTACCTAGCTTTAGGAGTGTTCAGCACAGGCATCAAATCTAACCTCTTCAGGTGCTTGTGAAGTGGAGAAACAGTCACCCTTGAAGACAATCTATCAAACTGATTTTAGACAGTGACTCTAGGTTAGAGAAGTCACCTCTAATGTCTGTGTCACTGAAAGTGTCCAGGTTGACTAGCTTAAGTGTCAGTTTCTTGATTTTTTCAGATTAGTCCTGTCCACCCTGTTTGAACTGGCTCAACTCAGCCTTAAGGGTATGAAAAGGAAGGAAACAAAAGACTGAAAGGCTCTGAGCAGAAAAGCAGATGCCTTTTGGTGGTATTGGTGAAAAATAGGAGAATATGATGTAAAAAAAGACAGAGAGAAGATACCGGTATCCGAAATGATTATGAGACTGCTCGTGTTAGATGGTAGCACTGCGGAGAATGCAGGAAGCAGCCAGAGTTAGAGCTAAGTCCGAAATGAAGAATGATAGAGAGGTCAAGATCTGATCATGGCATTCCATAAATGAAGTTTTACATTGCCTATTACCATATCCTAGAGTGGGGGGATCTTACAAGGGTCTGTAATCTCATCTCTGAGCTTGAAAAAAAATGTGCTCTGCAGCCTGAAAGAATGTGATATTATTAGAGACTAAGTCAAGAACAGAACTCATGTCAGATGATGATAAATTAGCTTGGCCAGTTTTAAACTAGACTCTCTTTGGAAAAAGACAGGTCCAACTGTGGATCTGAAAGAGTCTGGCATGCCAGAGACCATTAAGACAGCTGTTGGATAAGGGCAAAAGAGTGAATTTTGTATCAGCTGACAGTGTGCTTGTGGGACTTTACCAAAGCTGTTGTGAGGCCCTTAGAGCTCTTTCTGGGGGAGTTCATGGTGCAGATGATCACACAAAAGCAAAAGCTCTTCAGATCAAAGTCTGAACACTAAATTGGAGAATATAGAAACCAAAGGAAATCACAGCAAACCAGCATGAAAATAGAAGAGCACAGTGAGGACCTATGCAGCAGGGTGGGTGGAGGGACAGGTGGAAAACATGGAAGAGAATATATAAATCGGAGAAGAGAAAAAGGTGAGCTAAAAAGCAGAGTATGTGCTGAGAGAAACATTACATGACTGAGTAATAATACTTTGAGGTTTTGATACACTGTCCTTTGATTTAAAATTCTGCTTGTGCTGAGAACTAGTTTAAATGTACTAGTGTGCTTTACAAGTGTTTCTAAAGTTGAGGGAAAAGATACAAACAAAATTAAGTATAGGTTCCACTACACCTAAAAAACCTACTGACTGTAATTTCCCAGACAGCTTAAATGCAAACTGTTTCCTATCCTCTTCCCTATCCTCCTTTGTCCCTTAAGTATTTGATAACATGATATATCTAGTGAACATATGCTCAAATAGCCTTGTTACTGAGAAATTCCCAAGTAAATACTCAGATGATCTCTGAGCCACATCGTTCTATAGATCACATTTATATTAGAGATTACTGCTTTGGGAGTGTTTGAAAATTAAAACAATATAGAATTATTTCTGTTAGTTCCACTTCTAAAGCAGGATACCCTTGCCATCATAGATGTGGAAGGAGAAATTAAAGCTCAGAGAGTAAATTAAAGCCAGTAAATGTAAAACACCTTCAAAAACATTCTTAACAGTCTTTCTAAGCAAAAAAACAGCACTTCAAAGTCTGATATGTCCATCATTTGCAGAGCCAGAATTGATGGGGTGGTACTTGGGATGGAGGACTTTTCCGCTTTTTACTGATATTCCTGTGTGCATTACACTTCAAAGGAATAACACTGTGAGGTGTTAAGCAACTAGGAATGGGCCTTGTTGCACATCTTCACTGGTCACATGGATACTTCTCCATAACCATGGAGACCAGCCTTTATGCACTGGTTGGTCACTCCAACACTGCAGGTGCAGCTACAGCACTTTCCTGTGACAATATACAGTGCAAACAGAAACCAAAATTGATCCTCAGAATTTTCTTGTGGAGACTTGTAACTCTCCGTTGTATGACCACACACCTACACATGTGCATGAGCACGCACACATTTAATGCACAAAAATACAAAAATAATGAAGATACTTTTCTATCTTTTGTATATTGGGAATCTCAGGGAACTTTTTACAAAAGGTTAAAATATCCAAGGAGTGGCTCGCAAAGCCCGTTTATAAACTAGGGATCTAATGTGGTACTGCATGGTATTTCTGTTCTTCCAAACTGTTATCCAGCAGTAATGCATGCTTCCTACTTCTTGTGGCACCTTTTTATTGTTCAGTTTAAGTGATAGGTGAGAGATGATGTGCGCGTTTCACTGGCATTGCTGTATTTTTTAGTGTGTTACAGAGGTTTACAATGTTGCTGACAGCCTGTGGTTCTACAGCTTTTCAGGGGAAAGGATTTGCATTATCTTAGCTTTAATTTTCTTTTTACCAAAACAAAGAGCAGTCAGAGTTGTCATCGGCTCATTACATATCTGCTCTATCATAAGCGCAGTTTGTCCTGCAGTGTTTTCGTATGTTCATTTTTAACTTTCAGATACTTCAAAATTCTGACATTTCCTCACCAGCTCATGTTTCCCAGTGTTTGGAGTACATGGAGTCTCCCATGGCCAACAAAAAACATCAATTTCCTTTCCTGGGACAGAGAAGGAAGCATTCCTAGGGCAACCAAAGAGCTTGAATGAGACTTGTATTGAAAGAGGAGTCCTATTTTATCTGAGTTTGAACCCCAAGTATCTTAATTTCTAATATTCTTTCTCCTCCTACCTTGCCCTTTCGTCCCCCCCAAAAAAGTGCTGGTATCTCTGCCTGTCACCTCATTGAGCAAGAGCTGTACCCGTCGAACACCAGCGCCTGCAAGCGGTGCCTATGTGAAGTGTGGTGCATTTCTGGAACTGTAGCATTAAACCCTCTAGTCAGGAAGCACAGATATGAGAAGTTTTTAATTTTTATTTGCTTAAGTCCTAGGCAGTCTTGTTGTATTTCTTCCAAGTTGTAAACATCATAATCCAATGCGATTTCTTTGCACAATCTTTTAGCTGACATCTTAATATAGACTGTCTCTGATCCTTGCTGACCTAGGAATTCTTCTTTTCTTTTTACCAAAATCCCTGCTGATACTTAAATAATACCTAATTGTGTATCATTGCCAGAAGACATCTCCATGCTGCAGTATGGCTATGAAAATGCCCAGTCATTTTGCTAATGCAGTGTTTTCAGTGTATGACTCACTTTACATCTCCCATTTGACAAGCGGTGGACGCTTTTAGGCAGTAGGTAGCACATTCACATAGCATTCTCTGTGGAACTTATTATATATCAATTTAATAGATAAAGTTCTTACATATCAATTTAACTGTTATGACAAATAAAGAATGAAAAAAATTACCCTATATCCTTGGGGGGTCTTTTTTTTTTCCTTTGTTTTCAACCAATCATATGCCTAAGGGCATTGCAGTAACTTTTGTAAACTGTTTTAGGTATTAATTACAAAAGGAAAACATTTTGATAAGAGCTTTTTCTTATATTGCCCATCCTCCATTTCACTTTACAGTGAATCTTGGAGCTTGTAAATGGAGTATCCTGGTTTTATTCTTGCAACTATGTATTGGTTATATAACTTGATTAAGAAATGGAAGTTAATATCTTGAATTTGTCTACAAGCTGAGTTTTCTATAATAAATATATATATTTGTAGTATTGATAAATATTATATGGTTTCCAAAGAAAACACCTAAAGGGAAAAGTGTTCTCATGCTAAACTAATTCTCTGTAATTTCTTCTTATCTCTAGAACCTTTCTTATTCTGTACCGTAAATACCATATTTAACTGCTAGATATGATATACTTGTTGAATACATAAAACATTATTCCAAGGACTGACTTTTAACTTGGGATTTGTGATTGTAGATATGCAAACAAATGACTTCTAAATAAAAAAAAAAATCAATATTTTTCCAAGGCTCATAGCTTTTGCTTGATAGGAAACAAAACTTTTAATTTTTGAGAAGATTGAGATCTCTAATATTATTTATGTTTTTAGACAAAACAGCAGAAGAAATAACAAATACCACTTTAAAATGAAAAAAAAATTCAAATGATTTCATTTATAAAACATTGGAATGTCTTTGTTTTTCCAAAACATATCTAATGTTTCTTTCTCAGGCACAAATATTCAATAAATTTGGCTGAAGATCACAAACAATTTCAGTTAAATAAAAGCTTCATTTCTTGATTAAACAAATACTTGAACAGAATTCTTGCTCAGACCTAGTCATTAATGCTGTGCTCAAATGACAAACACAAACAGAACTGAGAAAATTATTCAATGTGATTGAACATATATTTTTTTTTCCTCTTTCCTCAGATCAACTGGTAGAGAATATGCTCTGAAAATAATCAAAAAAAGTAAATGTAGAGGAAAAGTAAGTACAAAAAATTCAAATGAGAGCAAAACATTTATTTTGCAAGAAATATTTGAGAGAGAAGATCAACTGGGGAATCTGTTGGTATTTATCTCCTTCCTGGCAGGTGTCAGAATCTTTTCGGTTGAAGCCTTTGTCTGCCCTCATGAGACCCTCAGAGTATCAATTTAGATACTTTCTAAATTACTTTAGATGCCTATCAAGATGCATGTATTGTTTCTCCATTTGATTAGTAGTGTGTGGTTGCACTCACTCTTTCTCTTTACCCTTGTAATTATGTCCCTTAGATTTCATAATCCCAGATGCTATAGAAAACAGGAATATGATACTAGATCTAGCAACACGGATCAGTATATCTAGTCAGTATCACAAGGTTCATCAAATTGTTATCAGTTTTATACTAGTTGAATTTCTTTTAGCTTTTAAAATTTTAAAAGGTTCTTTGAGAAGATGTTACTGTATTTTTAAATGCTTTGGAAAGACTTTGCATTGGAGAAAAAAATGAAAATGCTTCTATAATTTACTCTTCTCTGCATGAGAAACATGTCTCTGTTCCTACATTTCTTTTTCAGTGTTCTATTCTGTGTACTTTTTTCAGTTATCACACTGATGTTGTCTCTAGATATGTTCCTTCCATATTGCTGGAGGCAACGTCTGTAACTTTTTAAAAAAATCCTGATGAACCCAAGTCCCAATTCTCTCTGCTTTTTGCATTGCACGATGGAGGTGAAAGTTTTTCCCACCAACCTATAGTCATTAAAGATTTCTCTTATGTGGCAGGAACACATGATCCAGAATGAGGTGTCTATTTTAAGACGGGTCAAACATCCAAATATTGTACTTCTGATTGAGGAGATGGACATGCCAACTGAATTGTACCTGGTCATGGAACTTGTAAAGGTAGGTATTTTGCTAATTAAGAATTTTTTCAAACACATGCAGAAATTTCATTGGTCTTAAAGCATACTAAAATCATAGAATCATAAAATACTTCAGATTGGAAGGGATCTCTGAAGGTCTCCTTGTCCAGTTCCCGGCTGAAAGATGTGGAACCCCCAGCCAAATTGTCTTCTAGCTTTCAAACATTTCAAATATTCATCTTATCTTTTGTAAGCCACATTCAAAAATGCTCTGTGGACAGTACTTTGCAGATACTTTGCAGACCATGAATTTCAGTTAAATAAGTTTTACCTCCAGAAATGCTTCTGCCTTCAGATAAGTTGAAAGGATATCCAGTCTGAATAGCTGTAAATACTGGTCAATATTCTTCGATAACAAATACATTTTAATTAAATTTTATTAGTTTATGTTAAATTAAAACCATATTAACTGTCTTCTTTCCCCACTGATTTATACTGACCCCCTTTCTTCACTGTGAGAGTGACAGAGCACTGGCACAGGTTGCCCAGAGAGGTTGTGGAGTCTCCTTCTCTGGAGATCTTCAAGGCCCACCTGGATGCAACCCTGTCTACCATGCTCTAGGTGAGCCTGCTTGAGCAGGGGTTTTGGACTAGATGATCTCCAGAGGTCCCTTCCAACCTTACTGATTCTGTGATTCCTTGTCAGACTTGCATTCTTGATATAATCTAAATTTAAGCTGGAGGAGGAGGAAGAGAATGAGGAGGAGGAGGAGGAAGAGGAGAGGAAAAGAGAAAAATCTGCTATTTAAAGCATGGTTCTATTCTGAAAAGAAACATTATATATATAATATTTTGTATTTGGGGTCCTATTCATTTCTTCATGGTAACTTCCAGATCTTATGAGTTAATATCCCTCCTTGATGGATCAACAAATTCAAACTGGATTATGAAACTTAGACCAGGTTGTCTCTTGCCCCTATACTGTCAAGAATACACATGTATGTCACTCTGCATAACAGATGGTAAAAATGCACTTGAGAAATTATTCAAAAAATTTAGTAAATTATCCAAATTAGAACAGAAAATTACTACAGAAATGTTGTCCTCTATAATTATTTTAATTGCACATTTACTTGTGGCATTAGTGATTCTTCTTCCACTGTTGTGCAAGTAGGAAGTATTCCCAACAGCCACCTTCATTCCTGTATCCTGATCAATAAGCTTTCTGTGAGCAGCCTTACAGGCCTGCACCTGAGAAATCCACTGATTTAAATATTTAAGAACAATTTTTGCAATATGAAATCTCCAGATGTGCGGTAGTATTTGTGTCTAGGCATATTGTATGCACGCACCCAGCACCTGTGAGGCTCTCTAAACCCTGAAACTCAGATCAGTTCCACCTATCTTAAATCAAAAATGTGGTCTCCTTTGGTAGGCATCCTATGGTGAGAAAAAGGGATCAGCAGAGGTGGTGAGATAAAGAGGTTTTTGCAGGCAGAATTGCTCTCGGCAGTGCTTCACACTGGTTGTAGATGGAGATTAGGGACCTTGTTGAAGTATTAGATAGTTTAAAGAGCTCCAGTTTAAAGAGCTTCTCAAGCTTGAGGGGAAGAGGAGGGCAAGGAGAATTAGAAGTGCTGTGTTTGGTCCGTGAGCCCCTGTGCTCTCTGGCACAGGGTGACACAGCCCACATTCCCAGTACAGAGCTGTCCTTCCCGCTTTCTGCAAAGCTGCAGTGCTGTACCGGTGAGGGAAGCTGTCAAGTGGGGCCCGTGGGTGGATGGCCACACATCCTGCCCCATCCCCATAGCAGGCTGGGACAGCCTTGTTACCCTTGAGAGGCTCAGGCTACGCTCCACAGCTCAGAAAATGGCAACATTATCCTCTTAGGCTGAGCCTGCCTAATGTCTTACTTGGCTTGAGCTGTGCTGTGGAGTTTACGCTCCAGCTAACCCTGCTGAGCTCTGCGGAAGCACACTGGGGCCTCCTTGTATGTTGCTGGCAAAGAGCACACAGGGTACTTGGCATCCTTGCTTATCTCAGCACAGTCTCAGAATGAGAAGTTAAATCCTAAGAAAAAAGCAAAGTAATGGCAGTCTTCCACTCTGTGAGTCCCTCTCCATAGCCAGCCCTGGAGGAACTGTCCCACCTTCCTCATCGTCACAGCCCTCTCTGTCACCTGGGCATGCAGTGTGACTTTGGCACAGCATTAGATCAAGTACCACGAGCCATTTAATCCTGTTTTAATCATGTATCTTGCCATTTCTTATGACATGAGCTAACTCTGAAATCCATGCTACTGTAGGGTTTTTTTCAGTGTCCAGGGTAGCTTGTTTAAAGGTACATCAAGTACTTTTGCAGTGTGTTGCAGTTAGTAATGAAGCCACAGCTTCAGCTTGTATTGACAAATCCTTCATCTTGGCCCCATGAGGCGTGTGAGGAAGTAAAGGCTGTGACTTGTCTAACATGCCAGGACTTAAGCATGTAGCTGGCTTTATGGGTGCAACCTGCTGCGCTATTTATGCTTGAAAAAAGTAGTTTCTGGTAGATTTTTAGTCAAAGTCCTACTTAACTAAATAAGAGAGGAGCTTAAAAGCTCTTACAAAATAATTAGCCTAATATATAAAGAAAACAATCCAAGCACAGAAAAACCTGTATTCTCCCACTCTTTCTTCTTCACTCTTCAGAATCACTGCAAATACTAAGATATTTATGGCATCAATTATGCTATAGAAAGCTTCTCAAGACATCTGTGTAGCTAGGATGCCACCAAAAGCATTTATTAAATAAGTTCTTTGGTTTTATATGGAATAATAGAAGAAATTTAGATGAAGTATCCTAATCCTGGGAAGTTAACATTGTTTTTCTGAAACAAACATCTATATTATTGGAAAAAAAAAACCAAAAAACCCACGTTTTTATACTCTACGGGCACCAAGAAAGGTAGCTCTGGGAAGACATTAATTCACCAACTGCTGACTGTTACCATTTCACAACATGCACTGTTAGAATTGATTAACCATCTGTTATTGACTGACTTCTGAAGACCTGAGTTTAAATCAAACTCACAGACAGGAGAGAAATTCAAGGAGAAAAGGCTTGATGCAGCAGAGCACAGTTTCAGTTAATACCACCCTGCATTAATTGGCAGTAACATGTTTGACATAAGTGACTGCTGCAAATACTGCCCTCACCTCATGGCAGATAGGCCATTCATTGCTTTGTAAAGTGTAAGAAAAAGCACTTCATAAATACAAATATAAACACATTGCAAGTGGTGCTTGTAAAAGGAAGCAAGGACCTGGTCATTGGCACGTTGCCTTTTTATACAGCGAAACAAAATTGTTATTCAAACCTAACAGGGCTTTGGCCAATTTAACAAGCAAGATTTATTACTCAGTCTCCTTTACTGCTCCAGGATGTGATTTCACTTTTGCAGAAGAAAAGAGAGATTATATCATTTACATAACGAGGTAATAAATAAATAATTGGTTACTGTACCAAGTATACTTCCTCATGTGCACAGATGATAAAAACTGCATTCAGATGTTGCTGGTCTGATTTCATTCCAGAACAGGGGATTTAAGACTGAAATGTCAGCCTAAACTCACCCCTTATGCCTAAGTGATAGTGACCTGCTGTGTGAATCAGCTAAGCAGATTCTTGTAGGTTAAAGTGCTCTTTAGGGAGAGGAAAGTCTGAAAACAATTCTGCTTGATACAGTTGTCAGCTATATTAACTCTTCCCAGGGTATCACCTTTCTTTTAACTGCAGAGAATCCTGTAGTCTACATATATGCTCTTTTTTCTTGCCAGACTATCTGGTAAGAAACTTTGCTGAATAAAGCAGACTACTTAATGGGATAAAATGATTCTGCTTCAGACTGAATTGACTTTCTGTTAATGTGCTCTGAATCCTTTATCTTTTCTTGAGTTTAGATTTCCTTTGCACCTGGCCTGAAAATTTGTTCTCTTTCTTCTGAGTTTAGGCTGAAATTTTTTTCTGCTCTTTTGGATTTTAGGATTCATCATCTTGCTTTCTTTACCTTTACATCTCACCTCAGATTGTTTTCTTTTTCCTTATTTTTGAGGCAGATCCTTTTCTGATGTTATTGACACTTCTGCTGAGCATCTGGAACATTTTAGATAAGACCAAAGATCTGTCTAATCCACTACCTCATGCTAAAAAGCAGCTGGTACAGGGACTTCAGAGGAAGGAGCTTAAAGAAAATAGATTATTTATCCCACATATTCTGCCACATGCTGGTATCAAATACTTAGGGATCAGTTAATGCCATGAAGTACACGGTATTATACCTCTTTCCAAATATTTGGCCTTTCCCTCTAATCCTCTGTCTAGTTTAGCTTGGCCTTTTCTTCCTCCTTTTCCTTCATGCTATGTGTCTTGAACTATCTTGATCAGTCACCAGCCAGAGCAGAAAGTTTTGATGTGATCCAGATTTGATAGTGGTTGTCTGCAAGCAACTTCCAAAGCTGGACTTTTGCACCAACAGTGGGGATACACCTGCAGTGGCAAACTTCAGCTGCATCTTCCCAGTGCTTTTTTTTATATATATAGCTGTTAATTTTTTTAACAAGTAATGTCTATTTCTTCAGCTTTGAGCCTTTAGTGGTCATCATTTTCTACTTTTTCCTCTGTATCCATGATTCCTGGAAAAAAATCTTCATTGTTTCTCTTTCCTCTTTAGCCTTCAGAAAATACCTAATAGTCCTTTAAAGTATACTCCTCTGATGTATATTTTCTCCTGGTGCTGTGACTGCAACAATTTGTTTTTGCAGAATGTCCTTTTCTTCTTTTTTTGTTGGTTTATGTTTCCTTTAAGGTACTACTTTGGTTTTGGCAGAAAGCCTAATACATCTGAATAGCATCTCTCAAAAGATGATTTCCTCTTCCCTGCTCTCCCCATTCTATCAGCTTCCTCCTTAATCTCTTCTTTAATCTGTTTTTTTTTCAGTCTTTCACCAAATATTTAAATGTTCTTCCTCTCCCTACTTGCCTGCTCCTTACTGCTCAGCTCTAGCAATATAGTCCAAATGTGATGGCTGCCTTGGATCCTAGCAAAGAAAGTCATTTCAGTTTAGAGGACTTCACTTAATTTCCTTCCTTCCTTCCCTCCCTCTCTCCCTCCTTCATTGGCAGCAGCTTTTAGCTGAATTAAACGGCAGAAGGATCTGGAAATGTTACAGGTAGCCACCTGTATTTATAGCTGTGGTACCTATATTTATAGCTGTGGTGAAATGGTGATGTTAATTCTTCCAGTATGATTTTCTGTTATATATGCTGGAGAGTTCTTCAGTATTAGCTTCAAGAAGAACCTCACATTACCAAAAACCTGACGTCTTCTGTAGAGAAAACAGTTTCTAAAATCCATGTTTCAAAGTCTTATGAGATGGAAACAGTCTTTTAAAATACACTGGTAGTGATGACAGGTAGTTATTTTGAGTCTTATTCAGAAATTCTTTATCTTCATGGAGTTGTCAGATTTTGGGCAAAAATTTGCTGTCAGTCTATTTGTGATTATAATAAACATTGGTGAGGGTTGATATCCAGCATGGTGACAGGCAAGTATGCAGGCATGACAGAAATTTGCAAGAGGAGCTCTGAACATACAGGTTGGCAAATACTGCCAAACATTACAAAAGCAGCAGAAGGGAACAGCCTCTTGGCTGACCAGCTAAACCATGACAAATGGTATATTCAGCTTCCATTAGGGGAGATGTCATCACAGTACCCAAAGTTTATAGCTGGAAGGAAACTATGCTGCTCCTCCCTCTTCCTCCTCCTCCATAAATGATGCTCCTTGATCTTCCCTAATTTTTTCAGTCTCTTCCAAAGTAAATGTTGCTCATGTGCCATGGTCATTTTGCTCCAGGGAGGAGATCTTTTTGATGCTATTACTTCCACCAACAAATACACAGAGCGGGATGCCAGTGGGATGCTTTACAATCTGGCCAGTGCCATCAAGTATCTTCACAGCTTGAACATTGTTCACAGGGATATCAAGCCTGAGAATTTGCTGGTAAGTGAAAATTTAGCTTTCAGTATTATTCTTGCTAACTTGGGAATGCATGATAGAGTGTCTGGGCTTCTCCCTCATTCCTCACCCCCTGCCCCCCTCCCTTCAGGTTTATTTCAGTCTTCAGAGTCACTGGTCTTTTAATTTTAACCTTAAAAGCTCCTCCTAAATTAAGAGCTATCACAAAAAGTACAGTAACATCAGATGCTATGTGTAGTCTACTCCCCAGGACACAGGGACAGAACTGTTCCAGTGGTCACTAGAAGTGATCATTTGTTGTGCTGCAACATAATTCCAGACTTCTCATAAACATAAAGGTGTTATCTATACCTTTGCAGTGCAGCACTTTTCCCTAAGTAATTAGCAGCTGTTCAATTTTACAAACAGAGTGGGTGTAAGAATGGACCCTCATCATACAGTCTGTCGGGGCAGAACTGGAAAGAGATTTTTAGAGTCCTTCCTGTCCCTGCTGAATCTCCCAAATAATCTTATAGCACTTCCTATTAAGACACTTTCCTTGATAGACAGCTTAAATCTTCCCTTTCCTGATTGAATCTGTATGAGCCCCAACCAATGAAGACAATGAAAAAGATCCTCTGACAATGAGTTCTTTCTCTGGGGATTTTGCACCCTTGAATGCAGCCATTGTGTTCTCCAACTGAGAGATTTGTTTCTTCCAAGAAATTAATGTCTCCTAATTATTTCACTGTTCTTGGAGTTTTCGTTAATTTACTGACATGCTCTACTATCAAGATGTCCCAGTTACTGTATGTTCTGCAACCATGCAACAATATTTAAGATATCTAGATTATCAATTCTATGTGCTGTTTGCCATCACTTAGCACATTTTGTACTGCTTGATGTTGAAGAGGTGTTACGGGAAAGTTGACTCATGCAGATCTTAATGAACTTCCAGGGAATGCGATTTTTACAGCTGAGGTCTCTCTGATGACAGATACCTATATAGTTCTGCATGAAGAAATAGCCATTGCTGGCCTGGTTTTCCAAAAAAACTACTAAAAACACTTTGGGTAGAACACTTGTTAGACACCAACCACTTATACCCTATAGAAGCCTTAATGTTCATAGGTGGCTGCATGCATAAGTTACAGCAGTCATGTCAGGATTCATTAATGGTGTGACTGGGAAAGGGCAGGACTGTCTCAGGTGGAAGGCTTACCCTGCTTTTGTCTTGAAATGTCTCTTAAATTCCTAAAGTCTGAAAGTAGTAGAACAAGCTTTGGGGGGGAGAGGAGAAGGTGGGGTTGGTGGAGGGAGGGTTAAATTTATCCACCTGTAACCATTTGTGGTAATACTCACTGGTCTACATGAACAATCACATTGTTTGGCATTGTAGCCAAACTCTTTCCAAGTGATTTTCCAGTGTACTGCACAAATACTACTGTTGATACTAAGCAACGAATATACAACACTGAACTGCTTGCAGCATCCTAACATTTAAAAGCCAGTGTTTTGGTTCACAAATTATATTCATCCTCTAAGGTTTATCAAGTCTTTGCCAGAAGTGAACACTGTTTTAGGAGAGTGCTTATGAACCAGCCTTATCTGAGTTCTGGTCCTCTCTCTGACACTGACTGCTTATGGCCTTAGGTGTCTCTTGACCTTTCTGCTTCAGTCGTCCTATCTGTTAAACTAGATGGTTGTTCTTATGTCACAAGATGGCAATTAGGATTATTTTCCTGGCATTTATAAAACACTTGTACACGTGAACAAGCAGCAGGCAGCCTGAGCAGGGCCTAACCAAACCCATACAGTCACGATGGGAAAGGTGTGGGGGGCAGAGGGGTACCTCAACCACAGGGGACACCCAGAGGAGGATGCCCCTCTGGGGCCTTCCTGTTGCATCTCTTCTTGGCAGGCCATAGAGGAGAGCTTTCCCATTCCCTTTTCTTTCTCTCGCTTTTGTTTTTACTTTCCCCCAAAAGTAACTTTCTTTGTTAGACCTGATATACACTATCAGTCAGCCACAAACCCTGCAGAAAAAGCTTCATGCATGTGAACCTGTCTCAACATCCTTTGTGAAACAACAGTTATTCATAGGAGTGCTTAAAAATTCCTTATTATCTTCAAGACTTGCAAAGTCCACCTAACAGTCAACTGACCAAGAGTTTAGGGTATTCTGAATAGCTGTGATGTTTTACCAGCACACACATTTTCTATTCTCTAGAGAGTGTCTTCTGTGCTTTAATTGGAACATTTTTCATAATTGCTGCTATTTAGCACATTTATTTTGTCAAGTCATAGGATGTCTTTATAGCCATATAATAAACCCTAGAGAACAACTTCTCTGACTGTTGCCATCTGCAGTGATCACAAAAGCAGCTTAGAAAATACTGACAGTCTTTATAGTAATAGGATACATATGGTGGCACACAATTATGTATGGCTGCATTCAATTAGTGTTGTACAATTACACAGCTTTATTGCTTAGTTAAAACAGTGAAAGCACTACATAGTGGGTAATTTGCACTAATCTCCATTTCTTTAATTGCCCTTCAGTATTTAAATGCAGTAGAACATATATAGCGTTTGTTCTGCATAACATGAGCATTAAATTATCTTTCACATTCCTTGACTGGCAAGTTACACACCACAGCTTCACATTGGACTCCTTTTTATATGGCATGAGGAAAAAAGAGTGGGGAAAAGTTACTTTCTTCAGCTTTACAAGTCAACTGAAGTAGTTTTTCAAGGGAAGTAATCCCTGGAAACAGATGGGGCAAAATACTAGATAATGCAGAGTACCAAATAATTTGCATTGGCAAACATTGCCAAATGAGCCTTTTCCATAATTAATTTCTTGGATATATAAGTCATGTAAGGCCAGCTAAAGGAGGAAATTTATAAACATTCATGAGGTAACAGCAATTCATTGAAGACTTTATAAAAAAATAACTGCATAAAATAGAATATGAGATGCTAATTAGACTGGATTCAGCTCCTTATGTCTAAGTGAACACTACATTTTTCAGCAAGTGAATATTTAAAGTCTCTAGTTTCTAGTCTTTAATTAAAACTGTTGTTGAAATTAGATTTATTACTGCCATTTCAGAGAGCACTTTCTTTAGTTTCAGGAACCAGATGTATTTAACAATCTGTGTTTTTAATAAAACCATAATTGCTTCTTTTCTAATGCTTTTCTATAAACCTATCTTTTTTCTTAGTAGCAGAGAAATGTGAATCTGTATCAAATTACTGGTTCTCTTAAAGATCCAGTTGTATCATTAAAAACAAACACTATAAGGAAAGGAGAAGAATTTTGCAGATTATGACTATCTGCTCATAACTTTAGCACCTGATAGTGATGTTTCAGAAGGACTGAGCGAGGTTTCTTTCCCTCTCTAGACATGACTAGCATTAACAAAGGAGAACTGTTGTTTTTTTTCCATAGAATGTACCTAATTATTATGAGTTATTGAAGATCTGTAGTGAACAATGGAGAGAGACATCTAGATTTCGTTATTGATGGAAGAGAACTGTTGAAGGGACTGTTAAAGGGATGGTAGAATATTATTGCATTTTGGTAGGAAAAAATCTAGGGTTTCTCCTCTGCAAACAGGTCTAGTTAAGTGTGATTTCTGCTACAGGAGTAGTCATTCAGGATAGATCTTAAGCATGATTTCCTTTTTTGTTATGAAGCATGATTTCTTCTTTTTTTGACAAGTAATTTCTGTCATGGTATCACTGATGATGAGCCAAACACTGTGCAGTTTTGAATTGGTTGCAAAGAACTAATGTCATCTCCAGACATATGGAGGATAAGAAGGTGATCAGGCATAGCCAGCATGGATTCACCAAGGGGAAATCCTGCTTAACCAATCTGATAGCCTTCTAGGATGGAATGACTGGCTGGGTAGATGAGGGCAGAGCAGTGGGCGTTGTGTACCTTGACTTCAGCAAGGCTTCCGACACTGTCTCCCATAACAGCCTCCTAGGCAAGCTCAGGAAGTATGGATTAGACGAGTGGACAGTGAGGTGGATTGAGAACTGGACGAAAGGCGGAGCTCAGAGGGTCATCATCAGTGGTGTGGAGTCTAGTTGGAGGTCTGTGGCTAGTGGAGTCCCCCAGGGCTCAGTACTGGGTCTCATCCTCTTCAGCTTGTTCATCAATGACCTGGATGAGGGGACAGAGTGCCTCCTCAGCAAGTTTGCTGATGATCCCAAGCTGGGAGGAGTGGCTGACACACCTGAGGGCTGTGCTGCCATTCAGAGAGACCTGGACAGGCTGGAGAGTCGGGCAGAGAGGAACCTCCTGAGGTTCAACAAGGGCAAGTGCAGAGTCCTGCACCTAGGGAGAAATAACGCTAGGCACCAGTACAAGCTGGGGGCTGACCTTGTGGAGAGCAGCTCTGCAGAGAAGGACCTGGGAGTGCTGGTCGATGACAGGTTGAGCATGAGCCAGCAATGTGCCCTTGTGGCCAAGAAGGCCAATGGTCTCCTGGGCTGCATTAGGAAGAGTGTTGCCAGCAGGTGGAGGGAGGTGATCCTGCTGCTCTATTCAGTCCTGGTGAGGCCTGATCTTGAGTCCTGTGTCCAGTTCTGGGCTCCCCAGGACAAGAGAGACATGGAGCTACTGGAGAGAGTCCAGCGTAGGGCTACGAGGATGATCAGAGGGCTGGAGCATCTGCCCTATGAGGAACGTCTGCGAGAGCTGGGCCTGTTTAGCCTGGGGAAGAGAAGACTGAGGGGGGATCTTATCAATGTGTACAAGTACCTGAAGGGAGGGTGTCAAGGGGACGGGGACAAACTCTTTTCAGTTGTCCCGTGTGACAGGACAAGAGGCAATGGGCAGGAACTGAAGCACAGGAAGTTCTGCCTGAGGAACGTGAGGGGGAATTTCTTCCCTGTGAGAGTGACGGAGCACTGGCACAGGTTGCCCAGAGAGGTTGTGGGGTCTCCTTCTCTGGAGATCTTCAAGGCCCACCTGGATGCAACCCTGTCTAACACGCTGTAGGTGACCCTGCTTGAGCAGGGGAGTTGGACTAGATGATCTCCAGAGGTCCCTTCCAACCTTACTGATTCTATGATTCTATGAGTCTGTGATTCTAATGTGATATATACATACTTTAGGATGCCCTTCTGTAGGCTGTTTCAAATTTTTAAGGTGCTGAATGATAAAAAGCATTAAATTGCATCATAAAGAATTACGAAATGGGAAACAAGTGTGCAGTGTTGCAGCCCTGCATACATCCACCCATGATGCTGGCAACATACCACTAAGATACTGGTGTTTAACAATCATTCAAGGAAAGGACAGTGTTTCTAGGTGAAATATTTTAGGTAGGTTTGCATCTTGTCACTTCAATATATAGAAAACAAGATTCTACTGTTACTATCAGTAGTTGATATCTAAGAAGTTGAAATCCCTGTGTAGGTATTCAAGCTCTGTGTAAATAAAAAGAAAGAAAAAAAAAAGCCTACGCTGAGATTTGGCTGTCAGCAGGGAGTTAACCTAGGAACTGCATTGCTGGAAGGTCAGACCTTTGCTTCTGGGCTTTAGCTTCTAGCAAGAAGAAATCTCTATGCCTTTTGTTGATCCGGTAGTAAGATAAGACATCAGTCTACATTCTCAGCCACAATGGGTACATTTAATGGAAGTTGTCCTGGTAGTGGACAAATTTCAAAACATGCTTCTCTGTATGTTGTAGGTCTATATGTTGTAGGTAAGGAGGAGAAAGAGTGTAAATTAGAAGCAACATTTCAGGCAGTTAGTACAAGACATAATAGTTTCCTTTATAGAACTATGTTAAAGCTTTGAATTTTATTCTTGCTTTAGGTTTATGAACACCAAGATGGAAGCAAGTCTCTGAAACTAGGAGACTTTGGCCTAGCAACAATTGTGGATGGACCTCTTTATACTGTTTGTGGGACCCCAACATATGTAGCTCCAGAAATCATTGCTGAAACTGGGTAAATCACTTCTAATGATGATGCTTTGATGTGTATACAGTGGAGCATGTTCTCACCAGTGTGTCAGGAGTTTTTGCAGTTAAGATTTTTATGCTGCCTTTGCTCAGGTATAATACTGAATCATGACCCACAGAACAGTTTAGCTGGAAGGGACCTCTGGAGGTTATCTTATCCAAACCAGCTCAAAGCAGGGGCAACTTCGGAGTTACATCAGGTTGCTCTGCCGGTTCTTAACCTCAAAGTAGAAGGCTCTTAGCTTAACCCTAAGATACTAACAAGCCACACATACAATAAAAGTAATTTTAATAGTTTGCTTAATTGTATGTCATTATCACACATTGACCTTTTCTTCTGATTTATTCTTTAGAGAAATACACATTGGTTTGAGCAACCTGTTTGAGCAACTGATTTGATTTAACCTGAGCTTTGAAGACTTTCTGTTAGTAGAGTTCAGAGTCCAATTCAAGATGACAGCATAATTTCTTCCATACATTCATACATTCTGATCTAATGTAGTTTTAAGTTGTAAATGTTTGTCTTGAATTTGAAAGCAGAATTAGAATAGGTGGAACATAGAGAAAATTCATGTTAGAATATATAAGAAATTAGTAATAAGCCTGAAGGTATTTTCTCTGTTCTTAGACTATAGTTCATATAAATGTGATTTCTGTAACCATATCTCTTACACTTCTAGCTATGGCCTGAAGGTGGACATCTGGGCAGCAGGAGTGATAACTTACATCCTGCTCTGTGGTTTTCCTCCATTCCGTGGGTATGGACTCTGATCTCTTCAACTGTCCTTGTTCCGTGAATGGTCCCTGTGCTGGTTTGTGTTAAGCAGAAAGATTCCCACTGGAAAAAGTTCTCTGCTCATGGGGTCTGGTTTTCCCATGCTCTGCGTGGTGATTTACACACCATAAATGTCTATGATTTTGCTGTGAAATCTCTGTCTCATGTTTGTTTATTTTAGTTTATACTTCATTGCATTACAAAACAAGAGCCTTCGTTATGGGTTGTGGTTGACTTTGCTGATGTTTAAAACATACAGTGAAATAAGCATCTTCTTTCATGGGTCAAATGCAACATATTTTGTGGTCAGTAAAAGGTAACTAAAATGTAAGCCACATTATATGGATGTTTCAATTTTTATCTCAAAGATCTTTTCTTTTCCTCAGACCAGTTGAAAAGTTGCTGTCAATCCTAAAGACAAGCAGGTTACCTCAGAAGCAGTGTACTAAATGCACTTCATTTTGTGATCTCACAATTCATATCTGTGGTTCTGTGCTTGGGGAGAATGAACAGCTTCCAAAAGCATCCTAAGGGATCTCCAATAAAAAGCAATTTCAAGAAGCTTGTTAAAACCAGCTCTGAAATAATTCCTATGTGGTTTTTGTTGTTGTTTTTTGTTTTCTTTACTTTATAGAAGTGGAGATGACCAAGAAGTGCTTTTTGATCAGATTTTGATGGGACAGGTGGATTTTCCGTCTCCATATTGGGACAATGTTTCTGACTCTGCAAAGGTAGGTTTATATAGTTGATACTTTCTTCTGCACTATTTTTCACAGTGAACTTTATCCTTCCACAGTTCTCTATTTGACACGTGTTGTAACATCTCCTGCTACACTTGTAAATTCCTCTGGGTCACCAAGTATGTTTTCATTTGATCAGCATCCATCTCTTAGGCTCCTGCCTGAAATGGACCCCATCTCTATGTGGGGGTCTCATACAGCAGAGACACCAGTACCCCTCCTGAAGAAGAAAAAAAATCCAATATTCCAGTAACTTTGCTTTATGTACACGTCTTAGCTTGAAAGCTCCCCTGGACTCTGCTTTGTATGTATATATGATGAGGATCAGGACCCACTTGGAGCCATTGGACATTATATTATAATATTATCAGGAGACTGTTTCCTCTATTAATCCCATTAGATGATATGTCTGTTGTTCCTTTCTGGCAAAGACCCAGGCCTAGCACTGGCTGTAACTCCTTACTTTTGCCAGAGGGGTAGGAAATATGGCCTTGCTCTGTCCATCCAGTTCATTGCTTATAGCCTCTTGGCAAATGGTGCAACTGAGTTAGAGCTTGAGATGTGCTAAGGCAGATGCAAATACACAGCACTTTTCTTAGGAAGATCCTGAGAGAGTTAAACGTACTTACAAAGTAGATCACATTTTTTAATTCTCATTAGTGCACTAGAGTGACAGTTTATCTTGCAGACTTCCAAAGGATTTGGCAGTCGTTATAGTTTCATATATAGAGAAGTAGATAGGTAATACGTGTGTACGTGTATGAAAAGAAAGTTGACCTGGTTGGCATGTAGATAAGTACTTAGTTTCCCTTATACATGAGTGTTCTGCCAGTTCACTGCTGTAGCCTGTAGGGCAAATTCATGCAAAATTGTTTTCCTATTTCTTTCAGTGTGACAGTGTTTAATTAATCACAGACCAATTATGATGTTTTGAACTGGAAGAGCGGAAAGAAAATAGCATTCTAAATTCTGAATCTCGTTTTTTTTTGGTGCAGTTACTTCCATCCTTCTTTTACAGAAATGTGTAGAGTGATAAGGAAGGAGTAAGTTTTTAATCTGTAAACTGAAGTCAACAAATGGGGCGCAGTCACAGAGCTGGAAGAAGGCCTTTAATTCCCATATTGTTTTATAACAGGCTTAATTTTATATAGAGTTCTCATTTATCACTAATGAGAACTCTGTAGGTCCTTTGCCAGTGGTCTTCTCCTAGGAAGCTCCTGTTTCTGACTAGTTCATTCTAAAATTTCTGTCTTGAAGCATAGGAATATGAGTTTAACTTTTTCTCCTTGTTACTAAACATTAACCTCTGTCTTTGGTGATATCCCTTTATTTGCCGTTATACTGCCATCTTATTTTCTGTGAAGTACATTCATTGATGGAATTAAGTATTTATTTATTTACATGCTAGCTGAAAGCTACAGGAAGGCAATAGCAGAAGAAATCAAAACAGCAAAAATTATATTTCTAATATTTTTAAAATATTTTTATGACATTTATACAAGCACTTAAAATACAATTCTAGATTTTCTGGCTTTTTTCCTGCGGAGAATTTGGCTTTTTCTTGATGAGAAGCTAACCTAATTTCATGAGACCATCTGTTTTGCACATTATGTATTAAGTTGCTTTTCTCTTAACAGTGGCTATAGAACTGTAACTCAGAACTGTCCTCTAGCTTTTCAAGGTACCATTAGGTACTGATTTTAAAGTTCAGCTTAAAGTTCAGCAGTTTGTAGTTGTTAATTTTTTTAATAATATTTTTCTGCAGTTGGTAGTTCATTCTGTCTTTGAGCACTCTGCTATAATCAGTTCAAGAGCACTTCAGTGAATTAAATCTGTTGAGTTACTTTATAAAAGTGTTCTTTAAATTTGACCCAGTATTCCATTTCTCAGGAACTTATCACGATGATGCTTCAAGTAGATGTAGATCTGCGATTCTCAGCCTTGCAAGTTCTTGAACATCCATGGGTTAATGTAAGTAATTTCAGGCTTGTAGATGCTTCTTGTAATTTGGCACCTTTAAGTTCTTCTCTGTCGAGTCTTTTCTATGCCCTTTTGGAGCCAGCACATTCTAAAAACGCCACAGATTTAACTGGAAATAAACTGGGCTACATGCTGTATTAGTATATAGTGCACACCATAGAGTCTTCACTACATACTCAGCTACATTTTCTCTGAAATGTTTTGGGGAATGTATTTTCAATACATCTCAACTGCACTGGGAAAAATTATACTTTTAAGAATGAGCTTGTGGGTTCTGTGACACATTTTGCTCTCCTAAAATCAAATGGCCTCAAAAATCTGACAATCATGATTAAGAGGTATTGAAATATAGTCCGTGGTGTTAAGCCTACTTGATCCAGCATGAAACAGGGGAACATTTAGGATCATATTTTAACTTCTGATGTTGCAATATACATGTATTTATGTGCTGCCATATCCATTTAGTCTGAGTTACCATGAAATATCTATTTATATATCCTGGCTTATCTCTGAGTGACTGGACATTTGCCATAAAAGTAGTAATCAGTGAGGTGGCATATGGATAACTCTGGCAGAGAATAAAGAGATTTGTCTCTAATTAATGTTGAGATAAGAATCCTACTTAATATTTGTTAATTATTTCAGATTATTTAATATGTTTTAAAATATTTGGATGACAAGAGAAAGAAAAATTGGAGAAAATCTGAATTCAAATTTAGAAAGGAAGATTGGGAAAGAAAATACAATTGGAACTAATTAAAAAAAAATAAAGGAGGAAGAAATAATGTTTCACTTTTCATGTTGCAAGCTACAGAATGCAAGGAGCAATGCTGCCTGCAATACTATTTTGTTCTTCAGATAACAGGTTCCCCTAGCTCCTGTATCCAGCAGACTTTTGGATACAGAACCCTGTTCTAAAAAGATTAAATATATAATAATCTAAAATAATAATCTTTTTTTTTCTAAAAAGGTGTCCTCTGTGTAGCCCAGAATAGCAGTGATCTCTAAGTGTTTACAAAGTGTACACCTTCATCTTAGATGCTAACATACTGCCCCGTTTTTTTTCTCCCCTCAAATACTATTATCATGCAGAGCACTTCTGCCATGTACAGAATGCAAGGATCTAGGGCAGTGTATGATGAAATTCTTTTTAAGCTGACATTCAAACTTCAGAAATAGTATTTTTCCTTGGTACCAGGTACTGTCCTTTGACACAGTGTTCTGCCATAATTTCTAATGTCTTTAGTTACTGAGGCATCTATTCTTCCTCACAGAGGAGGTGGGTAGGAAATTTTGGTGAGGCAGAAAAGGGAATTTTCTGATAGAAGCTGTAGAGAGGCCAGATCATCCACTAGTGTCAACCCCAACACTTCTCCTGAGGTTACTGAAACACCACTTGTTTACACCATGGGAGGATGTAGCCACTGATCTTCTCTTTTTGTGGAAAATACATTGGAATTGTTGACCCTCCCCTTTTCTTTCCTTTTTTCTTTTTCTGCTTCGGTTGCACCATGATATATGTTAGGAAGCCAATTCTGCAAGATGTGTTAAGAATAAAAGGTGCTGCTCTTTGTCAGGACTGTGGTGCTGCCCAGCACGGATGACATGAGTGTGACCAAACTCCCTGTCCTGGCTAGTGCCTCCTCAGGGGGAGAGAGGGGAGAAAGGGCAGGCGGATAAAATCTTTCAACACCCTGACAGTCCAGTAAAGGCGTGTTTTGGTTACTGAAGCACCCTGTGGGATTCCTCATTTTTATGCAGCAGGTTAAAACGTAGATGCCTGAGTCAGAGGGTGCTATAGGGGCCAGGTATAAATGTATTCAAGAGTTTGATGCTTTTTTGTAGGATAAGTCCGTTGAGGCTTATTAAATATGGTGGTTTGGATAAAATTTCCATCTCAGAAAGTTCTGAAACTCTTGATTGCCAAAAACTGGAAGATATGCCAAGGAAAGTTCAAGCTCCACTTGCGTATTTAAAATGTACTATTTCATAAATGGTAGCTACCATCCTCTGTGGAAGTGGGATCCTCTGTTAGATTCACTCTTGGTCCAGCTCTGCTGCACTTCTTAGAGTTTTATGCTGATTATAAATCTTTGCAATCAAAATCTGTAGCAGTTTTGTGCATAAACATCTGAAACAAGTATTCTGTGACAGTTCTATAATCTCTTCTTTTCTGTGCAATTATTGCTCTTAGCAACTGAGAGGAGTCAGTATTTTGTCTGCAGCAATATGCTAATGACAATTCATAACACAGATCAAAACCCTCTTTTTAATTCTCATCTGTGTCTTCCAGATATTTTTTTCTGGAAGGACAAAGACTAGCACGGGGACCAGTTCAGGGAAGTACTTGAGCACATCTGAAAGTTTGCTCTTATTTCAAGGCATCACACATGGAAATGCTTAATATTAAGCATAAAATTAACTAAATTATTCTAAAGCCTGGTTTATTTACTTCAGAAGAAATATGAACATGACTGAGCTGAAACAGGGACATAAATGTTATCATAAAGGGTCACTTCCCTGAATTAATTCCCCTAAACAGGGAGTGAATACACTTATCCTTATTTACAAAATGCGCAGAGATCTAAGAGTCATAATTACCTGAGCAATTTTCTGCAACTTTTGCAAAATATTATCTTTTTATTTCCAAAAGAAAAATGGCTTGTGGAATTTTCATGTAACACTCCATTTGCCTAATTCACCTGTTTAAATACTTCTCTATGGCACCAAGTGGTGGACTTAATTTTTCCTTTTATTATTTTGGTTTTGAACCTATTCAAAGCGGTAAGATTAGTGAAATTACAGCTAAAATACTGGCTAGGAAAGCTGCATCGAGAAGCAGGCACGTATTTTCTTTGACAATTTTAAGGAAACGTTTTCTCTCTTTGATCAAAACTTTGATGGAAGTGTTCTAACTGGTTACACTATATAAAACCATTTTGTAGATTGTAAATAACCGTTCTACTTTATAGCAGCTTACTATGTGATTACTTGGTAAATCGCTGAGATTCCTGGAATGTACTTTGACAGTTTCAATAGGAGCCAACTCTCATTTCAGTTTCAATTTTTGCTGTAAAAATAGCTGGAATCCTCTTGGAAACTGCAAACCTTGTTATGGTCAGAGTCAGTCCAGTAAAGCAGTTCCTATGTCCCAGCTGCTTTCAATTCAAAAAAACAAAACCTGAAGAGATGCTGGCTACGTGCCATTGCCACAGATGGAAAGCTTGGATTCTGAATGCAGTTCAGCAGCAGTTCTCTGCCCCCTCGACTTAGTTTATTTGGATTCGTCTCTCATATGCAGTACACTTAGACCTGGAAAGAAAACCATCAGTTTATACTTCCCCTACTGGGAACCCAGCTCTTTCCTTTACCTGCTCAAATTCTTCGCAAAATCAAAGAGTTGTAAAAGGGATTGTGCAGCGTTGATCAGCAAATGCTGAAAGAGAAAGATTAGATTCCGTAAATCCTTCTTTGTTAAACTAATCAATATAAAATGTAGTGTGCTGTTGCTGGAAAGGCAGATTGTACACCTCAGCCTGAAAAGAATTAGGGGAAGTGTAGCTTTAAAATATTTCCTTAGCCATACTTGCCTTGGAGATTTATATGTGAAATAAATGAATAACCGAACAGTAAATAGTAATAAAGTGTGCATTTGTAAGGAAGTTAATTTAAAAAGACATTTCTTGTTTGGCAGATGCAGCACTTTTGGTCACACCCTAGGACACTGCCCAAAGAAAAATATCCTTATAATCCTTAAAGGAAACAGAGTCAAAAAGCTTTTCCAGCACTTTTATTTGCTCTAATTTTCTGCTGTTATTTATAAAATGACCTCTTCACCTGGTGCATTTAGACCTGGAAAGTAAACCTCTTGTGACCAGCTTGTGAAATGGAGTTGAGTGCTTCAAGGCAGTAGGAGTCTGGGAATCCTGAACTTTGTTCAATAGTTTTAACACTTTTTTTTTCTTTGAGTGGCAATGTGTCCTGCCTTACAGAATGATGCAAATATGAAAACAGTGCTTATTGCATACTCAGGTTATGCTGGAACCCTCTACCTCATTTTTATGAGGTTTCTTTCTTTTTTCTTTTTTCTTTTTTTTGATACTTGCAAATAGAACAGAAAAGGTATTTTACGGAACCTGATGAAAAAAGATCTCAAGATCCCAAACAGTGAACAGGTCCAGGTGAAAATTCAAATTCTGAGCCAGGATTTTGAAACTATCAGTGATTTTGGATCCTTAATTTTTGAAATATACTAAGGAGAGCTCTTTTCTCAGAGGATTAGCAGTCAGCATTTTCTGAAGCTTACAACCCTTTAAAGTTCTTAGAGTCGCGCACCAAAACCCGCTAGTCATCCTTAAAAGCTCTTGTCCTGACTGCTGAAGGTTAAGATGAAATTCTGTGTTCATCACCCATTGCAAGAAGTAGTTCATATTGCTAAAGGCTAAAGAAGAGGAAAGAAACAATATTAATCTCTTTAGGGCCTGACGTCCTTCCCATTACAGCATCTTGATGAAATTCTTGTCAGGAACATTTAGCCTATTCTACTATTCTACAACTTTTCCTGCCGATTCTAGTGAATCTGATTTTTTTTTCTTTGCTTCCTGCCTTTTTAAACTGCAGAGCAATTTGCTTTGTATGTAGAAAAACAGCTGTCATCTCTCACCTTCAATATCTATCTATTTTAGTGCTGGTTGAAGTGATTCCAAGAGCCAGTGTATATAAATTAACTTGTTTATAAAGCACTTTGGAGTATAAAAAGATACCTAGTAAATGTCAGGTAGCACCCAAAGCAGTTACAAAATCTAACAATGTCAGTATCATTCCCATATATACCTATGTGACGTGTTAAATTGAACTGGAAGATATATTATCTCAAAGCTGGAGTCAATACTATGTGTCTCTGGCATATTGCCACTGGAATTGTGCTTGTGGGGCTTCACCAATAAAACATTACCACAGTCTTGGTAACTATTGTCTTCTCTGTAATTTAGTATTTTGACAAGATGACATGAAAGTTTGGCAGGCTTTCATGTCAAGAAAGCCAAGAGAATGATTTTTTTTTTTCCTCCGGTGAAGAAGAGTTCACTTTATAGATGAGCTGTCTTCTGGGAAAGGCAAGGTCAGCAGAACGCAGGTTATTTTTAGGGATCATATACCCCCGAGCCAAGACTCCCCAGTGCTAGACAATAATCAGCTACTGTATTATATTGTTTTATTTTGTATTTCGCAGCTGTGTGCACTTGACCGTGTTTTGCCAGCAGAGACGTTTTGTTAAGGGGTGAGTGAGGGATCTCTAAACACAAACTCCCCAAACTAAATAAATCACAAACCCAAACCAACCTCCCTAAAGTTCCCATATGCTCACAGGGATCATGATTTACTGCAGCAACTGTGTAACTCTTAAAGTGCCCTCAGAATTGCTGTGAAGCCAGAAAAATGGATGCTTGTAAACTCACCAGATTCTGATCTTGTCTCTTGCTTACATATGTTCTACTAGAAGTCAATCTAAAGTGGATTTTAAATATCTTTTTAACTGTTGATAACTGCAGATACAAAGCAGTAAACCCCAGGCTGACCATTGTGCGTACCAGGGTCCTGATGTGCTGCATATTCTGCTAGGGAGAAAGTCTCTGCAGACAGTGGCTTTTTGCACTGCTCCCCGAGCGGATGTACCAGTTGGTTCTTGCCTTCTGAATCAGTCGCAAGAGGCCTTGTTTTCAGTTTCCAAAAAAAAATCCTTTCTTGGGCTTGTATTTAACTGCTGGCTTGTGTACAGCTGCAAGCACCCTTCTTTTTGCTTTTCCAAGCTTCTGCTTGGAACATGCCCCTGTGCCCTGGTGCAGCTGGATACCTGTTTGCTCTGAGCAGCAGGCAAGAGTAGCCTGGAGAAGGCACCTCCCTAGCCCAGCTGCACAGCTTCCGAACTGGAGCTATCGCCCAGGTGGCTAGCTGGGTATGCAGGGCAGAAGAACATGTGTCTGCCTGTACTTGTCCATGTAGTTGTGTGCCTACTTTTACCTCAATTAACTCAGGTTGAGAACATGTGTTTTTTGGCAAGGAAGCAAAGGCCACCTGCAGCTGACTCCAAACCTTCTCTGTTTTCCTGCTTGGGCAGCGTGTACCTCTAGCTCTCCTTTGCCCACAGCTTCACAGGTTTGTGTGTTTTGTGACAGGGGAGGGAGTTGCAGTCCGTTGTTGAAGCGTACAGTTATAGATTATCAGTCAGACTTCTGTGAAGGAAGCTTGAGTTTTGGAGGTGATTCGTTTAGCTATAGTTTCAGTATGGTGAAATCATAGTCTGCGACTGTACAAATGGTTACCTGTCATTCATATTTCCAGGGAACATGATAGCAAGTCGTTAGCCTGCACCTAAATTGACCTGCAGAAGTATACCATGACGTATCCTCATATTTGTGAGGTCCTGTGTTCACCCACAGTGAAGATCTCGATTGAGACATGTCTCAGCTCCCACCTTGCATGGATTTCTTCTCCATGGAGCTCACCGAGAGCTGGACATTAGCACGAACAGTCACTCAACCCAGTAGTTCCTAATCTGTGGCCTTTATGAGTGGAGGTCCCATTTAGGAGTTATGAATTGCCTTATCTCAGTTCAGTTTTTAACAAACATCTAGCACATGCTTGTATCAAGAGCCCTCAAGATTTAAAGTCTTCCCCTCGCACTGCTACAGGTGAACCTCTTCTTTTTCTGTGCAGAAAGACATTTTGTTTAAAACAGAGTGCCTCCACAAATGGTATAATGTGGGTCTTCCTTCTTTCCTACCAGAACAGGACTTCTGGTTTCTATAATCTCTTGGACACTTCCTACTTTCGAGATCATTATCTTTAAATTTATCTGATGAATCAACAGAACAAGGAATAGGTCCAAGCTTATCACACATCAAAATATTGATGGAATTAAAAACAACGGGACAGTGGAAGTTAAGGCATGGTAGAAACAAGGGTAAAATATTTAATAATTATTATTATTTAACATTACCAAAAGTTTGAGAGGCTAGTTTCATAGTCTAAGATAATACTCATGTATAACTTAGCTATTTTAATGGGAACAATGACTGACAAATTACAGATTTTTTTCTTAAACTTTTCTACATTGACAGGTGCTATCAGAATCACCTCATAATACCTTTATTTTGTGTTTTCTCTCTGAAGTTTTATTTTGTTTTGTTTCTCTGCAGGATGATGGCCTCCCAGAGAATGAACATCAGCTATCGGTAGCTGGGAAGATAAAGAAGCATTTCAACACAGGCCCTAAACCGAACAGCACAGCAGCTGGAGTTTCTGTCATAGCAGTAAGCATCTGAAATACACAGCTGAAACATTTAAATATGTGACCACAAGGCAGTGTGTGTTTAGGAGATGCCACCAAGAGAAACCGGAGAGGTCAATCTATAGATAATTCTAGGATTTAATTAATATGTTTAGACTGATATTCTGCACAATTTCTCCGTTGATTCTCCTCGTGAGTCACATTGTTATTTAACAGCCCTAGCACATCAAAACGTAAGCACACGTCTGCATTTCACTAGAGGACCGCTGGGCAAACTCCAGTGTAAATTCAACTTTTTAAACTGTGGGATCATGCCATTTTACTTGGCAGCAGAATCATCACATGGACTGAGGCAACACAGAGGTTGTAGCAGAAGGACAGCAGCACTTTGCGAATGAGTGGAAATCACTCCAAAATTGTAACAATCTCTACAGCAACCTGAGCTTCTTTTCTCTGATGATACCAGAGAGAGCTAGGATGGCTCGCTGCATACCGAGAAGCGCTTCCTTCATAGTTTATGCTAATTAGCCATTTCTGATGTAGCTGAGCAGCAACTTTTTATTCAGTTACATGCCCCAAGTACATGCACTAGCTGCTTCCTTTTGGGGCAGAAGGAGTAAATTTATTAAAGACCTAATAGACCTTCTTGGTTCCTTCACTAACGTCTAGGTATTCCAAGTTATAATGTATCAGAGCTTCTGAAACCAAGCTTGACCAAACTCTTGACCAAGCTCTGCTGAGATTTCAGTGGCATCCTCAGTGCAGCATAAATCACATACATTTGTATTTTTTTCTAAAGATGAACATGTGTATTAGATATACATGCACATGGAATATATTCAGCATTTTATGAGATTATTCATACTAATGCCATTAAATGGTAACATATACATCCTTTACATTTTTGATACATCTGCCTGTGTTTGTAAGCTTTTCTTTATTACTCATGGTAATGTTAATGCTCCAGATAGTCACTAAAAATAAGTGACACATTAAACATAACCATTCCCATATCGGATTACTCAGTGTTCATTCCCAGCTTCCATAAATTGCAGGTGGTGTGACTGCACATGTACACGTTCTTGTACTGTTTCCACTTTCATGTTTCTCAGCTCAGCCCCTCCAGTGATGAGTTAAATCAGCATGAAGTAAACTCAGCTCAGCACATGCAATCTGGCTGACAGGTGTGATCTCTTTGTGCAGCAAAATGGATACTCCCTCAAAGTTACTCGATATAATTACTTACGATTTCAAGCTATGCCTCTCTCATTTTTTTCCTTTACTTTTTTCAACACTAAACTTCCTCAACATGGAAGCAAATTGTCCCTCATGCTTTTCTTAGATTTTCTTGGTCATCAGCTAACATAGTCCGCATTTTTTATGTTCATTTTTTAAGCAATAATACTGCAACAACTCTCCCGCAACTAAAACATCACATACCCATTGCTCATCTGAAATGCAGGTATGTTCTGTACAGACTAGTTGAAACCGTGTTCTGTTCGAATGGACTGCCAGCACGCTCGTCCATGAGAATTACTGCTCAGAGCCCCTATGCAAATAACTTTAAAGCTTAGACATAAGAAATGATGCCTCTGTCCTCATCCATCCCTCGCCTCCTTTAATTTTTTAATTTCCCTACCCTCCTTTTTTTTCTTTGACCCAGTTGCTCTGCCAAGGAACTGTTTACAGCAGTTTGATGCTTGAGTAATGAAAAAAGGCACTAGTGAATCTTGACTCTGAAGAACATTATATTTTTTAAAAAATATATATGTTAATTTATATTCTTTAACGGCTTTTTTTTAGTGTTTGAAATTTTAACAAATTATTGTTAGTGGCCATCTGTATGGGTAAACATCACACTCTGGCATGATTAATTCTGCAGTTTTGCCTATAAAGTAGAAATGTTCAGAATATTTTTAAAAATTCAGAAAAGTGGTCTGGTTAGCTATTGTTATTTATTTTCTAAAAACTTGGAGAAGCTGGAGAAGTATAAATCTCTTTAGTGTTTTGGTAATGTTCCAGAAAGCTGGATATTTTGATTTTAAGAATAAATTACCTTTAACTTAATAAGTAAAATAAATCCAAAGTAAAACAATAAAACCTTTAATTGTTGTTGCTGCATTTAAAAGCATGTGTAACATAGATTTGACATGCTTAGTCATTAGGGTTTTATATTTGGGAATCTTCCTTTTCACTGTGATATCAAATACCATA
This sequence comes from Rhea pennata, assembly GCF_028389875.1. Taxonomy (NCBI): domain Eukaryota; kingdom Metazoa; phylum Chordata; class Aves; order Rheiformes; family Rheidae; genus Rhea; species Rhea pennata. The sequence goes on from NC_084663.1 coordinate 190,502,513, forward strand.
GAAGTAAATCTTATTAACTAAGCCTGCTCTACATTTAGAATATGCAAAGTATATACAGATGCTGTAACATATTGTTCGGCACTAAAGGAGTGCACTAAGTTTATTTCCCCAAAAAAAGAACGGTTTATTTTGCCTGCTTGTATGTTTACTGTAACCTTTTGAGAGAATGCTTGTGTATATAATATATAGTGATGAATTCTATATATTATATGGCACATCTGTGTTTGTGTGTGTGTGAAAATGTGTTAATATGTGCATATTTATATAGATTACTTAATCTTATCAAATATAAATCTTAGCATTATTTTGAATTTATAACTTCATTCATGTACAGACAGAGCTAATCTGTGGTATTTCGTTCTTAACCTGTGCTCACACTGGTGTGATATTATCTGCCTGTTTCCTTTTGTGGTAAGAGGTAACACACCTCAAAGATCTCAAGCTACATTCATCATATGCACCAATTAAAACTAATAAGAAAATTAAGTTAATAAGGATGCATTTGTGGTCAGCATGATTGCCTGGAAGTTTGAAGCCACATGTGTTTTACATGCGTGTACCATGGCTGCTGCTTCCTTCATGAATGTCCCAAAACCTTGGCTTTACTCCTTTTGTTCAGGTAGACGTTTGCTTCAGTTACGTAGTAGGTCTCAGTAAAAGTTGGTTCTGACCGTTCAGGCTGGAGACATGCTACGACTTCTCATGCACGTGTCCAGACTCAAAGTTTATCTACCTTTAAAAGGATTTATCAGTTTGGACAAACTACTGTAATGAACGTGCTGTGCATGCCTGGCAAAGCTGTTCCTTTGCTGGTGTAGCTGAAGATGATTTCTCAAGCAAAATTAACAATACGGGCAAAGAGAGGGGGGAGTTTGCTACATTAAAGCAGCATTAAAAGTTCTACCAGCATCAATATGTCGGTCGGAAAAAAAACAGTCATTCCCTTAAACTAATGTAGCTTTGCCAGCAAAATTTAATTGGAGAGCCAGCTTCTAAAACAGCTGTAAAATTAAAAAGGCCCTAATATAAACATTGCTTGCTGATGGGAGAGTATATCGGAGAAAGATCACTATTCTTGCCCTATTCTTAAACTCTTTTCATAAGCATTTACTACAGGTCGCTGTCAAAGACAGGCGGCTAGATTAGGTGCCCCTTCGGTCTGTCTCACAACAACCATACTTCTGTTAATTATGTGTCAAAACATTTGCAAGCATCGAGTTTCTCATATAGTTTTCCAACAGGAATAATATTTTCTAGTTCCACCATGGTGTTTGTAAAAGATATTGCAGTGAAAGCAAAAACAAAAAAACAAAAAAGCGAACAAAAAAAAAAAAAGCCCAGATATTTACTAAATAGACTTTTTAAAAGTTGGGGATAGAATTTTCCGTTCAGCCCTTCATGTGGGTCGTCCCGCTGTTGCTTCAGCCACTAAACACCCGATGGCCATGCCCTATGCGTTCAAACGACGGCACCTGAAGTGAGCAAGAGGGAGCCAAAATAATTTTTAAAGAAGTGCTTTGCAGTCCAGAGGTGTGCTGTAATTCTGTATATTAACTGAGCTTTGTCCAGTTTGTGTTCCTGTCTGAAGTGTTAAAGCTTTGCCTGTATGTTGTCACTTTTTGTGCCCGTATTTTTGCCATCGTTAAGACAGGAGAAAAGACTATCGATAGCGTTAGGGTAAGGGCTTACGAGGCCTCTGTCTTGGCAATGGGAGTAAATTCCTGCCCGAGACTCGCGTGAACCAAGGAAGGCAGAAAAGGAGCGAAGCTGCTCGGGCTCCGCAGCCCCTGAGCGCGGCGGGCGCCCCGGTTCGCCCCGGACGCGGCCGAGGCGCTTCCACGCGCTCCGCTGATGGCCAGAGAGAACTGCGGATCGCAAGCGGCGTTTGCGGGAGCGGGATTTCTTGGGCGCTGAGGAAGAGAAGCCAAGGCTGCTAGTTCTGTTCGGCTTGAGGAAGAACCTGTGTCCCAAACGTCACCGCGCAGCTGTGTGTGCCGTTCTGGCATCATTGTGTGTAACCAGTTTTTTCATAGAATAATTTCCACAGTGGCTAAATTGTTTGGCCTCATATTAGAAATCCAACTTCCTCGATTTTCCTCTGTATTTCTTTTGGCCTACTAGATTTCTGAACAGTGGATTTTGGTCTGCTTTTTGAAAAACAGTCCTTTTGTGTAATTTATATGCAGTATAGCAAGAAGCCAGTAGATGGCAATAGCAGACCAGTGTAGATAAGCCTAGAAAGAATTAACTATAAGTGCAAGAGTCTCATGCTTTTAAAGAGGAAACATCCTTTAAATAATTCTAAATAAGATGAAACAGGCATTGTTTTAACAAAATGGAGTAAATTATTAAATTCTATACTTGCAATACAGGCACCAAGAAATTTTTAAATTTATTTACATCCTAACAGCACTTAAAGTAGTTGGTAGCTAGGAATGCGTTGAACCGCTTTTCTGCATTTAGAATTAGTAACTGTCACCAGTATTGGGGATATATGCCACAGTCCTAATGAAGCACAAAATGGCCTTTTCTCTTCATAGGGCACAACGAGAAAATCATTGCAGTCTCCAATATTAAAGTGGGCAGAGTGTCTCTCTCAAGATACTCTCCCCTAAAATTTTATTTAAGTCAGTTAAATGCTCTCTCACCCATCTGTTCGTGCAGCACAGGGAGGTTAGAGAAAACAACACATTTTCTTTGTTCCTGTGCACATCGTTCTGCTAGTGATGAGCTTAAACTTAAGAGATCTTTGTTTCTTAAACAGTAGCGTGATCGCACTTTGCTGGACACAATGTTAAGTTCCTTTCCATTTTGACTTTAATTGGTGCAATTTTAAATGTAACAGTTTTTGAACTTTTATCTTTTTGAGCATGAGGTGTATGCTGAAATGATAAACAGTGTTATTCGTGGCTCTGAGTGGTCCTCCTCTCCAAGGTTAACGCATTTTTTTAAATGAATTACCGTGATGGATGGGGTATCAAAACCTGATTCTTTTCATCTTTACACAGTCCATGATTACGAAGCAGTCTAATTTAAGCCTTGTGTAGTCTGTCTAGCCTGCTCCTTGTGATGGTTGCACTGCATTTTTTAAAATTATTAAACCTCTCAGTTTAATTGCAAAAGATAATTTTCCATTACTGGTATGTGCAACTTAAAAGGGCACTTCTGTCTTTGGAGGTAACGAGATATTTATCAGACTTTTAAATGAATGCATTATGCATTAAGTAACCTATTTTGCAAACTCCATTTTAGTTCAAATAAATTGGCTTCTAATTTAGCAAGGCCAAACCTAGAGGTGGTATCTTTTTCCTTTGTTTTTTTTTTTTTGTTTGTTTGTTTGTTTGCTTCTTTTTCTTTTCCTTTCTTTTTTTAAATTTTTTTTTCCTGTCTCCAGTGCGTAGGTGTAGGCTGTTAGCTAAGTGCCTTCTGAAAGTGAAAACCGTAAATATGCACTAAATAAGGAACAGCTTGCTCTGGAGTCTTAATTCTTTAGCATAATGTCGATCCACTGAGTTGCCCCGTTTCTCTCTGCTCAGCTGGACCACGGGTTTACCATCAAGCGATCAGGGTCTTTGGACTACTACCAACAACCAGGAATGTATTGGATAAGGTATGAGATGGTGCAGCTCCAACAGTCAGTGTTTCCATGGCAACGTGCTGGCAGTCTCCATTAACCAGTTCCTTCGGTGGATAAACATGCGTTTTGATTTGTTACCCAGTCCATATGCTGCTTTATCGGTTTCATTGGGACCCTGACGGAGCCGCCACACCCCCTCATTCCCTTTCTTCACCCATTCTTCACGCCGGCATCGCCAGCTTTCTCCTCATTGCACACGCTCAGTATCAAGCTCTCCTTGTAGTTAAAAGGACAGTGTATATAGAAAATCTGCTAGATATGCTGAAGTACGCACCCTCCCCCTCCCCGCGGCTTGTTAAGGCATCTGCTTCCTGCGCGCTCCTGTCCTCAGACACATGGAGCAGCAACAGGGTCTCAGCATATATTTTCCTCTTTCTCCGTGCGAGATGTGGAGCTATATACTGTCATTTTAAACCCACAAAACACAATCCTTACCTTAGATTGCACAATGCATTTGCCTAACGTAGCACGTAGAAACTCTCCGAAGTTCAACGCGATATAATGCATTGTATGTGCTGGTAAGCTTGTGTTTCTAACGGCGCATTATTTCTATTTTATTTTCAAAACCCTTCTTTTTTTAACCTTTTTATTTTTTTTAATACTGCATGAATCTTTTCAATATATTTTTCTTCATCGTGTGACTGTGCCAGGGTTGTCGTTAGTTGGCTTGACCTGTATGATCAAATGGGACCTTGGGTGGGAGGGGGTTATTTTGGAGTGGGGGCAAGGAGGGATCCTGTTCTGCGAGCCCACAGGAGGCCCCCACGGCGCCTCGATCGATCAAATACCCCACAATTTCCATCGAGTGGTTATTTGCTGGCTTTTCTCCTTCTTATTACTCACTAGACCTCATTTGTGATGGCTAGAGAAATTTCTAAAAGCTCCTCGTGAAACCTGTGTTTTTCTAACACTGCAATTACTGAAGCCTTTAAAAACTCACCTATGAGGTATTTGGAAAAATTCAGCAAATAAACCACATCAGGGAAACAGCAGAGATGATCACTGCAAGTGTTTCCAGGAAAGTAAAATCCCCTCCCTGTGTCATTTCACTGAATGCATGAATCGGACTACAGCACAGTTTCCATAAAACCTAGCAGTTCCCTGAGCGCACACTAAGAATTAAGTAGATTCTGATATGGATGTTCTGGGGAAAAAAAAAAAAAAAAAAAAAAAGGAAAGAAAGAAAGAAAGATAAAAAAAAAAAAAATCCTCCTCTTCAGCCAAGAAATAGAAAAGTAGTTCCCATCCATCAATGAATTAAATGCTGGCTAAAAATAATTGCAAAACACTTTCACTCCAAGTGTTCAGATGTGTTTGAGTACCTGTATTTCTAGCGCATCTGTGTTCATGGCTGTATACTTACAGCAGTTTGCAAAAACGAGCAAAACGTGCTTTGTCTGTTGCATCAGTTAGCATCATGCTTCGCCCGACTCTAGTCGTGCAACGCAGCACGCTTAGGGAACAGCGGCAGCGCATCTGCGCTTTTTGGTCGTGAATTAAGGGGGGACTCACCAGCTTTTCTGTGGGTCCTGAGCACCCTGCTTAGCTATGTGTGGGTTTGGTAGTATTGGAAATATTTTCCTTTTCAATTACCAAGGAAAGATGACCTTTTTTGTCGAGTAGAACTTTGTCAAATAGTTGCAAATTTAATATTTCCTCTGTAAAAACAGAGGAAAGCTCATAGGAGCTTTATCGCTGATTTGTTTTTTCCAGAGTTTAATTACTATCCATGACCAGCTTATACTCCTTTTTCTACTTTACTCTTTTTTGTTTTACACGACAAATTCAGTACTGTCTTTCCATTTGTCGTACTCAATATTTAGATCTTTTAAAAATCCAGCTTCGGAGGCAACAGACCACCCGAAATAAGAGAGCACCTCGTCTCAGATTGGCCTTGACTCAGTTTAACTGCAAAGCCCAGATTTTGAAAGAAACCATATGCATTTGAGGGAGTGGGGGCTGGGGGGGGGCAGACTCTAATTCTGCTAGTTGGTAAATAAATAAACGCTATAAAAAAAAGGCCATTTGACTAAAGCACTAGTAATGGCTGCCATAGGCATACAAAATGACACATCCCTGAATAATGGGCTGGAGCAGATGGGCGATAATCTCTCTTATTCATACATAAACTGCTCTGTTTTCCAGCTGGGGGCAGTAACAACAATGTTTATAATTAGTGCTTTCTAAACAGTGCACCTAGTGTGCAAAGGCAAATTGGGAAAGTGGTGCTCCTAGGCGTATATGCTTAATTAGGAAATCCTATAACACTTGGTTCCTCCGAAGAGGCGCTGGTCTGTATTTTTTCTTCTTTCATCTCCAAGAAACAAGAGCTTTACAGGGCACCTACTGTAGTGACCAACATTTTGGTATAAATAAAACCATCTCAATTTAGCAGTAGTTTACTTTCTAGTAGTGACTGTAAGCCCAGATGCAAAGCATATGAAATGTTCATCAGTTCCCATATATAAAACGGTTAATTTATCACAGGCCCATGACAATTAACCTGAATTCACAAGTAGAGCAATGTATGAAAGCATGTCCAAAGGAAAATGTAATACTCCCTTTGTTAGTATTAAACTATTCATTTCTTCTCCACTCCTTTGATCATTTTCATCCCTAGTTTCTAGCAGTCTTCTAAAATATCTTTTTAAATGGCACTATTTCCTCCTTCAATCAACCAGAAAACCTTTTCCTTTCTCCACCTGAAAGACTTTCTTCTTTAAAACGTGCCTCAAAGTCATAATTTTCTGAGCACTGATTTTGCATCCTGTTTTATTCTGTGGCAGGAAGATAATATGTGCAAGTGTTCTTAAGTGAAGTGACTTTTTTGAGCTATTAAAATACAGCTTACTTTATTTATAGCAATAGCTGTTAGCTATGATGTCTGGAAAACCTTTCAGTGTTCCTTGAATGTGAGGAACAGGAAAAGTGCAATGGCCAATTCAGTGAAATCATTTGGACCCAAAGACGACACACATTTTCAAAGCAATGACACACAAGGTCACTGGAGCATCAGCCCTGCGACCAGAAGTGCAGAAAAGGCCAAGGTAGCTTCAATAGGGAGTGAGCCCCCACGGTCCCAGGGAAACTCGCACCGTCTGCGCTGAACCAGGGCTGCCGAGACTTTATTGTTCTCTATAGCCAAGAAAGCCACTTTGGGCTAGCTAGATAATCTGCCTGTGCTGCAATCACAGCTTCCTTCACCCCCAAATCACCAATGTCAAGTCAAAGTCAGCAGAGATCACCCATATTCCTCTCTCTGCAGCTATATTATGTTATAGGTCTTGTTTTCTCCTAAGAAAGCCCATTTTCTACTGGATCACTTTGTAAAAGGGTCAAAACCCATGGATTCTTTTTTTATAACTTACCTTCTATTGGAACTTAGCAATGATGACCACAAAAAAATCCAAAGGGATAGAGTGGCACCTACATTGTCCTCGAAAAACATTATGACTAGTAGGTTTACTTTCTTACAAAAAACTTCTCTTCCTTAGATCTACTTGACTGAGACTTTAACAATTTGTGAGACATATTCTGGCCTCCATGTAACTATGCCAGAATATTAAGAATATTTTCCTATATTTCAAACCTTCCCTTTGAACCTAAGTGCTGCAGTGTCCTGTGCATAGCCTTCATCATCTGCATTACCTTTTCCTCGTAATGGTAGCTCATTTTGATGCCAATCCTTTGGACAACCTACCAGTATTTTCTATGACCCTGAATTTCCTTACTATTTCACATTCCTGTCTGAACCTTAAAATTATTTTAGTGTGCTGTTGACAGGATTGTCCAAAATTTTCTGTGGGCTGAATCAGATGTAAAATATTAGTATAATATGTTAGCATAGGTATTTATATGATTTGTACTATACTATATTGTACCTACAGCATAGGTCATTATATGTAATGTTAGTATAAAATGTTAGTGTGTATTATTTCTGATGCCCACAGACACTATATAAAAGCTAAAGGAGCAATAAAAAAAAGAGGAAGTGTGTGGGAAAGTCATTCCTATTACTGTGTAATAGTAATAGCAAGGAGACCGATTACATGCACTTGTAGTGAAACTGTTGATCCTGCCAATACTGAATCAGAGGATACTGACTTTTTAAAATATGATTCTCACTGTCACAATTAAAAAAGTATCTGAATAGCTCATTTGAAAATCCATAGTTCCATCTTACATGTTTTCTACCTAATTCCCATTAATTTGCATCTGTCAAGTCACTTGCAGCTGTCCCAAGTGGGTACAATACATTACTCGGTCAAAAGTACAGCCAATGGCTAGATAATGGGCAAAGTAGTTGGGAATGAGACACACTCTCTGTAAAGTGCCATTTTTAATATAGTAAAACCCTCTGTAAACTTAATCCTGGTAAAAACAGACAAACATCTAAACTCATTTAAAATCTCCTTTCCTGCTCTTTGACTAAGAAAACCACAGCTGATTTACTAACTATAAATAAAATTCACCCATGCAAACAACTTGGCACTAAGTCTCTTCCACATGTAATTGAAACCAGCTGAGGAATCGTGTCTCAGAAAGTGAGAGATGTCATAGAGTAAACACAAACTTAAATATAGCAGTATGAATTCAGCATTTATGTATGTAGAATACTTATCTTTGTATTCACTCACCAATGCAGTACAAAACGTACGTCAAAATGATTTGGTTTTATTTCTTTTTGCTTTCATTTTAGCTAATTCCATGCCAGAAGTTACATGGTGCACCAAAGCACTGGCCTTTTGTATTTGGAGATCTAGGTTCAAATCCACTCGATTCGTTTGTCCCCTCGATGTGGTCATTTGCACAGCTCCAAATCACCATGTAACTTGACTTAATTATAACTTTGCTTGAGGGACTAAAAATAACGTGTGTCTTTCACTCGGGGCCTGAGGTGCACTGCTAAGTTTCAAGTACTGTCCAAAAGTGCGTTGAATCATGAATCAATCATATTACCTGAGAAGCCCATGGAAACAAGAAGTGCCAGAGCAGAAGGCTGCCTTGCATGCCCTCATGCCTTGCATTGTAAAGCTGCTGCTATTGCTTAATGGTCACTTTTACAGTAGGAAAATCAGCTGTTGCATATCTCAACATATCAAGGTACCTAACCAGAAGCTAAAGAAATAGGATAAGATTATCTAGGTGTGAACATTTAAACACATGTGTACACATATATGTATATAAAACAATGCACTGACAGAAAAATACCAATTTTCCATTACATATGTCCATTTAATTCCAGATACTAACATGGCATCACCAAAATGGCAAACAAATTGCAAATACATTCTTGCAGAATGAAAGCAAGTGAAGGGGAGAGTTTCTTAGATTAATGCGTGAACAGCTGCATCCCTGGTTCATTCTCCTAGCTGCTATGAATAATGGATGGACAAGAGGCAAGATGCACAATAATGTTCTTTTATTAATGAAATGAACATATATATATATTTGGTGGCCAGCAGTAAATTAAGACAAGTGAAAAGAAAAACAGTCACTGCTTGCATTCATAAAATGCAGTTACTTCAATCTAATACTACTGACCTGACAGAAAATATCAGCCCACAGCTAAAATAAGGCTCTTCCTACTGCAAATCCAACATGTATATCAAAGCAGCTGTAGTTTTTGAATGTCTGCTTATAAACACAGAGTCCAACATTTTCCAAGAAACAAAGAATTTGCATGGCTCAGGTGTCCTGCAACATCATGGCTTAGAGATCAGGAAAAAGATACTCCCTGTGGTAAAATCTTGGGAAAATGCTAACTGCACTTTAGTATATATATGACAGAAACAATGATTTCACAATAACGCTCTGTTATTTCAAATTAAATACATTTCCAAAAGTAGCTTGTTAACCATTTGGTACTGGGTGTCAGGATTACAAAATGTTGATGCAAAATACATTAGTGCTTAATGAAGTGCTTCAGACCCATCAGCACCAAACTATTAAAGGCAATCCACTTATCTGCTACTGGATAAGAAGCTCTACATTTCCTCATATGGATTGTAAGATGACATCTGCATATCTTAAATAAAAATGCTATACTTGCATTTAGTTGCCATTACTGTCATATAGTCCTCAAAGTTCTCACTCTCTCACCTCAAGCTGAGAAAAAGAATGTCAAAATGTGATAATGAAAATCTGGGATTTGCAGCCCTGTGAAGCATAAGTGCACTGCAGATCCTCTTATTATTTATTGAAAGAGTAGCTTAAAGTAGATATGCCCTGAAAATCCGTAATGGACCAATTCATGCACTAGCAAACCACCCAGCTGAATAGTAGATGAAATAATAAATCTGTTCAGCCAAGGAAATGAATATAAAAGGTCTTTGTTACAAAAATAGTAATAATAATTAAAATGCTGACTTTTGTCACAATAATATCATATTTGGAATATGCTCATATGCACAGAATATAGTGAATGAAAATTGCACTTATAAGACACCCACAGCCAATACTCCAACATACACTACCATCTCCCCACATTGCAAAGGATTAATCTATTATATTCTGAAATTCTTTAGAGGTAAGAAGCAACTGTGGCCTCTTTAAATGAAAAATAACATTTGTGCAGAATGCAGGATGGCAATGCTGTATGGCAATGTAATAGATACCAGAAGTGCAAAACATGCTATCAGGGCATTGGGAAGAATTAGCTCAATCTTGAAAGTTCTGTAGGAATTGTGAGTGCTCCATATGTCCCAAGAACAGACCCGTTTTGTAGTTCTGACATTTTAAACATTAAATATTAGGATGAGGTGATCTTTGTATTTTTGCTTTCAAATACTCCCTTCTTTGGCTCTTTCAGACCTTACGCATTTTTATTTGATAGGCATTTTGGGTGAGAAAAGGCTTCGTATGTCACTCAGCCCAAGGGAGTAAGCACATAGTGTCACTGAGTCCACAAACACATCTTTATAAATAAAGATCACTTATATCAAATTCAGGAGAGACTTTAGGCAAAAATGTAAAGGGAAGTGTTCTCTCAATAATATTCCAGGCAGTTTCTAAATGGTCAGGAAGCCAGAAATATTTGGTCCTACAAACTACAGTGTGAGGTGTTGGACTAGGTGGCATCATCATTTATGTGCCTTCTCTAACTTTTTTGATTCTTAAGGCAGTAAGTGCCTGTAGGCACTTATTTAAACAAATAGCCCCCTAATAATGGTAGAAAAGCAGTATCTTGGATTTTATATTTTAAGACATCTTTAAAATGATATCATGATATTTAATGACTCATGACTCATTTTGCAATTTTATAACCTTATCTTTTAAAAAGAAATTCCATAACTTCATTTAAATTTCAAAAGTAATGTTTTATTCAAAAGTATTCACCTTTGTGTAACTCACCTAATTTTAAAGACTTTCAGCATTTACATATAGATTTACCACTCTCATGCACCAGATTTTAAAAATAATTTTTTAATTTAATAGAAGTATTTTTATTTATTCAACCAGAAATGTTTAACTTTTTCAGAGGAGAGTATCTATTACCACAAGATGATGTGATGTGGTTTAAACTTTAAATAAATGCTCATTTCCTGTAAGCATAAAAAAATCTTTTAAATGGAAATCTGTATTTTATAGAATGGTAATATATTCCATTCTTTTCAATTTTCACACAGAATTACATACTGTATGCAGTATATTCACTGTGTGTAAAAGAGCTAGGTATTCTTCTGTTTCACATTAAAATATAATCAAAACCTGAGTTGGTTCAAGGCTAAGAAACGTACCAGGCATTGAAAAATACTAATTAGAGCGCTTAACTAAAAGATTAGCAGTAAACAAAGAAATTCTCAGCAGCTGTTAATTGTTGGATTTTGTAGCAATTATTATTTAAAATACCAGAATGAACTTATCAAAGTTAAGTCTACCCCTTTAAAGTAGTGCTTTGTAGGTTCTGGATACAAAAATAATAGTTCAGCAATTTAGCCTAACTAAATCCATTTGCTATAGTAGCTCTGTACTCTTGTCCATCTTTCTGTCCCTATTACATCATTACTGAATGCTGATTGCATTATTTTAGAGCACAGATTGCTATAATGCTATTCTGCACTAGCATGATGGGTTTAGTTTTCATTTTGTTCTCAAAAATAGATTGGCTGTAAACATACCTCTGTTTTCTGATGAGGCTTACACTATAACTAGTAAATTTTCTGGAGAAATCAGTCGTACTTATATCAAGAGAAAATAATAAATCTTTTGAAGCAGAAGAACCTCTTGGCTGCATTTTTTAAAATGGAGATTTTCATATTAGTGAAAAAAATGACATGCCTTAACAGTAAAACCTACTCAGTTGTCAAAGTTATCTTTGGCTCCCATGCCACAATCAGATTTTTTTTTTTTTTTTTTTTTTCATTTTGCGGGTCATCTTACTAGCTGCCTGCTTTTTCCATTTTTGCTTTTTTCCCAAAATCACAGGCCATGGTTTAAGAAGGCAGCCCTGCTTCAGAAAGCAGTTAAGTATGTGTCAAGGTGACACTTTGCTGAATCAAGGCCATCCTGTTGAACTTGTAATTTTCCACTAATTTCAGGGACTGCACTCTCTTATCCTGTCTTCAAGAAACTGGTGAAACCCAGTCCCACATTTGAAATCATTGACCAGACTGATACTGCTTTTAGCTGGGTTTCACCCTGTAAATGTGCCAGGCGAAGCAGAAGAAAGGATGTGGCTAGACATTACAGCCAACGTAGACCTATGTTCTCACCAGTGGCATAAACTGAGAAAAAAAAAAAAAAAAAAAAAAAAAAAAAAAGGTCATCAAAGAAGATCTCCTTTCCCATTTCTAGATATATGGCAATTCAGGGTAACATCAGTGGAATACTTAATTTGCTAGACCTTGGTTAAAAGGAGGAGGCAGGATGGTCAGGTTCAATGGGGCTTTCAAACGGGTCGTCAGCGTTCTCCCTAAGAACATCCATTGACGGGCATGAGGAGGTGTCGCAGAGCTGGGCTAGCTTCCTTTGCTCTTCGTTTCTCTCTCCTGTCTGACAGCTTCATCACAATCCATCTTTGTAAACCAACCGCACTGACTCGCACATGGCTGAGTGTGTATCAACCTTCATTAGGTCAAATCAAAGACAAGTGTACATCTCTGCCTTGCCTGTAGAAGTAGATTTATACTTCGAGAGGGGTGGGGGGAAGGTCAGTTGGTATTTGGCTTGAAACTTGAATCTATTAAAGTATAAAATTAATAGCATCCAGAAGTAGAACATATGGCATCCATATACATGGTACTGTATCTGCTTGGTGATGTCACACTACCTCTTACGGTTTGGAAATGCACTTTTTAAAGCATTTAGCTATGTTGTGGGCTAAACCTTTCAGACCTGACTGAAACAGAACAGGTTTAATTTGGTCTGAACATTTATTATCCCTGGTATTTGCAGGCCACATACAAACTCATGGTTTTCGTTAGCTTTGCATTTCACACACAGCCTAATTTCATTTATTCTTATTTTATGCCCCTGCCAGACCACCGCTCTTGATAAGGAGAGGCAGGTTTTCCGACGAAGACGCAACCAGGATGTGAGGGGATGTTATAAGGCACAGCAAGCTCCACCTGAACTCAACTCCGAATCGGAAGACTATTCACCAAGTTCATCCGAGACTGTTCGCTCACCTAACTCACCCTTTTAATAAAACACTTTTACTCAAAAGTCTTGGCTTTAACCCTTTGAGCCCTGCAAATCCTTCAGACCTGTGTGAAGTGATTACATCTGATCTATCTAGTGCTAAATGCTTGACTGGTGGAACACAAAAGGGTGTTTACAGAACCTTTGTAAGAATAATTTCCTAATTGATTGAAATCCTTGTTCTCTGTTTAGATTGCAACTTGCTGCTAATATGATCCTCAAAGGGTTAAGGCTATTTTGCTTTTTTATTTAAAGATAGAAGCAGTGAATGTTTTCATCAGTGAAGCTAGGAACTGCAGTATGTAATTTTAGCACATGTTAACCCTCTGAGTAAACGATCAACTTAATCTTGACGGCCCACACTAGGGTTTTATTCTGGCTTTTTTGCTTTTATACGCACATATCTTTTATAGTACCCTGAAGTTCCCTGCCTCTTTCTGGCCAAAACAATATCAAACACACTATTGCTTAGGGGCTGCAAATATGGGCTTTAAAAAATAAAATAAAAT